>NC_073396.1:31823349-32565849 GCF_028641065.1 Leucoraja erinaceus
GGATGGGATGGGAACAGACAAGGAGATGTGGGAACAGACTAGACTAGAACTGCCAAGGTATTGCCAAGAGTCCCAACAGCAGATTAACTCGAGCACAATAGATAAAAAGCCCTAATGCCATCTAAAACAAGATCAATACAGGAAAAGATGAACTGCGATCTTGAGCAAATCTATCTTCTAAATTGCAACCTTATCGTCTTCAATATCCTCAATGGCAATAGATCCAGGACAGTGGAAAATAACAAAATGATCTTCTCATTCTTCTTGTTAAACAGTTCTTTAGGGTTAAGAATGACATGTTCCCATCCAAGTGTGTGTGTGTGTGTGTGTGTGTGTGTGTGTGTGTGTGTGTGTGTGTGTGTGTGTGTGTGTGTGTGTGTGTGTGTGTGTGTGTGTGTGTGTGTGTGTGTGTGTGTGTGTGTGCGCGCGTGTGTGTGCGTGTGTGTGTGTGTATACACACACATGGTTATACATGCACACACTAACATTCATGGATGCTCTCCGGCTGCATACACATGCATAAAGAAACATAATCTCATCCACACGTTTTCCTTGTCACTCTCGGGATCCCGTCTGCCTTCAGTCGTCCTTTTCCCTACAAGCCTCCCTCAGAGATTCCTCTTCCTTGATCCCCTTCCCCTCAGTTCTCAAATCTTCATCACGCAAACCCTGTCAATGCTGCCCTTTCAACATTGCCTGACAGACCAGACTTGTTGTCAACTCTTGCTGTGAGCGTGAATCATTGCAGAAAACCCTGCCAGTCGATGACATTGACATAATGAGCATTATTTTTCACATTTGTCGCAACTCACTGCTGCGTAGACTTGTCCCTGTTAAAGCCTCTTTTGGTTACTCGCAGTTAGGGAGTGCTTAGGACAACAGAGATGCTGGAAGACCTTGTAGTCACAGGGCCTGGATCTGAGGCAGGGTTTGGGTGAAGTCAGGCAGAGCGATAGTGATAGGTACCCGGATAGTTTGGGGGCAGACATGAGACTCTCTGGCAGCAATTAATGGCCTGTTGCCTCCATGGTGCCAGAGTCCGAGATGTCTCGGAACAACTGCAGGACCTTCTCAAGGGGGAGGGTGAACAGCCAGAAGCTTTGTGCATGATGCCACAAATGACATAGGTAGGAAATGGGATGAGTTCGTGCAGAGTCAATATATGGAGTTACACAAAGGTTAAAATGCAGAACTTCGAGGTGATAATTTCTGGATTACTACCAGTGCCACGTACTACTGAGGGTAGCAATAGGAGGATAGGACACATGAATGTTTGGCTGAGGACTTGTGCAGTGGACAGGGATTCCGATTTTTGGACCATTGGGATCTCTTCTGGCACAGAGGTGACGTGTACAAGATGAAAGGATTGCACCTCAACTGGAGGGGCACCAACACTCTTGCAGGGAGATTTGCCAGTGCTACTTGGGAGGGTTTAACCTAGAATGGCGGGGTAGTGGGATCCAGTAGCGGGTCAGAAAATGGATGGGGCGATGAGTGAGTGGAGGTTATGGTAAATGGAGGATATTCCTCAAAGGAAGGACAGGCAGTGAGAGGTTCATGAACATGGGGATAATGAAGGGGTAGTGGTGCAGGCTGATACGATAGTGGTGTTTCAGAGGCTTTTAGCTCGGCGTATTGAAGTGCAGGGAATAGAAGGATATGGATAATGTACAGTGCATGCTGATGAGATCAGTTTAACGTGGCATCATGTTCGGTACAAGCATCGTGGGCCGAAGGGCCTGTTCCTGTGCTGTACTGTTCCATGTTCTATGTATGTTCTATGATATAATTTGCCCACCATTAAATGGGACTTTCCTCCCCTCTGTGACATCTCAATGATTGCCTAATAAAAGAGTCGGATACAACTAATTGCCAAATTTAATTGCTAGTATCTACATTTTCCTTATTTATCTTTGGATTCTGCTGGCAGATACAGTAATTGAACCACCCAGATTTACTCATGTTACTAAAGACTGCTTGATTTCTTTGTACCAGTGAGAAGATTCTAAATGGGAATCTTCAGACACTCCGTTTAAATGGATAGCAAACCAGCAATCAGCCTGATAAAGGATAAGTTACGCGTGGAAAAATATCTCATAGCAAGGTAAGAGAAAATTTGAAAAAGTATATAGATTCAGTTCAGGGAAAGTATCTGAAGTGATTTGAGTCCATTTCCTCACGCTGTTACCAAGCAATATCTGCTGTCATTAATATCCTGCCTCGTCTGATGGCAGTCACTGAAACTGAAAGGCTAATGAATAAAGAAACGTATTCTGACCTTCAGACAGTGTTTCCGATCTGAACAACTTTCCATGAATCAAACGAGTGGCTTATAACATCCTTGGGCATTCGCCACTTCCTGCCCATTAATATGTCACCATTCCAAGTACAAAGTCAATCATTAATGTGTCAATGAGATCTGGGAATTAGAAAAGCTCAGACCTGTTCACTGCACCACTAACTGAGTTGCCAATTCATCCTATTACTCTCCCACCAAAATTTGGCTAGAGTCAAAGTCACGGCCTTAAATTGCCATGTTAGAACAGTGCTTGCTATTCTTCAAAAACCAGTGTGCTTGTAAAATGTACTAATTCTACCATGATTTATGTACCCTGCATTTATACACAGCTGACACGAGACCTGTCTGTAATTCATCTGTTTGTCTTTATCCTCGGGTTTGGACAATTTAAAAAAAAATGATCAGCTACTTTACAGTCCAAAGGCACAACTTCATACTGTAGGAATGAAATAAGGTCTGTTCCTGCTATTTCTTAAAATCTAAATATGTGACGAGGAACAGTTCAGCGGGGCAGAAATAACATTCGCTGTGGAAAGCAACACTTATACTGTGGGCCGGTTATCTTTAATCAGCATTGGAAAATATATCACAGGTTTTGATGAAAGCAGAGAGATGGGGAAAAACAGGAGGCAAGGAGAAAAAAAATGAAGGAGGTTTGTAATGAGCAGTGATTCAGGAATTATTAAATGAACAGCAGAATTATTATGAAGATAGACACAAACTGCGGGAGTAACTCAGCAGGACAGGCAGCATCTCTGGAGCGAAGGAGTGGGTGGCTTTTTGGATCGAGACCCTTGTTCAGACCCGAACCGTCACCCCTTCCTTCTCCCCAGAGATGCTGCCTGGCCCGCTGAGCATTTTGTGTCTATCTTCGTTTTAAACCAGCACCTGCAGCTCCTTCCTATACGAGTAGAACAACCAAAATGGAAGGACCGGTGGATTAGAAGGATAGAGCGATGGAGGTAGAAGTGGTAAGGATTACATATGACCACACAGGGTGACTGATACAGCCAATAAATTGTTACCTAGTTATCGAATTTAATACTTAGTCCAGAGGCTGCAATGTGCCTAGATATGAGGTGTGTTCCTGTAGCTTGCTTTGGGCCTTGGTGTGACAGTACAGGGATGCCACACACCGACAGAGCAGGAGGAACGAGCATTTCCAACATTTGCTGTTTTTAATTTTAGATTTCCAGCATCTGCGGGTTTTTTTATTTTCAAGGAATTGTATATTCTATTCCATTACTTGACACAGGTGGTGACCACCTCACGGTATTTCATTTTCATTTCATCTTGGTCAGAGTACACAGAAGCAACCTAGTCGACTTAGCACGTTAGGCAGCATCTCTGGAGAACTTGGCTCGGTGAGCTTTCAGGTCAGATCATCACCTATCCATGTTCTCCAGAGATGTTGCCTGACCCGCTGGGATACTCCACCACTTTGTGCCTTTTGTTTTTTAAACCAACATCTGCAGTTCCTTGTCCTCCTAGTCCGCACCATTGGTTTCTCTACTTTCAACTGCAGATCTGGATAGTTGCGAGCTAGGTCGTAACATCCAATACATAGTCCATTAAACTCAGTCATTCAGCCAAGGAAAGAGAGCCAATATATCAGCTGTAGTAGTTTCCCATCTCATTGCTTCCAGGTATTAATCCTTCTCTTGTCCCTCGCATCACTGCTTTTCTATTTAACCCATTGTTTACCCTTTGATGCCACAGTTCCTTCTGAGGCTTCAGGTGCAGCTTTTCTGTCAATCTTGTTTCACTCTGCACTTCAAAGGTTACTTGTTTTATCTACTGATGCTGCAAAAGTGCCCCCCGTGTGTAGGGTTGCCAACTGTCCTGCATTAACCAGGACATCCCGTATATTGGGCTGTTGATTTGTCCCATATGGGACCGCCCTTGTCCAGTATTAGACTGCTACTACTAGGTTCGAGGGGACTGTTGGTTCGGAGCACCACGTCCAGCCCCGCCTCACCCGTCCTGACGTAGTGCAGCCCATGGAGTGAGGCAGCAACGCCTCGCCCGTGGCCCCGTCAGTCAGCAGCCCGGCCAGCTGTCCGACCTTCGGACCTTCGCTTACCGCCGACACCACCACCACCCCTCCTTCTCATGGCCGATCATCGGTTCATGAGTTGGACGGGGTGCCGGACTTTGCACGCGATGTCGCGCGGCCCGGGCCAGAACGCCTCAGCTGGCCCGCTGGCTGGGCTTTGTGTGCAGTCCAGCACCCAGACCACCTCATCATTCACCCAGCCACGGCCGAGTCGGTCAACGAATTGTCGTCGGGAATTTGTCCCTTATTTTGACCTTTTGTCCCTTATTTGGGAGTGAGAAAGTTGGCAACCCTACCTGTGTGGGTTCATTGGCAACAACAGGCATCATAGCAAGCCTCGCATCTTAACAGAGGCCTCAATGTGTGATGAAAAAGGTCTAATTGATTCAGGATTAATGGACTTGCACAAACTCCTCTTCAGAGGGGAGAACCTTGAATGGTTATAATGTTATTTTCTCAGAAGTAGTTATCCTTAATTTTCTTTTGCCCTCTGTAGCCTGGTGACAAAAAGGCCAATCAGAATTCATGCTGCTACTCTGAAAAAATGAAACTATACCTTTGCCTACCTGTAATTGGATAGAATAAATTGCATTTATATCGCACATTTGGATACAAAAGAATAGAGAACTCTGGGAAGGATCGGTGGGGTTGGAAAGGACAGAATGAGGAAGATTATAGATGGTGTTTGATCATGGGATTAAAACAAAATGATGTTAAGGATCTATGGGGCTGATGTAGGTTAAGAATCATAGGAATAAATAACTCTGTGCAGAACAGTTTTCATGCTGCATAGAGTTTTATTATTTGAACATTGGACTGTTCAACAAATAGTATGAGCATTGGATTCTCTGATTTCAGGTCATCCATTCCCCATGTATCTCCCTCTCTCTCCTTCTAATCCACCTCCGGACCTCCCATTTTGGTTGTTCTGCTCGTGTACGAAGGAACTGCAGATGCTGGTTTAAACCAAAGATAGACACAAAATGCAGGGGTGACTCAGTGGGACAGGCAGCATCTCTGGAGAGAAGGAAAGGGTGACGTTTTGGGTCTGAAGAAGCCACCATCTATTCCTCCTCTCCAGAGATGCTACCTGTCCCGCTGAGTTACTCCACCATTTTGTGTCTACCCTTCGGTTGGTCTACTCTCTGGGTGGCTACATTTTCGTGGAGATTTCCAAAGACACTCTAGAGGAGCCATTTGTTGGTACACCTTGGTCTCTGTGATTTTGTTCAACATTTAGAGCATAGTATACTTTAATTTCCCACTTTCTCTACAACAAACCGTTGCCTATTTCCTTCACTCCATAGATGCTGCCTCACCCCCTGAGCTTCTCCAGCATTTTTGTCAACCTTTTATTTTTATTAATATGTTTTTGTTCGTCTTTTATTATTTTTATTTTAATTTTAAAATTATCATATTTAAAATACCAAAGAGTAAAAGAAGATTAAATTATATCATCCTTCCCGACTGACGGCCACAATTAAAATATTAGTAAGTCATGAGGGCTATTTTAACAAAATAATGTACATTTTGAAGTATATCTAATTGAAGTTTCTTGGATGCGGCCTTATTAGATTACAGCTAACTCAATGCGGCATTCCACCATGAAAAGGTTCCCCATCCTTGGTCTAGTCTTTCCCAGTTTTGACAAAAATTCATATACCTGAAATATTTATTTCATTTTTCATTTTTCATTTTTCATTTCAAGTTATGTCTGGCCTGTAATGTTTGTCTTGAACTTTTATCTCACACAGCCAAGCTTTGCCATGCTTTCCTTTTGTACTGTTAAATGTCTGCAGTGTTGAATATAAGGGAACAAGACAAGATAAGTGTTTAAGAAGGATCTGCAGATGCTGGAAAATCAAAGGTACACAAAAATGCAGGAGAAACTCAGCAGGTGCAGCAGCATCTATGGAGCGAAGGAAATAGGCAACGTTTCAAGCCAAAACCCTTCCTCAGCCAAGAAACTTGCAATGCAGACTACTTGTGTTATTATCCATTTTATCTCTCTCACCTTCTATCTTTTCACAAGGGTTTCATTTGCTCTTTTATTAGCCCCACTCTTTTCCCTGCATTTTAAACATTGCCATATTTCTAACTGAAAGGGTCTCGACCCGGAACATCACCCATTCCTTTTCTCCAGAGTTGCTATCTGACCCGCTGAGTTACTCCAGCCTTTCGTGTCTATCTTCGTATTTCTAACTTATCCTGTTATTAAACGTCATCAATCTGAAACAAATCTTTTTGCATGACTTGCTGGGTATTTCCAGAATAAAAAAAGATTTTAGTTAAGATTTCCAATACCTGCAATAGTTTGACTTTGTGCTTGCAATGTGGGGGCGCGGTTGAGTATGGCTGCCCAGCCTGCAGCTGTCTGTCCTTTTGCCCTTTAAACATTTTTTTTTAGTAAGTTAAAAAGTTTTGTTTTGGAGGTTTAGTCTTTTTATGTGGGAGGTGTGGGGGAAACTGTATTTCTCAGTCCCTACCTGGTCGGAGATGCGGGTTCCTCCGAGCCGCATCTTCGCCCCTTCCTCGCGGCCTACCAACGGGAGTGCAGCGGCGTTTCCTGACGGGACTGTCCAGTACTTCAGCTTCAGCGGCGGCACAGCGCTGAATGAAGCATCATCGCGGAGGGGCGACGCCTTACCGAGGGTCACCGAAGAGTGCTGAGATCGCCGACCAGGGCCGGATTTAGATGAAGAGAGGCCCTAGGCTATTCCACGTGAGGCCCCTCCCAATCTCCAACACCCACGACGAGAGGAAGATGGAAGAGTCCACCAGATTGACACCAATGTGCAGCCGAGCGTGGCCAATGAGATAAGGGCTGGAAAGCTGCGCTTTTTATTTATTGCCAGTGCTAGTGTCGAGTTATCGGCTTAAAACACTATTATTCTGAAATGGAGGGCAAGGAAATTTACCGAAGTGTAGTGCATGGGTCTCAAATGAGACAAGTAGTCCGCAGTTTGAGAAGCACTATACTTTATTTCCTCCCGGTTCAGGGGAAGACGAAACCAGGTCAAGATGGCACCCAAACCCTGCCCTTTATACCCTCCGGCTAAGGACCGCCTCCGGACTGCACCACTCCTGTGCCGAGGGGTTCGGCAGTATAATGGGACGACCCTTAGGAGCCGCCACAGGACCCCCTCCCAGAACCAGAGGCACAAAACGCACCGGCGGGCGCACGACCCGGCCGGCCCGCGTGCGGAAGTCAGCAGATCCCGGGGCTTGCGGGGGCGTAGGTGGAGGGACAGGTCGAGGGGCCGGCGGGAGGACAGGTGGAGTGACAGGTGGAGGGAGTCGTGAGGGGGGACGCCCTCGGGGCCGAGGTTGAGCAACCAGCACCGGCTGGTCAATGTCCAGGTGCGCCGGCTTTTAAACGGGCAATCGACACGGCCGGCCGGCCGGCCCCCCATGTCCAGAACAAAAGTCGACTGCCCGTGTTCCCGCACCCGGAACGGGCCCTCGTACGGCCTCTGAAGTGGCGTCCGGTGGGCATCACGGCGGAGGAAGACGTATGGGCAGTCCGTGAGGGCCATTGGCACGTGTGGGCGAAATGACCCATGGCGGGATGTCGGGACGGGTGCGAGCCTGCCAACTCGCTCGCGAAGGCGTTGAAGGGTGGAGGAGGGCGTTTCCTGATGCTCCGGCGCCGATGGCACTAACTCCCTGGGCACTGTGAGTGTTGACCCGTACACCAGCTCCGCCGATGATGAGGCCAAGTCCTCTTGGGGAGCGATCCGGATGCCCCGCATGACCCACGGCAACTCGTCCATCCAGTCCGGGCCGGTGAGCCGTGCCTTCAATGCCGCCTTCAGCTGCCGGTGGAACCTCTCCACCAGACCGTTAGCCTGCGGGTGGTAAGCCGTGGTGTGGTGCAGCTGCACCCCCAGCAAGCGAGCCATGGCTGACCACAGCTCGGAGGTGAACTGTGGCCCCCGGTCGGAGGAGATGTGCGCCGGCACCCCGAAGCGAGCAATCCAGTGCGCGGACAACGCACGAGCACACGTAGCCGTTGAGGTGTCAGCCAACGGAATGGCCTCCGGCCACCGCGTGAAGCGGTCCACCATGGTCAAAAGGTGGGTGATGCCCCGGGACGGTGGAAGGGGCCCCACAATGTCCACGTGAAGATGGTCGAACCGCCGGTGAGGTAGACCGAACTCCTGGAGAGGTGCGCGGACATGGCGCTGGATCTTTGCTGTCTGGCACGGGATGCAGGTGCGAGCCCAATGGGCAACTTGCTTGCGCAGACCGTGCCACATGAAGCGAGCTGCCACCAGTGCCGTTGTCGCCCGGATTGATGGGTGAGCCAGTCCGTGGATGACCTCGAACACTCTCCGGCGCCAGGTGGCAGGGACGATGGGGCGCGGCTGACCGGACGACACATCGCACAGGATTGTCATACCCCCAGGACCGAGAGGGACATCCTCAAGACGGAGGCCTGAGATGGCAGTCCGGTAGGTGGGCACCTGGTCGTCCGTGAGCTGTGACGCCGCCAGAGCAGAATAGTCCAATCCGGGCGCTACCTCAAACACAGCATTTATAGCAGGGCGGGACAATGCGTCGGCCACCTGGTTCTCTTTCCCCTTGACGTAGCGGATGGCTGTGGTGTACTCGGAGATGTAAGCTAACTGCCGCTGCTGACGTGCGGACCAGGGGTCGGAAACCTTCTGCAGGGCGAAAGTGAGCGGCTTATGGTCGGTGTAGGCGGTGAACGGGCGGCTAGCCTCCAGGAAGTAACGAAAATGGCGCACAGCCAGGTACAGAGCCAGGAGCTCACGATCGAACGCACTGTACTTGGTCTGCGCGCGGTTGAGGTGCCGACTGAAGAAGGCCAGAGGCCGCCAAACTCCGCCCGTCAGCTGCTCCAGTACAGCACCAACTGCCGACTCCGAGGCATCCACAGTGAGAGCAGTCGGGGCATCTTCCCGCGGGTGCACCAGCAGCACGGCCCGAGCAAGGGCCTCCTTCGCGCCGTCGAAAGCTGCCTCCGCCTCGTGGGTCCACTCAACGCTCTTCTGCTGCCCACCCGCCAGAAGTTGATACAGGGGCCGCATGATGTGGGCCGCGGATGGCACGAAACGATGGTAGAATGCCACCATGCCGACAAATTCCTGCAGGCCGCGCACCGTGCGTGGGCGGGGAAACCGACGGACGGCGTCAACCCTGTCAGGTAGGGGAACCGCGCCCTGCGCAGTCACGCGGTGGCCGAGAAAGTCAATTTCGTTGACCCCAAAACGGCACTTGTCCAGGTTGATGGCCAAACCATGCTCGCTGAGCCGCTGACAGAGCTGTCGAAGGTGAGCGCAGTGTTCCTGCTGCGAGCGGCTGGCCACCAGGATGTCGTCCAGGTACACGAACACGAATTCGAGGTCACGACAAACCCCGTCCATGAGGCGCTGAAAGGCCTGTGCAGCGTTCTTGAGGCCGAACGGCATCCGAGTAAACTCGTAAAGCCCGAATGGCGTGATGATAGCCGTCTTGGGTACGTCATCCGGGTGAACCGGGATCTGGTTATAACCCCGTACCAGATCCACTTTTGAAAAAAATGTGGCCCCAGCCAAATGGGCCGTGAAGTCCTGGATGTGGGGTACGGGGTGTCGATCCGCTGTTGTTGCAGCGTTCAGCCGTCGGTAATCCCCACAAGGTCGCCAGCCCCCACTTGACTTAGGGACCATGTGGAGTGGGGACGCCCAAGGGCTGCTCGAAGGGCGGACGATCCCCAAGGCCTCCATCGTGCGGAATTCCCGCCGTGCCAGACGCAGTTTATCTGGTGGCAGTCGTCGTGCTCGTGCATGGAGGGGTGGGCCGGTAGTCGGGATATAATGTACAACTCCGTGGCTGGGGGTTGCTGAATGAAACTGCGGAGTGAGAATGTCCGGGAACGCGGCCAAGATTTGTGCGTATCGGGAGTCCACGGACGCCAGTGGCCGTCCCACCGGTTGACCCAAGCGCAACGTGATCGGCTCCATTGTAGTGGCGTTGACCAAACGCTGACGCCCGACGTCCACCATGAGGGAATGCGTCCGGAGAAAATCGGCCCCGAGCAATGGTTGGGAGACGTCGGCAACGGTAAAGTTCCATGAAAAATGGCAGGAGCCGAGCACGATGGGAACCATGCGCAGTCCATATGTGCGGATGGGGCTGCCGTTCGCCGCGGTGAGGACGGGCCCCCGCTTACTGGAACGAATGTCGGCCAGCGAAGGGGGCAGGACGCTGAGCTCCGCACCTGTATCCACGAGGAAGCGAGTCCCGGAGCGCCGATCCCAAGCGAAAAGGCGGTGAATTTGGCCGGCCACCGCGGGGACTATTGGCAGCCGGCCCAGGCGTTTCCCGGAAACGTGCACGGCTGGCGGCATTGTCGTGCTGCAGCACCCCAGCGCTGATGGAAATAGCACCAGCTCCTTGTGTTCGTGCTATTTTGAGCTTGCCTGCCCCTGCTGGTGGTGCCTGCAGCTTGCTGGCGCTGGACTGCAGGTGCAGTACCCCTCACTGCCGCTGGGGGTAATCGAACGGGCCGTCGGGCTGGAGCTGTCACTCCTTCCACAGCTCCCCCGCCCCACCGGAGGAAATCGGGAGCTGCTGGGGTGACGTCATCGGGGTTCCTGCCGACGGCCAGCGCGTTGACGTCATCCGTGCGCGTCGACCTGAGCGCGACCTCGTCTCTGCTGACGCCCAGCGCGCTGACGTCATCAGGGCGCGCCATCCACATGGCGTCGGCGCGCCTCCCGAGGGCCCGAAGATCAGCAAACGAGGCGTCGGTGAGTTGCAATCGAATGTAGGCCGGCAGCAGATGCAGGTAAGTATATTCAAACAACAGGCACGGCGTGTGCCCGTCTAATAACGCCACCATTTCCTTTAGGAGGGTAGATGGCCGCCGGTCGCACAGGCCACCCATATGCAGGATCCTACCTGCCCGCTCCATCCTACTTAGTCCGTAAATTTGGAGCAGGAGCTGTTTCAGGCCGAGGTATTTATCATTGTCCGGGGGGGCTGCGAGGAAGTCCGATACTTCTTCCACCGCATCCTGGTCCAGGGCTCCCACCAGGTAATAGAAGCGGGTGGCATCGACCGTGATGCCCTGCAGGTTGAACTGGGCCTCCGCCTGCTGGAACCAGATGAGCGGCCGTGTGGTCCAGAAGCTGGGCAGTTTCACGGAGACCGCGTCCAGAGACAGGGTCGGGCTGGCGTGTGAGGAGGTAGGGCTTTGTTCTGTCTCCATCATGATGCCAATGGAGCGTCGGGAGTCACCAATGTAGTGCGTGGGTCTCAAATGAGACAAGTAGTCCGCAGTTTGAGAAGCACTATACTTTATTTCCTCCCGGTTCAGGGGAAGACGAAACCAGGTCAAGATGGCACCCAAACCCTGCCCTTTATACCCTCCGGCTAAGGACCGCCTCCGGACTGCACCACTCCTGTGCCGAGGGGTTCGGCAGTATAATGGGACGACCCTTAGGAGCCGCCACAGAAGTGTTGTTTAGAAACTACAGTGTGTTGTGACAACATATGTAAGAAAGACCTATGACAATCTCAAAATATTATACACCAGGCCCGTACGAAGCTTTTCAAAAAGGGGGGTGGCATGGTGAGATTACAAAAATGTTATGTGCAATAAGTACATGCAGTGCGTATCACAAGCGTGAAGCTCAAAGACCCTTGCGGCCGGGGTAAGGACCCTGGTCGCTCTGGGGTTTTAGATGCTCTCTGGTGCATTCTGAGCCTTATTTTTGAGCATTTTTGCACCAAATTAATGACCAATATTTCAGAATGACCAATAAGTCAAGAATAATGAGTGGTTGGAATGGGATGATTGGGGTCATTGTTGTATACATTTATTTAAATCAAGAATTTAAGCTGTCCTTGTTTTAATAATCAAGTTGTACTGCAAAATGTTATGTAAAATGTTATAGAAACAGAGAAACATAGAAACATAGAAAATAGGTGCAGGAGTAGGCCATTCGGCCCTTCGAGCCTGCACCGCCATTCAATATGATCATGGCTGATCATCCAACTCAGTATCCTGTACCTGCCCTCTCTCCATACCCCCTGATCCCTTTAGCCACAAGGACCACATCTAACTCCCTCTTAAATGTAGCCAATGAACTGGCCTCAACTACCTTCTGTGACAGAGAATTCCACAGATTCACCACTCTCTGTGTGAAAAATGTTTTCCTCATCTCGGTCCTAAAAGATTTCCCCCTTATCCTTAAACTGTCCCCTTGTTCTGGACTTCCCCAACATCGCGAACAATCTTCCTGCATCTAGCCTGTCCAACCCCATAAGAATTTTGTAAGTTTCTATAAGATCCCCCCTCAATCTTCTAAATTCTAGCTAGTGCAAGCCGAGTCTATCCAGTCTATTCTTCATATGAAAGTCCTGACATCCCAGGAATCAGTCTGGTGAACCTTCTCTGTACTCCCTCTATGGCAAGAATGTCTTTCCTCAGACATATTAAGACATTATCAGGCATTATAAAGAAGTATGCAAGCAC
This sequence comes from Leucoraja erinaceus, assembly GCF_028641065.1. Taxonomy (NCBI): domain Eukaryota; kingdom Metazoa; phylum Chordata; class Chondrichthyes; order Rajiformes; family Rajidae; genus Leucoraja; species Leucoraja erinaceus. The sequence goes on from NC_073396.1 coordinate 31,836,193, forward strand.
TGCAAATAAAATACTGTAAGTTTTGTGTGTTAGTTTGCTTGCCTGCTACTGTTCGACTGTGTTAGTGTGTGCACATTAAAAATATGATGCAAAATGAAAGCCGGAAACTATGGAATACATATTTTTCAGTTTTGTTATCAAGGAAAATAAGACAGTTCCAATTGTTTGATATTATTCATATGGAGGAGAAAATATAATTACTCTAAAACCTACCTTAATTTTGTAATCTCACTAAAGATAATCCCCCTTTCCCTCTCCCCCCTCCTCCTTCCCCCTCCCTCTCCCTCCACCTCTCTCCCTCCCCATCTCTCTCTTCCCCTCTCTCTCTCCCCCTCTCTCTCTATCTCTCCCCTCCCCTCCCTCTCTCTCCCCCCCCTGTGTCTCAACCTCCCCTTTCCTCCTCTCATATCCCCCCTCTCTCTCCCTCCCTGCCCCTCTGTCTCCCTCCCTGCCCCTCTCTCTCCCTCCCATGCAGCGTGGCTCCGACTCCACGCCACAGAACCCCCGGCCCGGAGAAACGGGCACTCCCACAACGCAATATTCCACTACTTACCTGGAGTAGACACCTAGGATCTTTGGTAGACACGAGGCATCAAGGTGATTGTGTGGAGTGCAAATGGAGATCTGGACCCGCCCGGGCCCACTGCGCTGGTGCGGAGAGACAACGTCATTTTGCGTTGCTACTGCGTCACCGGCTTCCCCCAACTGCGCAGGTGCGGATGGTCGCAATTTTTTCCCCAAAACTTCCAGCGGGCCGGAGCGAGAATTTTGGGTAATTTCCGTCAAAGTGGAAACGTTGATAGCGCTCCAATATTTTTTTTCTCTGGATTTTTTTACTCTGGGAAAAAAACACTTTGGCCGGAGGCCCCCTAGATTTTGAGACCCTAGGCTTCAACCTATGAAGTCTATAGGTAAATCCGGCCCTGCCGAGGCCCCCCTAGATCTCGAGGGCCTAAGCTTAAGCTTGTGAAGCTTATACGTAAATCTAGCCCTGCCGCCGATTCCTACAGCGCGGAGCTGTGGTTGCGGAGCGTCCAGCTGTGGGTGGCGCTGAGTTTCAAACACCACGGTGCCTGGGTTATTTTGCCGAGATCGCCAGTGTTGGAGCTCCAACCAGCGTGGCCTGTGGACTATGGGAGCCGCGGTCTCTGGTAGGAAGCGGCCGTTCCAGACACTCCAAGCCGCTGAAGTGTGTTCTCCCGACGCCGGTGCTCCATCATCCGGCAAGAGGGCCTGAAACATCGGGCCGCCATTGCGGCGACTGCGGAAGCCTCAAATAGGCCCCAACTATGGGGTGAACAAGAGGAAGAGGACTGGACTTTGTTGCCTTCCCTCACAGTGGGAACCATTGTGGGGGGATGTGTTTATGTTTTATGTTCAATTCTTCTTTAATGTTGTGTCTTATTTTTATTGGTGTGCTGCAAATGGCAACTTAAATTTCACTGCACCAGAAATGGTGTATGTAACAAATAAATGTCCTTTGTCCTTTGCTTCTGATGTAAATTTATTGGATTGTGTTCATATATTCTCCATCAACATGTGGCCCGATCCCACAGAGATACAGAAGAACGTTGCAGTTATGTACAGTATGCGCCTGCACGCATCCCAGTTGAGATTTACAACATTACTGAAAGGTTTACTACCTGTACTATATTATGACATTGTTTCTGTATCAGTAGTAACCAGATTAATATTCGGGAAGATGGGATTGGCCAAAATAGAAGCGGACAGTTATATAGTCGTGAAGAGGCCGTTTGGCCCAGATTCCATGATGGTTCTAAGAATGTTCATTCCCCATTTATTTCTCTGTAACCTATTCTCGCACACAATCCCATTAATACCCTGTGTAGGAAAGAACTGCAGATGCTGGTTTAAATCGTAGGAGGACACAAATTGCTGGAGTAACTCAGCGGGTCAGGCAGCATCTCTGGAGGGAAGGAATGGGTGACGTTTTGGGTCGAGACCCTTCTTCAGTCTTCAGCATTGTGCTACTACAGATAATGCAGTTGTCTCAGCACTCCAGCGATCCAAGTTCAATCCTGACCTGTGCTACTGTCAGTTTACAATGTGTGCACTCTCATGCCGGCTACATGGGTTTCTCATGTTTCCTCTTCAATTGCAAATACCTGCTGGTAATAGTTAACTACAATAAATTGCCCCTTGTATAGGGGTAGATAAGCAGGGTATTAATGGGAGGTAGACACAAAATGCTGGAGTAACTCAGTCTAAAGAAGGGTCTCGACCCGAAATGTCACCCATTCCTTCTCTCTAGAGATGCTGCCTGTGCCACTGAGTTACTCCAACATTTTGTGCCCATCTCCCATTAATACCTTATTTTTACTACTGTCTAGTAGCACCTGAAGAATTATATGAACATCAATAATTTACATTAGCAATTTGCAACTTGCATTTGCATTACTATTAGCCTTTTTGTGTTTAGTTTATAGTTTAGAGATACAGCACAGAAACAGGGCCCTCGGCCCACCGATTCCACACCAACCAGCGATCCCCGCACGTTAACACTATCCTACACTAGGGACAATTTTCACATTTATACCAAGCTAATTAACCTACAAATAAGTACGCCTTTGGAGTGCGGAAAGCCAAAGTCCTCGAAGAAAACCCATGCAGGTCACGCGAAGAACGTACAGATACTGCAGAGACATGCACCCGTAACCGCTGTAAGCAGTGTAAGGCAGAAACTCTACCACTGCGCCACTGTTGTTAAAGGCCTCAAGGCTCCGTGGGAATGTTATTTTTATAAAATGACACTGAGCTGCATACAGTGACAATAAGATAAGTGTAGAGGTAAAATGTAAAGAATTTTGGAAGTAGATGGTGGAGAGATTAATGTAGAAAATTCCAGAGTTTGAAGGCTGGACATCTGAAGGCATATGTGCCAATTGCAGAAAGAGGATGCTCAAGAGGCCAAGAGACTGGGATTGAATGACCCTGGAGTCGATGAGGGGAGCAGAAGGTTACAGAGACACAATACAAAATTAAACTAATCATGCACAAATGCATTTTGAAAAATGATTTAAAAATACATTAATATATTGCATTATCTTTCAGAATCGCTCTTATGGATCCATAAATATAGAAGTTAATCTCAAGCGGCATGAACATTGACTTCTCTAACTTCAAGTAAAGTACCTGTCCCACTTGGACGTCACGGAGATGGCACGCGAAGATTTTGTACATCCCAAAATCCTGGGGCGCTGTGAGCAACCGCATGTTACTGCCTACGTCACCATGCACCATACGTGCGTAATGCGCGTCATGACGCATTAATGATGTTCTGTAAATTACGAGCAAATGACGTCCAAGTGGGACAGGCCCTTAACCTTTGCTTTCCCTCTCTCTCCATCCCTCCCCAATCCTAGTTCCCTGACCAGTCTGATTGTCCCTCTGATTAAATGTTATCTCTGTATGCTTTGTTTTCACCTTCTTTTAGCCAACAATGATCTATACTACATTTTCCTTCAACTGCATCCCCTTCGATGCCTCATTTTCACACCTTACACTTCCTTATCTCTGGATCTCCCTCTTCCCCGGCTCTCAGCCCGAAGAAGGGTCTTGACCCGAAACATCACCCATTCCTTCTACCCAGAGATGCTGCCTGTCCTGCCTGCTGAGTTACTCCAGCCTTTTGTGTCTATCTACCAGCAATGTGAACACTTGGTTAATTTTAGAACAGAGTAGGGGGAAATCATTTCAAATTAATAACTGTAGATGTATTCAAGGAAATCCTAATTACTAGCAGTGCCAAGGAGCTGCACGTTCCATAGAGAACTACCAGCCAGCAATAGTGCGCACAACAGCATGCTCTGGATTGAGTCCAGAGGGATCACTAGGTTTCCGAGGTGAGAAATTGGATCCACTTAGTATCTGGCTCTTCAGCATTATTACAGCCGTAGCTGACACATCCATCACAGTCCCATTCATTAAATGAGGTGGCCGGCCTACTTAAGGAAGCTATTTCTTTCTCGTTTTTTCACATATTTATATTGTTATTAACTGGCATTTTCTACTTCAATAAACGTATTGCTTTCATTTAAATTCTCTAACGTCATTGTAAACAATAGGGTTTAGAGACAGCGTGGAAAAAGGCCCATCAACCCACCAGGCCCACACCAACCATTGATCACATGTACACTAACTACCTCATCTTACACACTAGGGGCAATTTATACAAGTCAATGAACCGACAATCTGCACGTCTTTGAAATGTGGGAGGAAACCGGAATACCCGGAGAAAACCCACGTGGTCACAAGGAGAACTTACAAACTCCGCACAGACAGCACCCGTAGTTAGGATCGAATCCTGGTCTCTGGTGCTATAAGGCTGAAGCTCTACCACTGCACCACTGTGCTGCAGCAGAGAACGTTGTCTAGGAAGGTAATTCACTTCTAATGTGAGAGTGGATGGACTTGTGACCATTACCACAGCAAATGGTGTCCCACATTTTCACCGTTAATGCACCCTGCCCAGAGAGGTTCTGGACTCTACTCAAACTCAATAGATGCACACAGTTTCTTGCCCAGAGTAGGGGAATCGAGGACCAGATTTAAGACATAGAGGGGGAAAAGATTTCATAGGAATCTGAGGGGTACCTTTTTCACACAAAGGGTGGTGGGTGCATGGAACAAGCTGCCAGAGCAGATAGTTGAGGCTGAGACTATTCCAATGTTTAAGAAACAGTTAGATAGGTACATGGATTGGACAGGTTTAGAGGGATATGGACCATATACAGGCAGGTGGGACTAGTTTAGCTGGAACATATTGGCCGGTGAGGGTAAGTTGCGCCGAAGGGCCTGTTTCCACACTGTATCACTCTATGTCTCTATGACTTTGATTAACATAGAAACATAGAAAATAGGTGCAGGAGTAAGCCATTCAGCCTTCGAGCCGTCACCGCCAATCAATATGATCATGGCTGATCATCCAACACAGTGCGGCGTTCCGGCTTCTTCCCCATATCCCTTGATTCCCAAATCCCTAAGAGCTAAATTAACTCCCTCTTGAAAACATCCAGTGAATTGGCCTCCACTACCTTCTGTGGCAGAGAACTCCACAGATTCACAACTTTCTGGGTAAAAAAGTTTTTCCTCATCTCTGTCCTAAATGGTTTACCATTATTCTTAAACTGTGACCCCCTGGTCCTGTAATCCTCCAACATCGGGAACATTTTTCCTACATCTACCCTGTTCAATTCTCTAAGAATGTTATATGTTTCTATAAGATCCCCTCTTATCCTTCTAAATGCCAGCGAATACAAGCCCAGTCGACCCATTCTTTCAACATACGTCAGTCCTGCCATCCCGGGAATTAACCTGGTGAACCTACACTGCACTCCCTCAATAGCAAGAATGTCCTTCCTCAAATTAGGAGACCAAAATTGCACACAATACTCCAGGTTTGGTCTCACCAGGGCCCTGTATAACTGCAGTAGGACCTCCTTGCTCCAAAATGCAAATCCTCTCGCAATGAAGGCCAACATGCCTTTAGCTTTCTTCGCTGCCTGCTGTACCAGCATGCTTACTTTCAGTGACTGATGTATAAGCACATCCAGGTCTTGTTGCACCTCCAATTTTCCTAATCTGACACCATTCAAATAATAGTCTTGTTTAGAGATACAGCGCGGAAACAGGCCTTTAGGCCCATTGGGTCTGCACTGACCAGCGATCCCTGCACATTAACACCATCCTACACCCACTAGGGACAATTTTTACACTTACCAAGCCAATTAACCTACAAACCTGTACGTCTTTGGAGTGTGGGAGGAAATTGAAGATTTCGGAGAAAACCCAATAAGATCACAGGGAGAATGTACGAATTCCGTACAGACAGCACGTATAGTCAGGATCGAAACCGGGTCTTCAGCGCTGCATTCGCTGTAAGGCAGCAACTCTACCGCTGCACCACCGTGATCGCATTTGGTTCTTGCCACCAAAGTAGATAACCTCGCATTTATCCACATTAAACTGCATCTGCCATGCTTCTACCCACTCACCCAACCTGTCCAAGTCACTCTGCAGCCTCTTAACATCCTCCTCTCAGCTCACACTGACACCCAGCTTTGTGTCATCAGCAAACTTGATGACACATTTAATTCCCTCATCTAAATCGTTAATATATATTGTAAACAACTGGTGTCCCAGCACTGAGCCTTGCAGCACCCCACTAGTCTCTGACTACCATTCTGAAAAGGACCCGTTAATTCCTACTCTTTGCTTCTGTCTGCCGACCAGTTCTCTATCCATCTCAATACCTTACCCCCCAAAAATGTTTTAAAACATAGAAATTTCAACTGTACAGTACGGGAACAGGCCCTTCAGCCCACAGTGTCTGTGCTGACCAGGATACAAGTTAAACTGATCTTGTCTTCCTGTACATGGTGCATTCCCTGCACTTCCATGTGCCTATCGAAAAACTTCTTAAGCGATTTTTACTCTGGAATGTCGGAGACTTGATCGAAGGTATATAAAATTATGAGGGGCATTGATAGGGTAGACAGTCAGAACCCTTGTCCCAAGGTAGAGATCTCCAATACTAGAGGGCATAGCTATGAGGGGAGAGGGGGAAAGTTTAATAGAGATGTGCGGGGCAAGTTGGTTTACATGGAGAATGTTGGTAGTGGAGGTTGACATGATAGTGGTGCTTAAGAGGCTTTTAGATAGGCACATGGTAGAGCAGGGAATAGAGGGACATGCACCATGTACAGGCAGACAAGATCAGTTTAATTTGGTGTCATCTTTGGCACAAACACTGTGGGCTGAAGGGCTTGTTGCTGTCCTGTACTGTTGAATGTTCTATGTTTTAAATGTTTTTTCACTGATAAAAAGTAAATGCTATGAAATTCATATCAAGAACTAAAAATGACGGTGATTTATTTGGCCGAGCAGCTCCCAGAATAGGGAAGCAGGGAGTCATGGAAAGCTTGGCCGAACTGACCTTAGACAAGTGGAAAATCTGAATCCACATCAAAACTAGCTGTACCAGTCCGAGCTCATGCTTGTGATACTGTGGAAGGAAATATGTTACTAAGCAAACGCTGATCCACTCAGCAGCTCATTGAACATGCAACGTAAGTGTCTCACGGAAAAGGAATCAGGAGAGAGGCAGACTCCATGGTGCCTCTACCTTATTTGGAAGATTGCATTCAAAGCTTCTCCCAAACTCATTATTCTTTAAAGTGATTAGCAGTAGCCCTCCCGGCTTGCCACCCAATTGGTCAAGCCAAGAGCAGACCCGAATCGTCACCCATTCCTTCTCTCCAGAGATGCTGCCTGACCCGCTGAGCTACTCCAGCTGTTTGTGCCTACCTTTGGTATCAACCAGCATCTGCGGTTCCTTCCTACACTGTTTCTGGAAGACAAGAGTGGAGATAACTCCATCTGACGGGTACGCAGTGAACAATCGCGACAGTGAGCAGCCAGCGAGGGGGCAGAGCTTGGGAGATGGGATGCAGATCAGGGAACAAGCAGGGCAGACTTTGGAAAGGTGGCTTCCCTTTGATGAGCAAGTCGAAGTATACGGACACAGAAGTGAAGATCACGCTACCCACAAAATAAACTATTGATCAGGCAAAGAGCAGCTGGTTTCTGGAACTGTACTCTGTCCATGGCAGCGAGAGTCTTTCAAGCTCCGCGATTCTGACTGTGAACTGAACTACTGAAAGGGTACATCAGTAGTCCATGGCACATGAACTCCTGGCTACTGGTTCCGTGACCTGCTCAACTATGGCTCTGACTTATCCAGCGTCGTAAAGGAAATTAATAAAAATTCAATTTGTGCACAAAGAAAAGGCAGCAGCCAGCAAAGACCTTCCTTGAGGCCTCCATCTAAAGGAGACCAACTTTCACAAAGAGCAGAGGACCCAGCCTCAAATTAAAATTTGGACTCAGATTGTGAGAGTTTAAGGTGAGTATTGCATGATTAACTGTGAATGCGTGTGAATAAAGCTGTGTTTGTGATGGGATCTGACGTGTCCGTTAGCTTGCTTCAAAAATATAAAGCACTTGGATAAATCATACTTTAAAGGGATATTGGTCGGAAGAGCTCAGAGAGTAGGGGTAACATATATTTTTTTAATTATCTGCAATTCTCTAAACCCCTTTAATGCTAGTTCTGGGACTGGCTATTTCTGACTTTTGAATTTTATGGTAAATATTTTGCAGATGTCTATTATACACATAAAGCACAGCAAACATATTGTGATATCTGATCAGGTATGTTAGGTTTGTTTACACCAGCTTTGGTACATGGAATTTCGAAGCAGTCTTCGAGGTTAAAATATAACTTGGGTGTCACAAAGTGTCACGTACATACTCAGCAACAATTTGGGCTGTGTAGCATTTAGGTGAGGGAGAATATCTTCTGGTTTACAGTTATCACATTGGGGGGAAACTGTGAGCACTGAACAGTAATGAGTGTGTGGAAGTTAAAAAGAGTTTTGTTAATAGTAAGCCTGTCCTTCAGATCTTCGAGCTAATTATACCGTTACATATTTTTAAATTTAAGACTAAGTCTGAGGGAAATATCCTCAGTTGTTGTTGTTGTAGACACAAAATGTTGGAATAACTCAGGCAGCATCTCTGGAAAGAAAGAATGAATGGGTGACGTTTCGGGTCGTGACCCTTCTTCAGACTCTGTTGTTGTGTCTTACTTTATCCTCTTATTTTCCTGTATTATTGAACAGAAATTACCGGTCTAAAATTCCTCATGCTTGAAGGTGGAACAATAACACAACATGGATGACAACGTTTCCAAGTGTCTATATTGCCCTAGTCTCAGGATTGCAGTTATTAGTTTGAATTAACACACTGGCCTAATTGGATTTTTAAAACCATCTTTTAAAACTTTCATGACGTATTTTAAAAAGACTTCAACATTCTCGGAAGCCTCCACACATTTATGAGCTGTGTGTAGTCATGTTTAATTCACATCTAACCATATAACAATTACAGCACAGAAACAGGCCATCTCGGCCCTACAAGTCCATGCCGAACAACTTCTTTCTCTTAGTCCCACCTGCCTGCACTCATACCATAACCAACATATCATACCATAATTCTCTTCTCACCCATATGCCTATCCAATTTATTTTTAAATGATACCAACGAACCTGCTGCCACCACTTCCACTGGAAGCTCATTCCACACCGCTACCACTCTCTGAGTAAAGAAGTTCCCCCTCATGTTACCCCTAAACTTCTGTCCCTGCCATCAGTGGCAATTGCTCCATCAGTGCCCTGATTTAGTACTACAGATCCCAGAATGTGAGCACGTGCTTGAGATTCTACCCACCCTGTCTATAACACTGCCCACTCAATTCATTACCAACTATTGCAGTTGACAACCTGCAAACCTAATGACATGCTTATGCTTGTCATCACTTTAATGACTTCCTCTCTACTCCACAAATATTAATTACCTGCTCAGATAGGTTCAATGATTGGTTAGGTTCTCCGATTGCACGGGAATGAACTAATTTATTCAAAATTCACTCACACAAAAACAACTTCATCATTAGCAAACAGCCAGCTGCATAAGCTTACTGACTTGATACACACTTTTAGCTTTCTCTGTTCATGTATAAATAATCTGGGCTCAAAGTTATTTTGATTTAATTTATTGTATGCATGCAGTGAGGAAAAACAATCAGCCTTTCCATTGGACCTTGATTTGTTTTGCATAATATGCCCTTGGTGTCAGTTTTCATTTTGTTTATGGGGGCAGCTCGTAGCAGCTTCTCATCTCCTGCTTTGTATCTCCAGCATGGAGATTAGCTCTTTCAGCAGATCTCCCTAACAACAAAGGTAGCAACGTTACAAGACTGTAATGTGAGACACCATGCCACCATCTCAGACATAGAACATAGAACAGTGTAGCACAGGTGTGTAGGCTCTTTGGCTCGCAATGTCTGTCGAAACATGAATCCAAGGCCAACTCTCATCTCCCTGCACATAACCCATATCTCACCATTCACAACATATCCACATGTCCATACAAGGCTTTCTTGAAAGCCACTATTGTATCTGCCTTCACCGCCAATTCTGGCAGTGCACTCTAGGCACTGACCACCCTCTACGTTAAATGCTTGTTCCGCATACCTCCTTTAAACTTTGCTCCTCTCACCTTAGAGTTATGTAGCAATGTTACAACATTTTTAGATTTAAAAAATCAAGTCTTTAATTTATCCCATCAGATAAAGCTTAAAAAAAGTTTAATTTGACACCTAATTCACTTTCATATCTTCAGTATTAAAAAAGGTATGGCCATTTTCATACTCGGAAATTAGCATCTTGTTCCCTATTTTCCATTGACTTAACACAAAAGCTGTGATCGAGGACAGTCTAAAGCCCATAACTTTATTAAAAATTAAGAGAACTGAAATAAATTTTCAGTTATTATAGATTGAAGCATTCTGAAACAAATATTAAACAATCTTACTTGGATGACCTGAAATTAAAGCATATAATTAGTTAGTTACCCAATTGTAGCTAACTCTAAAATTCAATTACTAGATCTAAACATCTATCCATTTCTTAAGGAAAGATTAACAAAAGCCTATGGTCCAAAGAACATCACACGGAGAATTCACAATAAAACATGATTTTTAAATCTCATTGACATTAATGTATAGGCCCATGGAAGGGATTTAGTGTTCTTTTGATTCCGGTAGGCGGCGTGATCGAGCAGCGGCCTCTGCAGCCTGTCCGCGTTTTTTATTATAACTTTTTTTAAATTTTATGTAAGAGTGTGTGGGGGGGGGGTGGGGGTGGGTGGGGAGGGAGGGGGGGGGAAACTTTTGAATCTCTTGCATGGAGAGACCTTTTCTGAAGTCTCAGGTCTGTTGAGGCCGCAACGAGGAGCGGCCTCCAACGGGAGGAACCGGGGACTCTGGTGCTACCGTCGCCGTCGCGGAGCTGGCCGAGACCGGGTGGAGGAGCGGTGGAGGAGCGCTGCTGCTAAAGCGCTGCTGCTGCTGCTGCTGCTGCTGCTGCTGCTAGTGAGTCGGACGCTGCTAATGCGGGTCTGCGGACGGCGGGAACCGGGAGCCCGCGGCTCTGGAGAGAGAGACGCGCTTTTCGGGGCTCCTGCAACGGCTACTTCCCCCGCCCGAGTTGCGGGGTCTAAGAGCTCCTGTAGCGGGGCCTAACACCACTGCCCCGCGCGGCTGGAAAGGCCGCGGGACTTTGCGAGCGCACGCCGGGGGTTCCAACACCAAGACCCGGTTTGCGACCTCGCACCACCCGGCGTGGCTTTAATGGCCGCGGGACAATCGCCATCGCCAGCCGGGGGCTTTGACTTTGACTCTGACATCGGGGAGGGGGAGAGTGCAGTGGAGAGATAAGTTTTTTTGGCCTTCCATCACAGTTATGTGATGGATGTTTATGTTAAATGTAATTATGTTGTGTCTGGGGTCTATTTGTGTGTATTGTATGGCTGCAGAAACGGCATTTCGTTTGGACCTCCAGGGGTCCAAATGACAATTAAATTGACTCTTGACTCTTGACTCTCTTCAGTTGCTGTAAATTAATGGCCATTTAAATCAGCTTGCAAGTGGAATTCTGTGGAACGCGCTGGTTTAGAACGCTGCCATTGCGGTGAATTTGTACCCCATGTTGGCATGAAAGATACTGCGGGATTGAATGGGCCCCCAAAGTCAGCTACTCGCAACATAAAATTGTGTATAAAGGGATCTTAAGAAGCCCTTTTTAATGTAAAAATAAACAACCTACTTTGCCTTGTCCCCTACATGAGATCCGTCCCGTTGTCGGGGTTCGCGGCTTTAGAGGATGATTTTTAATTTACTATAACAATTAAATAATCCAATTTAGTTTAAAAATACCTGCAGCGAACAAATTTCGCAGCGATTTTTCGTCAGCAACTAAGTAGGCTGAACAACATCGATTTCAACAGCCTAGAGAAAATCACGTTTTAAACCCGCCCCCCCTCTCAAAGGCGCCAAAGTCGCGCACATGGGCAGCGGCAGAACTGCAGCGCTGCTGAAGGTAAGTTTGCAACATACCTAAGTTATGCCGACAAGTATTTAATATGTCAATACTGGGGAAAAGGTTCTGACTGTCTACCCTGTCTATGTCTCTTAGGTCTCCTCTGAACCCCTGGTGTTCCAGAGATAACAATCCTAGTCTGTCCAACTCCTCCTTGCTTTTAGTTCCCCTACTCCAGACATCATTCTGGTAAACCTTCCTTTCCAATGTTTCCACATTCTTCCTGCTTTAGGGGGACCACCATACGCCAAGTGTGGCCTTACCAAAGTCCTATAAACTGCATCATGACTCATTAACTCTTATATTCAAAGCCCTGACTTATGTGGGCAAGCATACGTTTTGGGCCGACACCCTTCTCCAGGCTGGGAGTCAGGGGACAGGGAAACTAGCGGTTCAGAACAAATCAGAGCCGGCACCGATGACCAAGGAAAGGTGGAGACCACAATGGTCCATTGTTGGCTGTGGAAATACTTTTTTCACACAGAGAGTGGTGAATCTCTGGAACTCTCTGCCACTGAAGGTAGTTGAGGCCAGTTCATTGGCTATATTTAAAAGGGAGTTAGATGTGGCCGTTGTGGCTAAGGGGATCAGGGGGTTTGGAGAGAAGGCAGGTATGGGATACTGAGTTGGATGATCAGCCATGATCATATTGAATGGCGGTGCAGACTCGAAGGGCCAAATGGCCTACTACTGCACCTATTTTCTATGTTTCTATGAAGAGGTGATAACGAAGGGATACGGACAGTGAAACGATTAGAATGACTCGGGTGAGGGAAGGATGGAGAGAGAGGTAATGCAAGGGTAACTTGGAATTAGAGAATCAATATTGGTACCACTGGGTTGTAAGCTGCCCAAGGACCAGGACATACAGTAAAAGTCAGTATGGGAATGGGGAGGGGAGTTAAAATGTTTGGCAACCGGGAGATCGCGAAGGCCAAGGCGGACTGAGCGTAGGTGTTCAGCAAAACTATCACCCTATCTGCACTTGGTCTCGCCGATATATAGTAGTCCACTGGGAGTGGGAGCCCACACCAAAAACAGCGGATACAGTTGATGAGGTTGGAGGGGGTGCAAGTGAATCTCTGCCTCGCCTGAAAGGACTGTTGGGGTCCCTGGTCCCTGCCTGGCCCTCTGAGTTACTCCAGCATTTTGTGTCTATCTTTGGTGTAAATCAGCATCTGCTGTTCCTTCCTACACACTGTAATTTCCTAGATTCTCTCTCCTTCCATTCTTAAACAAAGGAACAACATTGCCCACTCTCCAGTCCTCCGGGAGTTCTCTGGAGAGGGCGTGGAGGACTGGATTGTAATGTATTGGAATATGACAGTTGCCTTGTCTGAGGTTTTCTATCACCTAACAAAGAGGAGGGAAAACCAGAGGCAAACTCTCGTGATCTAACAGCACGTGGTGGTGGCAAAGGAACTCAGGTATTCTGTTAAGTGTTACGCCTCACCAGTGAGTTGGTGCCAGTTGAAACTCAGTTTGCAACACCTGTGAATCCAAGAGCCAGGTGTTTTTGATCTCAGTTTCTGCTCCAATAACTAGAGGACAAGACATATATTCCATCATCCCCAGAAGAAGACATTTTACTTTTTGACTGGTCAAATATTCATCATAGAATCATCGAGTCGTACATCCCAAACAAGCCCTTTGAGTGCTGGTGCAGGATTCCCAAAATCGGTAGTTAAGAAAGCAAACTCAATGCTAGCATTTATTTCAGGTGGGCATGTATACAAATACTGTAGATGGATGTAATGTTGAGGCTCTATAACACTGGTAAGGCCGCATTTGGAATATTGTGAGCAATTTTGGGCACCATATTTAAGGAAGGATGTGCAGGCTCTGGAGAGGGTCCAGAGGAGATTTACAAGAATGATCCCAGGAATGAGTAAGTTAATCTATGATGAGCGTTTGTCGGCACTGGGCCTATAGTCGCTGGAGTTTAGAAGAATGGGGGACCTCATTGAAATCTACAGTAGAGTGGAAGGGTTGAATAGAGTGGATGTGGAGAGGTTGTTTACACTAGTGGGAGAGTCTAGGAGTAGACGTCATTGCCTCAGATTAAAGGACATTCTTTTAGGAAGGAAATTAGGACATTTATTTAGTCAGAGGGGGGTGAATCTGTGGAATTCTTTGCCACAGAAGGTGTGGAGGCAGTCAGTGGATTTTTTTTTTAAGGCAGAGATAGATAGATTCTTGATTAGTACAGGTGACAGAGGTTACGGGGAGAAGGCAGGAGAATGGGGTTAGGAGGGAGATATAGTTCAGTCATGATTGAATAGCGGAGTAGACCTGATGGGCGAATGGCCTATGTCCATTCTACTCCTATCACTAGAAACATAGAAAATAGGTGCAGGAGTAGGCCATTCGGCCCTTCGAGCCAGCACCGTCATTCAATATGATCATGGCTGATCATCCAGAATCAGTACCCTGTTCCTGCTTTCTTCTCATATCCCTTGATTCCATTAGCCCTAAGAGCTGCAGTATATCTAACTCTCTCTTGAATACATCCAGTGAATTGGAATCGACTGCCTTCTGTGGCAGAAAATTCCACAAATTCACAAATCTGGGTTAAAAAGTTCTTCCTCACCTGCGTCCTTAATGGCCTACCATTTATTCTTAAACTGTGACCCCTGGTTCTGGACTCTGGAATTAGTTCTGGAACATTTGTCCTGCATCTAGCCATTCCAATCCCTTAAGAATTTTATGTTTCTAAAAAATCCCCTCTCATCCTTCTAAATTCCAGTGAATATGATGCCCAGGGCTGGTAGAAGAAGTGGTAGAATCAGATACATTGTTGAAAATGCCTCTTCAAGCTAGTATCTAATTCCACGATTTCCTCTGTCAGACTGAGCCAGATACAAGGAAAACACCTACCCCTCAGACTTACCACCTCCTTTCATCTTAAAACCATGTTGTTGAATTTCATACACCTGTCGTGGGTAAATATTCTGACAAATCTACCCTTGACATGCATCTCTTATCTACTTCTAACATGTGACTCTCAAAGAATCATCTGGCTTTGGTTGCTCAATCAAAATCCTAAACCAGCGATCTGATCATTTAAACGGAAGCTCGTTATGTATGTATTGTCTCATATTTGTACTTTACAACAGATCCAATTGTTAAAAACTTGTCAAGCATTTTGGAACACGCTAAGGCCATGAACACCAGTAGATTAATGCAAATCTATCTTCATAACTGTTCTCTTGTTGCTAAGTAGGGCATTGTGGAATATGTTTCCATGTATCTTTTCGGTCTATTTGACAAAGCCATGAAAATATTCTGTTACAATATACTGTTAGAAATAATGAACAAGGGAAAACACTCATACGATGCTATTTCTAAATGCTAGAATTCTTATTTCCCAATTCTCCATTAATTAAACCAAAGATTCTCTCAAAATGGGAAAAGTAGGAATCATAACTTCCCACACATTCATCATTAAGATTTTTCTCATTTTTATATTTTATCTTAATATATTTCCATTTTATATAAATATCCTTTATTAATATATACAGGTTATATAATTATTCTTTTAAAAAACTTTATATTTATATTTTATCCACTTATTTTTAAGAATCTTCCCATTAAATTATAACGATTATGACATGATCGTTGTTTTCCAAGAGCCAATAAAGAGATTGTATATTTTGCCGAAGAATTATCTTGTGACTGAACTTTTCAAGAGTCGCTGCCTCGTCGTCAGGGAGCCATACCACCCTGACCACACTCTCATTTCACCCCTGCCATCGGGAAGAAGGTGTAATAGCCTAAAAACTGTAACGTCCAGGGTCAGGAGCAGATTCTTCCCCACAACCATTAGGCTATTAAACACAGAAGCCTCATGCTGCATCACACACACACTAACCACCACCCCCACACACACACACACACACACACACACACATACACACTAACCACCCCCCTTGATATTATTCATTCGCTCCTTTTATCCCATTCCCGCCCTATCCACTCACGCATAGCCCCCAACTCGCAGACACAGCTAGAGGGTGAGGGGGGTAGAGAGAGAGTGGGCAGAGGCACAGAGAAGGCAGAGGCACAGAGGGGGCAGAGGCACAGAGAGGGCAGAGGCACAGAGGGGGCAGAGGCACAGAGGGGGCAGAGGCACAGAGAGCGCAGAGGCACAGAGGCGGGTGTCGACCCAAGAGAGTGACCCGAGAAAGCGGCCCGAGAAGGTGACCTGAGGACCGGGAGCTCGGCGGCTTCAGTACAGGGCCCGACTTGCTCGTTCTTGCTTGTTTTTTTAATAACTCGCAGCGCATGGAAGAACGGCGCATGGAGCAGACCCATTGTGACGACAGGCAGACAGACAGACAGACAGACACACACACACACACACACACACACACACACACACACACACACACACACACACACACACACACACACACACACACATCCAAGTATATGATCAGACTTTTGGGAGGTTCACCAAGAGCGTTGAGAAACAAGAAGAGAGGATGTGGGCAAGGGTTGTTGTGTCTGGGCTCACAATCAGTCGAGCACCATGTATTAAAGGACAATAAAGTATAAATGTAATATCTGTCCAACACTTCTGAATTGAATGTGTCAGAAAACCCAATGCTTCATTTAATATTTAACATGGATATTATCCATGATAATTATTTTATCACCCATCCAAGTCCAAATTTTAACTGGTTCTTTGTAAGTACGACTATTGCTCGCTGAGCCTCTGAATTCTAAACTGCACAGAGAATTGCAGAGGTCCTCGGAATAATTCAGAACCCGAGACTAAGAAAATTTAGAGTAAACAAATAATATAAGAGTTACATTTATCTCTTGGGGCTAACGGAATCAAGGGAGATGTGGAGAAAGCAGGAACGGGGAACTGATCAGCCATGATCATATTGAATGGCGGTGCTGGCTCAAAGGGCCGAACGGCCTACTCCTGCACCTATTTTCTATGTTGCTACTTTTCTAAAATGATGCACAACGTAGAAACTAAAGGTATAGAGGTATAGCATAAGAACAAATACAGTTACCAGAGCAGTTCATTGCAACAGAATAATGCAGAATTGCAAGATAAAACATCACTCGTTATATTCCCTGTTAAAAGGAAGCAAAAAATTGGTTCTCCTTTCAGAAGTGAGGCTGAGAACTACAAGTCTGTTAATGAGTAGCTGATTTACCTAATTTTCCTGGACATGTGCCTGCAACACAACATTTGTAATGCAGCAGCACAGACATTATGTTCTAATTTGGCAAAATTAACGAAAAGATTTTGGCACAATCAAAGTACTCCGGATGCTGAGTTTATAAAGCTAGTACATCAGTGAAATGATTAACAACGCTCTTATATTTGAATAAAAGAGATTGTGCCCATCAGTAGCCAACTAATATATACCCAAGCACTATTCTTATGAAATCAATTATACATCAGAAATGGGGAGAAAAGATATCAGAAATGAAAATGATGAAAGATCTCCACTCTATTACACAGCATCAGAAAACCAAATAGATATTTTGTTTTAATTAACAATAAGTCCCTCAGACTAATGACTTATGGAAGGGAGCTTCAGAAATCTCAGCCAGCTCTGTGAATTTATAGCCCAGAGCTCAATGGAAAGCTCTCCCTAGTACAGAGTGCTCTGTTGGTGTCAGTCTCTCTCTGGGTGGATGGCATGAGTCGCAGTAATAAAAATCGCTCCATCGAACCGGTAGAAAACATTTGAATTCAGCACAATGATGGTTTCTCTTCAACTGCATTCACTAATAGACACCGCATTCAGCACAAATTTCAAACTTTCCATCCGAACCTTTCCTGAACTTCACAAACAAGCATACAAACACAGAGATATATTGTACAAGGTCAGGAGAGGCAAAGCAATTTTACAGCCCATTTACCCAGTTAGAAAATTGGTCTCTAGACAGTAACTGTGCTTTTAGTGGCGTTCCAAAGTGAGTTTAGCCTAGCTATAAATGTTTATTGTACCTGAACTGAGCGCACTACTCTGGGAGCAAATCCAATCACCTAAAGTAACTTTGGATATTTGAAACTCCATTTACTACCAATATACAAGTTACGTCCCAAATAAACAATATCATTGATGCGTCAAGGTCAATACATTTATCTTTTAAATCTGTATTGGAATTTCCAAAACAAGAATCAATTTCCCAGTATTTGCCTCATTCGAGTCGATTGTGCCCTCTCGATGCCTCATCTGCCAGTTCTATATCAGAAGTGTTAGCTTTTGTTTATTGGTTCAAAACAGAGATAGTTTGGGAGACACAATGAAGTGCAGGCGCTGGAATCTTCAGCAAAACACAAAGTGCTGGAGTAACTCAGTGGGTCAGTCAGAATCTGTGGAAGGAATGGACAGGCAACATTTTGGTTCAGGAGCTTTCCTCACTGATAGTTTGGGAGGATGATCATAGGTTCATCATCAGTAAATAAGTCAAATATACATTGATTACAAAGAATAACTGACAACTAACAATGGACTTAAAATTTAATTTTGCATTGGACTAAGTATGCCATATACTGCCAGCTTTGTTTTTAAAAGTACATTTCAACATTCCTACATATAAGTTGCCTAAAATTAGATTTCTAGGCAAGTGCTTCTAATTACCTCAATACTACTAACTAAAGATCTGTCTTCAGATAAGTGTAGAGTCAGTGAGTCTTAGGGAGGTGCAGTGTGGAAACAGGTCCTTCATGCCGACAATCAACCATCCTTTTATATTACTCCAACATTAATCCCAATGCTGATCCATTATTATTATTATTATTATCCCCACATACTCGCCAATGCCTCCCAGATTCTACTGGCCACCCACAAAATAGTGGCCATTGAACCTACTAATCTGCGCGTTTTTGGGATGTGTGGAGGAAACCTATGCAGTTACAGGGAAAACTTGCAAACTCCACTCAGTGAGCAAAGATGATCAAGATTCAACCCAGGTATCTGCAAGACACTGGCTCTACCACTGATCACAAACCTGTTACAGTGTTTTTGTTTACCAAAGTCAATTAACCTACAAACCTGTGCGTCTTTTGAATGTGGGACGAAAGCAAGTACCCGGAGAAAATCTATGTGGTCCCAGGGAGAACGTATATTATCTGAATGGTGGCCGATTAGGAAATATTATCTGAATGGTGGCCGATTAGGAAAAGGGGAGACACAACGAGACCTGGGTGTCATGGTACACCAGTCATTGAAAGTAGGCTTGCAGGTGCAGCAAGCAGTGAAGAAAGCGAATGGTATGTTAGCATTCATAGCAAAAGGATTTGAGTATAAGAGCAGGGACGTTCTACTGCAGTTGTACAGGGTCTTGGTGAGACCACACCTGGAGTATTGCGTACAGTTTTGGTTTCCTCATCAGAGGAAAGACATTCTTGCCATAGAGGGAGTACAGAGAAGGTTCACCAGACTGATTCCTGGGATGGCAGGACTTTCATATGAAGAAAGACTGGATAGACTCGGCTTGTACTCGCTAGAATTTAGAAGATTGAGGGGGGATCTTATAGAAACTTACAATATTCTTAAGGGGTTGGACAGACTAGATGCAGGAAGATTGTTCCCGATGTTGGGGAAGTCCAGAACAAGGGGTCACAGCTTAAGGATAAGGGGGAAATCCTTTAAAACCGAGATGAGAAGAACTTTTTTCAGTTTAAGGATAAGGGGGAAATCTTTTAGGACCGAGATGAGAAAAATATTTTTCACACAGAGAGTGGTGAATCTGTGGAATTCTCTGCCACAGAAGGTAGTTGAGGCCAGTTCATTGGCTATATTTAAGAGGGAGTTAGATGTGGCCCTTGTGGCTAAAGGGATCAGGGGGTATGGACAGAAGGCAGGTACAGGATACTGAGTTGGATGATCAGCCATGATCATATTGAATGGTGGTGCAGGCTCGAAGCCACAAGGGCCACACACTTAAATATAGCCAATAAACTGGCCTCAACTACCTTCTGTGGCAGAGAATTCCACAGATTCACCACTTTCTGTGTGAAAAATGTTTTTCTCATCTCGGTCCTAAAAGATTTCCCCCTTATCCTTAAACTGTGACCCCTTGTCCTGGACTTCCCCAACATCGGGAACAATCTTCCTGCATCTAGCCTGTCCAACCCCTTAAGAACTCTCCCGAGTTTTCCCCTTGATTCAAACTCACGGAATGTCGGTAGCGAGCCCGTAGGAGTCCGTAGATATTTTGTAGCGTCTCGTAATGCCAGCCGTAGGAACTCGGGGCATCAGGTAAGTTGGGATGTTTTTTCAACGTTGAAAAATGTCCACAAGTTAAAAAAATAGCCTCGAGTACCTATGAACAGTTATTACCGTTATTCTCCGAGTTCGAATCAAGGGGGAAAACTCGGGAGTTCGTGAGTAACTCGGGAAAGTGGGACAGGATCTTAACTCAAATATCACGATACCTTAATTGGTGCATGTGACAACAAAAATGTGAAGTTGAACTTGAACTTGTTGCCTGATGGGAAAGGGGAAAAGAGGGGGTGGCCGGGGTACTGATTGGGGATGATCAGCCATGATCACATTGAATGGCAGTGCTGCCTTGAAGGGCCGAGTGGTCTACTCCTTCACCTATTGTCTATTGTCTATTGACTCGTCCTTGATGATGCTGCTGGCCTTGCCGAGGCAGCGTGAGTCAATAAAAGGGAAGTTGGTTTGTGTGATGTCTGGCCTGCATCCACAATTCACTACGATCTCTTGTGTGCAGGTAAATGGGACTAAACAGATTGTCTTATAACGACCCAGCATCGCTCTGTGCCACAACTATTCTGTAATTCCATAATGTAAAATCCATAAGATTAACTCTCAGTACTGTATAATATGTCTGCTGAACAGTACACATATCTTATCCCAATTGCTTATATCTGACAAATTATCTGACACTTTTCCGGAGTGGACACAAAGTAGAGACTTCAACGCTCTCGGAAAGAAAATCAGCTGTGATTGAACTATCACCATTCTTGAGAGTTAGAAGATCTATTGTGTAAATATAATTAACAAAATGCCTGATGTACATTAGGGGGGGTGGGTTAATATTTTATTCAGGGGTTGTATTTAGACAGACACATTTACCACGGCACTTACTGGAAATAGATAAGTAATGTTCCTCAAGGATTCAGAATCAAAGAACCCTGTTTTAAAGAGAATGCATTTCTGGCAGGAAACTGCTGTGATTTATTGGCCTTGCAAGAGCAGAAGCAGCAGGAGCCATGAGTGATTTTAACTACCAATTCACTTGACACCTCTAATGGGAAGGAATCAGGTGCAGAATAGTTTACAGTAGCTACAAGATAAGTAGTAAGTAGAGTTTAAGGTAAGATTTTGTGGGGAACAGTTAAGCAGTTTAAAGTAGCAAGCTTTTATTTCTGAGTGATATTTATTTAAAGAGCATCTTCTGTCCTCAGACCAGCTGTGGACATGCTTCTCTACTTGATTTGAAAGCTGTAGTAATTTTTCCCTTTGCTGGTAAATTATTTATGAAGCCCCTGTCTGGTTTAAATGCATGCCTCGTCTGCTGACAGAATCGTGCAGATTAACATCAGAAACAGTCATTAGGAACGTCTTTTTAACTGCCCAACTCTTGGCGATTAGGATTAAAATGAACACCTAACAATGATCAAAGGAACTGCGCTTCCTCCAGTCACGTTTGATGGATTTCTTTTTTTTAGCTTAGTTTAGAGATACGGCGCGGAAACAGGCCCTTCGGCCCACCGTGTCCACATTGACCAGTGATCCCAGCACATTAACACTATCCTACACACACGAGGGACAATTTACACTTAAACCAAGCCAATTAACCTACAAATCTGTATGTCTTTGGAGTGTGGGAGGAAACCGAAGATCCAGGAAAATAAAGCCACGCGGTCAGGGAGAGAACGTACAAACCCCGTACAAACAGCACCCGTGGTCGGGATCGAACCCGGATCACCGGTGCTGCAAGCGCTGTAAGGCGGCAACTCTACCGCTGCCCCACCGTGCCACCCCATGCTATATGCATTTTTATATATGGATATTTTTGTATATGCATTTTAATGAACAGCTGACATGGAATGATAATGGGTCATATTACTTGCTGATAGTAAAATATTAATAATTTAACAAAATCTTTTTGTAATGATACAGGAGTTATATTTAGGGACGGCACGGTGGCGCGGTGGTAGAGTTGCTGAAACACAGCGCCAGAGACCCGGGTTTGATCCTGACTATATGGCGCTGTCTGCATGGAGTTTGTACGTTCTCCCTGTGACCGCATGGGTTTTCTCCGGGTGCTCCAGCTTCCTCCCACACTCCAAAGATGTATAGGTCTGTAGGTTAAGTGGCGTCTGTGAAAAAAATTGTAAATCGTCCCTAGTGTGTAGGATCGTGCGCGTGTTCCTGGTGATCACTGGTCGGTGCAAACTCAATGGGCCGAAGGGCCTGTTTCCCCCCGCTGTATCTCTAAAGTCTAAAGTCTAGTGTAATTTAGAATCAAGGCTCCACAGGCTATGAAGAAGAGCAGAATTAGATACCCTAACAAAAATGTTACATATAATAGGTACTCTCCAATCAAACTTCAGAGAGGTTGGGTACTTTGGGAACACGTAATGTTTGCATGGCTGGTGCTCCACAAATAGTACAAGGGAGGGCGTGCTTGGTGAATGTTATTGTGTTGGAAAATGGCCAGTTGGCTGGATGTAGGGAATTCCCTCATTATACATGCCTGGAATCTTATGGTCAGTGACTTCCGTAGCCCCAGAGAAATTGAATAGACAACTTTGTTTTCTCTTTTACATCATTTCTCTGAAGGTTACTATGAATCACACCCAGTAAGTATAGATTCTCGGACAAATTACATAAGGAGTTTGTAAGAAGAATTCAGCTCCCAATAATAATGGAAGTTTAAACACGTGGATAAAAACTTGATCAATGGAGACGTGGGAAGGGACTGGCTTGAAGCAAGCAGAGAGAATCAAGAAGTGGACGTGGATTTATGGTATGATACGTACGTTTTGGGGACATCCAAATAAACATTTAAGAGTAGAACCAGTTTTCTAGTCTCCCTTTCCCAGTCACAGACACCCATAGTGAGATGCCATTGACATCAGCCTAGAACTGGACATTGCAGAAGAGTAAGGGGCGAAAGGGCAAAATCAGGAGTCTCTAGGGGAGTTATTTACGGGAAGAATTAGTGGTTGAAGAGACAAGGGAGGAAGTAGGGAGTAGTGCGCATTGGGGATTATTTGGGGATTGGGTAAGGAAGAGAAAAATGAAAGCAGCCAAGGGCGAGAGGGCATCCATCTCTCTCTCTGTGATGGATTTTATTATGAACTGGCAACTGGCATTATAATAAAATAGGACAAGAAAATCCATAGATTTATTCAGACATACATGAAATTTTAACAGTTTTCTTAAACTCCCTTAGTAATATTTTTCTCGTGATCACAGCGGCCTTTTGCAGACATTCTGTGACATAAAGTTAAGCAGAGACATGCAATCAGGGAACAAAGAACTCTGACACAGAGAAACACGGCAACACAAGTGTGAAAAAAACTCAAATCAGTTGTGACGAAACCTAAACACAATCCCTTGAAATATCCATGGGGTTTTTCTTGCTGCTTCTCATGACCATACAATGCATGCAAGTTTGGTTTGGTTTAATAGCACAAGAATGAGTTTGCTTAAGATCCTAGATTGTTCACGTGGTCCAAAATCGAACATTTCCACCTCTCAGTCATATTAACTGGTATACGTCCAGGACTGGAAGAAAATACAGTCCATTTTTCTGTATTTATTCTGTTTCTCCCAGACTGGTTCCTTTGAAGAATTATCTGCACCTTCCCCATCCCCACTCTTAGTCAGTATCCCATTACTATGGGTGATTAAACACTTGAAAATATTGCAGTCTGTGCCTCACACATCTCCATGGTAACCATCATTGTGCCTGAGAATTGCTCTCGCTGAAGACACTCTCCGTGAAACAGCAACACAACTTCAAATGGCTCGGTGAACAGTAAATCCACAGCATCGCAGAATGGTTGCAGCACGGAATGAGGCCATTCACCCGCCGCAGTCTTCCATTGTTGAGTCAGCAAAATAAATCTAATTAGTTGGACTCTCCCATCGTCTCCCCATATCCTGCAACCTATTTCCTTTCAGACACTGATCCACGTTTATTTTGAAACCTAGCATTGATCTACATCCATTACTATTCGCACAGCAGTGCATTCCAGAACCGAACTACTGAGTATTAAATATTTTTTTCCTCATGTCACTTTTTGTTCTTGTATCAATTACAGTGTAGCTTCATTCTATAGCCTATGATTCTCGACCCCTCTGTCAATGAGAACAATTTCTTTCCACCTTTGTCCACCTTCCATGTGTTTTTAATACCTTTATTAGATCTCCTTGCAATCTCCTTTGTTCTAAAGAAAACAACCTCAACTTCTAGAGTCTATCCATGCAAGTAAGTTTATCAGGCTTGGCATCATTTTGTTAAGGGGAAATACAACAGAAACACAAGCAACGACTCAATGCAGTGAAAGATCATTTTACATACTCCAAATTAAACGATAGAAGAGAAATTCATGATACCAATTAGGTGCACAGTCTTTTCATCTTTACGTCGCAGCGGAATTGTAATCCACATTCATGAGGATGAATGGAGTGGGTGTTAATATATAGTAGAATCACTCAATCAGAGCAATCAAGGCACCTGTGTAGAATATATGCCTCCTCCGACATTTTCCATAAAGGTTGCCTGGGTCCTCTCAAAAGGATCAGGGAAAGCTTTAGGCGAATTAGTTTTCAAAGTGAAATGAGCGCAGGGCTCCACACTAACATTATCTCCTTTGAGTTGGGAGGTGGAATTACTGTGCCTGTGCTGTAAGTAGACACTGCTTCATTGAAAACTTTCCGTTCCCATTGTCTATCCTAAAGGTGTGCAAAAGGAATCCAATGCTGTTACAATCAACAGTTAATATCATTCCTGGACCATTCATCAGACTATTCAACTACCAGAGGACTATCCCTCTGGTGGTTCTGGCAAATACCAGAGGGGCTTCCTTCATTATTCATCATAAACACAAAAATGTTGTCTTTACATACAAAAACCACAATTTGTCCGTAAAGACAACAACTTTGAGTATATAATGAATAATGAAGCCGATGTTGCTTAAAGTGTATTTCTTTGTTTCAGTAATGCATTTGCATCTTGTTCAATTATTTTACATTTTGGTTAAAAACAATGAAATGTTAGTACTACACGGCACGGTGGCGCAGCGGTAGAGTTGCTGCCTTACAGCGCTTGCTTGTGCCGGCGACCCAGGTTCGATCCTGACAACGGGTGCTGTCTGAACGGAGTTTGTACGTTCTCCCCGTGACCACTTGAGTTTTCGCCGAGATCTTTGGTTTCCTCCCACACTCCAAAGACGTACAGGTTTGTCGGGTAATTGTCTTGGTATAATTATATCTTGTCCCGAGTGTGTGGAGGATAGTGTTAATGTGTGGGGATCGCTGGTTGGTGCGGACTCGGTGGGCTGTTTCCACGCTGTATCTCTAAACTAAACTATAACTAAACTATACATGGACCTGAATACCATAAAACGATTAAAATAGGTGAATAAGAAGCAAACATTTTAAATTAAACTCATACTTGTGCTCAAAAATTATTTCTAAATTACCTGAAAAAAAAATTGCCACAGACACAAAATCCCAAGTTGGGTTAAGGGCCTGACCCACTTTCACGACCTAATTTACGACCATTTTTACTCGTGGACATTTTTCATCAGGCTAGAAAAACGGCCCGACCTATTTGATGCCACGAGTACCTACGACTAGCATCACGGCCTGCTACGACCTACCTACGACCTCCTACGACTTCGTGAGGACCATGCCGCGAGTACGAGTCAAGGGCAAACTCGGCAGAGGTCGTGAATTAGGTCGTGAAAGTGGGACAGGCCCTTTTGTGTGCTTTAAATGCCATGACCATTTTTCAGTACCAAACCATTACTGGTTGATTGCATATTAAGACATGTTATTTAAAAACTTAGCCCTGATCTATAAGGAATTCCAAACATATATCAAAATGATAGATTGGAAAAGACATACTACATTGGTTCATCCAACCTTTTTTGTATAGAGGTTGCCATACTATTCCAAGCACGACTGGAATTATGCAATCTCTTGAGAGAAGCTAAGAACCAAAATAAAGTACAGGACAATCAAGAAGAAAAGTTTGGAAATGCATCTCCCAATCACTCAGACTATCTAACGTAATCCATGTACCCTCTTAGGCCATGGATAATATTAGCAGCCACCTTTTAAGTGTAAACTCCAACTCAAACAAAACAGGACCATCTTTCAGTTAAATAATGGCAGATGCAGTATAATGTGGATAAATGTGAGGTTATCCACTTTGGTGGCAAGAACAGGAAAGTAGACTATTATCTGAATGGCGGCCGATTAGGAAAAGGGGAGATGCAACGAGACCTGGGTGTCATGGTACACCAGTCATTGAAAGTAGGCATGCAGGTGCAGCAGGCAGTGAAGAATGAGTGAAGACTTTCATATGAAGAAAGACTGGATAGACTCGGCTTGTACTCGCTAGAATTTAGAAGATTGAGGGGGGATCTTATAGAAACGTACAAAATTCTTAAGGGGTTGGACGTAGGCTAGATGTAGGAAGATTGTTCCTGATGTTGGAGATGTCCAGAACAAGGGGTCACAGTTTGAGGATAAGGGGGAAGTCTGTTAGGACCGAGATGATAAATTTTTTTTCACACAGAAAGTGGTGAATCTGTGGAATTTTCTGCCACAGAGGGTGGTTGAGGCCAGTTCATTGGCTATATTTAAGAGGGAGTTAGATGTGGCCCTTGTGGCTAAAGGGATCAGGGGGTATGGAGAGAGGGCAGGATACTGAGTTGGATGATCAGCCATGATCATATTGAATGGCAGTACAGGCTCGAAGGGCCGAATGGCCTACTCCTGCACCTATTTTCTATCTTTCTATGTTTCTATAAACCCCGTTAACCAGGATTCTGGTCCTTTGAGCCCATTTCAAAAAGAGCAGTATTTTCTGGGGAGATAATCTAAGCTGCTATTTAACCTGTTTTTGCTCTTGTAGTAATCTGTGATGTTATATAACCTAAACACAAATAAAATAAAAAACAGATAACACAAACCTGTAATGCAAACAAAAAACACTGGAAATTCGCAGAAGGTCAGACAGCACCTGAGGATAGAGGTTCAGGCTTAACTCTTCAGGTACGCAACCTTTCCAAGATATAGGAAAAAACTGAAATTAAACATACTTTGATTGCAGAGAAGGGGGAGGAATTGAGGGAGCAAATGGACTATCAGGGATGATTTGGTGATCAGGGCGACACAAATGGTGATTTCAACCAAAAGAGGATGGTGAAAGCATGTTAATCACTATTGATAAGTCTGCAGAAGATGAATGAAAACAGAGAGAGATGCAATGCCGGAGCCAATGAGACCCAAAACAATGGAGAAAGCAATCAGCAAATCAGGCAACATTAGTGGAGCGAGAGAGAAACAGGTTACAGGTTTAAGCCCCTGTCCAACTTTCCAAAGTTACTCACGAATTCTCCCGAGTTTTCCCCTTGCTTCAAACTCGAAGAATTTCGGTAATAGCCAGCCGTAGGTACCCGGGGCTATTTTTTATACTTGTGGACATTTTTCATCATGCTGAAAAAACGTCCCGACTTATCTGATGCCCCGGGTACCTACGGCTGGCATTACGAGCCTCCACAAAATATCTACGGACTCCTACAGACTCGCTACGGACATTATCTGAGTTTGAAGCAAGGGGAAAACTCGGGAGAATTTGTGAGGGTCTCGGGAAAGTGGGACAGGCCCTTTATGCTTTTCAGCAACGGATCAGTGAGAAGATGAGATGCCTTGAGCTTACATTGGACTTTTTTGGGAGGGTGGAAGAAGCCAGTGATAGGTCAAAGGACAGAATTAAAGTGGGATACAAGTTTAAAGTAAATTAAAGAAAGGAAGATTTTAATTCAATGTTAATTGTCTTCCTAGAGTGCACATATTGAAACAGTTCTGTTGTCTGACACGATTTCCATTTGTTTGAAGAAGGGTCCTGACTCGAAACATCGCCAATCCATGTTCTCCAGAGATGCTACCTGACCCGCTAAGTTACTCCAGCACTTTTCCTTTTGTAATACAACATCTGCATTTCCTGTGTCTCCATTTGTCTTGTTCATCCTCAATGGCTTAATCAATGAACTCCTTTAATGTATTTTTGTACCAGCTTTTTGATATATATTTGAAACGTACAAGTTCCAGGATAACTAAATGTTGACCATCACTAACTCGTTTTTCTTATCGATGCTCAGTTTGGCCTCTGCAAGAACTCAACTCTGGAGCTTGGGGCTAACTCTAGGGGCTAGTGGAGTCAAGGGATATGGGGAGAAGGCAGTCACGGGTTATTGATCGGGGACGATCAGCCATGATCACAATGAATGGTTGTGTTTCCTACAAGAGCCGAATGGCCTCCTCCTGCACCTATTTTCTATGTTTCTAACATATTACATCCTTGAGCCAAGCGTGACAATGTGTGAACTCCCCACTAAAAAGAGTTGTATCTAATACATGCCATGCCTTGGAAGTGATTTTAGTTTCAGATAACGACAACAAGATCGCCTCACAGTAGTGTCCTAGGTCTAAGATTCATCAATAATTTTCACTCCACGCAGGGCCCCATAGCAGAAGCCTCCACGTCGCGGGGCTGGAAACTGGAAGTATCCTGAGCTAATTCTGCTGCCACCATCATCTATTGCGACAAGTGATTGTCGCCGGGAGCTTGCGTCCTTTTCAGGACAGACGATGACAGCGAGGTCAACATCTGTAACAAGGTGGACACGATAAGAAGAAGCCTCCACTATATCAGAGCTAGGATGGTTCAGTGAATATTCTAAAGCCCTCAATTTATGCATGATTCCTCAGATAACGAGCCACTCACTTAAATGCAACAAAACCTGGACAATATCCACGCATACAATTGCTATGCATCCCCAACAAGACTGCCCCACAAGGAACCAAAACGGCACAGCAATTGGTATTAGTTTATTATTGTCACGGGTACCAAGTTACAGAGAAAAACTATCCAGTCAATTCATATTGTACACAAGTACCATCAAGCCATGCACAAGTACAACAGGAAGTGCAAAGTGAAAAACATCCTCTTGATTCTTAGTAACAAAGCACGGCCTTACTCCTCAGCATCAACATCTGGATGGGGAGGGGCAAGGGATGAGGCCAGAGGTTACCTTAACCAGATATTCAGCCAAGCACATTAATGCCGTACTAATAATAGCGTGTCTGTAGATAGATTTCCTTGAGTGTGATGGAACTCAAATCCATCCGAGGTAAAACAATCTGGTTGATTTGGAGTCATAGAGTGATACAGGGTGGAAACAGGCCCATCGGCCCAACTTGCCCATACTGACCAACACGTCCCATCAACACTAGTCCCACCTGCCTGCGTTTGGCCCATATCCCTCCAAACTTGTCCTATCCATGTACCTGTCTAACAGTTTCTTAAATGTTGGGATAGTCCCTGCCTCAACTACCTCCTCTGGCAGCTTGTAACTTTGTGTGGAAAAAGTTACCCCTCAGATTCCTATTAAATCTTTCCCCCTTCACTTAAACCCATGTCCTCTGGCGTCTGACTCACCTACTCTGGGCGAAAGACTCTGTGCATCTACCCGATCTATTCCTCTCATGATTCTCAAGCAATGATCAGCTTAATTGCTTGTTGTGCTCATTGCTGATGTACTGTGTCCAGAGAACATTGCATTGATGTGTTTCTCCCAAAGCCACAGCCACTTCACCAAGGACAATGGAAGCCTATTAATGGGGGAAACCATCACTTTCAAATTGTATTCTAATCATACACTAAATGAAAATCACATCATCATTCCTTCACGATCATGCATCAGATTTCTGTAACTACTTCCAGTACAGCACTCTTCGCCAATATCCATGTTCAATATGATCATAAGGTCATAAGGTCATGTGATGGGAGCAGAAATAGGCCACTAAGTCTACTCCGCCATTCAATCATGCCTGATCTATCTCTCCCTCTTAACCCCATTCTCCTGGCCTCCCCATAACCCCTGACACCCATACTAATCAAGCATCTATCTATCACTGCCTTAAATATATCAATTGACTTGACCTCCACTGCCTTCTGTGGCAAAGCCTCCGGCGCTCCAGACAAAACAATCCAAGTTTATCCAACCTCTCCTTATTGCTAATCCCCTCTAATCCAGGCTGAATACCAGTAAACCTCTTCAGCACCTTGTCCAAAGCCTCCACATCCTTCCTGTAATGGGGAGTTCAGAACTGTGCTCAATCCTCCAAACGCGGCCTAATCCTACAAAGCTTCAACACGACTGCGTGATAATTACATGCAATACCCCGACCAATGAAAGAAAGAATACCATGCATCTCCTTTAATAATCTATCCTTCTGTGACCACTTTCAGAGAGCTATGGATTTGGACCCTAACAGTCCTCAATATATCAGTGCTGTTAAAGGTCTTGCCATTAACTCTATACTTTCCCCTTAAATTCATTGTCCAAAAGTGTAACACCTCCATCTGCCAACTCACCACCCACTAGCTGCTCTGTATCCCATTGAATACGTTGGTAACCTTCCTCACTGCCCTGAACTCCATCAATTTTACTTCAAACTTACTAACCAGCTCAACAACACTTGCGTCTAAGTCGTCTATATATATATCACAAACAATAGAGGTCCCAGCACAGATCCATGCAGAATTCCACTGGTCACAGACCTCCAACCAGTATAATACCCTTCCCCAAAACCTTCTGTCTTCAATGAGTAGTTCAGCCAGTTCTGAATCCAATAATCAGATCTTTCTTCAGACTGATGTCAGAGGGAGGGGGTGGGACGAAGACAGAATGTAGTTGGAGACAGTAAGACTAGTGGGAGAACTGGGAAGGGGAAGGGGATGGAGAGAGAAAGCAAGGACTAAGAGAAAGGAAGATTGAAGGGGGATCTTAAAGAAACTTACAAAATTGTTAAGGGGTTGGACAGGCTAGTTCCAGGAAGATTGTTCCCGATATTGGGGAAGTCCAGAACAAGGGGTCACAGTTTAAGGATAAGGGGGAAATCGTTTAGGACCAAGATGAGAAAAACATTTTTCACACAGAGAGTGGTGAATCTCTGGAATTCTCTGCCACAGAAGGTAGTTGAGGCCTGTTCATTGGCTATATTTAAGAGGGAGTTAGATGTGGCCCTTGTGGCTAAAGGTATCAGGGGGTATGGAGAGAAGGCAGGTGCAGGATACCGAGTTGGATGATCAGCCATGATCATATTGAATGGCGGTGCAGGCTCGAAGGGCCGAATGACCTACTCCTGCACCTATTTTCTATGTTTCTATGTTTCTATCTGAAGTTGGAGAAGTCAATGTTCATAACGATGGGGTGTAAACTACCCAAGCGAAATATGAGGTGCTGTTCCTCCAATTTGCGCTGAACCTCCTTCTGACAATGGAGGAGGCCCAGGACAGAAAAGTCAGATTGGGAATGGAAGGGGGGGGTTGAAGTGCTGAGCAACCGGGAGATCAGGTAGATTAAGCAGACAGAGCAGAGGTGTTCAGCAAAAACAATCGCCGAGCCTGCGCTTGGTCTCATCGAAGTAGAGAAGTTGACACCTGGAACAGCGGATACATTAGATGAGGTTGGAGGAGGTGCAAGTGAACCTCTGCCTCATCTGGAAAGACTGCTTGGGTCCTTGGATGTAGTCGAGGGGGGAGGTAAAGGGGCAGGAGTAGCATCTCATGCGGTTGCTGTGGAAAGTACCTGGGGAGGGGGTAGTTTTGGTGGGAAGGGATGAGTTAACCAGGGAGTTTTGGAGGGACCGGTCTCCGTGGAATGCAGAAAGGGGTGGAGATGGGAAGATGTGGCCAGTAGTGGGATCCCGTTGGAGTTGGCGAACATGTGGGAAGATTACTAGCTGCATGCGACAGCTGATGGGGTGGAAGGAGAGGACAAGGGAGACTCTGTCCTTAGAAGTCTAATGTTTATTTGCCAGACAAGTGTAAAGGCTTGCATCCGAATATTTCTCTATTGAAAGTGACTGGTGAGGTTTGCCTCTGCATTCCAATTGATCCAGTGAGTATTACAATAGAGCCAAATGCGGTTTGTTTCTACTCCTGACCTTATATCCCTCTTCAGTTCTTCAAACACAAACGTTAGAAGTAAATGCAAAGGTCCATGCACTTCTGTCCCTCAGCTGACTGTTTGCTCTCTTTGATTTAATTTATTATTGATCAGAACATGACGTCATCTTCAGTACAATTTGCAAAGGATAACATTTTTAATAATGCCCAATATTGTCTGATTTTGTGGGGTTTTTTAGGAATACATTCTCCCTTTCGCTACCCTTGGATATTTCAGCGGCAGGAGTGCAACATCTGATTTTCACAACGATTCTGTGTTCCAGGACATACTGTGAATGCAATTCGTTCTATTAGCGGTAATCTCCTGAGGTCCTGGAGTCTTAACCTATGATTTTTTAAAAAGCTGGCAATCGTTCAAAGACACGTTGTAGCTATTCATAACAGCTCCAGCAGGCATGGATGAAGAGATTCAAGCTTGTACTGGTTTCTGGAGTAGAAATGGTAGTTCAGTCCCAGAGCCCACTTGATGATATCAGCCTGAAACTTGTCAGAAATTGGACCTTGGGCTTCGATTCCATTGTAGTGTAAACATCAATTGCACATTCCAATGCAGCTCGCCAGTCAAGACCTGACTAAGCCATGCCAGTTCCAATGTCAATTGTGTACAGGTTTGGTCCCCTAATTTGAGGAAGGACATTCTTGCTATTGAGGGACTGCAGCGTAGGTTTACAAGGTTAATTTCTGGGATGTCGGGATTGTCATGTGCTGAGAGAATGGAGCGACTGGGCTTGTACACTCTGGAGTTTAGAAGGATGAGAGGGTATCTTATTGAAACATATAAGATTATTAAAGGTTTGGACACCCTAGAGGCAGGAAACATGTTCCCGATGTTGGGGGAGTCCAGAACCGGGGGCCACAGTTTAAGAATAAGGAGTGAGCCATTTAGAACAGAGATGAGGAAATAACTTTTCACACAGAGAGTTGTGAGTCTGTGGAATTGTCTGCCTCAGAGGGCGGTGAGGGCTGGTTCTCTGGATACTTTTAAGAGAGAGCTAGAAGGTCTTAAAGATAGCGGAGTAAGGGGATATGGGGAGAAGGGAGGAACGGGGTACTGATTGGGGATGATCAGCCATGATCATATTGAATGGCAGTGCTGGCTCACAGGGCTGAATGGCCTACTCCTGCACCTATTGTCTATTGTCTATTGTCAAGTCAGCCTGCAGGTAGCTCTCAGAGAAATTGGGAATCAAAGTCCAATGGATATGATTTACGAGGATGTTGTCAGGACTAGTGGGTCTCAGCTATAGGGAGAGGTTTAGTAGGCTGGGACTCCACTACTTGGCGGCAGGAGGATGAGGGGTGATCTTATAGAGGTCTATAAGATCATGAGAGGAATAGATCGGGTAGACGCACAGAGTCTCTTGCCCAGAATAAGTGAATCGAGAACCAGGGGGCATAGGTTTAAGGTGAAGGGGAAAAGATTTACTAGGAATCTAGAGGCAACTTTTTCACACAAAGGGTGGTGGGTGTACGGAACAAGCTGTCAGAAGAGATAGTTGAGGCAGGGCCAATTCCAGCATTTAAGAAACTATTAGACAGGTACATGGATAGGACAGGTTTGGAGGAATATGGACCAACCGCTGGCAGGTGGGACCAGTGTAGTTGGGACATGGTGGCCGGTGTGGGCAAGATGGGCCAAAGGGCCTGTTTCCACACTGTATGACTAATATGAAAAACATTTCCAAATCACTCTGTAAACATTATTTTTTGGATCAATGAAAACCAGGACAACAGAATACCATATGAACTGTGCAATCCATCGTAAAACTGGTGCTCTACACATGGAGAAGTCACCAGGATTAAATTAGTAACCTAGGAACAATATGATGCAAAATTCACCTATATTTACTCAGCACCAACGGTTATTTATTGTCCAAAGTATGGGTGCAACGCATTTATGACAACTCTATTTTACCTAGCAGTAAACAATGTCTATTGCCAGTGTCATATTGCATTTGAATGAATGAATACGTTTATTGGCCAAGTATTCACATACAAGGAATTTGCCTTGGTGCTCCACCCGCAAATAACAACATGACATACAGTGACAGTTAGGACTGATACATAACACATTAAACATTAATAATAAAACATTATCGATTAAACATGTGAATTAAATAAAACACCAGAGCTTATTTCTGAGAATATTTCTGATAGTATTCAAATAAAATGCCATAACTCATTCAATTTAGAATACATGAAAGGTGGGAGGGTGTAAAGGTTTAGTACAAGGTTCTTATAATTCTTAGACAAGACTGCAAATCCAGCACAGAGGGTAACGTTCTTTCCTGATGACAACACCTGTCCCTATACCTCTCCCCTCGTCTCCATCCAAGGACGCCAACAGTCTTTCCAGGTGAGGCAGAGGTTCACTTGCACCTCCTCCAAACTCATCTACTGTATCCCCTATTCCAGGTGGGCACTCTTGTATATCGGCGAGACCAAGCGCAGTCTCGGCGATCGTATCGCCGAACTCCTCCACTCAGTCCGCCTAAACCTACCCGATCTCCCGGCTGCTCAACACTTCAACTACCCCTCCCATTCCCACACTAACCTTTCTGTCTTGGGCCTCCTCCATTGTCAGAGTGAGGCCCAGCGCAAATTGGAGGAACAGCACCTCATATTTCGCTTGGGCAGCTTACACCTCAACGGTATGAACATTAACTTATCTAACTTCAAATAGCCATTGCTTTCCCTCACTCTCCATCCCCTCCCCCTTCCCAGTTCTCCCGCCAGTCTTACTGTCTCCGACTACATTTTATCTCTGTACCTCCCACTTCCACAACGTCAGTCTGATGAAGGGTCCCAACCCGAAATGTCACCCATTCCTTCTCTCCAGAGATGCTGCCTGTCCCGCTGAGTTACTCCAGCAATTTGTGTCTATCTTCAATTTAAACCAGCATCTGCATCCTACACGTGATGTTCTTTAAGTTGTGCACAGTGGCACAGCAGGTACTACTGCTCTCACAGCTCCAGTGAGCACGGTTCAAGTCTGACCTCTGGTGCCCTCTGTGTGATGTTTACACATCTGCCCGTTGTGAGAGGAAACAACAATAAAACATTTTACTTCGGAGTCACGTGAGTGACTTCGTGAAGAACCCCGCTTCCACGCATGCGTGTCATATCGCTACACGCATTGCAACGAGTCACACAGCGGGGAACGGCGTTCCCCAAGCGGGAGATTTGAAAGTCGGGAACAGCAGGTAAGCGACTCTGCGTTCCTTTTTTCTACTTACTTTTAGGTGGCTGCGGAAAGCCGGCGGGGAGACCCGTGGAGGGCGAGCAGCCAGCAGCAGCAACAGCACGAGTTTCCCTGGGGGGGGGGGAACAACCTGAGCCCGACTTTGCTCCCGCACCGGCAAAATTCACCTCTCGGCCGGGCGGGAAGCAAAGTAAAAAAGGTCCCTATGCCAGTCTCAAATGAGACTGGCTTGGGAGCAGTCGGTAGCAGCCAGCACAGAGGCTGCGGGACAGACAGCTCGGACCAGCGGTACCGGGGCTCGAAACGCTCAGCGAGTCGGAACGGGACGTTCGGGCTGAAAACCTTCTTCACAAGGTAAGGGCCAGGGGATCCATAGGAACAGCCGGGGTTACCGGCTGCTGAACTGCCGCGAAGGACCAGGCCGTGAACACCGGGTTCGGTCCAAGCGGCTCGAACCCGACACAGGGAACGACGGTCACCGGCGGGAGAAGGAAAGTCGGGAACAGCAGGTAAGAGACCCTGCGTTTTCCTTCAACTTACCTTTCTAGGTGCAGGCATGGACCAGGTCCATGTAAGGTGCAGAAGGCCGGCGGGAGAACCGCGGAGCAGCGGCAGCAGCAGCAGTAGCAGCAGCAGCGGCAGCGGCAGCAGCAGTGGCAGCCGGCAGCTGCAGGAGCACTAACAGCTGCAGGAGCACAGGCAGCTGCAGGAGCACAGACAGCGGCAGGAGCACAGGCAGCAGCAGTGGCAGCTGGCACTTCGTGAGCTGGCAGCGGCAGGAGCAGCATGGGCACATCGGTTCCCGGAGAGGGAAAAACACCTGTGCCCAACTTCGCTCCAGCATGGTGAGAAAGTTCATTTCTCGGCAGCAAAGGACTTTGCAGTTGACTGGCTGCAATCTACTACAAGGGACCAGTATGTGAGTACCAGGGTCGGTCCCAGCGGGGTTTTAGTTACAATAATCGCTTCTCGGTTTTTTTGGCTAAGATCAAGTGTAGTATCTGTTCTTATCAGTTTAATATCTGATACACCCCTTATCTAGGGACTATATATATTATATAAAACTATAGTATCTGTTATCATCAGTGTTAATGTCTTATATGTCCCTTATCTAAGGACCATATAAGTAGGAGTGCCCAGAATTGAGGGCATTAGAGTGGGGTTGACCGGCTGCAACGACCATAAGGGACCAGTACCGTCAGTATGGGGGTGGGTCCCAGGGGTCTTAGATAAAGGAGCAGCCAGGAGTGCTGAGAGCGTTGGAGCCGGGTTAAAGGAATAGATGGAAGCAGCTGTGCCAGTTATCCTCCACACCGGCCATATCCACTTCACGGAAGGAAGGACAAAACTGGAGAAGGAGGACCATGGAACAGCGGGCAGCCAGCAGCAGCCAGCGGCACTTGGATCAACCGTAGTGGGATCAGCTGTGCCCGATGTCGGCCCCGCACCGGCCAGATCCATGTGACCGAGCGGTAGGCTAGACACAAATCAAACAAGGTAGTGGACTCAGAAGGGTCCGACTTTGCATAAAACCGCCGGCAACCAGCGCCCGAGAGGGCTGGAGCGGGAAGAAGCGGTGTATGGAGCCTTGCTCCAACGTGATAAAACCACAGCAGTACCTCTTTGAGGGCTGCACAATGCTTCTACCCCATCAGAGGGGAGCACTGTGGGTCAGTTCTGGGTTGACTTGCAAGAGGGGTCCGCAGAACAAAAGACAAGTGGGCAGCAGTTAAGCCCCACATGGGTACCCCGTGTGGGACCCTAGAGATCTCTAACTCTATAAAAAAGAGTAGGCAGGACCCTGATGGGCCAGAGCCTGGTAATACAGCGTCCCATGATCCTAAAACAGCAGGGACTCTGCTGGACATGGTGGCCGATTACTTTAGCCAAGTCAAACATGGGTAGACTTGGATCCAGGATGGCAATAGTATTACTATATGTCTGGCCACATATTCCAACAAGAAAAATTTAGAAACACTGGCCAGACATCTGCCACCTGGCAACGGTGAGGCATTACAGGTGCCCAGTGTAATCCAATGCATTTGGCAGCATATGGACGAACATC
Source organism: Leucoraja erinaceus (assembly GCF_028641065.1). Classification (NCBI taxonomy): domain Eukaryota; kingdom Metazoa; phylum Chordata; class Chondrichthyes; order Rajiformes; family Rajidae; genus Leucoraja; species Leucoraja erinaceus. The sequence goes on from NC_073396.1 coordinate 31,873,712, forward strand.
AGGAACCAGGACCTCAAGATCCAGAGAACCTTCAAGGGATTGACGGAAGGCATCATAGCATACACCAGCACCCTGGACTAAACGTAGGTAACCAAAGACCATCAAGACGCACTAGATCTGTTTAATAATATGCAATATGACCTGAACTACACGTGGAAGGCGGCCATTCAGCCAGCACTAGGACCCCAAAAATGCTACCATTTGCAAATAAAGAACCGTGTGTGGACTAAGCTAAGACACTGGGGCTCATCAAGGCCAGCGCAAGGGCCTATTTTGGAGCATGATACCAGCCACAGGCAAGGCCATATAAAATGTGGCTCATACCAGTAGCAGTGTCAGAAATCAATATAACCTGCAGGATCCGTTTTAGGGTATGGCCAGGGCGGCCACCCTGGAAGATGCGGAAGCCTCAACCTCCCACACAACCCCGAACAAGAAATATTAAACCAGAACCTTATTTTCAAAAAACCAAGGAAATAACAAAACCACCGGTAACCATGGAGGTAGGTGGGTGCGGTTTCTTCTGTTAAATAGGGACCTACGAGGGTAGGGGAGGTTGCAACACTATAGTTATGTATGGTATATAATCACTACAGATTCATATAATCTCAGCAGTATTCAGGGTTATCTGATAGGGTTTTTCTCATCCCATTAACCACAGTACATCATACACCAGAAGGGCATTTTGTCCTTACATAAACCAAACAATCTAAAACCCACATGGTGCTACAAGAATTGTACACAAAAGATGGGATTGAACATATTTATTAAAAATAAGATAGAGTAGGGTTGCAGGATTATCATTGATTTTAACCCTAAACACATTTGTTCTAGATATTCATTTTAGGATGGATGCTCTTATTATTCATAAAGACTTGGTGTCAGTTGCGGGTTTCTATATGGCAGGCATTGACTCAATAGAGGAACTTTGGCAATATAGAGCTTACAAAAAGGGCAATCATTAGCCCCAATATTATGTACTAAAATTCGTAAAACCAGCTTGGCATTGTTATGTAAATAAGCCATAGGGTGAGGTTTTCCCCCGTTCGGACCCATCATTGGGGTACTAGGGGAAATTCAACCACACTCGGCATCTGGAATTTTCAGAGTACCCGACTGACCTTCTCAATCATGGTATTTCAGTCTTACAGGGGATGGTGTTAGAACCATGTTCCCTATGAACATTGCCAAAAAATTATTGATTTATCCAGTGACTGGAGGCAGTCATCCATGCCATAACACTTTGGATTTATTGATTTGTAGAGTCTAACAGACCCACTACACTGTCAGACAGGACGATGAATCTCATCTCATCTGCACTAAGACGGTCAACACGGAAGCAGTACCTTGGACACATCAAGAAATGGGGCATATACTGCTTGGACAACAATCTCGACCAAAAGGCCAAGAACATTCTGGCCGTATTGGAATTTTAACAAGCCTCCATTAGGATAATCGATGGAGCTACAGTGCCATCAATAGTGCCCCAAGTGCACTCTCCAATTACCTATCACAAGGATCGGAACGGCACGTGGTGGGAACGCACCCCTGGTAAGCTAACCAGGTACTCCGAAATCTGGGACATGGGTGTCGTTTTCTCAACATGCTGAGGAGCTTGTAGCTCATAACAGCGTTGTCACCTCAGTAACAGACCAGGAAGATGGTTATGCTCATGGTGTTATTTACCGCACAACAAGTCCAGCCATTAAGCAAACTGAGCCTGGACTCCCTGATCATCTCACCGAGAAACTGGTGTTGTCATACAGGATTTAATAAAAGAAAACAGATCGGGTTCCTCGGGTCTAGGGTTTGATTTTATGGTACACCCATATGGCAAACGACTGTGTATAACAAGACACATCTAACAATACATAGCATATACTCAGAACATTCGAGGTCAGAGTATGGAGTTGTTTATCTCTTACAAGAAACTGCATGATAGGGTCACGACTCAAACTATTTCAAGGTGGCTCAAATAGGTCCTAAAAATGGCAGGAATAGACACTGATGTTTCAACTCTCATTCCACCAGGACTGCAGCAACATCCGCAGCAATATTATACAGGTACCCACAGACCAAATCCTCAGAATGGCAGGAGGGTCATTTTAAAAAAGGGTTTTTCCACAGGTTGTATAATAAACCAGTTAATTTGGAGCCATCATTGTATTAAGAAAACATTTTAGGTTCAACAAAATAATTTGGCCGATAGGTTACAGGGTTATGATTCTCAAATTTAAAAAAATGTTATATATTTTTTTTTTCGTTATACCACACAACTCTTTGTATAATTGTGTTTTAAAACTACTAATGATGCTCTCTCCCAATACCCAAGGCAGTTGTGAAGCATGGACTCGTTCCACGGCATGAGGTCACAGAGCTTTGAAATCTTCACGAAGTCACTCACGTGACTCCGAAGTAAAATAGTAAGATTAAACGAGAACTTACCAGTTTGAAGTTTGATCTGTATTTTATGAGGAGTTACGATGAGGGATTTCGTGCCCTTCGCTCCCACCCTCTTATGATCATATCAAAAACTGGTATCTCTTTGATAATCTTACTATGTTAGATCATTATAGGTTTCTGTGACCTCACACCGCTGCTTTGAAGAATGACACGCATGCGTGGAAGCGGGGTTCTTCACGAAATCCCTCATCGTAACTCCTCATAAAATACAGATCAAACTTCAAACTGGTAAGTTCTCGTTTAATCTTACTATTCTACATTGATGGCGCTGAAGTAGAAATGGTCAAACGTTTCAAATTCCTTGGATCACCAGCAATGTGGCCTGGACTAGTCACATCCAAGCCAAGTCCAAGAAAGCACACCACACTTCTACTTCCTTCGAAGGTTCAGCATGTCCAACTTCAACCCTCACCAACGAATGGCTTACTCCTGCACCTATTGTCTATTGTCTATTGTCAAGTCAGCCTGCAGGTAGCTCTCAGAGAAATTGGGAATCAAAGTCCAATGGATATGATTTACGAGGATGTTGTCAGGACTAGTGGGTCTCAGCTATAGGGAGAGGTTTAGTAGGCTGGGACTCCACTACTTGGCGGCAGTAGGATGAGGGGTGATCTTATAGAGGTCTATAGGTCTATAAGATCATGAGAGGAATAGATCGGGTAGACGCACAGAGTCTCTTGCCCAGAATAAGTGAATCGAGAACCAGGGGGCATAGGTTTAAGAAACTATTAGACAGGTACATGGATAGGACAGGTTTCGAGGAATATGGACCAAATGCTGGCAGGTGGGACCAGTGTAGTTGGGACATGGTGGCCGGTGTGGGCAAGTTGGGCCAAAGGGCCTGTTTCCACACTGTATGACTAATAAGAAAAACATTTCCAAATCACTCTGTAAACATTATTTTTTGGATCAATGAAAACCAGGACGACAGAATACCATATGAACTGTGCAATCCATTGTAAAACTGGCGCTCTACACATGGAGAAGTCACCAGGATTAAATTAGTAACCTAGGAACAATATGATGCAAAATTCACCTATATTTACTCAGTACCAACGGTTATTTATTGTCCAAAGTATGGGTGCAACGCATTTATGACAACTCTATTTTACCTAGCAGTAAACAATGTCTATTGCCAGTGTCATATTGCATTTGAATGAATGAATACGTTTATTGGCCAAGTATTCACATACAAGGAATTTGCCTTGGTGCTCCACCCGCAAATAACAACATGACATACATTGACAGTTAGGACTGATACATAACACATTAAACATTAATAATAAAACATTATCGATTAAACATGTGAATTAAATAAAACACCAGAGCTTATTTCTGAGAATATTTCTGATAGTATTCAAATAAAATGCCATAACTCATTCAATTTAGAATACATGAAAGGTGGGAGGGTGTAAAGGTTTAGTACAAGGTTCTTATAATTCTTAGACAAGACTGCAAATCCAGCACCGAGGGTAATGCTCTTTCCTGATGACAACACCTGTCCCTATACCTCTCCCCTCGTCTCCATCCAAGGACGCCAACAGCCTTTCCAGGTGAGGCAGAGGTTCACTTGCACCTCCTCCAACCTCATCTACTGTATCCCCTGTTCCAGGTGGGCACTCTTGTATATCGGCGAGACCAAGCGCAGTCTCGGCGATCGTATCGCCGAACACCTCCACTCAGTCCGCCTAAACCTACCCGATCTCCCGGTTGCTCAACACTTCAACTACCCCTCCCATTCCCACACTAACCTTTCTGTCCTGGGTCTCCTCTATTGTCAGAGTGAGGCCCAGTGCAAATTGGAGGAACAGCACCTCATATTTCGCTTGGGCAGCTTACACCCCAGCGGTATGAACATTGACTTCTCTCCAGAGATGCTGCCTGTCCCGCTGAGTTACTCCAGCAATTTGTGTCTATCTTCAATTTAAACCAGCATCTGCATCCTACACGTGATGTTCTTTAAGTTGTGCACAGTGGCACAGCAGGTACTACTGCTGTCTCACAGCTCCAGTGAGCACGGTTCAAGTCTGACCTCTGGTGCCCTCTGAGTGATGTTTACACATCTGCCCGTTGTGAGAGGAAACAACAATAAAACATTCTACATTGATGGTGCTGAAGTAGAAATGGTCAAACGTTTCAAATTCCTTGGATCACCAGCAATGTGGCCTGGACTAGTCACATCCAAGCCAAGTCCAAGAAAGCACACCACACTTCTACTTCCTTCGAAGGTTCAGCATGTCCGCTTCAACCCTCACCAACCTTTTGCAGATGCGCCATCGAAAGTATTTTTTCACGACGTATCACAGGCTAGTTTGGGAACAGCCCCATCTAAGACCCCAGGAAACTGCGGAGAGTTGTGGACGTAGCCCAGACCATCATACAAACCAATCCCCTTTCCATTGACACCATCTGCACTTCATGCTGCCTTGGCGAGGCCAGCAACATAATCAAGGACCAGTCTCACCCCCCAGTCATTCCCTCTTCCCCCCTCTCCCAGCAGGCAAGAGGAACATAAGTTTGAAAACACATACCTCCAGATTCAGGGGCAACCAAATGGTCCCCTCATCAACTAGAGTGTGGTCCTGACCTCCCATCTACCTCATTGTATACCCTTTGAACTATTTAATTGAACGATCAGAATTCAACGTTATATCTTGTACTAAATGTTGTACCTTTAACCTTTGTCTGTGCCCAGTGAACGGTTTGATTGTATTCATGTATAGTCTTTTCTTTGACTGGGAAACACTCAAAAGATTTTTACTGTACCTCGGTACATGTGACAACATTAAACTAAACTAAGTTTGTGGATGCTCCAGCCTCCTGCCATAGCCGTGCTGGTTGGTAGATTAATTTGCGACAGAAAATTAGCCCTGGTAGAGTTGGATGTTGAGGGAATTAAGGATGAGAGCGAATAGTGATTGGAAAATAATTTGGGGAGTGAGAGAATAATTTGAGAGCTAGCATAGACTTGATGGGCCAAATAGCTTTCTGCTAAAGACACTGGACTTGGCCCACCTGCCTGGGATTGGCCCATATCCCTCAAAACCTATCCAATCCCAGAGTCGTTCCATTAACTGTGTAGGTCCTGCCCTGGTTAGACACCCCAAAATCCAACCCCTTTTGCGTTTTTCTGTATTAAATTCTTAAAGATAGCAGAGTCAGGGGATATGGTGAGAAGGCAGGAATGGGGTACTGATTGTGGATGATCAGCCCTGATCACTGTGAATGGCGGTGCTGGCTCAAAGGGCCAAATGGCCTACTCCTGCACCTATTGTCTATTGTCTATTGTCTATCCATGTACAGTACCTGTCCAAATATTTTATAAATATTGTGATACTACCTGCCTCAACTACCACCTCCGGCAACTCGTTCCAAATACCTACCACCCTTTGTGTAAAAATGTTACCCCTCAGGTTCCTATTAAATCTTTCCCCCCTCACCTTAAACCTGTCTTCTACATAACTGGTTCAACCTGGTTCTTGATTCTTGTACTCTGGGTAAAATACTTTACCTTATCTATTCCTCTCATGATCTTATACGTCTCTATAAGATCTCCCCTCCTGTGCTCCAAGGAATAAAGTATAAAGTCCTAGCTCAACCTCTCCCTGTTGCACAGACCATCGAGTCCTGGCAACATCCTTGTAAATCTTCTCTTCAGCCTTTTCAGCTTCAACAACATCTTTCCTGTAATACAGTGACCAAAACTGAACACAATACTCTAAATGTGGCCTCAGCAATATCTTGTACAACTGTAACATGACCTCCCAACTTCTATATTCAATACTCTGACTGATGAAGGCCAATGTGCTGAAAGCCTTCCTGACTACCCTATCTAGCTGTGACGCCACTTTCAAGGAACTGTGTACCTGCTCTCCGAGATCCTTCTGCTCTACAACACTCCCCAGAGTACTTCCATTCACTGTGTAGGTCCTGCCCTGGTTAGACTTCCCAAAATCCAACTCCTTGCGTTTTTCTGTATTAAATTCCAATAATAATTCCTCAATCCACCTGCCCAACCGATCAAGATCCCGCTGCAAGGGAGTAGGAAACTGTAAACATTTTTGACACCAGTCAGAATTATGCACAACTTGGTTCAAAAGGGAGAGATATTTAACAGGGAGCTTCCCTTCACTGGTGCAAAAGTGACCTTCAGGTTCAAGAACAGCTTCTTCCAGCGACCATCAGGCTCCTGAACACTGCACAACACTAACGACAACTCTGCCTCAGCAACTATGATTGGCTATAGGTACACAAAATTGCTGGAAAAACTCAGCAGGTGCAGCAGCATCTATGGAGCGAAGAAAATAGGCGACGTTTCGGGCCGAAACCCTTCTTCAGACTGATGGGGGGTTGGAGGGGAGAAGGAAGGAAAAGGGGAGGAGGAGGAGCCCGAGGGCGGGGGGATGGGAGGAGACAGCTCGAGGGTTAAGGAAGGGGAGGAGACAGCATGGGCTAGCAAAATTGGGAGAATTCAACATTCATGCCATCAGGATACAAGCTGCCCAGGCGGAATATGAGGTGCTGTTCCTCCAATTTCCGGTGTTGCTCACTCTGGCAATGGAGGAGACACAGGACAGAGAGGTCGGATTGGGAATGGGAGGGGGAGTTGAAGTGCTGAGCCACTGGGAGTTCAGGTAGGTTATTGCGGACTGAGCGGAGGTGTTCGGCGAAACGATCGCCCAACCGCCGCTTAGTCTCCCCGATGTAAATCAGCTGACATCTAGAGCAGCGGATGCAGTAGATGAGGTTGGAGGAGATACAGGTGAACCTTTGTCGCACCTGGAACGACTGCTTGGGACCTTGAATGGAGTCGAGGGGGGAGGTGAAGGGACAGGTGTTGCATTTCTTGCGGTTGCAACGGAAAGTGCCCGGGGAGGGGGTGGTACGGGAGGGAAGGGAAGAATTGACAAGGGAGTTGCGGAGGTAGCGGTCTTTGCGGAAGGCAGACATGGGGGGAGATGGGAAGATGTGGCGAGTGGTGGGGTCACGTTGGAGGTGGCGGAAATGGCGGAGGATTATGTGTTACTATGATTGGCTAAAGACTTGGTTTTGGTTGCACCAGGGACTTAGCATTGTTAAGGTCTGGTTACCTAGTACTACTGATTATTATTTTTTTGCATTCTTTATTATTGGATATTTATTTGTGCGTTACTGCCTTAAAGGGCCTGGAGTGTCAGTATATGTGATAATTAAACACTATTAGCTCTTCAAAAACAATATTCACCTGCTTTAACACTGCAATGAAAACTCCAAAGTTGATACGATAGTACAATTTTGATAACTCAGTACAATATCTGAAAATCAAGGCTAGGGTGTAATTTTATCTGGGGGTGCTGTCCGTACAGTGTTTGTACGTTCTCCCCGTGACCTGCGTAGGTTTTCTCCGAGATCTTCGGTTTCCTCTCACACTCCAAAGACTTACAGATTTGTAGGTTAATTGGCTTGGTATAAGTGTAAATTGTCCCTAATGTGTGTAGGATAGTGTTAATGTGCAGGGATTGCTGGTTGGTGTGGACTTGGTGAGCCGTAGGGTCTGTTTCCGCGCTGGATCTCTAAACTAGACAAAACTAAACCTGGTATTGCCACCAGCTGAGCCCCTGTTTCAAGAATCACTCAATTTTCTCTGGCATCTCTTGCAGTAACATTACACACAAGCTGTTTTGTTCCCTTGTTCCTTCTGGAAAATAAGTTCATGTAAATTAGGCACCTTCTGCCACCATCTACACATCATGTTTCCATAATCTTGCACATTAAATCAGAAGTGTGAGGGTTGGCAGATAATTTGTTAATACCCATTTTGCTACCCAACCAATGCTCAGTTTCACCCTCGAAGGGCAGCAATATAATAAGACAAGGCCCTCATCACGCTTCGCTCCCTGCTCCGCCAGCTCTCCAACCAGCATATTATGTGACGAACACCATTGGTAAAATGGATGACAGCAACTTTACTGCAGTAAGACTTCACGAAACAAACAGAAGCTTTGAATCAAGTAATCGTTCAAAATCATTGCAGTGAATGTTTCTGTAGGAATAAGGAATTATGAGATAGCCCATTCAACAACTTTAAAAAAAAAAACAATCAATTTAGTTCAAAATCACACCAGTGCAAGTGATAAACAAAGCATCCAAGGAAAGGAAATACAAATTGTACTCTTCATAAATCTGTTTCACATCATGGCATCATCTCTCATGCTCCTAGTATCTCTACATTCAGTTCACCGTAGATATCTATCAATAACATGACTCACTTTGGCACTGTGCCACATTTTTTGCATAACTTTGTTACTCACCAGGTTGACAAACTCTTGGTAGCAGATTTGGCCCTGCTCGTTGCTCTGTACAAGAGCAAACAGCATCTCAAGTTTGGTTGGATCCAGCTGCAATTCATGGCTCTGAAGCAGATTGGAAAAGTGCTCCACAGCAATGAAACCAGTATTCTCCGGATCAAGCTGAAAGACATATCAAGGAGGAATTATTAAAGCATGTTCAACTGTTGCTAGTTATTAGTCTTTTTTTTAAGCTTTTCACCTCTCTAACACTGACTTCCTATTGCTTAGGAAGTTGCCCATTGAGACTAAAGACAGATTTTAAATTATTCCTTCCCTTCGAAACCTTTCTTAATGATCAGTCTGAAGAAGGGTTTCGGATCGAAATGTTGCCTATTCCCTTTGCTCCATAGATGCTGCTGCACCCACTGAGTTTCCCCAGCACTTTTGTCTACCTTTCTTAATGATATTCTTTAATAATGCCCAAATCTAGCTTTATTTACTCTTCAGTTTGCCTTTCTTGTTTGGGCGAGAGACAACACTTTCCATTGACATTTTGTGGATGGCCAATTGAAAATGGGGGACTAGCCACAATAACAACTCATGGCAAAACATATCTCCTTCCCAAGGCAACTAATCAGCTAATTTCAGAGATTATGGATGGTCATACCTACTCTTACATGATAAGCACATACTCAATTTCATGATCCCCAATGGATAAAAATATCTTGTATTCTCATCAATGGAATATTAAGAACAAATAAAATTATCATGAGTTCTCCAAGAAATATAGCCATAGCCCTTTACTTACTGGTCTACGGTGCTCTATTGATACAAGAAAGAATTATTCTGTAATATCACCAGAGCTCAGAGAGGAATATGCCCACAACTATTTCAACTAACTCACACAAACTAATTAATATTATAATTTAAATATTATTGAGAAACATCTTGAATCGCCAGTGTAATGTGATGAATTAATTAAAGAAACCAGCATGACATATTTCAATTAGTTTCAGCATCTTCAGGTTACAGTAAAATAACAATCTAAGTACTAATAACTGATGGAAGTGTAATAAATAGAATTCCCTCCAGAAATCTTGGCATTTTTCCACATTTTTACTCCTTTCACCTACTTATTCAACCTCAGGGGGACACGGTGGCGCTGCGGTAGAGTTGCTGCCTTACAGCGCTTGCAGCGCCGGAGACCCGGGTACGATCCTGACTACGGGTGCTGTCTGTACGGAGTTTGTATGTTCTCCCTGTAACTGTGTGGGTTTTCACTGAGATCTTCATCCCACACTCTTGTACACTGTGCACAGAGAAAATTTACAAGGATGTTGCCAAGGCTGGAGGGTCTGAACTATAGGGCAAGGGTGAGTCGGCTGGAGCTCTATTCCCTGGAGTGCAGGAGGATGAGGGGTGATCTTATAGAGGTTTATAAGATCATGAGAGGAATAGATCGGGTTGATGTACAGAGTCTCTTGCGCAGAGTAGGTGAATCGAGGACCAGACGAACTAGGTATAAGGTTAAGGGGAAAAGATTTAATGGGAACCTGAGGGGTGGCTTTTTCACACAAAGGGTGGTGGGTGTATGGAACAAGCTGCCAGAGGAGGCAGTTGAGGCAGGGACCATCCCAACATTTAAGAAACAATTAGACAGGTACATGGTTAGGACATGTTTGGAGGAATATGGACCAAATGCGGGCAGGTGGAACTACTGTGGCTGGGCCATGTTGGCCAGTGTGGGCAAGTTGTGCTGAAGGGCCTATTTCCACATGGTATCCTGCTATGACTCCAAAGATGTACAGGTTTGTAGGTTAATTGGCTTGGGTTTGTGTACTTGGTATAGGTGTAAATTGTCCCTAGTCTGTGTAGGCTTGTGTTAATGTGTGGGGGTCACTGGTCGGTGCAGACTCTTGTGGGCCGAAGGCCTGTTTTCGCACTGTATCTCGAAACTAAAAACTAAACTAAACTCAGTCTGCAGCCAAATGACCTAATATATCCCTATTTGCCTCAATATGAAATGTTATATTTTGGTGGTCATCAGATGTTACATAAGTGCAAGTTGTCATGATTGTAGATGGCAAGTAGGAAAATATGGAGCTGAGATATAACAGCCTGCAATAACACACACGTTATGGTTTTGTCGAGGCTTATGTAGAAAAAATATCATAGTAGGTTCTTCAACACTCAAATGCTAATGCAACATCCCATGAAATCTCACTCCAGTCTAAACGTCCATCAAGAACAGAGAGAACAAGGAAATTAGGAGATAAAATGCCCAAACAAATCTCATTTAGCTGTGAAGGTCCAGCGTGAATCGGGTTCATTCGTCAATTACCATGACAACTAATGGTACTTGACGAGAAGCACATAGTGCTACCCACATGACAAGACAAGAAGTCTTGTTCTACTATTGTCTTTATTTTATGAACTAACGGTTCAGATATTTCAATACCACTGTAATAAAGAATAGCACAAGCAATTTAGGAAGACACCGAGAGGGGGTGGGGGAATGGGGGTTCCCTGCATGAACAGCAAGGAAAAGAATGATCAAAAATTAATCATACAGCACTTCAAGTGGATATTGGGTATTATCAGTCCGCATGTACATGCGTTTTTTATAAAGATCTGATTAGTGGGTCGGTCTAGCTGAAATGTGTGTTCAGGTGCAGTCTGCTTCTTGCTTCGATCGTCTGGGAAATATTCATTTCCAAACATTGACTTGGCTCACAATCTGGGCTAAGTTACAGACATTTCTGCATGACGTGTTGGCAAACATTTGGTTGTCATGCACATTACTTTCTTCCAGCCAGACGTTCGTACGGCTGCTCTGCAAAGCAGTGAACAATTTGACTGCGGTCCCCTCAGGCAGGGCAGCAGCTCTCTGGTCAACATCATGCCCTTGGTTGTGTGAAGTGCAAAATACACATCATTTGAAATAGCAACAGAAGGCTCCAAGTGAGATAACGCAGTTTGCTATTTCTGGGGCATTTCAACATGCTGCATTATTTTATTTTACTATAGTTAACATAACAATGATCAACTCTGATGTGTAGTTGGTACTGATTTTCTAAATAAAATGTTTTGACCACTACTTTCCATAGATTTAACACTGCATATTTCAGAACTTTTGACAGAACATCTTCTTGCATCCGTTTAACATGAATAGTTTTATTATTACCAGGACTAGCTGCTAGAAGTATACATATTTATAATTCAATATGCATTCACTTCTAATATCTTGGCTATTCGATATAATATTCTGTTGGAATGTAAACAACATTATGTGACTATGTAGTACATATCTAGAATGATGACAGCAGAGGCTTAAGATGCAGTCCTGAGGCAGGGTATCAGCCCAAAACATCGACTTTTCGTTTGCCTGCACAGATGCTGCCTGACCCTCTCAGCTCCATTAGAAACTCCTTTTTTAGATCCAGACTGACATCTACACCTGAAACTTTGTTTCAGGGTGGCCAAAAGTGCAAAAAAACATTGTTCTTAGTAAGCATGAATTAGTAAACCTTATCTTTTCTCGTGGTATCATTATTTAGCTTCCTCTTGGAGGAATCACAACTGTACCACGTGGCAGGAGAATCCACATTCTAACCACTTTCTGGATTGAAGAGAATCTTCACTACACTTAAGGACAGGGTTGTGTTTTGTTATTAAAACCATGGGCAAAAAAAGTCACATTTGGAAAACGGTTCACTTCAACAGCTTTTCAAGTGCCAACTAACATGATTAAAACATAAAGATAGACTCAAAATTGTTTTATATTGATGATCTGGCCAAGCAATTGAAAGTCTGTAATACTGGGTGCTTGATTGGTAATATTTTAGTGAACCATATTATATATGCAGATGATCTTGTGGTTTTTAGTCCATCTAACGCTGGTCTCCAGCAGCTCTTTACTATATGTTCAGTGTATGGCATGGAACATAATATTAAATATAATGCTTGTAAGAGGATAAATGTCTAAAATATCCTGATTTTAAATTGTCTGAAAATAATCTTGGTGTCTGTAATAAGGTAAAATATCTTGGGCATTTTATTACAGAACAAATGACAGATGATGAGGATATTTATAGGCAATGACGTATGCTGTATGTGCAGGCAAATATTCTCTTGCGTAGGTTTGGTGCATGTACAGATGTGGTGAAGATGTCTCTGTTCAGAGCATATTACACACCACTCTATACTGCGCACCCATGGTCAAACTACAGAAAGACAAGTTTACAGAGACGAAAGGAGGCCTACAATGATGCCATGAGAACAAATCTAGATGGTGTAGTGCTAGTAAAATGTTTGTGGCTGCAGGAGTCAGTACTTTAGAAGCTATCCTAAGAAATCATGCATATAAATTCATTTGCAGAATAAATGACTCTAAAAATGTAATTATCATGGCTTTGTCAAACATAAGGTTTAGAACCACACGCTCAAATCCCAGTTGTGGGGACACAGGTATTGCTGTCTCGCTGTAGAACACTGATCTTTCTTTTTATTCTGGAGTTTATCTTGCACTAAACCGGGGTTCAGCAACCTACGGCCCCCGGTCCGAATGCAGCCCTAACCTGGAATCACCGGCCAGCAGGTTTTTTTTTCCCCGCAGTCAACCGGCCCGCAGCCTTCCTTCATCTCCGGTACTTCACGGGCCCGAGGAGACGTGACGCAAGGAGGCCTGCGCTGGCCGCCGCAATTTTGGAGCCACCGAGCATCCGAGTGGGGTCGAGGACCGAGCTCTCGCTGTACCGCATCCTGCGCAAAGCCACCGGCACGGCCACGCACATTCTGTGTCTGGGCTTCACTGTCGGGATCGGAGTTGTCAATAGGCCGGGGACGAGTGAGTTTGAGTATTTGAGACACTGCCTTCAGGACAGAGCCAAGGACATGGTCCGTAGGTACGTCGTGTTCGTGAGCACCCGTAACTAGGGACCAGTGCTCCGGGTGGCGCCCTCGCGATCTATGTGAACACGTGATTTGATGCCTGCCATTCGGAGCAAGATCCGTGTGAACACGTGGTAGATATGGCCCGCCATCCGCTCACAGACATGCCAACCGGCCCGTATGTAGATCAAGGTTGCCGACCCCTGCACTAAACGTTATTCGTGTTATCCCCTTTATCATGTATCTGTAAATTGTGGATGGCTCGATTGTACTCACGTGTTGTCTTTCCGCAGACTGGTCAGCACGCAACAAAACCTTTTCACTGTACAACGCAAATCAATTATAATTGATACTAAAGTAGTCATCTCGGGGATGGTGATACAGTATCTCCCAAGGATACAGAAATTCATTTGATTTCAGTAATGACAGTGGTATTCCAATAGCAAAAGGTTCCAAATGAAGGAATTGAAACCAGGGCGTTAAAACCCAGTTAACTCGGGAAATAACGTGGTCAGCTCTCTCGGGAAATAACGTGGTTGCATAATGTCAGTCATAGAATGATATCTGGATGAGATGATTTCCATGCACATGTAAAGCCCAGCAAAACATAGACGGATAGTTAACTGCTATGTGCTATTCCAGAAGGGCTACAGAGGCAAAGGAAAAACAACCGAAAATAATACAAAATTACCCAATTGAAGAAACACGGTGCACTGAAAGGCATAAAATACATTAAAATCGCAGAGACTGTTCCCACTGCATCCCCTTGGTTAATTCATCCCTTCTCACCCACTGTCCAGGTATCTTCCCCTGCAACTGCAGGAGAGATTGGAGGAACCTCCTCCAACCTCATCTATTGTTCAAGATGAATTGAATTGATTTTATTAGTCAAGTATGTACAGTGCATTCAGAAAGTATTCAGACCCCTTCAATTTTTCCACATTTTGTTACAGCCTTATTCTAACATTTTTTTTTTAAAATCATCAATCTACACACAATACTCCATAATTAAAAAGCAAAAACAGTTGTTTAGAAATTTTTGCAAAGTAATTAAATATAAATAACAGAAATATCACATTTACATAAGTATTCAGACCCTTTACTCAGTACTTTGTTGAAGCACCTTTGGCAGCGATTCTAGCCTCAAGTCTTCTTGGGTATGATGCTACAAGCTTGGCACACCTGTATTTGGGTAATTTCTCCCATTCTCTGCAGATCCTCTCAAGCTCTGTCAGGTTGGATGGGGAGCGTCGATGCACAGCTATTTTCAGGCCTCTCCAGAGATGTTCAATCAGGTTCAAGTCCAGGCTCTGGCTGGGCCACTCAAGGACATTCACAGACTTGTCACAAAATCACTCCTGCATTGTCTTGGCTGTGTGCTTAGGGTCATTGTCCTGTTGGAAGGTGAACCTCCCCCCCCAGTCTGAGGTCCAGAACGCTCTGGAGCAGGTTTTCATCAAGGATCTCTCTGTACTTTGCTCCATTCATCTATCCCTCGATCCTGACTAGTCTCCCAGTTCCTGCCACTGAAAAACATCCCCACAGCATGATGCTGCCACCACGATGCTTCACCGTAGGTATAGTTTTGGCCAGGTGATGAGCGGTGCCTGGTTTCCTCCAGACGTGACACTTGGCATTCAGGCCAAATAGTTCAATCTTGGTTTCACCAGACCAGAGAATCTTGTTTCTCATGCCTTTTGGCAAACTCCAAGCGGGCTGTCATTTGCATTTTACTGAGGAGTGGCTTCCATCTGGCCACTCTACCATAAAGGCCTGATTGGTGGAGTGCTGCAGATATAGTTGTCCTTCTGGAAGGTTCTCCCATCTTCACAGAGGAACTCTGGAGCTCAGAGTGACCATTGAGTTCTTGCTCCCCTGACCAAGGCCCTTCTCCCCCGATTGCTCAGTTTGGCCGGGCAGCCAGCTCTATGAAGAGTCCTGGTGGTTCCAAAGTTCTTCCGTTTAAGAATGACGGAGTCCACTGTGCTCTTTGGGTCCTGCAATGCTACAGAAACTGTTTTATACCCTGCCCCAGATCTGTGTCTCGACACAATCTTGTCTCGGAGGTCTACGGACAATTGCTTTCGTCTTCATGGCTTGGTTTTTGCTCTGACATGCACTGTCAGCTGTGGGACCTTATATAGACAGGTGTGTGCCTTTCCAAATCATGTCCAATCAATTTAATTTAGCACTGGTGGACTCCAATCAAGTTGTAGAAACATCTCAAGGATAATCAATGCAAACAGGATGAACCTCAGCTCAATTTTGAGTATCATAGCAAAGGGTTTGAATAATTATGTAAATGTGATATTTCAGTTATTTCTTTTTAATCACCTTGCATAAATTTCTAAGCACCTGTTTTCGCTTCTTCATTCTGGGGTATTGTGTGTAGATCGATGATAAAAAAATAATTTAATCCATTTCAAAATAAGGCTGTAACGTAACAAAATGTGGAAAAAGTGAAAGGGTCTGAATAATTTCTGAATGCACTGTATACATACAAGGAATTTGCATTGGTGCTTTGCTCGCAAGTAACAACACGATATACAGTAGACAATTAAAAATAAAATATTATAATTTAAACATTTGAAGAATTAAATAAAACACCAGAGCAAACGGAGGCTACAGATTTTTAGCTGTTGAGTAGAGCGACTGCTCGTGGAAAAAACTTGTTTTTATGTCTGGCTGTGGTGGCTTTGACAATCCGGAGTCGCCTTCCAGAGGGAAGTGATTCAAAGAGTTTGTGGCCAGGGTGAGAGGGGTCAGAGATGATCTTGCCCGCTCGTTTCCTGGCCCTTGCAGTGCACAGTTCGTCAATGGGGGGGAAGGGTCGCAGCCAATAACCTTCTCAGCTGATCGAACGATGCGCTGCAGCCTCCGGATGTCGTGCTTGGTGGCTGAGCCAAACTAGACCATGATGGAGAAGTTGAGGACAGACTCCATGATGGCCGTATAAAACTGGACCATCATTGCATGTGGCAGATTGCGTTTTCTCGGTTGCCACTGGAAGTACATTCTCTGTGGGGCCTTTTTGACTGTGGAGTCGATGGTGGCTTCCCATTTAAGGTCCCTGGAGATGATGGTTCCAAGGAATTTAAATGACTCCACAGATTCTGAAGAAGGGTCTCCACCCGAAATGGTCCTTTGCTCCATACACGATGCCTCACCCGCTGAGTTTCTCCAGCATTTTGTCTACCACAGATGTGACTGTGGTGTTGTTGATGGTGAGTGGGGGGAGCTCTCCTAAAGTTTACAATCAATTCCACCGGCTGAAGAGCATTGAGCTCCAGGTTGTTGTCATGGCACCAGGATGCCAGCCGTATCAATTCCTGTCTGCAGGCAGATTCCTCCCCATCCTGGACTCTTATACATCGGCGAGACCAAACGTCGACTGTGCGATCGTTTTGCTGAACACCTTTGCTCAGTCCGCCCGGACCTACCTGATATCCCGGTTGCCTAACACTTTAATTCCCCTTCCCATTCCCACACTGATCTTTCTGTCCTAGGTCTCATCCATGATGCTAAATGCAAATTGGAGGATCAGCATCTCATATTTCACTTGGGCAGCTTACAACCCAGTGGTATGAATATTGATTTTGCTAACTTCAAGTAACCCCTACATTCTCTCTCTCTCCATCCCTCCCCCACCCAAGTCACACCATGTTCTCATTCACACCTAGCAAACAACGGCCTGTTTCCTTTATCATCGTTAATTTTTTGCATATCTTTCATTCATTTGTTCTATATCTCTCCACATCACTGTCTATATCTCCAATTTCCCTTTCCCCTGACTCTAGTCTGAGGAAGGGTCTTCACCCGAAACGTCACTCATTCCTTCTCTCCAGATATGTTGCCGATCCTGCTTAGTTACTCCAGCATTTTATTTCGATCTTCTAGTAATCACACAATTGTTTTTCTAGTGACCTAAAGGTTAGAAACACCAAGTGGATAGAATTTTAAAAGGAAAACAGTGGATAAAGCTTAGAAGGTCAATCTATAAGGAGAACTAAGACTTTGAGTGGACAGGAAAATGAATTCTGGAAGAGCCTATTAAGAGGATTTATTTTTCTATCATATCCTTGTCTTCACAAAAAATATTTGTAAGCAGCACCACCGATAAATTTGAATCTTATTCAATTTGGCTCACAGATTTAGAATGTCCAAGTGTAATAACGTATTCCTAAACATATGGTCAAAACGTTAACCTTAGCAAAAGGGCCAAAGCAAACAAATCAAGTCAAGATTAGAAAGTAGAGATTGGAAGAATGACGAATGAAATATTTGAGTTTCAGTGAAGTGTAAAATAAACACCAAATGGGCTGACCTTCTGTAGCCCTGCAGGAAGTCACACCCATTGTTTTCTCACATTTCCCCGCAGCAGGGGGTTGGACATGCCCCCAATGTGCAAAATCAGAGTTGCACACGGAATATTGATGTGGAATAGGCCATGACAGCAAGAATTCCTCCTGTTTCTGCCCATTATAGTTACTCATCTAACTAAACGCACCAGACAATGGTTCTGTCAATTAACCCTCCTAACCTGTATCCCATTATTACTGGATAGCAGGAATGGGTGACGTTTAGGGTCGAGGCCCTTCTTCAGACTGACGACTCGAAATGACACCCATTCTTTCTTTCCGGAGATGCTGCCTGTCCCGCTGAGTTATTCCAGCGTTTTTAGTCTATTTTTGGTGTAAACCAGCATCAGCAGTTTCTTCGGGGTGAGAGATTGCAACCTTCACGTGGTCCGCCCTGTTTCGACGAATTCAATCAACCTGGCATGCACAATCAAATAAGATCAAATAGAACAAGTTGTCCTACAACTTTAGGCTGTGCACCCCATACGCAAGAAGAAGAAGAAATTTCTTCCTACACATTCCAACTATTGTTTGCTAGTTCTTGCCCCAATCCTCACCTCCACTTCTCTATCCTGGGCATCTACTCTTTCAATGTGTCTTGACCCATAATGTTGACTGTCCATTTCCCTCTAAAGCTGATCTCTAACCCGCTGAGTTCCACCAGCATTCTCCTTTGTTTAACTCCAGCTTCTGGCATCTGAAGCCTCTTATGCCTCCAACCTACTCTCAGCCTGACATTGAATTGATCAAGATTTTGAATCAAGGAAGTGCAGATGCTGGTTTACAAACAAGAACACCAAATGCTGGCGTATCCAGCAGGTCAGGCAGCATCCCTGGGGAACATGGACAGGGAACATGGGGGTTAGGAAAGCTGGAAGAGAGGATGGGCAGGACAAATTGTGGCAGGTAATTAGTGAACTCAGGTGAGGGGGTTTTCGATTTGCAGAATAGTTGGATAACGGAAAAAAATTGAACCTCCACCAATCTAAGTGTCATAAGCAAACCTACATACCAGACCACAGATATTCTTATCCAAAGTCATTTATATACATGACAACAAGAAAGGTTCCAGCACCAATCCCTGCAGCATCCTGCTGGTTACAGACTTGCAGTCAGACAAACTGAAAAAGGGTCACGACCCGAAACGTCACCCATTCCTTCTCTCCAGAGATGCTGCCTGTCCCGCTGAGTTGCTCCAGCATTTTGTGTCTACCATCCACAACTACCGCTGTCTCCTATCAAGCTGATTCTGATCCAGTTTGACAAAACACCTTGGATCGACAAGACCATAAGAGCAGAATTAGGCCATTCAGCCCATCGAGTCTACTCTGCCATTTGATCATGGCTGATCAATTTTTCCCTCACAACCCATTCTCCTGTCTTCTTTCCTTAACCATCGACACCTTTACTAATCAAGAACCTATCAATCTCGGCCCTAAAAATGCCCAATGTCTTGGCCTCCACTGCCGACAATGACCTGTGAAGGAATTCTCTAGACATGACCCACTAACCAAACATTTTGGAGCCAACCTATTGTTGTAAATTTGAGCTAGGACTACACTGGAAAACTCAGCATCGTCCGAGAGAAACCAACTGTCTAGATTGGGAGGCCCACATGCCAGACGAAGATAGAACTCATAAATCTTAAAAGATTTCCCATTATCTATAATAGGCTATCCTCAGCCTCATGTGCCCCTACATGGGGTAAGCTTGTCAGTGGCACCTTATCACATGGATTTTGGACATTCAAATATATTATGTATAGGAAGGAACTGCAGATGCTGGTTTAAACCAAAGATAGACACAAAAAGCTGGAGTAACTCAGCGGGTCCTTCTAGAGAAAAGGAATAGGTTACGTTTCGGGTCGAGACCCTTCTTCAAACTGAGTCAGGGAAAGTAAGTATTACATCCACTGGCACCCTTTATCAATCTTCCCAGTCTCATCTTCTAATAGTTTTGATAAATCTATTAAACACAATCTATTTTTCATTAAACTATGCTGACTCTGTCTAATAATGTTATGCATTTTTAAATGCTCCATTATTACTTTCTCATAAGTAATAATGGATGATAATGAACCTGATAATGAATGATCTGTTCATTGGTCTATACATTTTTGCATTCCCTCTACAGTTCTTAAATAAGAATAATATATTTACTGTTTATCATTCAGATTTTAATCTGGCATGGTGGCGCAGTGGTAGAGTTACTGCCTTACAGAGCCAGAGCCCCGGGTTTGATCCTGACTGCAGGTGTTGTCTGTATGGAGTTTGTACGTTATCTGCGTAACCTGCGCAGGTTTTCTCCGAGATCTCCGGTTTCCTCGCACACGCCAAAGATGTACATGTTTGTAGGCTAATTGGCTTGGTGTCATTGTAAATTGTCCCTAGTGTGTACGATACTGCTAGCGTGCGGCAATTGCTGTTCGGCTTGGACTCGGTGAGCCAAAGGGTTCGGTTTCTGCGCTGTATCTCAAAATTAAACTAAAATAAACAAAATTAGTTTAGTTTAATGTGGATTAATTTAGTTTAGAGATACAGCTTGGAAACAGGCCTTTGGCTCACCTAGTCCATGCCGACCAGCGATTCCCGCACATTAATATTATCCTACACACACCAGGGACAATTTTACATTTTACTAGACCAAGGGGGGGTCCCGACCCCTCAAGGCGCAGTGACAGCGCTTGTGTCATCTCAAAGGGCAGATAAGAGTCAACCACTTCGCTATTGGCCATAACTAACCACTTAGCTGTTCTTTTAAGTTTTTCATTCTGTTTTGTCCATTGGTGTCTATTATCTGTAGATATGGCCCCCTAGCAGAAGTGTCCACATCGCGGGGCTGGAGACTGGAAGTATCCTGAGCTAATTCTGGAACCAACATCATCTATTGCGACAAGTGATGGCTTCCACTGATTGTCGCCGGAAGCTTGCGTCCTTTTCAGGACGGGCGATAACAGCGAGGTCAACATTCGTAACAAGATGGACACGGAAAGAAGAAAATCTTTAAATATTCTTCTCGTTTCTTCTTATAGAAAAACAGATAACAAAAAAAAGAGGCCAACCTCTCTTTTAACCTATTTTTTAATTGCCTTACGTCTAAGCTTACTGTAGACAAAAAAAATGTGCTTTTGTTATGCATTTCCTCTTTTATTTACTCGAGGAAGATTCAACAATTGGTTTCTCCTTCTCTTATTAATTTCACATTCATTCTCATCCTATCCATTTTTTAATTTTAAACATTTTCCTAATCCCCATGTCTGCTACTATTATTTCCATCATTGTAAGCTTTTCAGCCTAATATCTTATTCTTCGGTGGATATGGGGGATCATATTTCCTGTGAGATCTTTATTCCACAATAAAAATGCATATTAGCTCAGATTTGTTAAATATTCCACTGAATTTTCACTAATTCATTGGATGGAAATTGAAGTAGCAGGAAACTTGCAGCATTCTCCTGACATACTGGAGTTACAATTAGATTGAGGCATCACCAAAACTTACTAACTACTTTAAAAGAAGGAACCATCCAGCTTTGGGTGGGTAATTCAGAAGGTCTACAGAACATAAGACATTGTTAGACACAAGGAACTGCGGATGCTGGTTTACTGAAAAAGACACAGAGTAACAGGAGGGTCCAGCAGCGTCTCTGGAGAATATGCATAGGCGGCATTTTGGGTCGTGACCCTTCTTCGCAGTAAGTATAAATGGGGGGGAGAAGGCTGGAAGAGGGGTGGGGGCAGGACATAGCGTGGAGAGTGATGAGTGGATACAGGTGAAAAGGAGTGTTTGGTTGACAGGAAGAGGAAAAATGGGTGCACATTCAGTTGGGGAATGGGGGAAGAGAAAAGGGGGGATATTTACATAAAACTGGAGAATTCAATGTTCATACCATTGAGTTGTACACTACTCAAGGCCTCGTCCATTGCCAGAGTGAAGGTCATGCGTAAAATGGAGGAACACATTTCACAACCCAATGATATCAACATTAAATTCATCAATTTTAGGCAAACAACCACCCCTCTTTTATCTCCCACTGTGTGCTCCACCTGGATGTGCACTCTTTCCCCATCCTTCCATACCCTTCCACCTATATTCCTTCCTCTTTGCTTCACACTACATGCCTCTTTACCTTATCTCACACTTATGTCTGTTCATCTCTGGTGTTCGTCTAACAATCTGCCAACCCCCCCCCTCATCTTTATGCCCCTGTCCCACTTAGGAAACCTGAACGGAAACCTCTGGAGACTTTGCGCCCCACCCAAGGTTTCCGTGCGGTTCCCAGAGGTTGCAGGTGGTTGCCGGAGGTTGCAGGTAGTGGAAGTAGGTAGGGAGACTGGCAAAAACCTCCGGAAACCTCCGGGAACCGAACGGAAACCTTGGGTGGGGCGCAAAGTCTCCAGAGGTTTCCGTTCAGGTTTCCTAAATGGGACAGGGACATAAACCCTCTGAAACTTGCCAGGCTTTGTCCCACCCCACCTCTCCCACCTCTCTCCCAGCCTACTCCCCTCCCCCCTCTGCTTCTACATTACGTCTGAAGAAGGGTCCTGTCCCGAAACCTCATCAATCCATGTTCCTCAGATATTCTGCTTGACCTGCTGAGTTAAGGGCCTGTCCACTGCGGGGACCTAATTTGCCTAAGTTAAGGAGAGTTTCAAAAAGTGTCATGATCTTGTTGTATCGCCAACGTAGAACACCTCCTATGACATCCTTTGACTATGTAGAAGACCTCCTTCGATCTCCTTCGGCCTCCTTCGACTATGTTAAAGACTAACTTTGACTAGCTTCGGGAAAATTGGACACTGAATAGTGGAGAGTGAAGACTACCTTCGACTACCCACGATTAACATGCCGACCTACTACAACCTGCTTCGACTAAACCTACGAGTAAAAAAAGTATCGATTTTTTCCATTGACCAATTTTTACTCGTGTACAATTTTCAGCATGCTAAAAAATACTCCTCGTCCAAACTGAGGCCTCGAGTATGCAGGAACTTCTCGCGAGAGTTATATAGACCTCCTAGGACCACGTGTCGACCGTGCTGCGAGTTTGAGTCGAGTGCAAACTCTTCTAAACTCGCAAATTAGGTCCCCGCAGTGGGTCAGGCCCTTTACTACAGCACTTTGTGTCTTTTGCGGGAGTTACGTGGAACATTACCGAGCAAAGTAACTTATGGATTTTAATAGCCCATCCACATGCTTATGTCAGCCAGTAGTTTTTGAATACACCTCGTTAAACTAGCTCAAATAACAAATTACGAGACCCACAAAAGATTAGC
This sequence comes from Leucoraja erinaceus, assembly GCF_028641065.1. Classification (NCBI taxonomy): domain Eukaryota; kingdom Metazoa; phylum Chordata; class Chondrichthyes; order Rajiformes; family Rajidae; genus Leucoraja; species Leucoraja erinaceus. The sequence goes on from NC_073396.1 coordinate 31,896,968, forward strand.
ATATGCAGTCATCAGATCATTGGAGATGGTCTCTTAATACATGCAAATATCTTCAAGACCAAATCACATGTACTGTTGCATTATTAACAATTATAGCATGGGAGGTGGTCATTTAGTCAACATGCTCACATTAGCTGAAGATGGATGGGAGTGTTCAAATCTTTTCTAGTTCCCGGACATTAACACCATCCCACACATTAGGGACAATTTACATCATTACAAGCCAAATAACCTACAAACCTGTACGTCTTTGGAGTGTGGTAGGAAACCGAAGATCTCAGAGAAAATCCACGCAGTCATGGGGAGTACGTACACACTCTATACAGACAGCAACCGTAGTCGGGATCAAACCCAGGTCTCTAGCGCTGCATGCACTGTAAAGAAGCAACTCTACCGCTGCACCTCCGTGCCGCCCTCAAGTTCCAAATCCTATGCTTTGATTGTAAAGGAAAGCTCTTAATAATTCCTTGAAAGTTCTCTGTTACTGAGGGCTCTGTTCAAGGAAGAAAATGATTTCCTCTTCATCACATATGAGTCTCTCGTAACCCCACACAGATTGCTTAATTAAATCTCACCCCAGGTGCTGAGCTAAATAAAATAATCATAGCCTGGTCAAAGGTTTCTCGAAGCTTCTACAACCTTGGCAAACCTGTGATCATTACCCCCTGCAGTCTTTCCAATACTCTTTGTCACACTAGTTTAATATTCATTAAAAAAACGCAAAACTAAATTTTCCTCCACAAATCTAAATTGACTTGCCTTCATTAATCAATGTCTTTCTGAATGATTACATATAATATCTCTTCGTGCCTTCTCTTCCAATATTTTACTTACTACTTGCAGTTGCTCAGATTATTCCTCCCTCACATTTTAAATAACAGTACTTTACCATCATTTAAAGGCTGGCTACTCCTGTAGGTAAAGGAGATTGGATTGCTCCAAAATTCCATTATTTCCTACCTTGCTTCCCTTGATAGTCTGGGATACATTTTATGCAGGGCTAATAATGTACCTAGTTAAACCCAATCATGTTTCTCATTTATTTCTGTCATAAATTACAATCCCTATAAATAGTAAAATAAAAACCTGGAAGAATTTAGTTCGAGATAACCTGTTGATCGAGGAACAAAATGCCCTCATCTTCTTGCTCTCTCCTGTATTTACTCCATGCTTCAGTTTGACTACGATAGTATCATGTGCAGGAAGGAACTACACATCAAAGAAAGACACATAAAGCTGGAGTAACTCAGCGGGACAGGCAGCATCTCTGCAGAGAATCAACGGGTGACGTTTTGGGTCGACCCTTCTTCAGGTTCAATTTCAATATTTCGGTAAAACTTGGTCAAGTCAAGTCAAGTCAAGTTTATTTGTCACATACACATACGAGATGTGCAGTGAAATGAAAGTGGCAATGCTCGCGGACTTTTGTGCAAAAGACAAACAACAAAACAACCAAACAAATTATAAACACAATCATAACACACATATTCTTTTACATAATAAATAATAGAAGGAAAAACGTTCTGTAGAGTTAGTCCCTGGTGAGAAAGGCGTTTACAGTCCGAATTGCCTCTGGGAAGAAACTCCTTCTCAACCTCTCCGTTCTCACTGCATGGCAACGGAGGCGTTTGCCTGACCGTAGCGGCTGGAACAGTCCGTTGCAGGGGTGGAAGAGGTCTCTCATGATTTTGTTTACAAAAATCAATACAATGCCATGAGTAGGTAACTTCTAATAACAGCAAACTACCACAGTTGGTGGAAATTATGTTGTAATCACAGCACAGAAGAATATATGGTCAGAAATCATTACAGTTTTGGGATATATATACTGTACTTAAACCCAGGGCATCATAACTAAAATGTCTTGTCTTCTAATTTACTAGTTTGTAAATGAGCTTGATGTAAAATCTTCTATATGGTCTAATAAGAGCAGCACAAATGATATGTAAGCCATAGAATGCAGCACAATGCAATGGCAGGTGCATTCAATGGCGGAGTCACACTCCTTGGCTGTTTAGCTTTGTTCATCAAATTGGTACAATTTACAAATAACTAAATTCTAGTATAATGGACTAAAAATGAAAACATCAGAACAACCCTCACATACATATTGCCTGCACAACCTACAGTTGTTAATTAAAGATTAAATAAAGCTAGATAGGGCTCTTATAGATGGTGGAGTCAGGGGATATGGGGAGGAGGCAGGCGGGGTACTGTCTGTGGATGATCAGCCATGATTAAATTGAATGGTGGTGCTGGCTCGGAGGGCCGAATGGCCTACTCCTGCACCTATTGTCTATTTCTTTATTAGTTTCATGTAAAATACCATTAACATTTTTTGCGTAGTGTCAAACATAACGACAGCACATAAACATAGTTGAGCAACCTGGTATTTAGCTTACTTCAATTTAACTCTTTCACTCCCATAGATTACCATACAATTAGCATCTAATTTAGGAACAATTTATTGGACAAATTCATTTTTTCCACCTACATTAAGTTTAGCGAAGATATGCCGATTCATTTTAACTGTTCGAGACTGTTGAAATATTTACACCTAATGAGGTATGAAGTTGTCTGCAAGTCATAATATCATTTTACTATCCGCAAGATTAATAACTGAAAAATAAGGAGTCCTGTGAATAGTCATGGGAACTGTGCCCAATGATCTCAATGTTCAGATGCTCCATAGAGTGCAACCTTTTCAGATGCATCACACTTGGTTTGGCAACTGCTCTACCCAACACCACAGGAAAATGCAGAGCTGTGGACATAGCCCAGTACATAACGCAATCCAGTCTCCCTCTCATTGACTCCATCCACACGTCATCCTGCCGCAGGAAAGCAGGAAACATAATCAATGATCCTTTTCACCCAGATCATTACCTCTTTTTCTCCCATCGAGCAGAAGATACCAAAGCTTGGGAGAGTATGTACCACAAGATTCAAGGGTAAGGGTAAATGTTCCCAGTTGTTATCAGACTGCTGAATGGATCTCTCATTTACTAAGCAAGTATTCTTGATCGCCCAATTGACTTTGTTGGGGCTAAACTAAACTAAACAACCTCTCATTCAAGGTAGATAAAAATGCTGGAGAAACTCAGCGGGTGTGGCAGCATCTATGGAGCGAAACGTTGCCCATTTCCTTCGCTCCATAGATGCTGAGTTTCTCCAGCATTTCTATCTACCTTCAATTTTCCAGCATCTGCAATTCCTTCTTAAACCTCTCATTCAATATCAGCAGAATGAAGGAACTTTAGAAAGGGGAAGTCAGCAGACTGCAGGCCCGTTTTCATCAATGGGTCATCAGTGAACAGTTCCCAGTTTCAAATTCCTGGAATGGTAACATCTTGCATGACATGTCTTGGTACCGACACATAGATGTAATCATAAAGAAGGCAAACCTGCACCTCCACTTTCTTAGAAGTTGAAAGAGATTTGGCATGCCACCGAATACATTAACAAACGTCTACAGATACAATATAGAACGTGTCCTGACTGGTTGAGTCACGGCTCCGTTCATCAATAATAACAGAGGAAGGCAAGAGGCTGCAGGGAGAGATGGTCTCAGCTCTGCCCTCATCAAAAGTATCTACACGAGGCATTATCTTAAGAAGGCAGCATCTGTCATCAAGGATTTCCGCCACCTGGGTCAAGGTCACTTCTTGCTGCTGCTGTCGCGTAAGAAGTACAGAAGCCCCAGGTCCCACACCATCAAGTTCAGGAAGAACTACTTTCCCTAACCATCAGGTCTTGAACCGACCTGCTCAACCCTTATGGGCCTGTCCCACTTTCACGACCTAATTCACGACCTTTTCTACTCGTGGACATTTTTCATCATGCTAGAAAAAAACGCCCCGACCTACTTGATGCCACGAGTACCTACGACTAGCATCATAGCCTGCTACGACCTACATACTACCTCCGACGACCTCGTGACGACCATGCCACGTGTAGGAGTCAAGGGCAGAGGTCATGAATTAGGCCCTGTACCCTACCTCAGCAGTGAAACACTAAGGACCAAGACTTGCACAATCATGGACTTGTTTTCTAATTGTGTTTCACACTAATGTCTTGCTTTTTGCAGTCATTTTCTTTTCACTCTCATGTAAACTAGATGTGTAATTTATGCACAATTTGAGTTTCCCTGTGTTGTCTGAGCTTGCGTGCCTGTGAAACTGCTGTCAACAAGATTTTCATTGTTCTTCTCGCTCACCGTACTTGTGCAAGTTGGTGCTTTACTTGACTTTACTCCTCTGAATGTGGGTTCAATCACCTGCCCTGGTTAAGTCCTATACCTACTACAATCTCGCGATGATCAAGGGACAAGTAATTGAAAAATCTTTATTGATTTACCACAAGGGTCCTCTCACTTTAAAACAATAAACCTGTGGCACATCTACCTTCCAGCAAGCAGCATATGATGATATCGCAATTTAGATTATACATCATCCTTCAGCCATTCCTAGCTTGTTGGTTTGAACTGAGAAGAAAAACAGTGGTAACTTAATTCCAAGGTGGGAAACGAGTACAATTTGAGCCAGGATTTAGTGATTTACTCGAAGAAAACTGATTAGAGCCTAAAAACCTCCATTGCCCTTCAGCGATCATCTGTTCTGTCTCTAACAACTTTAAGCCATTTACATTTTAATAAATCATCCAGATCCAACAAAGATTCTCTAAAAATAAATCCAGTGCAGTGTCTGCTCTAAACGAATTCACTTCTTCACCTCTCTGAGATTCATTGTGCTACTCTGCTCACTTTATTGATCGCAGTTCGTAAAATATGAAGGAATAGGCATTTCAGATTGGACAACACTGACATCCAAGGTTGCCATGTTATATTTAGCTCTAATTAACAAAAGGCAATGTAGCTGAAGAGCCTACAGAAAATGCATATTAGATGAATGCAAGGGCGATGCTTCCTCAAGCTGGGGTGGCAGAATAGTCTTAAAATACACGTGCAGCCATTCAAGGAAAGATGAGGAGAAGTTTCTTCATCGTGAGAGTGGTAAATCGTTGCAGTTTTTTTTTACCACCGAGGGTCATGGAGGCTTGGGAACTGAGTACATTGAAGACAGATTTTTGAATATTTAGTGTAGATGGTTTATGCATGCAACCTATAACGTAGCTACCTCAATACCACTAACCACGCCTACCCATATCAGTATAACTGTGAGATCCTCCCTTTGTTCCTCCCTGTTGGTCCCAGCACGCCTGAAGACTAGATGCAGTCGGTGCTGGGACGTGTGTGCCATGTGTTATAATAAAGGACTCAGTAAAGGTCACAGTGTGTTAGACTTCACTCCTTTACATGGTGTCAGAAAGTAAGCCTAGCACCTCCTGTTTATCGGTTTTTTTTTCTCCCTTTTGTATCAGTGTTTAATTTCATTTTGTCATGGCATCTTCATGCCAAAAGCCATCTCCCCTTGTCTTTGACACTGACATTGCGGAACGATGGGCAACTTTTGTGTTGGACTTTAACCACTTTGTTAACATTGTGCACCGAAATGACCCAGAAGCGGTCAAAGCCTCCCTTCTGTTGAACCTTGCCGGTCCAGACGCCATGAAACGGGCTCAAGCTTTTGTCTACACTCCAGTGGTCCTGGATGACAACGACCAGGTCGTCGTGCCGGCGGAAACTGCTAATGACCCGGTATGTCTCTTGCGCAAGTTTGCGGAGATTTGTGACTTGCCCTCCAACCGCATATTGGAGCGGGCTAGGTTCTTTACTCGTAAGCAGCAGCCCGATGAGCCTGTTGAATGTTTTATCGCCGACCTGCGCTACCTGGCTCAACGGTGCCGTTTCGATACCATGCGTGATCAACTCACCAGGGATATCCTGGTCACAGAAACTACGTGCAGATCTGCTTCAGAAGCCGGACCTCACTCTTACTCAGGCTATGCATGCCTGCCGTATCGCTGAGGTGGTTGTCCCGCCACATGGGCTGAGGGGGTCTGAAAGCCATACTGTAAATCTAACGGGCTTCGCCGTGCCTCGTCGCATGCAGGACAATTATCGCCCTCCGCCGCGTTCCGCCCGCACATCCAGGGTCCCGTGTACCAAGAAGTGCCCCAACTGCAGTTATGTCCACTCCTTGCAGTCCCAGTGCCCGGCATTTGGAAAAGCCTGTAATTTCTGTGGTAAAATGAACCATTTTGCAGCTGTATGCCGCTCCCGTGGGAACATTCCCCAACCTTCCAGACAATTCCTAAACAACCTTCAGCAGGTTGATAATGACCTCGATTCTCAGTCTTCTGCCGACACTGCCCCCGACTCTGAGCTCAGCATTTCCATGGGAGACACCAGTATTTACACTCTCCTCCACAGCCGATCTCGCCTCCCTGATCCTTCTGTGCTCGTTACTGTGAACAACAAGTCCTTCTCTGCGAAGCTGGATACTGGTGCAAAAGTGAATGTTATGTCAACATCACTGTTCAACAAGATAAGAAATAATGAGCTGTTGACTGCTGATCGCTCTATACTACGTGCTTATGGGGGAGAAGAGCTAACACCTGTGGGGAGGGCCACCTTCCACTGTGTGCTGCAGAAAGCATCCCGTGACCTGTCGTTCTTCATTCTGGATTGTGACTGCGTGACTCTTTTGAGTAATCAAGCCTGCCAGGACCTTGGTCTAGTGTCTTTCGACCGCACGGTCCACGAAGTGCGGGTGATGCTGAACCCACTCTCCGAGTACCCCGACCTCTTCGATGACAAATTGGGGAAGCTGCCTCTTGTGTACAAGATTGCTACTGACCCCTCTGTCACGCCTGTGATCCGTGCTGCACACAGGGTGTCATTCGCTATGAAGGACAAGGTGGAAGCCATGCTGAACAACATGGTTAAAATGGGGGTGTTGGAAGCCGTCAGCGATCCCACAGCGTGGGTTTCCACCATGGTCGCCACCATGAAGAAGGGTAAGAACGAAATACGGGTGTGCATCAACCCCAAGGATTTAAATATGGCTATAAAACGTCCCCACTACCCTATGCGGACTGTAGAAGATGTTGCTGCCCAGGTCGGCCAGGCCACAGTATTTTCGGTCCTCGATGCCAGAAGCTCGTTCTGGCAAATACCTCTGGACAAACGCTCATCAGACTTGACAACTTTTAGTACACCCTTCGGAAGGTTCAAGTTTTTACGAATGCCGTTCGGCATCAACTCTGCTAGCGAGGTGTTTCAGCGCTCCATGGAGCAACTGTTTGCCGATCTGCCGTGTGCCATTATTGTGGATGACATTCTTGTTTATGGGAGAGATGCTGCTGAGCATGATCGCAACCTCCGACGGATTCTTGACCGCGCTCACCAGATCAACCTGAAGCTGAACCCGTCTAAATGCAGGTTTCGTGTAGCTGAGGTGCCATATGTTGGCCACATTTTCACGTCCCGCGGGCTGAAACCCGATCCGCAAAAGACAAACGCCATCTCCGAGCTGCCTGCCCCGACTGATGTTACCAGCCTGCAGCGGTTCCTGGGTATGGTCAATTACCTGGGCAAGTTTATCCCGAACCTCAGCGATTTGAGTGCGCCTCTGAGGCAACTGACAAAGAAGGACATCGCCTGGTCCTGGTTCCCCCAACACCAGCAGGCTTTCGATCTCCTCAAAACGAAGCTGATCAGCACACCGACTCTTCGGTTCTTCGATCTACAGCGTCCAATCGTAGTGACGTGCGATGCTTCCCGTTTTGGACTCGGTGCTGCCTGCCTGCAGCTCTATGGTGATGGCTCGCTGCAGCCCATATCCTATGCCTCGCGGACTATGACGGACACCGAGCAGCGCTATGCTCAAATAGAGAAGGAGCTTCTGGCGGTTGTGTTTGCCTGCTCCAAATTTAAGGACTTCCTTTTCGGTGCCAGGTTCACCGTCGAGACGGATCATCAACCTTTAGTGACTATCCTCAACAAGCCAATCCACGTCGCCCCGGCCAGACTGCAGCGGATGATGCTGCAACTACAGCGGTTCGACTTCAAGATCGTGTACAAGAAGGGCACTGAGATGCACGTGGCTGACGCCCTGTCCAGAGCCCCCCGGTCCTCCTGCGACAGACATCCCTACGAACAGGAGGACTTGCAGGTTCTCAACGTCAATTTTGTTCCCTCCAAACAGCTGCAGTGCCTGGTTGAGCACACTGCCAACGACCCCGATCTGCAACAGCTTGCTGCTGTCATCAGGCGCGGGTGGCCCGACAAGCGCACCTCGTTGCCTGCGGGTGTACTTCCTTTCTTTCTGGTTCGCGATGAACTGGTGCTCCGGGATGGGATCATCATCAAGGGTCACAAGGTGGTCGTCCCTGCATCCCTGTATGCCTCGTACTACACCGCTGCCCACATGGGGCACCCAGGACCCGATGCCACGGTCTCACATGCCCAAGAACAGTACTATTGGCCTGGCATGGCAATGTACATTAAGGCCCGTGTAGCCTCCTGCCCTGATTGCAACTCCCTTGCCCCTCACCAGCAGCGCCAGCCGCTTCTACAACAGCTGGACCCTGACATGCCCTGGTCATCGCTGGTCGCAGACATTTTTGATTGGCGTGGTAAGCAATACCTAGTGTTGGTTGATTCCTACTCGAACTGGTTCCTACTCGAACTGGTTGAACTTCTACCGCTGCATGAACTTCTACCGCTGCACCATCGAGAGCATCCTTACCAACTGCATCACAGTATGGTATGGCAACTGCTCTGTCTCCGACCGAAAATTGCCCAACGCATCACCGGTTCCTCGCTCCCCTCCATTGAGTCTGTCCAAAGCAAGCGTTGTCTGCGGAGGGCGCTCAGCATCGCCAAGGACTGCTCTCACCCCAACCATGGACTGTTTACCCTCCTACCATCCGGGAGGCGCTACAGGTCTTTCCATTGCCGAACCAGCAGGTCGAGGAACAGCTTCTTCCCGGCGACTGTCACTCTACTCAACAATGTACCTCGGTGACTGCCAATCACCAACCCCCCCCGGACACTTATTATTATTTATTCAAATCATGTGCTATGTCGCTCTTCCAGGGAGATGCTAAATGCATTTCGTTGTCTCTGTACTGTACACTGACAATGACAAATAAAATTGAATCTGAATCTGAATCTGAATCGAAGTGGACCTTCTCCCTGCCATCACCTCTGAGATGGTCATCAACAAGCTGCGCCGACACTTCGCCACCTTTGGGTCCCCGGTCCGTTTGCAGACCGCAACGGCCGTCAGTTCACCAGCGCTGAGTTCAAGGCTTTTGCCGTGAAGTGGAACTTCACTCATTTCACCAGCAGCCCAGAATACCCGCAGAGCAATGGCCTGGTCGAGCGTGCTGTCCGCAGCGCCAAGACCTTGCTCGAACAGTCTCGTCTCTCCAACAGTGATTTCTACCAGGGCTTGTTAAACCTCCGTAACATTTCCAGGGACAGTACCATGAGATCCCCTGCTCAACGTCTGATGTCACGAGTTCTTCGCCCTCCGATGCCGATCGCACAACAATCCTTGGTGCCAAAGGTCCTTCAGCCTGCTGCTGTCCAGCAGCGGATTGCTCAACGGCATGAAGTTCAGCGCCGCTCTCACGACAAGTCCTGCCGCCCCCTCTCACCTCTGCTGCCTGGCCAGGTCGTTCGCTTGCAGACTTCCACCGGTTTCTCCCGACTCGCAACCGTGGTCGGGGTGGACAATTCGCCACGGTCCTACTTGGTGGACTTTGAAGGGACTATCTATCGCCGCAGCCGCCAGCACCTGCTGGCTGTCAACGAGCCTAAGCCATCCCCTGCGGCCCCGCATGCTCCTCGGTTGCATTTCGAGCCTGCTCCCACTAACTACCCCTCGACTCGCTTGCCCCCATCTGCCTCGCCGTGATCCCCTCACCATGCTCCTCCGGGTTCCTCAACCCCTGTCCGATCCTCCCCTTCCCGTGCTTCTCTCTCTCCGCCTGCTCCGATCTCTCCTGCACAGTCCCCTTCCCCGGGCTCTCCTGTGCCGGTCGGCTCCCCTTCCGCATTCCAGGCTGCGTCTCCGCCTGCGTTCTCCATTCCAGCTGTTCCTGCTCCTCCTCCTCTTCTTTCTGGTGGGGAGGGTGGGGGTGCCATGTGCACCCGCTCGGGTCGGGTTGTCAGACCACCTGACCGTTACGGTGATTACGTTTAGATTTGCAGGTTTTGTATAATCTCCCTGCTACTGTTGTATCTTTGATTTCTTAATTTCCTAAGGGGAAGGATGTAGATGGTTTATGCATGCAACGTATAACGTAGCTACCTCAATACCACTAACCACGCCTACCCATATCAGTATAACTGTGAGATCCTCCCTTTGTTCCTCCCTGTTGGTTCCAGCATGCCTGAAGACTAGATGCAGTCAGTGCTGGGACGTGTGTGCCATGTGCTATAATAAAGGACTCAGTAAAGGTCACAGTGTGTTAGACATCACTACTTTACATTTAGCGAATCAAGGGTTATGGATTAGTACAAGAAAGTGATGCTGAGGCAAAAGATCAAACTTGATCTTATTGAATGTGTAGGAAAGAACTGCAGGTGTGGTTTAAATCGAAGATAGACACAAATCTTAATCTTATTGAATTTATTAACCTTGTTCTTATTGAACTTGGAACAGTCTGAAGAAGGGTCTCAATGATCTCCAGAGATGCTGAATGGCACGCTGAGTCAGTACAGCACTTTGTGTCCTATTTTGTAAACCAACATCTGCAGTAGCTTGTGTCACCATGAAACACAATCCTATGATTATTTAAAATGTCTTTCAAAATGATAAAATAAATACAGATTAATCCACAGTTGAATTCTAACCTCTGAACCCCATTGGAGCTAAATGTTCTGATGTTAGCATTCATCCCAATGTTAAAAGCACACAATGTCTACTATCCATGTTCTCCAGACATACTGCCTGACCTGCTGAGTTACTCCAGCACTTTGTGCCTTTCTTGTTACGAATTATATAGATTAGGACAAAAACATCTAGGAAAAGCTAAATTAGCTTTCTGTATTTCAGGTGTGATTCCTATCAGATGAGAAGAATTTAGAGCCCCACATATGTGAACAATGAGCCTATCCAAAGATGTTCCTTTGATAGAAATCATTGCTTGAGGATTGCAAATCAATGCTCTCAGTCCCAATGCATAAAAATAGTGCAGAATAGCTTGATTTTATCTTTATCAAATTATTAAATAATGTGTACAAAATGTGTTAATTTGCACACATTCCTTTCGTTGAAAGCATGGAGACACTATAGAAGAACGTGGACTGTCCAATGAGTATAGTGAGGAGTCTCGAGCATGTAATTGTCATATGTATTGATAATGGATTAATACAATAGTAAGATTAAACAAGAACTTACCAGTTTGAAGTTTGATCTTTATTTTATGAGGAGTCACGATGAGGGATTACGTGAAGACCCCGTCAGCACGCATGCGCGACATACTTCAAAGCAGCGGTGTGGAATCACAGAAAACAACACAATAATTGAAATAAACATAGTAAAGATAAGGAGAACTAAGACACCAGTTGATCTCTATAATTGAGGGTGGGAGCGGAGGGCACGTAATCCCTCATTGTAACTCCTCATGAAATAAAGATCAAACTTCAAACTGGTCATTTCTCGTTTAATCTTACTATTTTAACTTCGGAGTCACGTGAGTGACTACGTGAAGATTTTAAAGCTCTGTGATTTCAAACCGTGTAACAGTCCATGCTTCACTCACTGCCGAAGTCATCCAAGGGAGGAAGTATGTTATCGTAATCAAACATGAATATGTTTATAAAACAATAATTGTATTTATTTGAAAACAACAACAAAGAAAATAATGCTCCCCCGGGCTTAAATTATGTATTTGCAGAGTCTAAAATTCTCTCTGCAAATGAAACAGGTTTTACTAATGGCTTGTTGCAGAATGTTTGAAAAGTTCTTTCCATGGACCACCCCGCTGTTGCCAGGATGTTGTCCAATGGCACGTCCATTCTGTTAGCCGCCGACGTGGATGCTGCCCTGGTGGAGTGAGATGTGTAAATATCAGTATCCACTCCAGCAGCTCCCAATACCTGTTTGAGCCATCTAGAGATGGTTTGACTCGACACCCAACCATGTGGCTTTTTGTGGCTGACCCATAGTGCCTTTTCTCTCCCTCGGGAATCTTTGGTTGTGTTGATATATAGTAGAAGGTGAGTCATGACACATAAACGGGGGTCAGGTGGGTACGCCCGGAATTCCATAATGAGTCCTGAAGTTCCTGGTCTGCTCTGTTTTACCAGCTCCTGAATGGTGAATGTTATTTGGTCTGATGTTATGACCATATTGTCCAGTCTGAGTAGGTAAAGGGACTGGACCCTTTGTGCTGAGACTAACGCCATCAGCATGGCCGTTTTCAGGGTTAGCTGTTCCAGAGTGAGGGATCTGGCTGGTGGCCATCCCCTTAGGTATGTCAGGACAACGCTGACATCCCAGATCTTGGTATACCTAGGTCTAGGGGGGTTTGAATTGAAGATCCCTCTCATTAATTTGGCCACCAGCGGATGAGACCCTATGGCCTGTTGTCCTGGTGCCTGCCTTAGATAGGCTGACAGTGCACTTCTAGCACAATTGATAGTGCTATAGCTCAGACCTTCATCGTGGTGAAGGCTGGACAGGAACTCCAGTACATTTGTTATGGTAGTTGATCTGTAGGTTGTCCCTGTTCTCGAGCAGTATGTTTCCCATTTTCTGATACTGGAGAGATATTGTTTCTTGGTGGAAAGTCGGTGAGTTGCTGTCATCGTGTCCATGGTCCTATTTGACAATCCCAGGTCCAGCAAAGGTCTTTTTAGAATCTGCAACCCAGTAGGTTTATTCTGTCATGGCATGGGTGACTTTCGCCTGATACAGGGTGGATCAGTAGATCTGGTCCGCTGGGAATAGTCATGGGTGGTTCAATGACCCTGTCAAGGACCACTGGGAACCATGGCTGTGTAGGCCAGTCGGGTACTATCAAAACGCCTGAAGCAGAGTCCATCTGTATTTTGCGTAGTACCCGACTGATGAGGCAGAAGGGGGAAAAGCATAGAAAATATAGTTTCCCCAGTTCAGCGAGAATGCATCCATCGCCGCTGCCTCAGGGTCTGGTTCCCAAGCGACATCGGTACTTGGTGATTCAGTCGGGATGCAAAGAGATCAATATCTGGCGTTCCATATTGCTTTGTAATTTCAGCAAATACTTTGGGGTTTAACATCCATTCGGAGTTATCATTGAACTTGCGTGGCCTGGTGTCTGCCACTGTATTTAGCTTACCTGGTAGGTAAGTTGCTGATAGCCAAATATGTTTGTCGACACACCATTGCCAGATTGTGTTGACCAAATTATCACATGATATCGATTTGATCCCGCCCATATGGTTAATATAGGCCACCACTGTGGTATTGTCAATCTGTAAACGAACATGCAAATGGTGCATATTTGAACAATATGCTTTTAACCCATAGAACGCACCCGACATTTCCAAATAGTTTATGCCCAGTGTCTGTAGTAGTGATGATTCTAGATTTGTCCATCTACCACCTGTACTGGATATGGTATTAGTTGCTCCCCAGCCTTGAGCACTGGCATCTGTTTGTATTGTTAATGTTGGGTTATTGATAATGATGGGACTGGAACTATGCCAAATGTTCTCTTTCCACCATTGTAACTCTGATATAGCTTCGATGGGTAATGTCATGGTTCGGTCAATATGACCTGCATGTTGTTTTAACGCTTGCATCTTTGCTCTTTGTAAGTTTTGATAATGCAAAGGTCCAAACTGGGTAGCTGGAAATGCTGCTACTAATTTCCCAATTACTCTTGCCACTTGTCGAATGGTTGGTTGATTGTTAACCATTAATTTGTTACAGGTTTGTGCCAATTCTGCTGATTTTTCTTTTGGCAACGTTGCAGACATGTGGACTGAGTTAATTGTGAATCCCAGATAGTCCATAGTTGTGGATGGCGTCAACTTAGATTTATCTGGATGTATGACAAAGCCCAAGGTTTCAAATAAATGTTTAGTAGCTAATACTGCTGAATTAGCTAATTCCATGGTTTTGCCTATTATCAAAATATCATCAAGATATGCCATGACAATATGTTTTTGGTTTCTTAATATTGCCAGGGCTGGTTTTAATATCTTGGTTAACAGTCTTGGGGCTGATGTTAGACCATTAGGCAATGATTTGTACTGCCATTGTTGCCCCATCCAGTTATATTTTAGGTATCTACGATGATCCTTATGAATGGGTACTGAATAGTATGCATCTTTTAAGTCGATGCTTGCCATAAAGTATCCTTTGGAAATCAATTGTTTGGCAGTCACAAATGTTTCCATTTTAAAGTATATATACCTAACACAAGTATTCAATGTGGTTAAGTCAATGATGATGCGACATCCACCATCTTTTTTGGTTTTAGTAAATATATTTGATACGAATTCCAAAGGTTCATGTTTAGATTTCTCTATGATTCCCTTTGTATGTAACCTGACCAGTTCTGCTTGTCCCTCACGTTTTTCTTTTAGTGAGAGGGTAAAACCCCTCTGGGGTGCATGCTGAACTGGTGGCATGTTTTCTTGAATAAATTTTATATCCTTGAATACTTTTTAGTATATAATTATCAAGTGTGATAGTCCTCCATGATTCCAAAAACTGGTGTAGTCTCCCCCCTGTTAGCACAATCCCCCCACCTTTTATGTACCAGACCCACCTACCTCCATTGTTATTGGTGGAGTGTTCACTTCTTCGGTTTCTGGTTCCTTGTCTGTCGGGGTGGTGCTGTTGGGGGGTGGGCATTTTCCATGGGGCCCGCTCTGGGCCCTGTCCTAAAAAAGACTTCCGGGGATGGTATGCGGGCCCCGAGCTTTCACCAGTACCATGAAGTAGACGCCTACTGGTGGATGCGTAGGGGTACTGCTGTCTGGGTTGCGTGGTTTTCCTCATTCCAGGACCTGCCCTCATGAGACCGAATGCCTTGGATTCTTCATCCAGATCTTTGACTTGCTTTGGTAAGTCTTTGCCAAATAGCAGGATCTGTGGTTCTGAGGTCGGCGTTCTAAACAGTCCTGCAAATTTTGGGTTAAGGGCAGGTCTTATGGCCTCCTTCCGGAGGTTGTTGATCTCATGCTGTGTGTTGCACAGTAGAACTAGGGTGTCCTGTTGGTTTGTTGTCATGTCAACCCCGTCCACGGAACGAGCATATGAAGTGATGGCCGACGTCAGGAGCTTCAATATTTTTTGCAATTTGAGCTCTTGGGTTCTGATACCCTGCCCAATGTACCCCCAGATTTAACTATTAACGGCAGGCACATTGAGCAAAATGCAATTTTCGGGAGGCGTGTAAAGGTCCAACGCCTCATTGACTATCTGTTCTTGGTTTAAAGGACAGGTAGTCAATGCTGGCCGCCAGTTTAGGCTGTAACGGCCATCCTGCTCGCGGTGTTGCCGCGTAGCGGTTCACCACTCCAGCAGCTCTTCCTGATCCTGTAACCCCAGCATATACTCCCGGTGACCCTCTTGTCAGTCCTGTGCACGACCCCTCTGTTCCGGGACCTGCCCCCTCATGCTGACCGATGCGCAGTTGGATTCTTCATCCAGATCTTTGACTTGCTTTGGTAAGTCTTTGCCAAATAGCAGGATCTGTGGTTCTGAGGTCGGCGTTCTACACAGTCCTGCAAATTTTGGCTTGAGGGCAGGTCTTATGGCCTCCTTCCGGAGGTTGTTGATCTCATGCTGTGCGTTGCACAGTAGAACCAGGGTGTCCTGTTGGTTTGTTGTCATGTCAACCCCGTCCACGGAACGAGCATATGAAGTGATGGCCGACGTCAGGAGGTTCAATATTTTTTGCAATTTGAGTTCTTGGGTTCTGATACCCTGCCCAATGTACCCCCAGATTTACCTATTAACGGCAGGCACATTGAGCGAAATGCAATTTTCGGGAGGCGTGTAAAGGTCCAACGCCTCATTGACTATCTGTTCTTGGAGTGGTTTAAAGGACAGGTAGTCAATACTGGCCGCCAGTTTAGGCTGAACGGTCGTCCCACTCGCGGTGTTGCCGCGTAGCAGTTCACCACTCCCAGCAGCTCTTCTTGATCCTGTACCCCCAGCATACTCCCGGGTTCTTCAGCCAGTGACCCCTGTTCTTGACCAGCTCAGTCCTGGTTGCCACCGCTCCCCTCTGCTGAGGGTGATGCGATGGCCAGTGCTTGATAGTGCACTGGAGCGGGAGTGCTTGTGCTCCCTTGGCGAGCTTGCCCCATCTCCCGGAGCAAGTCTTGCTGGAGCATTTGCTCCATGAGCCTTTCCATACGGCTCAAACGGCCACCTTTGCCGCTCTCGGGCGGTGAGTCTTCCGCGCCGGACTCATCCGAGTAAACCGGCCAGTCCGACTTCTGTTTTGCCTTGTCTCCAGCCCGCTGCGGTTGTTCGAGCTGTGCTAGCAGCGCTGGGCTTGGCTCGGAAATGTTGTCGATGACTGAGGACCGCAGCGTGTGCAGTCCAGGTGAGAGCCAGTTTTCTCGCCTTCCATCACAGCGATGTGATGGATGTATGTGTAAATTGTGTTGTGTCTCGGGTCTTTTTCGTTTTGTAATGTATGGCTGCAGAAACGACATTTCGTTTGGACCTCAATGGGATAGGACCTTCCTTGGTTGTTTTCACTTGTTCATGTTCCTGTTGAAGTAAAGCAGAACAAGGGTTTCAAAAACACGACCTCAGAGTAAGTTTACTTACCTGGACGTCCCGTTTTTAAACTTTTTGCGGGAGAGCTCGTACTCCCGTCCGTCGCTGTTGCACTGCGTGAGACGCTATGTCGCGCATGCATGCTGGCGAGGTCTTCACATAGTCACTCACGTGACTCCGAAGTAAAATACTTGCTTGCAGCAGCTTAACAGGTTCATAAATGTAATTTACACAGAAAATACCTAATAATTTTTCAAAATTCAATAAATTATTAACCATCATACTGATGCAAAAAAAAACGAAGTCCTTAGTGCAATGAAAGATATTCCATAGAAGCTCATAGCTGCTGAGGTTATTGTTGTATAGTGTTCAAAGACTTGATGATTGTTAGGAAGAAGCTGTTCTTAAATATGGTGCTCATGGTTTTCAGGCTCCTGTACCTTCTTCCCACTGGTAGGACGAAATGAGAGCTTGGCCAGGCTGGTATGGGTCTTTGATGATAAAAGCTGCCTTTTTGAAACAGCCCCTCCTGTAGATCCCTTTGACAGTGGAGAGGTATGTACCTGCAATGGACCGAGAAGTGTCTTTGTAATCTCCTTCCTCCCTGGGAGTTCAAGTCACCAAACGGGGCCGCGATGCAACCAGTCGGTAAAGCTCCTGACTGTAACTCTGCTGTATCTCCGCCATTCAAAATCTCCTCAATCTTCTCAGAAAGCAGAGACACTGATGTGATTGTGATTGCATCAATGTGCTGGGCCTTGGACAGATCTGCAGAGATACGCACACCCAAGAACTTGAAGCTGTCGACTCTCTCCATCATTGCCCTGTCGATGGAGACATGTCGATGGATCCTTGGCTTTCCATCCTGAAGTCAACAATCAGGTCCTTGATCTTGTGAGCATGACTACTGCTCTGCCACCAGATTTTCAATATCCTTCTGATACTCTGACTCATCATTACCCGTTATTTGTCCAACAGCAGTGGTATCATCAACAAATTAAAGGATGGTGTTGGAACTGTGCCTGGCTACATGGTCCTTGGTGTCGAGAGAGCAGAACAGGGGACTGAGCTCACAGCCCCGAGGTGCTCCAGTGCGGCTGGTTACCAAGACGGAAATACTGTTACTAATTCGTATTGATTGGGGCCTGTTATGTGGAAGTCGTGGATCTAATTACAGAGGAATGATCAGAAACTCTATTCTCCGAGTTTGATGATAAGTTTGGAGGGGAGGATGGTGTTGAATGCCATGCTGTAGTCGATGAACAACATACCTGACGTGGGTGTTCTTATTGTCCAAGTGGTCTCACGTATAGTGGGCAGCTAGTGAGATCACATCTTCTCTTGACTTATTGTGGCAGTAGGCAAATTGTAATGGGTCCCGGTCCTTACTAAGGTACGAGATGATATGCGTCATAACCACCCGATCAAAACAATTGATCACCACGATCGTTAGTGCCACCAATCGGTGGTCATTGTGTCATGCCACCTTATTCCTCTTGGGGCATCGGTATTATTGATGCCCTTTTAAAGCAGGTGAGAAGCTCAGACTTTAGCTGTGAGGTTTGAAGATATCTGCAAAAACTCCAGCCAGTTGGTCCACGCAGGTATCAAAACTAGGACCAGGGACTACGTCAGGGCCAATCGCTTTCCGAGTGTTCACCCAATGAAGGATCTTTTGACAATGGCATCAGTGACTGTGATTATAATGTAACTGGGGCTACGGGTACCTGAGAAGGAACACCAGTCTTCTCCCTTTCAAAGTGAACATTGAGAGCATTGAGAGCAAGACACAAGAAACTGCAGATGCTTGTCCGGGAATGATGCTTTGCTGTTGCTTGAGCTAATTACAAATATGTAATATGTGAATATGTGATTCTGGTCCATTCTGTTTGTAGTTTGTTTGTTTGTTTGTTTCTTTTGCACAATCCGTGAGCATTGCCACTTTTCATTTCACTGCACATCTCGTATGTGTATGTGACGAATAAACTTGACTTGACTTGACACTTGTTTTTACCTAGTAGGAAGTGACAGTGTGCAAGACCTGACATCCATCTCATCCTCCAGGTTAGAGCAAAATATATTTTTGTCTTTGTGATGGCCTTATCAAGGTCATACCTTACCTTCCCAAATGAACCCTCATCGCCAGCCTTTATCGCCTGAGATCTGGTCCTCAGTAAATGATGGACCTCCTGATTCATTCAAGGCTTCTGGATGAAGATGGCCTTCTTAGGAACACACCCCTCCATACATATCCATATCAAAGGTAGACACAAAAAGCTAGAGGGACAGAGGGACAGACAGCATCTCTGGAGAAGAGGAACGGGTGACGTTTCGGGTCGAGACCCTTGTTTGGTAACAACTGTGGTATATTCATTCAGTTCCGTTTCCGAATCCTTGAAGCTCACCCAGTCTACTGATGGAGTGGCGGAGTCATTCTCTGTCTCTCCGACCATCTTTGTGAAGTCCTGATCGCTGGAGGTGTCCTCTTCAGTCATTGCCTATATGCAGGAAGGAGCACAGCCAGGTGGTCTCACATCCTAACGTGAGGGCAAAAGGTTGGTGCGATTGGCATCTTTGATGTTGGAGTAGTAATGGTCACGAGCATTTGATCTGGACATGTGCTTGTGCTAGTTCGGAGATGACTAGCCTTGTTGAAGTCTGCGGCTGCAATGAGAAAGGCATTGGCACGCTGTCTGCCATTTGCCGACCACAGCGTGCACCTTCTCCAGTGCTTGCCGAACATCTGCCTGAGGTGGGATGTAGACCACAGTCGTAATGATAGAGGTGAATTCTCTTGGGATTTAGGAGGACTAACCCATCACTGTTAGATGTCCCTGGTGTAGAGACCAGGAGTTGGACAAGTCCGCTACAATGAGAAGCAACATAGGATCCTCCCACGAGGCAGACACAACCACCTTTCGCTTTTCCCCAATGACAGGAATCATGGATTTTTAAAAAATGTAAGTAGGATGTTCCCCAGATAAATGAATGTGGTATGAAGAAGGAGAGCTTAACTCAAAAGGTCATTTGGAATACTCTCCTAATGGAATGGAAAGGTGATTATATGAGAACCCAAGAAGTGAAAGAAGGGAGTAAATCACTTGCATTTGTTCAGCAATTTAATAAGATCACAGCGTGTAGTGGCCATTTGGATTGTTTTGTGTCTCATTGATGATGGCGTGTGTCTTTAAATTTTAGACAGCCCGTTATATTGTGGGTGGGATTTATAAAGTATTTTAGGGCGTGTTTGGAGCCAAGTTTCTTTCACAGAAGCTTAGTTTTTAGTTTAGTTTCGGACCAGCATGGGGAAGGTTTACCCTTTGACCATGCTGAAATGTTCAGAATAACGCTGCGTAAATGATGCATGTCGCTATTAATGTACAAGTCAGTCAAGTATGTAGTGAGCAAAAGACCCCTCAAATTGTGAAGTGATGCATGCCATGGTTAGCTTTGCACTTAACCTCCTTATGTGATTCATATTAAACATGCAGCAAAGAGGGGTCTAGCATTTAGTAATCAGTGTTAAGGGCCTGTCCTATTAGGCTATTTTTTATGCGACTACAGGTGACTAGGCTGTTGCCACATGGTTGCCGGGGTGTCGCCTGTGTGGTCGTCAGTAGTCTCCTCAGTCGCCTTTCTGGTCGCCGCTGGATTTTCAACATGTTCAAAATTTTTCACTGACAGTGGGTTTGACACCAATGAGCGTAGCTTGACTTCTCCTGTAGGTGCTCTCGTAGGTTGTCACCAGGTGATGTAGATTGGCACTGGTGCTGACTTCGGTGAATTCCATTGGCGACTACCGACGTCAACCTACGTCAACCGGCGACAGGTACCAGCGACTGAATTGTCTTCAATTGTCTTCAGTTGTCGCCGACAGGGTCGTACCTTGTCGCGGGTGGACGTGGGTTGTCAAGGGGGGGGGGGGGGGGGGGGGGGGGGGGAGGAGATAAAATTGTTCGTTGTCATGCACACTTGTCATCGGCCCGCCAGATAATTTGTGTCCCCCTCCCCATCCCCATGTTGTAAAAGCGATTTACTAGGCTGCCAATGCCCCGAACCAGCTGTCCCCGTGTCCGGGGTGGGGGGGTGAATCACTCGGTATGGGTGTTAGGGGGGTGATGGCGGTGCATCGCGGTCAGTGACTCTGGGTGGGCAGAGGGACCAGCCTGTCCCACATCTCTGCTCCACCCGGCGCTGCCAACACACAGCCCGTCACAGTGTGGCCACACGGGGATACAAAGTGGAGAGAGGCCGTGGCCGTGGGAGCGAGGGGGCTGCCTCGAGGGATGCGCTCCTTCGGCCGCTTACAACTTGGTGGTCGGGTTCAGAGTGCCCAGTCACCTGTGGCTTGTGTGGGAAAATGACCCACGCCCTCCCGTCTCCACCGGCCAGTGATGCGATGGACGCGGGGGGCTGGACCAATCGCTGACAAGTCCCGCCACCCGGAAACATCATGTCCGTTATTTGACTTTTCGGCAGAGCGGCTATTCGGTGAGTTGGCGTTTCGGCAGAGCGGCTATTCGGTGAGTTGGCGTTTCGGCAGAGCGGCCTTTCGGTGAGTTTGCTTATAGGCGTCCCACCCTTTAGGTTAGTTTTCTTTTAGGTGTCCTGCCCTTTCGATTAGTTGCCGTTTTCGCTTCGTACGTTTTCGGTTATTTGGCGTTTCGGTTTCGTTTCCAGACGGTTATTTGGCTTCCACTTCTTTGCTTCGGCTTCTCGTCCTTCGACGCCACGTCCACACACAATCTATATACAGATCTATACAGCTCCAGCTTCAGTGGTGAATTGGTGCAGTTTTTTTATTCAAATTTATTAACCTCAACTTTCCTGGTAGGTTAGAATGAATGTATTTTGCTGAACATAGCTCCCATTTCATATCCACACATTGGTGACTTTACCTACATAAATAAAATGCAAGGACTTTGATCTATTTTACATGAATAACAGGTGTACATGGAACAGGGTAATTTTATGAAAGATAATTTCCTTGACTGCCAACGTATCCATTAAGATTTAAATTGGGGCCATTGTACTTCCTACAATAAAAAGTGCATACAATAATGAGAGCACTTACTACTGCCTCAAGATGGACAAAGCAGCAAAATATATACATATATATCATTTTTGGAAAGCTTCTGACTCTTGGAATGGGAGCTTGTTAACTGAGAAAAAATTAAGTAGCATTTAGAGGTCTCTGAATGGGCCGAAAATAATCATTCAAAATCAATAGCAGGATTCATCACCAATTTTTTTGGTGTGTTTTTCGTCATTCCGTATTAACATTTTAGTTTGTTTCTGAAGTTAAAGATGAGAAATAATATTGTTTTCTATTTTGCTCAGTAATTTAGGCAGGACCCACTTAACATGCAATGAGCTCAGTTTTGCGTGAGTGGCTGAAACATGGGTGCATCACACGGGAGGGCTGGTCCCCCAACGCAATTTTCCACCTCTCCACCAATTCCAATATGGGGGTTCTGGATCGCTAGTATGGGTGTTGTGGGCTGAAGGGACTGGTTTCCAGAGGGCTAGTATGGATATTGTGGGCCAAATGGATTCTTGGGCTGGCGGCTCAGTCACTCAAGCCTGTTGTGCTGGCAGCTCACTCACTCACGGCTGGTGGGCTGGCAGTTGACTCACGGCTATTCCTTGAAATTGCATTTCAAGCAGGGTGCAAGGCCACCAAATTCAAGTGCAGTTTTGTACCATTTCAAGCAGGGTTAAAGGCCACTAAAGACAGCGAGTCGTGACCTCTCCCTCCTCCATCTTGCAGAGACTGAGCCACGCCCACACTTCTGGGTTTTATAGTTCCTCCCCCCTCCCATCAGAAGGGGCTTGGCCTTCATGGCGTGATTGACAGGAGAGAGAATCTCAACATTTATTAAACACTAATAACTCTTTTATTTTTCATCGATGGGAAAATTCCTCGGCACCTGATGAGCAGAGGGGGACTCTGAGTAAGATGGCCAAAAATCACAGCCGTACGTGGTAGCGATTTTTCTAAAATCAATCTTAAGCGCAAACAGTAAGAGGTCAAGATTAGACTTTTAATTATATAATAGGCAAGGCAACTTTAATTAGGCAAGGCAACTTTAATTAGGCAAGGCAACTTTAATTGGGCAAGGCAACTTTAATTAGGCAACACTGCTTTAGCATTTCCAAACCAAAGGCAACACAGCTTTAGCATTTCCAAACCAAAGGCAACACAGCTTTAGCATTTCCAAACGGTATTTTCAAACGACATTAAGGGCACTGACAGGTCAGTAAAACCATTCGCTGTTCAGTAGACATGTGTTCAGTGTTATTCACTGCTCAGACCTAGAGACGCTCTCCCATCTTGCAGAGACTGACTGAGGCACTCAACACTTCCGGGTTAATAGTCCCTCTGGAAGGGGCGTGGCCTTCAGGAGAGAGAATCTCAACCATTTTTAAACACTAATAACTCTTTTATTTTTCATCGATGGGAAAAATCATCTTTTCCTGCGCAGCGGAGGGGGACTCTGAGTAAGATTAAAGATTCAAGAAATGAGGAGCATACTTAAGAAGGAAGATAGACACAAAAAACTGGAGTAACTCAGCGGGCCAGGCAGCATCTCTGGGGAGATGAAATGGGTGACGTTTCAGGTCGAGACCCTTCTACAGTCTGAAGAAGGGACTCGACGCGAAACGTCACCCATTCCAAAAGTGAATAATCCAAAATGTGCGGTCTTCTTCATTCATGCTAGATCAGTGTTACTTCATAATCTTCTGTGATATTTCTTCTGTGTTCTACCTGCACCTTAGGCATTAAAGCATGGAGGACCTCAGCCATGTGAAGTTGCGTAAAAATGGCATGAACATTCCATGATTTTCACTTAGTCTAGTATTCCTCTAAATCTTTCCTATCCATGCATCCATCTAAATCTCTTTAAAAACATTGTAATCATATCTGCCTCTACCACTTTCACTGGCAGCCTGTTCCATATATCCACCACTCTCTGTGTTAAAAACTAGACCCTCATGTCCCTTTTAAAACTTTCCCATCTCAGCTTAAATGTACGTCCTCTAATTTTAGGCTCCACTGCCCTGGGAAAAGGGCATTTGAGTCTCTTCTTTTAATCCAAGCCCTGCAGTCCTGGCAATTTCTTTGTGATATTTTTCTGCACCTCACCCAACGTAATCACATCTTCCCCACTGGTGAGCAGAACAGCGCACAATATTATAAATACTTTGATTCTAGTCAGAATCCATGCTTCTATGTCTAAACTTTTCCGAGCATCAGATGACATCCAATGACATCAATTATCATGCAACTCACATTTGAAGCCTTTCAACATAAAATGGAATTCCCAGTTTCAAAACAGTTTTTTTGGCAGTGACAATAAAACAGGGTCATAGCTCATCGCACTTAAATGCCATTTAAAAACCCTCTCAAATCACAATGAGATGTTTGAAAAGGCAGCTTCATAACTCACTGAAGACACCTCACACACTTCCCAATTTGCTCACACAAGAATAGTATTTTGTATGGAAAATTTAGCGACTGAGAAACTCATTTAATGGGTGTCTCTGTGTTTTTTCTGCATGCGAGGAAGAGGGAAAATGCTGTGACCAAGAGGGCGAGAACAAAGTAAGAGAAGATTAGTTGGTGACTAGTAATTAGAGTTATAGAGTCCCACAGTATAGACTTGCCCACACCGACCAACATGTGCCATCTATGCTAGTCCCACCTGCCTGCGTTTGGCCCATATCCTTCTCAACCTGTCCTTTCCATCTACCTGTCCAAATGTTTCTTAAACGTTGCGATACTACCTGCCTCAACAACCTCCTCAAGCAGCTCATTCCAAACACTCACTACCCTCTGTGTGAAAAAGTTACCCCGCAGGTTCCTATTAAATCTTTCCCCCCTCACCTTAAAGTTATGTCCTCTGGTTCTCGATTCCCCTACTCTCGGCAAGAGTCTCTGTGCATCTACCCAATCTATTCCTCTCACAATTTTGTGTACCTCATATAAAATCACCCCTCACCCTCCTGCGCTCTAGCCTGTCCTAGCCTGCTCTAGCTCTCCCTTGAAACCTGGCAACATATATCTTCTCTGCACCCTTTCAAACGTGACAACATCTTTCCCATAACATGGTGCCCAGAACTGAACACAATAATATAAATGTGGCCTCACCAATGTCTTATGTAACTGCAGCATGACCTCCTAATTTCTATACTCAATACTGACTGATGAAAGCCAATGTGCTTTTTGATCACTCTATCTACCTGTGGTGGCACTTTCAACGAACTATGTACCTGCACTCCTGGATCCCTCTGCTCTCCGACACTCCCCAGAGCCATACCATTCACTGTGTAGGTCCTGCCAATGTTAGTCTCCCCAAAATGCAACACCTCACATTTTTCAGTATTAAATTCCATCAACCATTCCTCACCCCACCTGGCCAAACGATTCTGCTGCAATTTTTTACAACCATCTTCACTATCTGCAACACCACCCACTTTTGTATCATCTGCAAACTTGCCATGAACATTCTCATCCAACCATTGATAATCGATGACAAACTGCAATGTGCTCAACACTGAACCTTAAAGCACACCACTAGTCACAGGTCTTCAGTCCAAAAAGCAACCTTACGCCATCACCCTCTGATTCCTTCCATTAAGCCAATTTTCTATCCATTGAGCTATATCTCCTTGGATCGCATGGGATCTAACCTTCCAGAGCAGCCTATAATGTGGAACCTGGTCGAATGCCTTGCTGAAATCCATATATATAACATCTACAGCTCTGCTTTCATCAACCTCTTTGGTCAAAAAACTCTAAATTCCTGAGACACGACCTCTCACATACAAAACCATGCTGACTATCCGTAATTAGCCCTTGTCCATCTAAATGCGTGTTCATCCTATCCCTCAGAATACTCTCTAGTAACTTCCCAACCGCAGATATTAAAATCACTGGCCTATAGTTCCCAGCCTTCACCCCGCAGCCCTTATTAAATAAAGCAATTTGTGTAACAAATAGAGCAAAAATACACCATTCGCCACCCTCCAGTCTTCCGGTATCTCTCCTGTATTTAATGACGACTCATAAATCTCAGCCAGGGCTCCCACAATTTCCTCTCTAGCTTCTCACAGTGTCCTTGGATATATCTGATCAGGCCCAGGAGATTTGTCTATCTACATATAGTTCATACTAGACTAAGTGGGACCCGTTGGGTCCCATGTTCACACGGGAGGACTGGTCCCCCAACGCAATATTCCACCTCTACACCAATTCCAATATTGGTAGCCAGTGGGGGGCGGGGCTTTCTGGAATGCTAGTATGGGTACTGTGGGCTGAAGGGGCTGGTTAGTATGGACATTGTGGGTCAAATAGATTGTCACTCAAGCCTGATGTGCTGGCAGCTCACTAACAGCTGGTGGGCTGGCAGTTGACATGGCTATTCCTTGAAATTCCATCAAGCCGCTTCAAGCAGGGTGCAAGGCCACCAAATTCAAGTGCACGTTCATGCCACTTCAAGCAGGGTGCAAGGCCACCACATTCAATTGCAGTTTCAAACCATTTCAAGTAGGGTGAAACCACCATAAAACCACTATAAATCAACACAAAACACCACATAAACACCACAGCTCAGGAGACATTCAGTGTGTTCAGTTGATTCACAGCTCAGACAGTCGTGACCTCTCTCTCCCCCGTCTTGCAGAGACTGAGCCACACCCACACTTACGGGTTTTATAATCCCTCCCCCTCCAACTGGAAGGGGCGTGGCCTTCATCGCGTGATTGACAGGAGAGAATCACACAACATTTTGTTGAACACTAATAACACTTTTATTTTTCATTGATGGGAAGAATCCTCTGCACCTGATGAGTGGTGAGGAACTGAGTAAGATGGCCAAAATTCACAGCCGTAAGCGGTAGTGTTTTATCTAAAATCAATATTCAGTGCAAATAGGAAGTTGTCAAGTTATCACCAACAACAGCCATTTTTTTTGCCGTGCAACTTCTCAAAGCAGTTACCACAACCAACAACAGCCGTTTGTTTTTGCAGTGCAGCCTTTCAAAGCAGTTACCACCACCTACAAAAGCCATTTTTCTGCAGTGCAGCCTTTCAAAGCAACCATATTTTCATTTTCAAATCACATTAAGGGCACTCACAGTTGAGTAGACATGTGTTCAGTGTTATTCAGAGCTCAGAGAGACGTGACCCTCTCGTTTCCTCCATCTTGCAGAGACTGAGTGAGGCACACCACTTCTGGGTTTTATAGTCCCTCTCCCCTCCCACCAGCAGGGGCAGCAGAGAGAATGGCAATTTTTTTTAAAGCATTAATATCTCTCTGATTTTTCATCGATGGGAAAAATCCTCCGGACCAGTCCAGTCCGACGGAGAGGGGCTCTGAGCGAGGTGGCCAAAAATGACTGCCGTAAGTGGCGGCGTTCTCTCAGAAATCACATCGCAGTGAGTCAAAGGCAGTCAAGATCTTACTTTTAGTAATATAGATAATTATCGGATGTTGAGGTCACTTTGACGATGATGTCATCACATTTTGTTCCAGTGCTACCTCTTTGCATCTGGATTCGTTCTCCAGAGGTCTATCTCATTCAGCAGATCCTTCTCTCAGAGAACCGAGGCACTTTACCCTTGGCTTCTCCAGCCTTTCACCCGTCTATGACAGCCATTGCCTGTGTAGTTGGTATTTGGCTCTGTGAAGACAGTCTGTGCTTTGAAGGGCTGAAGGGCCTGTGTCACTTGGGCGTCATTTTGCATGTCATTTACGCGACAGGCCGGTAGTGACTGACGCACGATGGTCGCACGCAAATCACGCATCATCATGCGGCAGCACAGCCGTCTGGTGCGTGTGACGTCATTAGAATGCCCTGCCTCTCTATTCTGCATCATGACCATCGTGGAAGAACTACAGATTTTATTGCTACAGCAACAACAGAGACTTCTGTTAGCAGCAGCCCTCATACTTACAGATCAGCCAGGCAGGAGTACGAAAAGAAAGGCTAGCAAGAAACCCAGGAAGAGGTCTGTGTGGACGAGGTTAGAGGTTACATGACGCATATAAGGTGGGCCGATGGCATATGGGCGGCGCGCGGCATCGCATGTTTAAGGACGTTGACGCACAGTGACGTACCCATGCATCACCACGCGATACAGCGTGCGTAGCCAATGCGTCAGCGTGCGTAAGCGATACGTCATGCAGGTGGCACTCGAGGATTTCGGTACACTATGAAATCCTAGAGCGCCGCGCAATACCGCACGCCGCTATATGCGATTCCACGCCTCACCATACGCTATGCGTGCGTCACCCACGCGCCCCCCACGTGTCGACCAATTTTCTACATGACACGTAAATGAGGCGCAATGACGCCCAAGTGGGACAGGCACTTGAAGCTTTTCTCTGATTGTTGTGCAACAAGTAGTAGCAGCTGCAATAAACTGGGCGTACTCCCCGGCAACCCCCGACTGACCACAACTGAATGCATATATTTTTGGGTGGAAACATGTCCACTCCTATTGTAATTTATTTTCAGCCATTTTCTTCTGGGTGGGGGGGAAGGGTCCTCAACTTTAATACCAGCGCAACACACTGCAATGTTTTCGACCAACGACAAAGATGAAATCCAATTTCTCGGCACTTCTGCTTCTCTATCTTCTCCTACTTCCAAAACCATTGCCTTTGTAGATTCAGAACATAGGAATTGTGAGACAACAGGAAAGGTCAAAGTCCACTAAATGTCCTGCCATTTACTTATGAGCTGTAGAATGGTATAATAAATATTAAAATTGTTGACTGAATGTGGAAATAAATCTCTAACAACTGCATTGCAATGCAAGACATGAGGTATAGGAACCCCACAGTAATAGGAAGCTTTGAGAACCATAGATCCAAAGTTACTTCTCCCTCCCAAACATGCATTCACCGCACTATATAACCAACTTGGATATTTCATTTTAAGATATTATTTTCTTAAAGATATTAAACTGATTTTGATTTCAATTAAACTAGTGTCGTCTCTGTCCAATGTTACCATAGGGAACTTGGTCCTTCGAAAGGAAGACACTTACACAATAGGTGTCGCAATGTACCTTCATTATCTCCATCAATCTCCGTTATCAGGAGTTGCCAGATAAGCTGCTGTCACAATCACAATTAACACAGAGAGCTACAGTGACTCAAGGTCTTCTGTATCAAGAATCCAACCAAATTATTCCGTTTTAGAGCAATGAACCAAACTGCTGGAGGAACTTCTTCACCTGTGCAAAGAAGGTCCCGACCCCGAAAAGTCATCATTGCATTTCCCTCTACAGATTCTGCCTCAACCATTGACTTCCCCAAGTAGTTTGTTTGTTGCTCAAGATTCCAGTACCTGCAGTCTCTTGTGCCTCATGTTTGATTTGGGAGGATCTCACCTCTTCTATCATAAACGGAGTTCTGAGTAGACTACGATTACTTCATTCTTAAAATAATACCGGGTTCTACTCATGCCTTAAGACTCTGATTCCCGTGGTGTCGGCTGCATTAAAACTATTGGGTGGTAAAGCTATTCATTCCTTTCTGAGACGATCAATACCCCATTAACAGCAGGCAAAAAGCATTCTGATTCCACTATTCCGGATAAGGTGAAAGAATTCAGCATCACTTAGTTTATGTTATCCCCTTAGAATCCCCAAAGTAGATAATGATAAAACCTCTCACAAACACTTTTCAAGCAACATGTTCAATTTACCACTTTCCATTCCCTCCGTCATTCTGGCTACCCAAGTTTCTACATTCTTTAGAAGTGCAATATCCCTTGCGATCATTCTACAGATCAGAATTAAACATTAACATCACATACTAATTTATAAAGCATGATCAGCATTATATCTGTTTAATTTTGACCCATTCAAAACCTAACCCTCACTACCATCCCACACTTATTAGAACAGTTTCAATTTATTGTGAACCAAGATTCTCGTGGCCTTCTTGTTCCATACAGATCAATTAGAGTGATTATGTCAAAGAGCTACATTGAAAAGAGTCACAATGTGCAGAAACAGACCATTCGGCCCATCCTGTCCATTCTGACCAAATTGGCATACAGGGCATTTGCTCCCTGGCCCTCGAAAACCTTCCTTTCATTTGATTTCAATTTTAACAAATAGTCCTTTAAACCGTACCTGCAACACGGTGGTAGAGTTGCTGCCTTACAGAGCTTGCAGCTCCAGAGACGCGGGTTCAATCCCAACTACGGGTGCTGACTGTATGGAGTTTGTACGTTCTCCCCGTGACCGCGCGGATTTTCTCGTGTGAGATCTTTGGTTTCCTCCCACACTCCAAAGACATGCAGGTTTGTCGGTTAATGGGCTTGGGTTTGTATACTCGGTATAACTGTAAATTGTCCATAGTGTGTGTAGGATAGTGTGGATAATATGCATGGGATCATTGGTCGGTGTGAACTCAGTTTGGCCGAAGGGCCTGTTTCCGTGCTGTATCTCTAAACTAAACTAAACTATATCTTTAACTTTGTTTTTGTTTTTTTAATTGGCATCCACCTACTCATTTCCATTAGGAGTAAAAAAATTATCCTTTACTTTGTCTAGTTCAGCTTGTGAGATATTCCCTACGTACTATCTAAAAATGTCTCTGCTAAGGATTCCACTCTCTATTCTTTCTTTTCAAAACACCTTTGAAATGTAGATTGGGGTGTTTCTTCGTCCCCTGCTAAAATTCAGAATAAATGCATGTTTTTTTAATGACCAGATAGATATGCTATGCAATGGTATCAATGCATTTGGTCAGGCAGGACTGTGCTCCATGGGTATAATCCAAAAATTGCACCTGACAATTGCATCCATTTTGCTTGTGTTAAACCTCAACACCACCCACATATCAGCAGAGACAATGAGCGACCAAAATACCAGACCTACATCTTGAAATTTCCCTTTGAATTTGGACACATGTGCATCTGGCGCAGCGTATTCAGGAGCCCACAGCATATTTAACTTTTTAATTTTTAAGGCGGGTTCTATTTTGTCATTGCAAATATTATAAACTAAACATGGACTCAGGATATTTTTCTTTCAAAGAATCCTCACAATATTGCAATTAAAAGTCAAGAGATTTTTTTTCTCACTGCGCCTGAAAATATGGAAGATTGAAAATGATCAATAAAGAAGGCGAATTTATGGGATACTCACTGTCAAAGGCATTTTCGAACATGAGAAGTTTTTTGGACAGTTATTGGACGGGCATAACGGATCGAAAAGAGTGAATGTGTTGTGGAACATATTTGCAAAGCACACACGCTCAGAATTTTGCAATTTAAGTCAAAATCTGTTTGTGTCCATTTCACGTGCATTTGAGCACAGTGCAGAAGAATTGCTGGGCTGTTATGTTTAATAAAATGATGTATTTGCCTTGAGTATACAGCTATAAATCTCATATCTGGGATTCTCTTGGAAATAACATCGCCGTGTCAACTGTAAATACAAGGAATTGCAGATGTTGGTTTACAAAAAAAGACACAGAGTGCTCAAATTACTCAGTGGGTCAGGCAACCTTTCTGGAGAACATGTACAGGTGGCATTGCGGTTCGAAACAGGATCCTGACCCAAAACATCACTTATACATGTCCTCCAGACATGCTGCCTGAACCACTGAGGCACTCCACCATTTTGTGTCTATTTCACTGTGTAAAATGTTTTGTCTTCCTGTCATATGGCCCAGAACTGCAGGTGAATGCTTCAAGCGTAACGAGTTAGAGGCAGTGGCAGATATACCATTTTTTGACAGTTTTTTAAATAATTGAGATATTTTGATGTGCCATGGCACCAACGTAGGAATTTGTGCAATGTAACATTTCTTATTTCAATTTCAGCCAGTGATCAAAACCTATCATAATGGGAAAAGGATAATCAGTATCTGTCGGTCATATAGCATCTTAGTGGGATATAGGCTGCTGTTCCATCATTGTTGCTGGTTCAAAATCCTGGAATTCCCAGGCACACAACAATGTGTGTATACCACATGGATTACAGAGGTTCATGATAGTTGTCACCACCACTCCCACAAGCACAACTGACAATATTGGACTTGCCCGTGATGCTTACGTCCTGAGAATAAATATTAAAAGTGATAAATATCCCAACGGTCACTTTCCGTTTAGTATTGCTATCCAGAATTATACCAAACCAAGTTAGTGCCCTGACATTCCCATTCCCGACGATTTCAACGAGCAAAGTAATTTCCCAAAATCTCTACTTGTGCAAATTTTCCTTGGACTACATTAGAACTCATTCGCTCACATAATACAGAGATCCAATTTACCAAAACCACTTCTTATTCATCCCCATTCTGAAGAGCTAGAATTGGCCAGTTGGCTCTTTTATTCCTTATTCCACATGCTTTCTGACAGAGGCATTTCTATCAGAATATAACTCTGATTGCAGAATAAAACATTCCACAATTACCCACCTATGCAATAGCTTGCTGAAAAAATATCAGGCTGGGACATGTCAGTCATCTTTCATACATTGACAGCCCCTTGTAAAACATGTACAATGCATAATCAGGCATTCAAAAATAGAATCAGGTATAACATCAGTGATTAAATAAAGCAAGATACATGAACCACAAATTTATTTTTAAAAGATTATTTCCAGCATAATATTTTATGGAATATATTTTTTGTAAGCAAAGATCAGCTATCATTATATCAATGAATCTTTTAGCATAGTATTCCTGACACTTTAATCCGCACCTGAAAGGGTCATAAAATCACTTAACTTGTGGCTTACTTAGTGTAATTTGTATGTTTTGTTAAATTACCATTGGTGTGGTGGCCCTCTTCTGGAAGCAATGTAAAACAGTAATACATAAAGCACTGCAAAGATGGTAAGATCAATTAAAGAGGTGCAGTCACGTACAGGAATTTAGAGTTTAAAAGCAAAAGTTAAAAGAAATTGACATCATGGTAGCAGGCAGAGCCAGGTTTTGCCTTGAATTATGTTTAATTGCCTTAAAACTCTACCCTTTGGTTAATAAAGAGTATATCTTACAATTGAATAAAACCTCATTAATGAACAAAGCTACAATAACATGAAGAGTTTGCGAGTACTCAACCTTTGGCCAGTGCGGTTCTGCAATTAAGCCGGTCTTCTGTCCTAAATTTTATCCTTCATTCTGCTGCTTCACCAGATATTCAATTTTGTTTTCACTTTCTGATTCCTTCCTTCTGATTCTCAGCTGCAGCCCTTATTTTACATTCCCTCCTTAATTTGTTTTTAATCCACATATTAATGATCTTTTCCCTTACTTTTAATTTTTAGGTGCTTTTCCATTTCATCATCTTCTAATTCAGGACATCAATTCTCTCTGTATCCCCCCCACCTCTCACCTCTTCCCACCCCCCTACCCCCCTTCTCTTCTGGGTAAAGTACAATAATTTGATCACGACTTTCTTTTCACTTTTGATTTTTTCTAAGTCGCCTCATGCTTTCCAACATTTTTTGCATTCGCTCCCCTCAGCGCCAGGGTCACATTGCCATGAAATTAGCTCATTATTGAATCAGACAGATAAAATTTAAAAACCCATGTAAAATGTGGCTTGTGATTCATTAATATGAGATGGCTTTCACAGCAATGAAAGATGAGAACTCTGGAACAAGATGATCCAAGTCTGGGAGAGTGACGAAAGATATACTAACCTGCTCCTGTATGAGCTGAAGCAGAGAACTCCTATCCATATACAACCTTGGGCTTGCTGCACGCACACCAGGCAAGAATTCTCTGCCTCTCCCAGCACTCAGATAGAAGCACAAGCACTCACAGGCACTGAGGAGAGCTTGCAAGGCAGTACCGATCTTGATCCAGGCCCTCTCTGCACAGTGTCCTTCACTATCCAACATCTACACAACAGAATGCCAACAAGCTCCTAGAAGAGGTGCAGCCAATCATGCCCAAACAAACTGAGAGTGAATGACATGGCTCGAACGTTCTCTGTAGGATTTTTCACACAGCTGCTGCCTCAGTAGCTCCCTCTGATGAAAGATGGTGGGCCCTGCCCGAACATAATTACACTTACAGCACTGATACGGGGACCTACAGGCACACTGCTGCTCTGCAGAGAAACGGAGAGATATACAGCATCTTAAAGACTTCAATATTAACCCTATCCAAGCTGCAGTACTTTTCATCAGCATTTTCCATGACATTTGGGGCATTATGCTGCTTTTTAATTTTAAAACCAGTTATAGAAAATTGCCAAAAAAAATATTATTAAAAAAAAATGTTCTCATTCCCCTATTCCTCTTTTCAGTGTCTCTGCACCAAGCAAATCCAAGGAGAAAATCTGGTGACCTTTCCTGTTTGTTAGATATACCTCCTCATTATTAGAATTAATCGTTAGGTGAAAACAAGCATGCCGTCAAATTATAACACAGGTTTAGTATTAATGCCTCTCTCCAGTGACAGACTGAAGAGATCTTTCAGCCCACCACACATTGCACTTCAACTGTAGTAACCCTTTGTACATAAGTTTCACAACAACTAACTTGAATTTTAAACCATTCCAAGATAATGAAATTGATTATGAATCACCATCAATTTTCCTTGGATGCAACAATCTATGTTATGGGAGTGGAATCTTCCCCCTGCTTCCTACAGTAACCCCTGCATTCCCTCTCTCTCTATCCCTCCCCCACCCAAGTCACACCAGATTCTCGTTTTCACCCAACAAACAGCCAACAACGGCCTGTCTCCTTTATCATCGTTACTTTTTTGCATATCTTTCATTCATTGTCCTTTATCTCTCTACATCACCATCTATATCTCTCGTTCCCCTTTCCCATGACTTTCAGTCTGAAGAAGGGTCTCGGCCCAAAACGTTACCCATTCCTTCTCTCCAGAGATGCTACCTGTCCCGCTGAGTTACTCCAGCTTTTTGTGTCTATCGTACATTTGCCGATGGCTGGTATTGTGATCGCTGCCATCTGTGCCAAAGTCCTGAGTTGGGATTTTTTTCAGTAAACGACAACAAACCAGAATCCCTTATTCTACGGTGAAATGCCTTTATTTAAGGATGGCGATTTATAGCAACCTGAATGTAACAGCTGACACAATGTCCTCCGTTCTCTCTTTGTACAAGATACACCTAGTGTTCGCCTCACAACCGTTCCAGTGAGCAACTCAATAACAACCATACAACAAACTTTTCCTGAACAACCAGGGCACTTCCCTGACTGCAACCATGTTTAGGGTGAGGGATAGGGGCAACAGATTCCACTCTCCTGACTGCATCACTTTGCAGCAGAGTTGTTTCGCTTTTAGGTAAAATTCCACCGTCACAAATAACATAAGCTCCAATTTTCCCTTCCATTTAACAGCATTTTCACATCTCCTTTCGCGTCTTGGCTAAGAATACTTCAGTGATTCTCCCACCTTTCTTGTCCCAGCTATTGAAGTTTTAATATTATAGAATCATAATAATAAATCATTATTTATATTAGAAGGGTCTCGACCCGAAACGACACCTATTCCTTTTCTCCAGAGATGCTGTCTGACCCATTGAGTTACTCCATCATTTTGCGTTTATCTTCATAATAAATTGCATGCCAGAAGATTATATCCAATTTCTATGTCTACAGGTTGTTACTTTCATATTTTAGTTATGAAATAAGGCTTCCATAAAATAATACATCGGAATACATTATAAGTGAAATGACAACTTTGACATTTTTAATATCCTTGTTGTAGTAAGCTAATTCACATCAATCTTTTAAAATCCAATGAGTGCGGATAGAAAAGATGGTGTCAAACTGGAAAGGGTACAGAGAAGATTTACGAGGATGCTGCCGGCACTAGAGGGTCTGAGCGAAAGGCTGACGTTGCACACGCTGGTCTCTATTCCTTGGAGCGCAGGAAGATCGTCACAGCCGTTTACATTCCACCGCAGGCGGACACCGACGTGGCACTTTCGGCCCTACACGATGTGCTATGTCGACATCAAAACAAGTACCCAGATGCGGCTATGGTGGTGGCTGGAGATTTTAATAAATCAAATCTCAAGAAGGTCATGCCGAACTTCTGCCAACACATCACGTGTGCCACCAGGGGGAAGAGAACTTTGGACCACTGCTACACACCGTTCAGGAAAGGCTACAAGGCCGTTTCACTCCCTCCCCTAGGAAAATCTGACCACGCTGCTATTTTCCTGTTGCCGGAGTATAAACAGAGGATAGTTCGGGAAGCGGTAGAGACGAGGGACGTAAAGCGGTGGTCCGACCAGTCAGAGGCCATGCTGCAAGATGCACTGAGTGATGTCGACTGGAATATGTTCGAAGCAAGTTCCAGTGACGTCAGTGAGTTCGCGGAAGCAGTCACGGACTTCATCGCAACAGTAACCGACAACATCGTCCCCACGGTAAGGGTAAGCACCTTTCCGAACCAAAAACCCTGGGTAGACAGGTCTGTTTGTGTGGCCCTGAATGCTCGCACCGCTGCCTACAACTCGGGCCTGGCATCAGGAAACATGGACGTCTACAAGGCAGAGTCCTACCGACTGCGAAGGGCGGTGAAGGACGCAAAGAGAAGGTACAGGGACAAGATGGAGTTACAGATGGAGCAGCAGGACACCAGAAGCCTGTGGCAGGGGTTACGGATTGTAACCAACTACCGGAGCACCCCTCCCTCATCCGCATGTGCCAGCACCTCCCTAGCTGACGACCTGAACTCCTTTTACGCTCGTTTCGAGAGGGGCAACACCACTCCAGGTCTGCCGACTATCGACAATACCGACAGCGGGCTGGCTACCGAAGCTGAAGGGAGGAATGTGCACACATTCTCGCTGTCCGAGCACGACGTGAGGAGGGCACTGACACGGGTGAACACGAGAAAAGCTGCAGGCCCCGATGGCATCTCGGGGCGAGTACTCAAGTCCTGTGCTACGCAGCTAGCTCCAGTGCTCACTACATTATTCAACCTCTCCCTGGACAAGTCCGTGGTCCCTGCCTGCTTCAAAAAATCCATCATTGTACCGGTACCAAAAAATGTCTCCCCAGCCTGTCTGAATGACTACCGTCCGGTGGCCCTTACCTCGGTAGTCATGAAATGCTTTGAGAGGCTGGTGAAGAATCACATCTGCGCCTTCCTCCCTCGGAACATGGACCCGCTACAGTTCGCATACCGTCCGAACAGGTCCACGGACGATGCGGTCTCCCAGGTCTTGCACACCGCTCTCTCCCATCTGGACAGCCAGAAGGGGGGCTACGTGAGGATGCTGTTCATAGACTACAGTTCAGCCTTCAACACGATAGTCCCCACCAGACTGGCCGAGAAGCTACTGGAATTGGGGCTCAACACCTCCCTGTGTGCCTGGGTCCTGGACTTTCTCACCGCCAGGCCCCAGGTAGTCAAGATGGGAGGGAATACATCGGAGTCCCTCACCCTGAGCACAGGATCCCCCCAGAGTTGCGTCCTCAGCCCACTATTGTACTCCCTGTACACACATGACTGTGTGGCTAGGTTCAGCTCCAATTCAATAATTAAGTTTGCTGATGACACTGTGGGCCTGATCTCAGACAATGATGAGAACGCCTACCGGGAGGAGGTGGCTGATCTAGCACTCTGGTGCCAGGATAACAGCCTCCTCTTGAACATCAAAAAAACGAAGGAGCTGATCATGCACTTTAAGAGGGCACATCATCCGAGGACGTACACTCCATTGAGGATAAATGGGGATCCTGTGGATAGGGTGAACTGTTTTAAATATCTGGGAGTCCACATCTCTGAGGATATGACATGGGCATCACATGCCTCAGCACTCGTGAGTAAGGCAAGGCAGCGCCTTTACCACCTCAGGCAATTGAGGAAATTCAGAGTGTCTCCGAGGATCCTCCAGTGCTTCTACGCAGCGGCGGTGGAAAGCATCTTGTCCGGGAACATTACCATCTGGTTTGGGAATTGCTCTGCCAAGGACAAGAAGGCTCTACAGAGAGTAGAGCAACTTTCAAAGCCAGGGTTGGACTCATAAGCCACCTCTTCTTCTTGCAAATGAAACATAAATAAGGCAGGGGTTGAACAGCCAGGTTGTTGCTCTGCGTCAATGTCTGCCAGGCCCTGAGCTCCATTTGGTGGGTGGTAGAGCGGGCACCCAGAGATGACATGGTTGGCTGTCTGTTGTTCTGCTCTGCATTCACAGGCTGGGCTCTGGCGGAGCCCCCATCTCCACATGACGGCATTGAAACGTCCAACTCCAGTGCCAAGTCTGTTGAGCTTCACCCATGCTCCTCTGGCGAGGTCAGACCCTGGATTGCTTTTATCTGGTGAAGAGATGTAGCTGTGTAATGGAGATGAGGTTGCTTCCACTCTTGTGACCACTTGGTGGCTATCCAGTGTGCTTTTATCTCAGTTGGCTGGATGGCCACCTGAGAATCCATAAAAACAGCAGAACGTAAACCGTCATTCTCCACCTCGAGGGATAGCCACGACGACGATAGAAACATAGAAACATAGAAAAATAGGTGCAGGAGTAGGCCATTCGGCCCTTCGAGCCTGCACCGCCATTCAATATGATCATGGCTGATCATCCAACTCAGTATCCTGCACCTGCCTTCTCTCCATACCCCCTGATCCCTTTAGCCACAAGGGCCACATCTAACTCCCTCTTAAATATAGCCAATAAACTGGCCTCAACTACCTTCTGTGGCAGAGAGTTCCAGAGATTCACCACTCTCTGTGTGAAAAATGTTTTTCTCATCTCGGTCCTAAAAGATTTCCCCCTTATCCTTAAACTGTGACCCCCTTGTCCTGGACTTCCCCAACATCAGGAACAATCTTCCTGCATCTAGCCTGTCCAACTCCTGAAGGACGATTATGCATGTGCTTTAAAATCCTGATTGTCACACCATTGATCTTTGTTCAGAAAGAGTCAACCATTTATTTCAAAGCTCAAAACCAAATCCAAGTGGAAAGCAGCCATGTTTGAATCAAATGTGATTCAGCTGGCAGAATCGTAGAATCAGTGGTGGAGAGGATGTTTCCAGTAGTGGGAGAGTCTAGGACCAGAGGACACAGCCTCAGAATAAAAGGATGTATTTTTGGAATGGAGACAGTGGAATTTCTTTAGCCCGAAGGTGGTGAATCTGTGGAATTTATTGACCGCAGATGGTGATGGTGGCCAAATCATTGGGTATTTTTAAAGTGACGATTGATTAGTAAAGGCGTCAAAAGTTGCAGGGAGAAGGCAGGAGAATGGGGTTGACAGGTAAAAACAGATCAGCCATGTTGGAATTGTAGAACAGACTCGATGGGCTGAATAACCTAATCTTATTTCTTATGGTCTTCTAAAATCATAATATAGGTTTGGCATGTGATTCCAGCATGGATTGCAGATGTATGTTCTCCCTTTCATTGCAAAGTAGTGTGACTATTGTTCCACAGTGTGGTAGCTTCTGGACAAAGGTGAAATTCACTGTGCCACCTAATCTTAGATAACAGCTTTCATCAGACTTCATGGGATGGGAGATTGCAACCTTCACGTGGTCCACCCTGTTTTAGACTAATGCAATCAACCCGACGTGCACAAACAAATAGATCAAATAGAACAAGTTGTCCTACAAGTTTAGGCTGTGCACGCCATACGCAAGAAGAAGAATCAGACTTCATGAGTGATAGTATCAAACCATTGGTTAGATTAATGAATGCCACGTATTATTTCTCTATGCTTTGTGCCTCTGCCACACTGTTTTCATTCGTGAATGGAGATAAAAACCTGCACCTACATAACAAATCTGAGCCTTGAGGTTACTCAAGAGAGCAAGTTAGAGCTCCCAGCACAAACTTGCACAGCCAACTTTCAGAAATATTTATGATTTAAACTGGCTATTTACAAAGCACACTAACACTTGCTGTCTGCAAGCTGTCTCATCACCCATGAAAAATTCCCCAATGGAAAAGATAACAAGGTAATGAAAGCTTCCAGAATTTATTTTACTTTGAAAAATTTACCATGAGGTAAGGCCTAAGTGACAAAATTCTATTTTTCTGATTCCTTTTATCATGACGTAATTGTAAATAGCACCTCATATTTAACTTGGGTAACTAACACCCCAGCGGTATGAACATTGACTTCTCTAACTTCAGATAGCCCTTGCTTTCCCTCTCTCTCCATCACCATCCCCCTTCTCAGTTCTCCCACCAGTCTTATAGACTCTGACTACATTCTATCTCTGTCCCACCCACTCCCCTGACATCAGTCTGAGGAAGGGTCTCGACCCGAAACGTCGCCCATTCCTTCGCTCCAGAGATGCTGCCTGTCCCGTTGAGTTACTCCAGCATTTTGTGCCTGCCTTCGATTCAAACCAGCGTCTGCAGTTCTTTCCTACACGGTTATACATATTTGACAGATTCCAGATGGTGCCTTCATTGAAGGTTGGCAGTAAAGAAGTTTAATGTTGAGCCTTAAAGTATTCTGCCAGGGCTGTTAAAACATTGTAACGGACTAGACTAAGTGGGACCCGTTGGGTCCCAGCTTCACACCGGAGGGCTGATCCCCCAATGCAATATTCCACCTCTCCACCAATGGGGGGGGGGGGACTTCTGGAGCGCTGGCATGGTGTTGTGGGCCGAAGGGGCTGGTTTCAAGAGGGCTAGTATGGACATTGTGCGCCAAATGGATTATTGGGCTGGCAGACGACTCACACACTCACTCCCACACACACTCTCACCCTCACTCACTCACACACTCCCACACACACACACACACACACACACACACACATACACTCACATACACACACACTCTCACACACACTCACACTCACACATTTTTTGTTGGGGTGTGTGTTGGGGGGTGGGGGTGGGGTGGGAGGGAGGGGCAACTTTAAATCTCTCCCCTGCACTGGAGACCCGACCTTTTCTTGTCTGTCTCCGTTACCGTTGGGGCTGCAATGAGGAGCGGCCTCCAACAGAAGGAGCCGGGGACTCTGGTGGTGACTCATGGAGGGGTCGCGGAGTGGCTGGTGCTGGACGGGTGGACACACACACACACTCACAAACACACACACTCACACTCACACTCACACACACTCACACACACACTCACAAAAACACACACACACACACACACACACACACATACACACACACATACACTCACAAATACACACACTCACACAGACACACGCACTCACACTACCATACACTCACAAACACATACACACACACTCACTGACTTACCATATATATGGCAGTAAACTTTCTTGAATATTCACACGGCTGAGCGCGGCCTCTCCACTTTGGGACTTCCGCTGTCAGCGGCACTTCCGCAATCAGCGTGACGTCTGCACTTACCGTAAATTACGCACTTAGCGCGACTTGTCCACTAAGCGGAAGTCACAAAATGAGTGGGACTTTTGAACCAAACACAATGGACCTAATAAAGCATTTATTCCTTCCAAACACAGTCGGACCTAATAAAGCATTAGAGTTTCAAGCACAGGCAGGGTAGCAGGCCAAACAACTCATGGCATTGTCATTAAGGGCTAACAAATCATTTATTACATTGCAGACTCACAGTTCAGTTGATTCACAGCTTAGAATGCGAGTCGTGGCCTCTCCCTCGCTATCTTGCAGAGTGACTGAGTTACGACCAGGCATCCGGGGTTTTATAATCCTGCCCCCCCCGCAAGGGGCGTTACCTTCATCACAGTGATTGACAGGCAAGAGGATTTCAAGGAATTTTAAACACTCATAACTTTTATATTTTTAATCGATGGGAAAAATCCTCAGGGCCTGCTCAGCGGAGGAGGACTGTGAGTAAGATGGCCAATCATATATAGTAGTGTTTTTTCTAAAATATATATACAGCGCAAACAGGAAGTGGTCAAGATGAGACTATTAATTATATAGATATAACACAAAACAAGGAACAGTACAGCATAGGAACAGGACTTTCAGCCCTCCATGTTAGCACTGGCCATGATAAACGAATTCCATCTGCCTGAATGTGGTCTGTATTCCTCTGGTCCCCTATCTGTTCATGTGTCTGTTTTGCTGTCTAATCTACTTCCTCCTCAGGCAGCATGTTCCAGGCACCCATCACTGTGTAAAAACTGGCCTTGCAAAACTATTTCCCTCTCACCTTAAACCTATGCCCTCTGCTATGTGCCGTTCCCACCCCAGGAAAAAGACTCTGACTATCTATGCCTCTCATAATTCCATATTCTTTGTAGATTGTCCAGTCTCTCCCTACAGCTTATATACATCCCAATCCATGCAACATCCCGGTAATCCACGTCTGCACTCTCTCCAACGACTTCACATCGTTCCAACAGCTTGGTGCCAGGCTGCGCAAAATATTCCAACTATCGCCTAACCAAACTTTTATACAGCTACAACACAATTTGCCAACTTCTACACTCAAAGCCCCAATCAATAAATACAAATATCTCTGCATTATCACCCTATCACTCGTGCGCTGCTTTCAGGGAGCTGTGGGCTAATAACACAAGATCCTTTTCCATATGTCAATATTTCTAATGAGTTCTGCCAAATGCTATATGAACACAAATTGAACACAAATTGAATGCATTTGAACACAAATTGCTCCCAGAATGTCCTGATGTATCATTTATCAGCCCAAATTTCCAACGGATCTACTGTATCCTTTGGTGTCTCTCAATCCCCAACTCCACCAAAATTTCCATGTAATTTCCTAATTTACAAATTTGACAACTCACATTTTCAACTGAATCAATAATATATACGACAAACACCGAGATCCTAGCTGTAGGAGACATTTATGTTTAGGCTAGCTACTGTTGGCATATTATATTATTTTGTCTAGATATTTCTAGCAGTATTATTTTGAACACTTGGGGGCGGGCATTTGATGCATAGAAGGGCGTTACATTTATCATATTGGACAGGGAGTGACCAGATCAGACCAGGCACTGAAGGTGGAGAGAACACGGTTCTCACCAGATGGTAAGAACAGAAAGCTACAACTTGTATGAGAATAACCTGGTAAGTTCATCTCTTTGTTTGTACAACTACTTCAATGAAGAATCAATTGAACTGGAAATAACGACTGGAAGATCTGTTTTCTTTAATCTGCGTATGATCACTTCTGCCTACCTGCGTAGAAATGGCAACGGTAAGTTGGACATTGGAAAAGGAAGAAATCGCCATTACATTAGCGCTAACCTGAGCTAACCTCAGCCGTGACCTTCCAAAATACAGACTTCATGTTAGATTCAGATTCAGATTCAATTTTAATTGTCATTGTCAGTGTACAGTACAGAGACAACGAAATGCATTTGTTACCTGCCCCACCAGAGGGGAGAGAACACTCGATCACTGTTATATGGCAATCAAGCACGCATATCGCTCTAATCCCCGGGCGGGTCTAGCTCGCTCTGATCATTGTCTAGTTCACCTTATTCCGACCTACAGGCAGAAACTAAAAGCTGCTAAGTGGGCAGAACGAAAAGGTGGACAAGCGAGGGCATTGAGAACCTACAATCCTGCTTTGGCTGCACGGATTGGAATGTGTTCAGGGAAGCAACCACAAGCCTCGATGAGTATATGTCAGCTTTTGCGAGGACAGTTGCATTCCAACTAAGACCCGGACCTGGTTCAACAACGACAAGCCCTGGTTCACTGCAGAACTCCGACAGCTCCAACAGTCTAAAGAGGAGGCATACAGGAGCAGGGATGCAGACGTCTACAGGCAGGCAAAGTACAAGCTGAGAAGAAGAATCAGACCTGCCAAGGAAAGGTACTCTGAGAAGTTGAAGAGCAAGTTCTCAGCTAGTGACTCTTCTTCACTTTGGAAGGGCTTGCAAGAAATTACCAGCTACAAGAGGAAATCCCCCCGCTCTTTGGACAATCGTCAGCTGACCAACGACCTGAATAAGTTTTACTGCAGGTTTGAAAATCAGAAACGTAACCCTGGAACCCCCTCCCCCCCCCCATCCCCCCCCCCCCCCCCCCCCCCCCCCCCCCCCCCCCCCCCCCCAACCAACACAGCCCAGACCCCAGTCTACAAAGAATGGATCCTGCACCCTCTCCTTCCCATTCACCACTTCACACCTACTTAAGGCAAGACTCCAGTACGAAAAGACTGGACCATTTCCCACCCCAACCAACACTTCACACCCACTCACAGCCTGACCTCAGACTGCAAAGACTGGGCCCTTGTACACCCACCCCTCTCCAATCACCACTTCACACCCAATCACCCACACCCTCTGTGCTGCACAACATCATTTATGCAATATCAACAAAAAAAAATAGAGGAGGTGGAGAGGCTTTTCAGAAGACAAAAAAGCCGGACATCTCCAGGACCTGACAATGTTTCCCCCTCTACTCTCAAGCTCTGTGCCAAACAGCTGGCACCGGTCTATACAGACATTTTCAACCAGTCCCTGCAAACATGTACTGTCCCTGCCTGCTTCAAAGTCTCCACTATTGTACCTGTACCCAAAAAGGCAAGGATTACTTGCTTTAATGACTACAGGTCTGTCACACTGACCTCTGTAGTTACGAAGACACTCGAAACGCTTGTGCTGGCCA
Source organism: Leucoraja erinaceus (assembly GCF_028641065.1). NCBI lineage: Eukaryota > Metazoa > Chordata > Chondrichthyes > Rajiformes > Rajidae > Leucoraja > Leucoraja erinaceus. The sequence continues at coordinate 31,941,165 of NC_073396.1, forward strand.
AGCTGAAAAATATCCTGATCCCCCTGCTGGATCCTATGCAGTTTGCATATCGCGCCAATAGATCTGTGGATGATGCAGTCAACCTGGGCCTGCACATCATCCTACAGCACCTAGACCGCCAGGGCGAGGATCATGTTTGTTGATTTTAGCTCTGCATTCAACACCATTGTGCCAGAGCTACTACACTCCAAACTTTCCGAGTTGACTGTGCCTGAACCCCTCTGTCGGTGGATCACCAGCTTCCTGACAGATAGGAAGCAGCATGTGAGCAAGTACATCTTGGACCCGCAAACACTCAGCGTGGGAGCACCGCAAGGCTGCATACTCTCTCCTCTCCTCTACACTCTCTACACCAACGACTGCACCTCCACAGACACCTCTGTCAAGCTTCTCAAGTTTGCAGACAACACAACCCTGATTGGACTGATTCAGGATGGGGAGGAATCTGCCTACAGACAGGAAGTGACACAGCTGGCGTCCTGGTGCCATCGCAACAACCTGGAGCTCAATGCTCTTAAGACAGTGGAATTGATTGTAGACTTTAGGAGTGCTCACCCTCCCCTCCCCCCACTCACCATCAACAACACCACAGTCATGTCTGTGGAGTCTTTAAAGTTCCTGGGTACCATCATCTCCAAGGACCTTAAGTGGGGGGCTACCATCGACTCCACAATCAAAAAGGCACAACAGAGGGTGTACTTCCTACGGCAGCTGAGGAAACACAATCTGCCACAGGCAATGATGGTCCAATTCTACACGGCAATCGTAGAGTCTGTTCTTACCCTCTCCATCATGGTCTGGTTTGGCTCAGCCACCAAGCACGACACCTGGAGGCTGCAGCGAATCGGCCGATCAGCAGAGAAGGTTATTGGCTGCAACCTTCCCTCCATTGGTGAACTGCACACTGCAAGGGCCAGGAAGTGAGCGGGCAAGATCACCTCTGACCCCCTCTCACCCTGGCCACAAACTCTTTAATAATAATAATAATAAATTTTATTTATGGGCGCCTTTCAAGAGTCTCAAGGCTTTGAATCACTTCCCTCTCAACCCTGCCACAGCCAGACATAAAAACAGTTTTTATCCACAGGTAGTTGCTCTACTCAACAGCCAAAAATCTGTAGCCTCCCTTTGATCTGGTATTTTGTTGGTTCACATGCTTGATCAATAGTGTTTTATCATTAATGTTTTATTATTATTAATGTTTAGTGTTTTCTGAGTCATTCGTAACTGTCACTGTATGTCATGTTGTTACTTGTGGGCGGAGCACCAAGGCAAATTCCTTGTATGTGAGTACTTGGCCAATATACTTAGTTACTTACTTACTAATCCTTGTGGAATACACAATTGGTCAAGGAAAGAGCGTTCATGTTGCGGCACCAATCTTTCCACCACCACGCACAAGATGCACAAGAAGCGACAAGTTAGACATCATTGTATGTGTATGCCGAGAACTGTGTCCAGCTCTAGCTGAACAACTTCTAATATGGTGTGTGGACTCAATAAGAAGATTGGACACAGACGTTTAGTCAGAAAATCACTCCCCTACCATGCTATGCCACCCTGCCTTCTACAACCAAGCCAGTTATGGATTGAATTTAATAGTTTACCATGGATTGTAATGTGACTTTATGGGATCATCCTATCGTGACACACCTTGTTAAATGCATAGATGTAAGATATAAAGAGCTGAACATTTACACTGGACTCCCACTCACAGAAACAAGGAAGAACATTAATTTCAGGACCAGCATATTGCACTAGGTGGCTTAAACTTGCACAAGCTTTTAGTTATGCACCCATCCACAGATTTCTTGCATTCTCATTGGTTATATATTATTTTAAATGATCACATGCAAGACTTTTACCTTTATTGGAACAGCCTGGTATGAAAAGATAGTGATGGTGATAAGAAGGGTCCCCAGAAGGCAATAGTAATCGGTTTAACATTTCTAAAAGGGAATAGGTAGACAAAATGCTGGAGAAACTCAGCGGGTGCAGCAGCATCTATGGAGCGAAGGAAATAGGCAACGTTTCGGGCCGAAACCCTTCTTCAGACTGATGTAGGGTGAGAGGGGAGGGAGAAGAAAGGAGAAAGGAAGAGGACTGAGGGAGAGCTGAGAAGGGGAGGAGACAGCAAGGACTACCGGAAATAAGAGAAGTCAATGTTTATGCCGCTAGGGTGCAGACTGCCCAAGCGGAATATGAGGTGCTGCTCCTCCAATTTCCGGTGGTGCTCACTCTGGCCATGGAGGAGGCCCAGGCCAGAACGGTCGGATTCGGAAAGGGAGGGGGAGTTGAAATGCTGAGATCAGGTTGGTTAATGCGGACCGAGCGGAGGTGACCGGCGAAACGATCGCCAAGCCTACGCTTGCAGCGATTTGTCGGGCTGCTCGACTACCAGAGCATATACCATATTTGACAACCCTGAAAACCTGTGCAGGTACTCTTGCATTACAACTGTTGGTTCACAAAAGGACGCAAAATGTCCTACTCCCGTCCATGTGTAGCACAGTAGCAGGCGGCACAGCTACTTCAGCGCTCTAGTGACCCTGACCTTTGGTGCTATCTCCACCAACCTATCTCTTTGCATGCTCTCCTTCTGACTGCAGGGCGTTTTGCTTGGTTGCTGAGGTTTCCTCCCACATTTCATCCCAGCATGTTGAGGATGGTAGGCTGGCCACTGTTAATTTTGCCAGTGTGAAAGGGTGGCAGGCGAATTAAAGGGGAGATGATGGAAATGTGAAAGATAATAGGTGGTGTGGGAAAAAAGTGGTAGAATGAAATTGATAGGCCAGCTCTGAGAATCAGTATGGACTCAATGGGCCAAATGGCCTTCTATAACAAAAGAAACAATTAAAAAAATAGTGCAATGATGAAATGACATAGAATATTACCTGTTATGTTGGGATGATTGGGAGGAAATATTATCTGCAATTAGATCTAATGAAAAATAAATCCAAGTTGAGCACAGAGCAAACATTATGGCTTCAAACACATCCTCTCCAATTAACCTAGAGATCTGGCTTTGCTCCTGAGGAAATATCTGGATGTCTGATGTACAACCACAATATCTTTTTAAAAGGGTGAAATATTTTTGATGAGCTTATGTTCGAGCTGCTGTCAGGTCAGGCTGCCGGATGACTACTCACTTCTGATCAGAAAAAATCAATTTAACAAAAGGTGTTTTTTAAAACGGTTTGCACAGGAGAGCATCAGTTCCATATCGTGTTGAAATTTGATTCATTTGTTGCAACACCGTCATGCAGTTATTTTCAGATCTTTCATTTGGACAACCTTATCCTTGAATATTATTGCTATTTCTTAGTTTATCACCTTTACGTGGCAGGCAGGCAGGGCCGGATTAAGACCCAGAGACGCCCTAAGCACTTAAAAGATTTTGGTGCCCCCATATATATGCAATTCAAAATATAAACAATAATAAACAATAAAATAAATTTTAATTTTCAAAATGAAATAAAACTAACAGTAAGATGGAAAATAATGTTTATTTTTGTATACTTCCACTTTATTTATATTTGAAAAGTTTTTTCTCCTACTTTTTTTAATTGAAGTTTAAAGTGATTTCTTTTGTGCCGTAAACCATTTACCATTTCTGTGGTGCCCCCCCTTCCCTTGATGCCCTAAGCATGTGCTTATTTTGCTTAATTGTTAATCCAGCCCTGCAAGCAGGCTTTAAGAACAAGTGGATGCTGCTCATTGGAACTTCATATGTAAAAATAGTACATTTCTTATGTTAATTGGTGAATTGATCTTTTTAGGGGATATAGAGATACATGAGATTTTGTAGCCATTTTCCTGTATCATTCAAACATAGCATGCTCTGACAAACATATTTCTTGGCAGGAACTAAAGTTCCATGACAATGATTTAATTGCAGGAAACTGTCTGATTGTTTACAGACTTTCAATACTTCATGTACTCTGCATTGAAATTAATAATCAATATTTCATTAATAAATTAAAATTGATATTAGGCAAAGTGAAATCATACATATTGTCCAATGCCATTTTTACACAATTAAAACAAAAAAATATCGCTCGGCAACATACCATTTCCCATAAAAGGTTAAGGCTTAAATAATAGATTCGCACACCAAAACAGCCTATCAAAAAGATAAAAAGATAAAAGAATATCTGTTTTTATAGCATCCATTCCAAAGCCACTTGTGCCATTTAATGATTGGTGTGTAGGAAGGAACTCAGATGCTGGTTTACACCGGAAATCGACACAGAATGCTGGAGTAACTCAGCGGGACAGGGAAAAAAATGGGTGACGTTTCGGGTCAAGACCCTTCTTCAGACCCGCTGAGTTACTCCAACATTTTGTGTCTATCTTGTGTCCATGATTGGAACGTTTTTCTTCTCTAAATATTTCTCTGCAATATTGTCTTGTAATATTGCCAAATTTCTAACAACTAACTCCTGGTAATAATAACCAGACAATGCAATTTTGTGATGCTGATTGAGCATCAATATTATAAGGAACACTTGGTCTAACCAGTCTCTTTTTGATATCATGCTGCTGAATCTTCAATGCACACCTGAGCGGACAGTGGAGACTCTAGTTAATATCTCATCCGAAAGGGAGCAAGCACTTCCCTTATTACTACTAGACTGTCAAAAAAACTTAGAACTGGAATGAGCCCCTTTCATTGCAAAGAAAATGACTTAGAACGCATAAACCAGTTGGAAATACTGAAAATGAAGGCTGCAAAAGAAACAGGATAAACAAATAAAAATATGAAAGAGGAATTGCAGAATTAGAATAAGCAAATATTTGCTAATGGCTGTTTCTGAGTTCAGTTTTGTATGATTTAAGCACATGACCGCTAAGAGGTAATTATTGTTATTATTGCACTATTACTGCTTGTTTTTTGTGTGTACGTACCTGTGTGTGTGCACGTGCATGTATATATGTCTTATACATATGATCTATATATATTTGTATTTGTGAGTACGTGTATATACACACATGCTGAACTTTTTTTTCCTTTTCTTTCTCTCTCATTTATTATATTGTTTACAGTGTACTATGTTTACATATGCTGTTGTGCTGCAGCAAGTAAAACATTCATTGTTCTATCTGGGACACATGACAATAAAACGCTCTTGACCCGTGACTCTTGAAGTCCGACGGTAGGATTTCTACTGCCATGAATGCACAATGAGAATTTAGGTATAAACTCACCACTATGTTGCATGCATTGTACTTATGGAAAAAAAGCTATGGGATCTGGGCCAAAGCTTCTAATAAAACATTTCCATCAGACCAAACTCCCAGCAAAATATAAATAAGCAAATTACCTTGCAGGTTAAGTGACTAAAAAATCATCACCATTATAGCTTTGGGGTACCAAAAAATGCACAGAAATAATATTGCTCAACAAGACTGGGGAAATCAACTTCAGCAATTAGACATGGAACTTCATTGCAGGATTTCTTAGAAAAGCAAGCAAGTATAGATGCTGAGCGGAGTTGAATGCCTTGAACTGCAATAAGCTAGCTCAGGTTTAGGATACTGATCCCATGTCAGTGTTTCCGAGCAGTTCGCATAACATTGGGGCAACAATAGCGCATCACCTCACCTCAGTTTTTGATTACACAATGAAGCACAGAACAGCAGAAATGCATAAAAGGATTCCAATAAACAGTCCGGGCTTATTGCTAATAATTTATTAAAGCTAACTCCCCACATTCTATTTGCAGCACATTAGGATTGAAACCTGAGGTGTTATGAGGCTTCTTGGTATCCATCCATATTGTCTTCAGGTGACCAATCAATCCCAGGACAATAGTCATGAAACCTGCCATGTAAATTGACCAATGTAAATTTATAAACCATCACACCAATACTCCCAGTCAAGAAGGCGGACATGGGCCCACAGTTTTCATGAATAGAGATTTTGGAAATAATGCATAAGTTTAGTGTTTTAGTTTAGTTTAGTTTAGGGAAACAGGACCTTCGGCCCATCAAGTCCGTGCTGACCAGGAATCCCCGCACAGCAATACTATCCTACACACACTAGGGACAATTTACACATACACCAAGCCAATTAACCTACAAACCTGTAGTGTGGGAGGAAACGGAAGATCTCAGAGAAAACCCACACGGTCACGGGGAGAACGTACAAACTCCGTACAGACAGCACCTGCAGTCAGGATCGAACCCGGGTTTCTGGCACTGCAAGCGCTGCGAGGGAGCAACTCTACCGCTGTGCCACCATGCCGCCCAGTAACGTATAAAGTAGATTAAATTATATATTTATTGATTGCCATCTGGGCATTGCTAAGAAGACTATAATTTGTTGTCCATCCTTAAATGCCCATGAAAGCTGGTGGTGAGACACTTTCTGGGCCCACTGCTGTCCTTCTCATGAAAGGAGTTTCAAGAATTAGATCTAGTGACAGGAAATAGTGATATATTTCTAAATCAACTGGTGTATGACTTTGAGGGAATATTCAGGTGTTGGCGTCGTCCATTTTTGATGTTGGAGATTGCGGGATAGGAACATGCTGTCAAAACAGTTACATTTGTGTATATTTTGTTGATGGAGAGCAAATTGAAAACTGCATTAATCTGAACAAGAAACAGATATGAGGAGCTCAGCTGGTCAAACGACATCTGTGGAGAGTGAAGCCAATTAATACTTTGGATCAGGGACGCTTCCTTAGAATCAGTCCTGACAAAGAGTCCCTGACCCAAATATGAATTGATTTCTCTTCCCACAGATACTGCTTGAATGGCTGAGGTCTTCCAGCATTCTTGGTTTGATATTTTGTAGGTGAAAGACACTGCAGCCACTTTGCACTGGTGGTGGAAAGAACAAATGTTTAGAGTAGTGAATGAGATACCAATCAAACTGTTTGCTTTGTCTTGGGTGGTGTCAAGCTTTTAAACATTTTGTTGGGGCTGCATCACTTTCCATCGCTTTCCTGGCTTGTGCCTTGGTGGAAGGGCCTTGATGTGAAGAATCAAATCACTTGCTGCAGGATATCAAATCTATGCCCTACACTTGTTGACACAGTACTTATGGACATATGGATAGTATTGCTGTGCGGAGATCCCTGGCCGGCACGTACTCGGTGGGCCGAAGGTCCTGTTTCCGCTCTGTTTCTCTAAACTAAACTAAACCAAAACACTAAACTTATGCATTATTTGCAAAATCTCTATTCATGAAAACTGTGGACCCATGTCCACCATCTTGACTGAGGGTATTGCTGTGATGGTCAAGGTACCAATGACTGGGAACTTGATGATGGCCATGTCACTAAATGTCAAGGGTAGGTAGATAAACCCTCTCTTGTCGGAGATAGTCTTTGGCTTTTCTGTAGTGTGAATGTTACATGCCACGTATCAGCCTGTGCCTGAAAGACATTAAAATAGAAAGGGGAGGTCTGCTTCTTTTACTGAACTTTTACAGGGATGGAAGATTGCAACCTTCACGTGGTCCGCCCTGTTTCGATGAATGCAATCAACCCGGCGTGCACAATCAAATTAGATCAAATAGAACGAGTTGTCCTACAACTTTAGGCTGTGCACGCCATACGCAAGAAGAAGAAGCTGATACAAAAGGAATCCCCAGTAAACATCAGTACTTTGGACCTTCTGATGAAGGGAGGTTATTGATGAAGCAATTGAAGATGACTGGGCTTCGGATACTACCCTGAAGAATTCGGATGGCAAAGTCTTAGAGACATGACCTCTAACCACAGCGGCCAATTTCCTTTGTGCCATTTTCATGTTTTCCACCATGGCAGTGGTATCAAAAAGAAGAAGGCATGGGTTCAGGATGAGATGACATTTTAAAAGAGAATTGAGGAGTGTGTTTTTTTTTAATACAGAGTTGTTGATATCTGGACCCTGTGTCAGAGGAAGTGGAGGTATCGAATGGAATCACTACTTTTGAGAGATATTTAGATAAGCACATGAATAGGCAAGGCATAGAAGGACATGGATCCAACAAGGGTAAATAGAATGACTGTAGATGGGCAAAAAGGTCAGCATGGACATTGTGGGTTGAAGGGCCAGTATCTGGGCTGGACTCTGCTGTGACTCATGGATGTGAGAATCTGATGCAAATGTCTAATGCAGTGTACAAGAATGAGGGAATTAGGTGGGTGCTACTGCAGAACCACGAGCAACAAAGCTGTAAACAGTGTGACCAGAGGTCACCAATCTCACCTGGTCATCTAGGCTCAGGTTATGAAGGTTTTGCAGCATTGCAGCCAAGTTCTCAACATTAATCAACTCGATCAGTTCGTTCCACTAATGGAACTATTTTCCAAAGGGATTCCAAATGGGTTGAGCAGTCTGTGCAAAGGCCCCCAAAGTCTTTTGGGCGCTTTCTCATAAGCTTTCCCTACTTTGTTTGCTGTGGAATTCCCTGCCACAGAAGGCAGTGGAGGCCAATTCACTGGATGTAATCAAGAAAGAGTTAGATATAGCTCTTAGGGCTAATGGAGAGAAAGCAGGATGATCAGCCATGATCACATTGAATGGTGGTGCTGGCTCAAATGGCCAATGGCCTACTCCTGCACCCATTTTCTATGTTTCTATTTTTAAACCACAATTCTTTACCCTGAGGTTCAGGAGCTGCTGACTGTCTTCAAGTAGCATTAGAGACTGGATATCCAGTGCCAACTAGTGTGTAGCTAATGGTAGAGCTGGCTGTGTGCCTCGGTCAGGGAAGCAGCAGGCAAATGGCATGCAGTGGAGTGCTGTGCCATTACCCTATTTCTGCATTTCGTTGTACTCATACTTGTATTTGTGTGATGACATTAAAGTTGAATTGAATTGAATATAACAATTTTCGGGCGATTTTGATTTCCTAATATAAAAACACGCAGATATAGAATTTTAATTAGCTAGATGTTAAGTTTTGTGCATGACAACATAAGGAAGAGACCTAAGCACTACTTATTGTCACTGAAGCAATTTCTTACAAATGCTAAGCTAAACAGCTTCCAATGTGCACATATGGATTTATTAAGAGTAGCAAAGTTACAATTCATGCAACTTTCAGATCTTGTACTCTTCGATCTTTAGCATGGCCTATGGAAAAGAAACAAATAAAAATCTATTTCTACTTAAGTGGCTTATTATTAGAATGTTTTGTAAGGAGTATATGGACCAAAGAAGAGATAGATTCTATGCATTCAAATAAATAATACATTTCAATTCAGAGTTAATTAAATCAACCCCTTCCTGACAGTTACATGAAAAGTCTACATGGCAGCACGATACTTGTTTACAGGAGGAGTTTTTAACAAGGTTTTTTTGAGAAGCCATCAACATTAAGTAATCAATTCAAGATGGGTTAATGGGACGAGTAATGCATGATCTGAAAGAGCAGGGTGATTTGCTACAGAATATCATAAGTTTTAATTACTTCCTGGGCCCTACATTATCAACGTCTCAAGATAACGTGACACCAAAGCAAATAAAAGATCAATTAATCATTTAAATATCCATTTTGCTTTGTGACTATGTGACAAATTGTGGGACTTCATTGCTGCATAACATCACTTATCGTTTCATACATGCTTAAATCTTTACTACACGAACGTTGACACAAGAGTACAATAGTATTAAACACGAAACATGTGTTTTATACAATTGTATAAAACACATGAAACCAAATATTGAAAATAGGAAATAAGACTATTACAAGGTTTTTAATATTCTACAGATGATTATGAGGGACTATTCTTATCAACTACTTTGGTACGAGAATGACGGCCAAAAGACTGAAATATGCCTCAGCCCACATTTAGCATAAAATGCCATCTTGATAAAGAAAAAAGCCTGAGTTGGGAAAAGCAGCCCAGGGGTTTGCCACACGTATTTAAATCTCCTGTTATTTTTGAGAGGCTGCGTGATCAAGTTCAAGTTCAAGTGAGTTTATAGTCACGTGTCCCTGTATAGGACAATGAAATTCTTGCTTTGCTTAAGCACACAGAACATAGCAGGCATTTACTACAACACAGATAAGTGTGTCCATATACCATAATATAAATATATACGCACATGAATAAATAAACTGATAAAGTGCAAATAACAGAAAATGGGTTCATAATAATCAGAGTTTTGTCTGAGCCAGGTTTAATAGCCTGATGGCTGTGGGGTAGTAGCTATTCCTGAACCTGGTTGTTGTCTGAACCTGATCTTTTGTTTAAGAAGGAACTGCAGATGCTGGAAAATCAAAGGTAGACAAAAGTGCTGGAGAAACTCAGTGGGTTTGACTAGTGCTTCAATTAATACCCTTCTCAAAAGCCTCCAACTGTTTGGAATAAAAACAATGTCATTTTCAACCACTATTTAAAAGACATACGTAAAGGGATACTCCACATTTTAAAACTGTTCCCAGTGTTGCAAAGACAACCACAAATTACAGCAGAATATCTCTTTGAGAGAGTGTTTTATTTGCCTATCGGAATTTTTGTTCTCTTGCGAATTTTTTAATTAAATCTGTTTGCATCATCCTATCAAGCAGAGCGTTCTAAATCACTACATTTTGAGATGTTTCAGCACAGCGCCCTCTGGATCTCTTGCCAAGCACCTTAAATCTAATTTTGTATTGGCCCCTGACTAGTTTTGAAACACAAATTAATAATAAGAGGCAGGCTAAATATGCATATTACAGGGCTGCCTGGGGCAGTATAACTGCTAGGGCAGTTTGAGATCGCGAAGGAGGCGGTGCAGAGGCTCTTTAAGAACATCAAGGTGAATAAGTCATCAGGGCTTGATGGGAGCTATCCGAGCTTATTGAGGGAGACATGATGAAGATCTTTGTTTCTTCATTAGCCAGAGGTAAGGTCCAGGAGGACTGGAGAGTGACCAATGTTGTTCCTTTGTTTAAGAAGGGAAGTAGAGAAAATCCAGGGAACTATGAGCCCCACATCAGTGGTAGGGAACGTATTGGGGAGAATTATTTGAGATAGGATTTACAGCCGTTTGGAAGAGAATGGGTTAATTAGGGATATCCAGCAAGATTTTATATATGGCAGGTCAAACTTGAATGAGTTTGTTGAGGTGGTGACAAAGGAGATTGATGAAGGTAGGGTGATGGGTGTTGTACACTTGGACTTTGGAAAGGTTTTTGATAAGGTCCCCCATGCTTGGCTGATCCAGAAGATTAAGATGCATAAAATTCACAATGTGGGTGACAATAGTGGGTGGTTTTAACTTCCCCAATATAGACTGGGACTTAATATGGACACAAAATGCTGGGAGCAACTCAGCAGTTCAAGCAGTATCACCAGTGAAAATGGATAGGTGACATTTCAAGTCAGGACCGCTCTTCAGACTGATTATGTGGGATGAATTGGAAACAAGATAAGACCAGGTAAATCAGGGCCAGCAACAGACGACCTCAGGCAGGGAGGTTTCCTGATGGACAATTGTTGGCTAGGGATGGTGTGATCCCAAGAGGAATACATGGTTGCTAACTGCGGAACTGGTTAACAAATTTTTAGTGGAAGACGGGGGAGAAAGTTGGGGGGGGGGGGGGGGGGGTGAGGGAGGGAGGGGGGTAGCAGAAAGGTAGGGGGATGGGGAATGTTTGCAGAAGTTACTTAAAATCGCCCAAAATATTGCCTAAGTGGGACAGGCCCATTAGGCTTTTGATAAGGTATTTTATGGTAGGCTAAGCCAGAAGATTAAGATATACAGGATTCATGATGAATTGGTCCACCTGGGGGGGGAGGGGAGCAAGAGGAGATCTATGGGACACAGAGGAAAGATGGGTGAGGGATCCCTCTGTGATAGAAACTACTTTAACTATAAACCGAACACCTCCCACTACACTTTCTCCCCCCTGCTTCTTGCAAAGAGGCTATCCCCTAATCTCAAATCCTCAGTCTCCATCGCATCTGCTCCAAGACTAGACTTTGCATCTGAGATGTCCTCTTTCATCAGTAACCGTGGTTTCACCCTTCTGTCATAGATGCATTCCTCATTGAATTCTCCAATTGTATGTAACTTCCAACAACCCCCCCAACCCTTATTCTCCCCCTCTTCTCTCCCCTGTGCCCCACCAATATCTCCTTTCCACCCCCTGCCACCTCCACCTCTGGCCTCACAATCCGCAACTCTTCAAATCTGTATCACAAATTGAAGAAGGGTCTTGATCTGAAACGCCACCTATCCATGTTCTCCAGGGATGCTGCCTGACCCACTGAGTTACCCCTGCACTTATCCATTTGTATACGAACCAGCATCTGTAGTTCTTTGTTTCTACATACTCACACTTCCATCTCTTATCTCGGACTTCTGTTCCATCCGTATGCCTATCAACCTCCCCCCTTACCTATGTCCTGCTGCTCTTCCCTTTTCCAGCTTTCGTCTTCCCCCACAACAATCTATTTGAGGAAGGGTCCAGGCCAAGACGTCTCCTATCCCTGTTCTCCAGAAATGCCTCCTGATCTGCTGTTACTCCAGCACTTTGTGTCCTTTTGTGTATTAACTCAGCAGCTTCAGTTCCTTTCTTCTAATTCCGCCAGGATTTCGGCTCAGTGCTAAAATCACTCCAGGTTCAGAACTCTGGCATTCCTTGTTTTGCCCTAGCCCCAGGGAATTGTTCAACCACAGCCCGACTGCTGATGCAGCTGGATTAAATTGTTGTGTTGTAGCAGACATTTAAATAAAAAGAGTTGGTTGTTTTTATGAAAAATTTTGTTTGATATCCTGAAGCAAGGACCAAATTGTATAAGGTGTTCAACATTGCAACAGAGGAAAAATAACACTCAAGATGCTGCTGACTAATGATAAATGAAAGCAACATTTGTTTTATTACTTTTATTGATTTAATGCTTTCTGCACTATTAAAACAGTGAGAATGTTTTAACTTATTTTGTTATAAAATGGTTTTAATTTTAGTCACTTAATGACAAAAATCGTATTTGAGTTCCTACATTGGATTGTTGCCCATACCAACCCCAACTTCAACAGACCATACTACTCACTTTTACTGCGATAACCTGCACTTTTCACGGTTGCCAGGGACAACCTTCCACAGAAATATGTCAAACAATTCCTTCCTTTGATTTTTTTAACATTTTTATCCTCTCCACCTTTCAGCTGGATATGCCACATATCTGTGTTGAATGGTGTTTGATTTTCAAAACTCACATTCTGCCCTACAGCTAAATAAAAGGGCATGGCAGTTTGCACATGTCATTTCAAGACATGAAATAAGCTTGAAAGAGGCTTTCATAAACAATAATAAGACTCAAAAGAAGATTTATTTTCAAATGGCTTTTCATCTGCAAACAAGCATTTGAGTTCCTTAGTAAAACTAAGACACGTTAAAAAATGCAACCTCTTTTGCTCACCAAACATAGCCATGTTGGTTTAAATACTCCTATGGATTTAACACTGCATGAATAGCTTGCATTGTCTACAGGTCTGATTTGGGTGTAAGGAAGTGACATTGTGCACCTCTGGACACTATTGCAGCTGTCCAAATTCCTCTTTGAGTTAGTGCTTTGGAAGCACTGAGAAACTGCAGGAGAATCGCAAATATCATCATCAATTAATAATAATCTTCCTGAGGGACGAAGAAGCTATACTTTTCAATTATTCGTTTCACGAGCCAGATGGATGATTAACAATGATTGGAAAAATAATATATGGGGTACTTATGAAACTAATTACAAGAAAACTTTCAGTGCACGTTTAAAATGTGTGACTCTAGCCATGACTTGCACTGATTTACAATTCATGGGACCATTTCCTCACCACAAGTTATTGGTTGATTTGTTCATGAATAACAATAAGCATTATTTACACAGCATTATTCTGAAAATGTTCGCCCTATGTATACAAATTCATGTTGCAATTAATAATTCATCCTTACATTTCTTTTAATGTTCCCTACAACACTCACCAACTTCAACAGATGCACCATAGACAGCAGTTTATCAAGATGTATCACAGCTGGGTTTGGGAACTGCTCCATCCGAGACCTCAAGAAATTGCAGCGAATTGTGGACGCAGCCCAGACCACCAAACAAACCAACTTCCCTTCCATTGACTCCATTTACACCTCATGCTATGTAATCAATGATGAGTTGCACCCAGGCCACTCCCTCTTCTCCCCTCTCCTGTCGGGCAAAAGGCATAGGAGTATGAAAATGCACATCTCCAGACAGTTTCTTCCCTGCTGTTATCAGGCAACTGAATCATCCTACCACAACTAGAGAGAAATGCTGAACTACTATCTACCTCTTTGATAACCTTCAGACTATCTTTGATCAAACTGTACTCACTTTAATTTGCACTAAACATTATTCCTTTATCCCAACGTGGGAATATCGACTGCCCCGGACGCAGAGGCTTCGACCGCCGACTGCGGGAACTTCGATCACCCCGACTGTGGATGGTCGACTGCCCCGACCGCGGGGAAATAAAAGAGGAAGAAGATTGGACTTTATTGCCTTCTATCACAGTGAGGAACGTGGGGAATCTGTTGTGGTGGATGTTTATTTTAACTTTTATGTAGTTGTGGGTCTTGTTGCTTTTTTTTTAGTATGGCTGTATGGTAATTCGAATTTCACTGTACCTTAAGTGGTGCTTGTGACAATAAACTGACCTTGAAACCTTGAAACCTTGTATCTATAAACTGCAAATGGCTCAAGTGTAATCATGTATTGTTTTTTCCGCTGAGAGCACGCAACAAAAGCTTTTCACTCAACCTCGGTACATGGGACAATAAACTAAACTGTGCAAATTAGATTAACGCTAATGTTTTCATTCAGTTAACCATCTGCAAAGCCAACCATAGTTTTCTGTCAGCAGTTTGTTCAAATATTTCTTCTTCTGATCCAGGTATATATTTTTGGGCAACTAAGGGATGTGAGTAGAATTAGGCCATTTGGCCCATCGTCAACTCTGCCATTCAATCATGGCTAATCTATCTCTCCCTCCTAACCACATTCTCCTGCCTTCTCCCCATAACCCCTGACACCCGTACTAATCAAAAATCAATCTATCTGCCTCAAAAATATCCACTGACGTGACCTCTACAGCCTTCTGTGGTAAAGAATTCCACAGATTCACCACCCTCTGATTCTCCTCATCTCCTTCCTTAAAGAACACCCTTTAATTCTGAGGCAATGACCTCTAGTCCTAGACTCTCCCACTGGCGGAAACATCCTCTCTTCATCCACTCTATCCAAGCCTATCACTATTCTGTAAGTTTCAATGAGGTCCCTCCTCATTCTTCTAAACTCCAGCGAGTTCTGGCCCAGTGCAGTCGAACGCTCATCATAGGTTAACCTACTCATTCCTGGGATCATTCTTGTAAACCTCCTCCTCTCTAGAGCCAGCACATCCTTCCTCAGATATGGTGTCCAAAATTGCTCACAATATTCAAAATGTGGCCTGGCCAGCGCCTTATAGAGCCTCAACATTACATACCTGTTTTTGTAAAAAAAAAAGCGCTCTTGAAATAAATGCTAGCATTGAATTTGCTTTCTTCTAATTCTGAAATGTGTTAAGAAACATTCAACTGATTGATAAAAACATGCCCAAGATATGGAGACCAACAAGATCCCACCTTCACAAACCTCTACATCTCTTTAGTTGCCAAATATGAAAGGTGGTTAGGACCGTACTAGAAAAATCACTGAAAGTTAGAATTCTGTAGACTATCAATCTGAAGAAATCAACAAAGAAAATCTCTTTATCAAGAGTGTGTTTTTTCTTACTTTAAAAAAAACTTCCCGGCACTCCGTAGTGATAAGAATATTCAAATATAATATGTTCATTAGCTATACCGATCTAATATTTAGGATACATGGAAGAACATTCAAGATGTTATCCATCCTTAGTTAATAACTGTGATATCACAGCGGTATAGATAATGCTTTACAGCGCCAGATGATACAGGTTCAATCCTGACTAGGGGTCTCGTCCGTAGGGAATTTGTACGTTCTCCCCGTGACTGTGAGTGTGCTCCAGTTTCCTCCCACACTCCAAAGATGTACATTTTTGTAGATTAATTATCTACGGTAAAGATTGTAAATTGCCCCTAGTGTTTAGGATCGTGCTAGTCACAGGGGTTACTAGTCTGAGCGATGGGCCAAAGGGCCTGATTCCACGTTAATTTCAAAACTAAAATAAAAATGAGTAACCTCTTGTTACTGTCACAAGTAATATTACATATTAGCTTGGCCAGGGGCTCAAAACTCATTTTCATTACACTAAAGGTCTGTTAAAAATAGAGCAAGTTGTTATTTTCCCTTTGGCGAGCTGTAAATTCTGTTATATAATTGTCAGTGATGCTGCAGATCGTGATCACAGCTGAGCAAAAGCTTACTCTCTAGTTTCTTCCCCGTCTCCAGCTTTCCGTTGACAGAGCCACAGCAGAAAAGGGAAATGTTTGAACTGACAAAAAGTGGCTAAGTGTATTTTGCTGCCTCAGCAAGAAACTACCCGTCAACTTCTGCCTCCAGACTGAATGGATTGCAAGAAAGGTCCTTAATGGTACAATTAAAAATTGTTGTCAATCACAGCAGAGGTCAGACATGACTAATCCAGGCTTGTTAACATCAAGTTTGATCTGAGAACTTTCTTCTAAGTACTACTCCAGAGGAGGAGTACAAAATGAGCACTTAAAGAATACAACACACAGACAAGGTTACAGGCTTTCTAACTGCTCCATTTGATCGATGGAATATATCATAAAAATGCATGTTTGAATCATTAAAACAAATGTTTTGAATTGACATGTTGAAATATTAACATATTGAATATTTCAAAAGTGCTGGGGGTATAAGTTTGTCCTTAGTTTTAGTTTTAGTTTTAGTTTAGTTTATTGTCATGTGTACCGAGGTACAGTCAAAAGATTTTGTTCCATGCTAACCAGTCAGCAGAAAGACAATACATGATTACAGGTTCAATTGCACTTCCTCCAACTTCATCTATTGTATCCGTCGTTCAAGGTCTACATCGGCGAGACCAAACGCAGACTCGGCGATCGTTCAGCTGAACACCTCCACTCAGCCCGCCTTAACCTACCTGCTCTCCCGGTTGCTCAGCACTTTAACTCCCACTCCCATTCCCAATCTGATCTTTCTCTCCTGGGCCTCCTCCTGTGTCAGAGTGAGGCCCAGCCCAAATTGGAGGAACAGCACTTCATATTTTGCTTGGGTAGCTTACACCCCAGCGGTATGAACATTGACTTCTCTAACTTCAAATAGCCCTTGCTTTCCCTCTCTCTCCATCCCCTTCCCCTTCTCAGTTCCTCCACCAGTCTTACTGTCTCAGACTACATTCTATCGATGTCCCACCCACTCCCCTGACATCAGTCTGAAGAAGGGTCTCGACCCGAAACGTCGCCCATTCCTTCTCTCCAGAGATGCTGCCTGTCCCGCTGAGTTACTTCAGCATTTTGTGTCTACCTACACAGACCTTTCTGTCTTCGGTCTCCTCCATTGTCAGAGTGAGGCTAAACGCAAATTAGAGGAACAGCATCTTATATTTTGCTTGGGCAGCTTACAGCCCAGTGGTATGAATATTGATTTCTCTCACTTCAGGTAGCCCCGACATTCCCTCTCTCTCTATCCCTCCCCCACCCAAGTCGCACCAGCTTCTCATTTTCACCCTACAAACCAAAGACCCTATAGCGGAGCAAGATGGGCTACTCCTGCGAAATGCAATGGGCTGACGTGTAGTACGCCATGGAGGGGATCCTGTGCATTTTTCCCCGCCCATTTTAGTAACCGGAACCTACTCGATCCGACCTGACTCGCAGTGTAATCCAAAGATCTTATAGCAGAGCTATGGGATCTTTGGTGTAATTCTGTTAGTTCACACTTCTGTTAATTCTTGTCAAGAATAAAATTTGACTCTGGTAATTGTCTTTTTTAATGTTTTTTAAATCATTTCTTTTTAAATGGTTCATGGGCTGTGTTTGAGTTGATTTTGTATTAACCAGAACCTACCCGACCCGGCCCGACTCGCAAGGTAATCAACGTTGCGGGGGAACACTTTTTGTGTGTGATATACAAGGACGTACATGGTAGGGAATTGAGGAATGCAGTCGAACAGAGGGATCTGGGAATAACTGTGCACAGTTCCCTGAAGGTGGAACCTCATGTAGATAGGGTGGTAAAGGAAGCTTTTGGTGTGCTGGCCTTTATAAATCAGAGCATTGAGTATAGAAGTTGGGATGTAATGTTAAAATTGTACAAGGCATTGGTGAGGCCAATTCTGGAGTATGGTGCACAATTTTGGTTGCCTAATTATAGGAAGGATGTCAACAAAATAGAGAGGTACAGAGGAGATTTACTAGAATGTTGCCTGGGTTTCAGCAACTAAGTTACAGAGAAAGGTTGAACAAGTTAGGTCTTTATTCTTTGGAGCGCAGAAGGTTAAGGGGGGACTTGATAGAGGTCTTTAAAAGGATGAGAGGAGTTGACGTGGATAAGCTTTTCCCACTGAGAGTAGGGAAGATTCAAACAAGAGGACCTGACTTGAGAATAAAGGGACAGAAGTTTAGGGGTAACATGAGGGGGAACCTCTTTACTCAGAGAGTGGTAGCTGTGTGGAATGAGCTTCCAGTGAAGGTGGTGGAGGCAGGTTCGATTTTATCATTTAAAAATAAATTGGATAGGTATATGGACGGGAAAGGAATGGAGGGTTATGGTCTGAGTGCAGGTAGATGGGACAGGGGTAAAATACGTGTTCGGCACGGACTAGAAGGGCCAAGATGGCCTGTTTCCGTGCTGTAATTGTTATATGGTTATATGGTTATATAAGGTTAGATTCTGTTAGTTCATAATTCTGTTAATTCTTGGTAAAGAATAAAATGTTTATAAATTTTGCCTCTGGTAATTTTCTTTTTTAATGTTTTTAAAATAATTTCTTTTTAAATGGCTCATATGCTGTGTTTGAGTTGATTTTGTATTACACTTGCATTCTGTAATTCATTCATCTAATCACATTAATGTAATCACACTGTTCACATCTGCAGTATTTGGGAAAATAATAGCAATATGAAGATTCCAGTTGGTCTAGCCCTGGAATGTTACTTAATGTTTTTCTGCTTATTTTATATTTTCTATGGAGTTGTTTCTCCACAAATAAAAAAGGGGTCTGGTCTTCCCAATAGCCAGAGAGTGGAATGAGATCTGCCTGTGTGGTTATCTAATTGAAGAATTTCACAAAATTATCTTTGTTTTTGAGCAAGATTTACAAAAGATGTACAACTTAAGGATGGTTTTATTCCATGAGCATACAACTGACTAGATTGTGCTGGAAAGAACACACATACATGAATGTGATATAGATCTATATAATCATATAACACGCACAATTATATTTCTTCTGATTTTTATATCCAATGATGAACTTTATTTCAGACTAGACAAGGGACATTAAATAATAAACATTGTAAACCTCCCCGCAACTTCACACACACTAGGCCCTATCCCACCCCTCAACTCTTCTTCCCCACCGGCACTCCCTCGCCTCCCCCCACACTGCAATGTCTCCCCCTCCTATGCTGTGGTCCCTTAACCCACCAGCCCCCAGCCCCCACATCTCTCCCTATGCTCTCTGCACCCCAGCCCCTACCCCACCTCTCTCTCCCAAAGATCTTATAGCGGAGCTCCGCTATAAGATCTTTGCTCTCTCCCTCCCCCGGCGCTACCCAACCCTCCTGCACTACCACTACCCCACTTGCACTACTCCCTTCCTCTCTCCCCGGGCCACGCACCCCCTCTCCCCGCCAAGGCCTCAGGCCTCCCCACTGCTCCGGGCTGCGCACCCCTTCTCCCCGCTGCCCCGGGCCGCGCACCCCCCTCACCCCGCCAAGGCATCAGGCCTCCCCGCTGCCCCGGGCCGCGCACCCCCTCTCCCCGCCCAAGTCAAAGACCAAAGCGAAGATACGGGAGCGGAGGCGGAAGCAAAGATCCGATCTTTGGCCGGAAGCAAGATGGCGGAACAAGATGGCAGAACAAGATGGCGGAGGCTGATTGCTAAAATGGGTCCTATAATCACCCATGAATCTGCCCATGACCGTACTACGCGTTTGCGTGAGAGTAGGCCATCTTGCTCTATAGGATCTTTGCTACAAACAGCTTACAATGGCCTGTTTCCTTTATCATTGTTACTTATTTGCATATCTTTAATTCATTGTTCTTTATGTCTCCACATCATCGTCAATGTCTCTCGTTTCCCTTATCGCTAACCAGTCTGAAGAAGAGTCTCGACCCGAAACATCACCCATTCCTCCTCCTGTCCCGCAGAGTTACTTCAGCTTTTTGTGTCTACCCATGATTACAGTCGATCCGTTTACAGTGTATGTAAACGTTATTCCCTTATGTATCCATACACTGTTAATGGCTCGACTGTAATCATGTATTGTCTTTCCGCTGACTGGATAGCACGCAACAAAAGCTTTTCGCATATGAGAATAAAGTAGGTAAAGCAAGGTAAAGCAGGCTGAGTCTGATCAAGGATGGTCTGAGGGTCATCAAAGAGGTAGATAGTAGTTCAGCACTGCTCCCTGGTTGTGGTAAGATGATTCAGTTGCCTGATAACAGCTGGGAAGAAACTGTCCCTGAATCTGGTGGTGTATGTTTTCACACTTATGTACCTTTTGCCTGATGGGAGAAGAGGGGAGAAGAGGAAGTGGCCAAGGTACGACTCGTCCTTGATTATGCTGCTGGCCTTGCCGAGGCAGCGTGAGGTGAAAATGGAGCCAATAGAAGGGAGGTTGATTTGTGCAATGGTCTGGGCTACGTCCACAATTCGCTGTGAATTCTTGTGGTCTTGGATGGAGCTGTTCCAAAACCAAGCTGTGAAGTGTCCTGATAAAATACTTTCTATGGTGCATCTGTAGAAGTTGGTGAGAGTTGTAGCTGACATGCCAAACTTCCTAAGCCTTCTAAGGAAGTAGAGACGCTGGTGTGCTTTCTTGGTCATTGCTTCAAGTTGTTGGTGATATTGACTCCTAGGAATTTGAGGTTTTCAACCATTTCTACTTTGGCACCATCAATGCAAACTGGGGTGTGTGTACCGTTTCACTTCCTGAAGTCGATCACTATCTGCTTTGTCTTGCTGTCGTTGAAAGAAAGGTCGTTGTCTCAACACGCAGGTCACGAGGATCTCAATCTCCTTCCTGTACTCCATCTCATCATTATTTGATATCTGCCCCACACTGGTGGTGTCGTCTGTGAATTTGAAAATTGAATTAGGTTTGTACACGGCTGCACAGTGGTGGGTTTACAAGGAGTAAAGAATGGAGCTGAGAATACAGCCCTGTGGAGCACCAGTGGTGAGGATAATTGTGGAGGATGATTTGTCCCCTATCCTCACTAATTGGGGTCTGTTGGTCAGGAAGTTGAGGATCCAGTTGCAGAGATGAGTGCTGACACCAAGTCCCGCTAGAACTGGTGACATGCAGTGATTGTGTAATAGTGCAGTGCTGTGTATGTTGTAATCCATTTCCAAAATCAAACTTCATTGTAGTTAATGGAACTAAATTTCATACGTGAAGTACATCATGCATATGCTACTCTCAGTGCATCTGTTCATCCTTATTTTTGGAAGTTACAGAGAAGATTTAAGACCAGTGCAAGTGAGTATCACAAATGATCAGTCCATTATATAGAAAGTGGGGGAGGGAGAAACCAGTTAACATCAACTCTTTTAACTTAATCTGTTGTGAAAATATTACTATGATCTATTGAAGGAAGTAAAGTCACTGAACATTAAGATAAGCATCAGCAGATCAAAAAGAGTTAGAGGGGAGTTACAATAAATATACATTTATCTTTGCTTCACTAGCATGATGGTTAAAGAATGCTGGCTTGAAGGTAGACACAAAAGGCTGGAGAGAAGGAATGGGTGATGTTTTGGGTGGCGGCCCATCTACAGACTGGATCTCAGTAAGTGGACAATCCAGATGTGGATTCAGCAAATGGATATCCCAGATGTGCAACTGGTCAGCAGTCTGAAGAAGGGTCTCAAACCAAGCGTCACCCATTCCTTCTCTCCCGAGTTACTGCCTGTTCAGCATTATGTGTCTATTTTAAACTATCTGTTTAAACCAGCATCCACAGTTCCTTCCTCGTTGGTCAAGAATGTTGGCCATACTGTCTTCCAGATGGTTTTTAATGAGGTTCTGCACAATTTATTGGTGGGGCATTGACATGATTCGGAGGTAACTAATTCCCAAAAGTCACTGTCAACTGAAGTTCTTAAGACTAATCACAATACGTCTTTGTGGGCAATTGTGTCAAGGAATATGTAACAAATGCAGACAATGGTGCAGAATACATAAATACAAGTCAACCATATAACCATATAACCATATAACCATATAACAATTACAGCATGGAAACAGGCCATCTCGGCCCTACAAGTACGTGCCGAACAACTTTTTTCCCTTAGTCCCACCTGCCTGCACTCATACCATAACCCTCCATTCCCTTCTCATCCATATGCCTATCCAATTTATTTTTAAATGATACCAACGAACCTGCCTCCACCACTTCCACTGTAAGCTCATTCCACACCGCTACCACTCTCTGAGTAAAGAAGTTCCCCCTCATGTTACCCCTAAACTTCTGTCCCTTAATTCTCAAGTCATGTCCTCTTGTTTGAATCTTCCCTATTCTCAAAGGGAAAAGCTTGTCCACATCAACTCTGTCTATCCCGGTCATCATTTTAAAGACCTCTATCAAGTCCCCTCCTTAACCTTCTGCGCTCCAGAGAACAAAGACCTAACTTATTCAACCTTTCTCTGTAACTTAGTTGTTGAAACCCAGGCAACATTCTAGTCAACTCGAGAGGTTGAATGCTATTTTTGTTCTTACGTTTTGGTGCTTTTTTATTGATTGAAAATATTTTGTCCACATTGATCCAGGTATACCTTGTGTTTAACCTATCTTATTGGGATGTTGTTCAAACAGGTAGGGCTGACACAAGTTTTCATTGTGTGTCTTGCCATGTAAAACAATCAACTTAATTTAACATTGAGATGATAGTGGTCTTAGATCTCTTTCATCATCACATATCAAAAAACATGTCCCCTTACAGGTTCTACGCTGAGCTTCCTAGGCAATTGCAGAATATATACCCGATAAAAAAAAACAAGAAACGTTATGTTTACAACGCCATCCACAGGATTTGGGATGGAATAATGTATGACTCAAATCGGCAGCTGGGAAACCCTTACCACAGTGATTACAAAATGTCAAAGCAAAGCTACAGGATTTTCTGCTATTTTTTCACTGGAATAGTTCATGGGCAGTTGATAGATATATTGACATAATACAGACAACGCTGCAAAAATGAGCCTTAAAAAAAAAAAAAAATGTAGTCACTGAATAATTATAAAGAAAAATAAATATTGGGTATATGTTTTTACTACAGATATATCTACTTATGTATGAAAATTGCAGCACAGGTTCATACATTCCTCGTATGTTGCAAAACATACTTGGCTCATAAAGAATGATTATGATTATGAAAACAATTGTTGTTAATCAACCATTTCCTAATAGATGATTCCATGGGCATGTTTGGACCAGCAAATGTACCCTGCATATGCCAGTGCAAACTGCTGGGTATATTTCCAGTATTGTAGCTGGACTGTTTCTCTGTACAAATATAAGAATGTGCTTGGAAAGTAAGATTAGACTTGATGTTGATAGCTTCAGTCATCTGAACCATTCCAGGCTATAAGGTCAGAATAAATATTTACATCACATGCAGATGATAGTAGACATCAGCCAGAATTCATCTGCTGAACTGAAAATAACCAAAGTAATTTGGCGCAGGTTGAACGAGGTCACTCTTATGACCCCCCAATAAATTCTATTGTCAGTTTTTTTTCTTTGTTCCATCTTCTTGGAATTGCTTCCTTTTCTTTGTCTTATAATTAGAGTGATTTCTACATTCGGCATGTGGATGTATTCCTTGTGTCCATGTAAGTACATTTCTAATATATTTTTTCCAGTTGTCCAAAATCTGGATTGTACAAAGAATCAAGGGCAATTATTCATTTTGTGTACACATTAGTGTGACATGATTTAATAAACCAACCAAATGCAATAGCGTTTTATTATTTCTTAGAATATTTGTCAAAACATTACGAGGCATTTAAAAAACAATATTAATATTTTCACATAATTATGCTTTGAATTGGATATTCAGTTAAATTAATATGCAAATACAAATTTGTAGTAAATGTATATTCTTCCATTCTATTAAGATATGCTCCCAAACTAGCATTGTACCAAATCTTTCTACAATCTGTTTTTGTATACTGTGTATACCTTTTTAAAAATTGTCCAAAATTCTACATTGACTTTGTGAAAGGAATAACTATTTTACAGCAAATAAAAAACACAAACTTCTTCTGCATTAATGATAGGTTGTATTTTTGCATTCATGGGATAATTCAAGTCAATTTAAATAACCCCACTTACAAAGCAATGTAAATGTGGTTCACCATTTCCTTTTTTATTTACCTACAGATCTAGAATCTCTTTCAGTTTAGATTATTTGTATATGTTAAATAATCTATTAAGATTCCAAGAATGGACATCGGCTGCTTTTGAATATTGAATATTGGACAATATAAGTAGTCAAGTAAAATTGTTTTTGTCGTCAAAGTTCTTAGGTCACAAGAACTGTTACTAAAGCAGAGGTTGGAATGGATGGAGATTCTAAACTCTGCTTGACGTTCTTAAAATGCCAAACATTTACTTAATGATTCAACTGCTGAATGATATGGGAAATATTCATAGTCAAATCCTGCATCATGGTACATCATTTACAAGATTTATATGCTTGTATCCACTTATTTGAGAAAGAAAAACAATCATTCACTTTTAAAAGCCACTGAAGAAGTTAGGTAATGCATTGAATTATGTAAAATAGATAGTAAAGAACATGCCAATTGGTCTGCTGGTTGTTATGGTCTACTGGAGCATCCTCTTGATTTTCCTGTTCTGTATCAGTTATTCTTTGTTGTTGCATGTACCTAGGTGCAGTGAAATGCTTTGTTTTGCATACAACATGGTGACATCATATAGCAGATGTCACCTGGACAGTACACAAGTGTTTCTGATGCCGACAACATTACCCGCCGCGCCCCCCTTCGTAATCGTGGCCCCCCCCCCCCCCACCGGGTCTCCCCTTTGTTCTCAGCAACCCCCCCCTGGCCGGGATCCCCCCTCGTTCCCAGCGGCCCCCTGCCGAGTAGCTCTCAACGCTCACTGATGGCAGTCCCCTTGCTCTCAGCGGTCGGTCCCATCAATGCTGGTGGCTCGGGGGCAAGTTCGGAGACGGCGGCGAGCAAGTCCTCGATGCACGGTGGGCCTGCTGGAGGACTCGCTCCTGCTCGCTGGGATACTCCCATTGTCAAAGGCCTCCGTTTCCTTCTCAAGTCTCCTCTTCAATGCATTTATATCCATTTACTTCAGCCACCTCCCGTTGACAGCAAGTTCCCTGAAAGAAGTGGCTCAGGCAGACAGAGTGGTGAAGAAAGCAAATGCCATACTTGACTTTTATCAGTCAAGGCTTTGCATACAGGAATTGGGACGTCATGTTACAACCGTACAAGTTGTTTGTGAGACCACACTTGTAGTATTATACATGGTCTGGACGGCCAGCTATACAGAGAATGTAATTAAACTGGAAAGGGCGCAGAAAAAGATTCACGAGGATGTTACCTGTACTGGTAGGTCTAAGTTATAAGGAGAGGCTGGGCCTTGGAGCGTAGGAGGCTGAGGTGTGCCCTCACAGAAGCATATGAAATCCCGAGGAGTATGAATAAAGTTGAGGAGTTCAGTCGTTTTCCAGAGCAGGGGAGAGTAAAACTAGAGGGCATAGATTTAAGGTTAGAGGAGGAAGATTTCAAAGGGACCTAAGGGACAACATTTTCACAGTGGATGGTGAGTATATGAGCAAGCTGCCAGTGGAAGCTGCAGAGGTGGTATACATTTATGGACATTTGGACACGTTCATGAATAGAAAATAATTAGAGGGATATGGGTCAAACACAGGCAATTGGGACTCATTGAGCCAGCATGGCTGAGTTTAATTTAGTTGAGTTTAGTTTAGAGATACAGCGGGGAATCAGGCCCTTCGGCCCACTGAGTCCGCGGCGACCAGCAATCCCCGCCTACGAGGGACAATTTTTACGTCTTTGGAGTGCGGGAGGAATCCGAAGATCTTGGAGAAAACCCACGCAGATCACGGGGAGAACGTACAAACTCCGTACAGACAGCACCCGTAGTCGAGATCGAACCCGTGTCTCTGGCGCTGCATTTGCTGTAAGGCAGCAACTCTACCGCTGCACCACCGTGACTGCCCTTGGCGGTCTTGGCGACTGGAGCTGTGCCAAAGGGCCTGTTTCCATAATATACAACTCTAGGATTCCCTGTTCCACATTCACATAAATTGTTGAGCAAAGACTTTACTTCTGAACTCCCTTTTGAATGTGTTGGTAATTATCTTATTATGATGCCCTGTACTGACATTCTTCTCCAAACCTGGAGATAATATCACTAAATCTATGTAATAAAACTGTTTTCGCATTTTAATGACTTGTTCTCTCAGCTTTCCGTTATCGTAATAAAGACCTAACGTGTTTGTTTGTTTCTGATATATATTTTCTTTGCACCCCCTACAATGCTCCTCATCTTTTTAATGACTCACCAATCAGAACTGTGAGCACTGTTCACAAGAGTGATCGAAGCAAGGTACGATACAGATTTTGCATAAATTCCTAACTTTTCTATTCTATCCCTCAAAAAATAAACCCTATTTGTGATTGGGGCATTTACAGTAGTTTGAGATCTCCACTAAATCACGACCCTCTAAATAATAAGTGACCTCTCTATTCTTCCTAGAAAAATCTACGATCACAATTTATCTCCATTGAATCTCACCTGCCAATTCTTTGCCAATCTGCAAATTGATTATTGGTCTTATTATTTATTATCCCCAATTTGATATCATCTACAAATTGAGAGAAATATTTCTTCAAATATTCCAAAATATCTACTTAATCTTAGCTACTTTTAATATATTTTTGGATTTATATATTTTGTATAAAAATATTGCTTAATTATGTTGTAAGGTTACTTTTAATTATATCACACACACTTGTCTCTTGTTAGAAGTCAAGTCATATCACTGCTTTCACTCACAGGTTTAAAATGAATAACCCAGTTTAAACCAAACATTTGTTTGAAGTTTTAACTCATTTGAATATTGGCTCGCTGTGCAATAGGTTTGTTTGTGTTTTTCAATGAGCGTTTAGCTGCTGAAGAATGCAGATGAAAGTACCACCTGGCATTAATGGATATTTATATATGTGATGAAATGTTACAAAGCAATGCTCCAAGATTTGAAATGTTTCATACTATTTGACGAACTTCTATGATTGCTTGTGAATAATGGGCTGTGGAGAGTTACATTTATTCATTGCCATGCTTGCATTCTCAGAAATAAATACAGGTGCACAACCTTTTATCCGGTGTTCCGGAAACCGAAAAACTCCGAAAACCGGCCATTTTTTCCAGATGTCGTCTGCGCACCAAAGCTCGCGTTTGGCGCCAAACTTGACCCGAAACGACCCACGGTCAACCCAGGTCTGTACTACTGTAGCGGCTGCCTCCTCCCCGGAGACCGGGAGACGCTTAAACATCTGTAAATCATTGCTTAAATGTTAGTCAGTTAGTTTGGAGGGCTTTTATGTGAAGGGGGGGTGAAGGGGTAAACTTTAATTCTTAGTCCCCTACCTGGTCGGAGAGGCGGGGAGCGGTCAATGCCTTACCGGGTAGCCGTGCAGTAAGCTTCGCAGCGCTGTGGCCGGTGGGGCTGCGGGTGGCGCCGGTTGTAGCTCCGACCCCGGCAACTCTACCCCTGGCTGCGAGGCGCTCCAAATCCAGCGCGGCCTGCGGCCGGACGCCCCAGCTCCGCGAATGTCGGGAGTCGGCGGCGTCGCAGCGCTGGGATACCAGCGGGGAGCGGGCAATGCCTTACCGGGTCGCCGTGCGGCAAGCTCCGGAGCGCTGTGGCCGCCGACTCCCAACGTTCGCGGAGCGTCGCTGGATTTGGAGCCGCGCAGCCAGGGGTAGAGTTGCCGGGGTCGGAGCTCCAACCGGCGCCGCCCGCGGCCGGACGGAGCCCCCAGCTCCGCGAGGTTGGGAGTCGCCGACCAGGTAGGGGACTAAGAATTAAAGTTTCCCCCTTCACCCCTACTCCACCACCACCACATAAAATCCCTCCAAACTAACTGACTAACATTTATGCAATGATTTACAATGATTCTCCCGGTCTCCGGGGAGGAGGCAGCTGCTCCAGACTTTTCAAGCCGCCCGCGCTACCTACCTAATCTACGCTAAAAATGTTCCATTCGGAAATCCGAAAATGTCCGAAATCCGACAAGTGTCTGGTCCCAAGGCTTTCGGATAAAAGGTTGTGCACCTGTATTTAGTTATATGTGGTATATGGACAAACTATGTTAGAGTCATAGAGTTCTACAACATGGAATCAAGCCCTTCAGCCCAACATGGCCGTGCTGATGTTCTGTACAGCCAAAAGGACCGTAAATACAAATTACCTTAATTTAAGAATAGTTCATAAATTGTTACCTTTTGGTCAAAGGCTTTTAGAAAGATGTCATTACATGCAGAGCAGGATTAATTTGATGATTACTAAACTAGTGCAAGGATCATAGTGCACAATTAAAACTCGCCACTCATGCCAGTCTAGGCAATGGTCAAACTGGGACCAGTTCAGATGTGAAGAACTCGAGTTAATGCTAGATTGACTATTTAAAAACCTGTCTGAGGAAGGGTCTCGACCTGAAACGTTGCCTTTTTCCTTCGTTCCATAGATGCTGCCTCACCCGTTGAGTTTCTCCAGCATTTTTGTCAACCTTCGATTTTCCAGCTTCTGCACTTCCTTCTTAAACATTTAAAAACCTTTGGTATTTCTTAACGCAACGGTGTACTTTGTCTTCTCCGCGGCGAGTATTGAGTTTAGTGGCAAGTGCACATACTGCAAGTCGAACAGGCAAAGCACAAAATATGCAACAGACTGCATGGTTTCCCAATTATGCACTGGAGGTCTTGGTGGAAGAATAGAAAAGATACAGTTTGACTTTGTGTCCAGGCCACTCAACTGGCGATCACTACACAAGCGTTGGAGCTTGTGAATGGTGAGTCAAGCATTGAAAGCAATGTTGCGAGAAGTTCAATGGTATCACACACGTAGTCAAGATTAAATAATCCATCTTCATAGCAGGGCCGGCCTTAGGAGGTGTGGGGCCCAATTTGGAACAATTTTGGTGAACCGCAGATTCCCAGCCAAGGTGTGTCAGCCCAGTTATTTAGTATACATTATGAAATTGTACACTAGGTGCTATGGATTATACACTGTGTGAATCTAGGTAGGCGGCGCGACTCTCGTCAGCAGCGGCCTCTGCAGCCCGTCTGCGTTTTTATTATTTTTTGTCTATGTTTCTATGTAGTTTTTGTTATTTTTTTGTTGGTGTGTGTGTGTGTGTGGGGGGGGTGGGGGTGGGGGGGGGAGGAAGGGGTAAGTTTTAAATCTCTCCCTGCACTGGAGACCCGACCTTTTCTTTGTCGGGTCTCCGTTGTCGTTGGGGCTGTAACGAGGAGCGGCCTCCAACAGGAAGACCGGGGGCTCTGGTGCCGACGACTCACCTCACCGTCGCGGAGCTGGCCGAGTCCGGAGCGGGTGGAGCGGTGGAGGAGCGCTGCTGCTGTTGCTGCTGCTGCGGCCTGACCCCCGGAGATTCGGAGGCTGCAACTGCGGGTCTGGCGGACGGCGGCACCGGGAGCCCGCGGGTCCCTGGAGGGAGAGCCGCTTTTCAGGGCTCTTGCAACGGCGACCTCTCCCGCCCGAGTTGCGGGGTCGAAGAGCTCCTGGAGCGCGGCCTTACAGCACTGCCCCGCGCGGCTTGGAATGGCCGCGGGACTCTGCGAGCGCATGCCGGGGGCTCTAACATCAAGAACCCGGTGTGCGACCTTGCATCACCCGGCGTGGCTTTAATGGCCGCGGGACAATCGCCATCGCCAGCCGGGGGCTTTGACTTTGACTCTGACATGGGGGGAGGGGGGAGGGGGGGGGGGGTGAGTGCAGTGGAGAGATATGTTTTTTTGGCCTTCCATCACAGCGATGTGATGGATGTTTATGTAAATTATGTTGTGTCTTGGGTCTATTTGTTTGTAATGTATGGCTGCAGAAACGGCATTTCGTTTGGACCTCAAGGGGTCCAAATGACAATTAAATTGAATCTTGAATCTCTCCTGCTCCCACCCGTCTGACTGTCAGTAGCTCCGCTGGCTTCCAACCTTTACCGTGGCAACTAATTACCATTAAACTGCATTATGTGATTGGACACAATGCCCTTGGAGACAGCGGCTGATTGGACAGGAGGATACCTATTTGTTGATTGGATGGAATTTTAAGGCAAGTTGGTTGGTGATTGGATGCAACCCCCTTAGAGACAGCGATTGATTGGCTGCCAAATAAAATTGTCAAATCTGTAACAAAAATCGCTGGTCAGTGTGAACTCAGTGGACTATCTGGTTGTATCTCCAAACTAACCTGGTTGTATCAACCAGACTATCTGGTTGTATTTCCAAACTAAACCGTATAACATGCAGGTACATTCATTTAAAATAAAATCCAGTGATTATTTCACATGATTTTTCACTGTGTAAAGCTCAAGATCTGACCAATTTCTGTTTAACACGTTTGGTCTGCCGTGAGCATTTTTCTCTCCCAAAACAGTTCATATCTAGCAAACCGATTAACGAACCAGACAGCAGTTGGACGCAGTCATAGAACCATAGAAACATAGAAAATAGGTGCAGGAGTAGGCCATTCGGCCCTTCGAGCCTGCACAGCCATTCAATATGATCACGGCTGATCATCCAACTCAGTATCCTGTACCTGCTTTCTCTCCATACCCCCTGATCCCTTTAGCCACAAGGGCCACATCTAACTCCCTCTGAAATATAGCCAATAAACTGGCCTCAACTACATTATGTGGCAGAGAATTCCAGAGATCCACCACTCTCTGTGTAAAAAATGTTTTTCTCATCTCAGTCCTAAAAGATTTCCCCTTTATCCTTAAACAGTGACCCCTTGTTCTGGACTTCCCCAACATCGGGAACAATCTTCCTGCATCTAGCCTGTCCAACCCTTTAAGAATTTTGTAAGTTTCTATAAGATCCCCCCTCAATATTCTAAATTCTAGCGAGTACAAACCGAGTCTGTCCAGTCTTTCTTCATATGAAAGTCCTGACATCCCAGGAATCAGTCTGGTGAACCTTCTCTGTACTCCCTCTATGGCAAGAATGTCTTCCCTCAGATTAGGAGACCAAAACTGTACGCAATACTCCAGGTGTGGTCTCACCAAGTCCCTGTACAACTGCAGTAGAACCTCCCTGCCCCTATACTCAAATCCTTTTGCAATGAATGCTAACATACCATTTGCTTTCTTCACTGCCTGCGGCACCTGCATGCCTACTTTCAATGACTGGTGTACCACGCCACGCAGGTCTCGTTGCATCTCCCCTTTTCATAATCGGCCACCATTCAGATAATTGTCTACTTTCCTGTTTTTGCCACCAAAGTGGATAACCTCACATTTATCCACATTATACTGCATCTGCCATGCATTTGCCCACTCACGCAGCCTATGCAAGTCATCTTGCAGCCTCCTAGCATCATCCTCACAGCTAACACTGCCCCCCCAGCTTTGTGTCATCCGCAAACTTGGAGATGTTGCATTCAATTCCCTCATCCAAATCATTAATATATATTGTAAATAGCTAGGGTCCCAGCACTGAGCCTTGCGGTACCCCACTAGTCACTGCCTGCCATTCTGAAAAGGATCCGTTAACTCCTACTCTTTGCTTCCTGTCTGCCAGCCAGTTCTCTATCCACATCAATACTGAACCCCCAATACCATGTGCTTTAAGTTTGTAGGGATTAGCAAGCAATCGATAAGCTTTGGTGGGGCACCCTGAGCTATTAGGGTTAAGTTATTGAATTTAGTCGTTTCTCATTTGTTCTCATACAATCTAAGAGTATTGTGTTTACACGCCTGTTATGCTGCTGCAAATAAGAATTTCATTGTTCTGTTGTGGGTACACATGACAATTATACATTCTTGACTCGACTCTTCACTCATGCATTTGTGCAATAGAAATGGGTAACCATTGCACTCTGCACCAAGTAAAAAAGAGTCCGCAGTTAGTCAGGAAGTGACTATTCGCCTCCAAAGAGCAACCCTTTGTTAAGTGGCTTCACTAAATGGTATGACTCAATATTCCGCCAGCAGTTTGTTTTTTTGTTCAAGATCTGCAGCATCTGCAGTCGCTTGCAATTTAATACTATGTTCCGCTGCAATCTAACTAATGGATGGCCCATGCTGAAGCACACACAGCCAAAGATCTTATAGCTTCGCTATAAGAATACTGAACAATACAGCAACACATAGCTCAGAGGACACTGGGGTTTAATATTACAAATGCCCATTTTCACGAAGCAAGTCACTTTTGGCAATGATACCAGTTTTTAAAGAAGGCACTTTGCACTGAACCACTTGAAAATAAATCAGTGGTTAACAGGCAATGTAAATGTAATGGTGTACCTGCCACCAAAGAAGCAGGCACCGTGGGAGGAAGGTGGGGGAGAGGGAAATGAATGTGGATGGACAGGGGGTGAAACAAAAAGATAAAGAGCTGGTTTCAGACCAACAGCAGCACAAAACTTGAAACAGCTGGTAACAGGGCTAAGGGGCTGAAGTGCTTCAGGCTGCTGTTGGACTGAAACCAGCTATTTATTTTTTTGTTTCACATTCACTTCAAGCCCGGTCTCTGCATTATAAGTGCAACATGAACAATTGTGGAAATGGGTTTTAGGAACTAAGGGTATGCTAAGGTCTGTGAGGCTGAGATTGGGAAGGGGGGGGTGGGAGGGGGGGGGGGGTAGACGTTATAAGCCCCCCGTGAGAAATTTTATTTCTCTGAAATTGAAGATAGACGTAAAGCTGGAGTAACTCAGCAGGACAGGCAGCGCAGCGACTCTGGAGAGAAGACCCTTCTTCAGACCGAACTGAACTCACGTCGGTGAGAGTACTTGTGATTGTCTGAAGAAGGGACTCGACCAGAAACGCAACCCTCTCCCCAGAGCCGCTGCCCGTCCCGCTGAGCCACCTTCAACTTCAGAGCCAAACAAAAAACACAGGGTGCTGGAGGAACTCAGCGGGCCAGGTGGCTGCCTCACCCGCTGGGTTTCTCCAGCAATTTTGTCTACTGCAAAACGTCAATGATTCCGGAAATGCCGAGGCGACAGGGTGAGAGAGAGGGAGTGGGAGAGCTAGAGAGAGACGAGATGGGGAGCGGGCGAGAGAGCGTGAGTGAGAGAGAACGAAACACAGAGAGAGCAAAACACACAGAGACACAACGTGTCTCGGTAGGTGAATGACTAACCTGCACACCAAGAAGCAGCCCCTTCTCGCGGTCCGGGGCCCTCACTCATGATGGTGAGTTTTAAGAACTTCTCAATGTGTCATCAATGCATCGATCTACATTCCTCAGTAAATGTCATTGGGTTTTGAACAAGTATTAATGACGCCGCGTGAATTGTATTCAAAGGAACACGGCGTCATTAATACTTGTTTAAAACACCATTACATTTACTGTGAATGTGGTATTCATTGAAGGAACATTGCGTCTACTTTAATACTTGATTTAAAAGTGCACAATAGTTACATCGTTTACTGAGGCAATGTGGATCGATGCGTTTATAAAAAAAAATTGTATGGCACATTGTAATAAGAGAATTCGTATTAACTACTTGCTGTTCAAGAAGTGCAAACAGTAGACAAGTTAACAAATCGTTTGAGTCTGCAGATGACCATGCAGCGGTTGAAGATGGAGATGTTCGTTCTTTATACAAAAAATTATCCGTATGGCGCTTCTTTAAAAAAAAAATCTTTCCACTTGGGAACGCCCAAAGTCAAAGAATTCGTATTTACGTAGGCATCTTGTCATAGTGGGGTGTGTGTAATATTCATGGATCAACATGCGTAGTTGAGCGTGACTTCGTGTCCCTTTCCCCTTCATTTCTTTACGCTGCTGAAGTCTTTCTACTGCCTTTTTATCTGGGATCTTATATCGGTACTTTCATCTACTAGCAGTCTGGCTGCCTAATTCTTTCTAAGTTTTTCTATCCCTAGTCTAAATCAACCATGCCTGTTAACTCTTTCCTCACACGTACGAAATAAGGAACATTAGTGCGGGGCCCCCCTTAAGCGCGGGGCCCAATTGGGATCAATCGGTCCAATCGGCTTAAGGCCGGCCCTGCTTCATAGGCATATCCCACCAAATGCACCTGGAGGCACAGAGATTATTCAATGCACAGCTCCCTTGTTATTGAAATGGTCGATACTGTTGGGTCTATTACTGGTACTGACATCCCCACCATCAAAGGGATCTATAGGCGGCAAAGCCTCAAAAAAGCAGCCAGTATTATCAAATACCCACATCACCTTAGCCGCACTCTCATTTCACTTCTACCATCAGGAAGATGGAATAGGAGTCTGAAAACCATGACCAGCAGCGAAGGATAGCTTCTTCACAAAAACCATCTGGTTCTTGAACACTACACAACACCAATTTCCCGAATGAACTATCATTGGTTGTGGTAAGGATTTTGGCTTAATTTTTACAATACTATTGGGATCATTACTTTGTTAATTTTTTGTTTATTACATAATATCGTGCTTACAGACCTGTTGCGCTGGCTGCAAGTAAGAATTTGATTGCTCATTTGTCGGTTCGCATGACAATTAAATACTCGTGATTCTCTTCATTCCTCGTGACACACGCGTAACATACACGGGCTGTTTCATACCTTCATCCCACAGAACAATACTGCAAGGCACAGAGCCACATTTCACAGTGTGCACAAATTGCTAGCGATTCAACTATGATAACATAACACCCAATGCCTTGCCCATCGCTAACTAACCCTCTGCTATATCTCGCCTGCAGAAGAAAGTGATATTAGGTACCAGTTGTTAAACAAAGTTGCTGAAGGTTTGCACCATTGATGTTATAATTTTCATCATCCTACCATCATTCCTGATGTAATTTTTTTTTTAAGTTTTTAGTGTAGAGATGCAGCGCGGAAACAGCCCTTTGGCCCACGAGTCCGCGCCGCCCAGCGATCCCCGCACATTAACGGTATACTACACACATTAGGGACACTTTACATTTATACTAAGCCAATTAACCTGCACGCCTATACGTCTTTGGAGTGTGGGAGGAAACCGGAGATCTCAGAGAAAACCCACGCGGTCACGGGGAAAACGTACAAACTCCATACAGACAGCACCCTTAGTCGGGATCGAACCCGGGTCTCCGTCCCTGCAAGCGCTGTAAGGCAGCAACTATACCGCTGCACCACCCTGGCCAAATTCTACTCCTATAACTTGTAATCAGCAGCAGTTGCTGCAACTCTTATTATATAAATCGCCTCACCATGTAGGCAATGATGCAAGACCTGTCAGAGCAAAGACCATCGGCCTATTTAGCACTTGCACCCTACCAGCTCAGAGTCTGACAATTGTGCAAACAATTGAGAAACAGAATATGCATATTGTGAAACTGTGAGTAAATATCGTCTGTAGCCAGGCTTTATATCTGGTTTGTCTTTCACTCCTCATCTCTCCTTACCTCACCCACCTCCGAATCAAACCCTCTTCATCTGTATTCACCTATCATTTACCAGACTCTGTGCCACATCCACCTCTCTTTTCCAGCTTTCTTCCCTCAACCACGATCAGTTTGAAGAATGGTCCTGACCAAAACGTCGCCTATCCATTACCTTCATAGATGCTGCCTGACCAACTCTGCGTGACTCCAGCACTTTGTGTCTTGCTCAGATTCCAGCACCTGCAGTTCCTTTGATCCCTATTGATCTCCTTAATGGGCAATGTCAGGCACGTTTAATGAAAGTCAGAATAATGAAAGGCATAGAATGGATGTGGAAAGGATGTTTCCACCGGTGGGAGAGTCTAGGACCAGAGGTTATAGCCTCAGAATTAAAGAGCACTCTTTTAGAAAGGAAGCGAGGAGGAACTTCTTTAGTCCGAGGGTAGTTAATCTGTGGAACTCATTGCCACAGAGGGTTGTGGAGTCCGTCAGTGGATATTTTTAAGGAGAGATAGACAAATTCTTGATTAGAACGGGTGTCATGGATTACATAGAAACATATAAAAATAGGTCAGCACCTTCGAGCCAGCACCGCCATTGAATATGATCATGGTTGATCATCTTAAATCAGTACCCCATTCTGGCTTTTCCCCCATATCCCTTGATTTATTTACCCCTAACAGCTAAATCTAACTCTCTTGAAAACATCCAGTGAATTGGCCTTCACTGCCTTCTGTGGCAGAGAATTCCACAGATTCACAACTCTCTGGGTGAATTTTTTTTTCCTCATCTCAGTCCTAAATGGCCTACCACTTATTCTTAAACTGTGACCCCTGGTTCTGGATTCCTCCAACATCGGGAACATATTTCCTGCATCTAGCCTGTCCAACCCTTTAAGAATTGTATATGTTTCTATAAGATACCCTCTCATCCTTCTAAATTCCAGTGAATACAAGCCCATTCAACTCATTCTTCAATCATATGTCAGTCCCGCCATCCTGGGAATTAACCTGGTGAACCTACGCTGCACTCCCTCAATAGGAAGAATGTCCTTCCTCAAATTAGGAGACCAAAATTGCATACAATACTCCAAGTGAGGTCTCACCAGGGCCCTATACCTCTCCTTGCTCCTAAATGCAAATTTTCTTGCAATGAAGGCCAACATGACTTTAGCTTTATCCACTGCCTTCTGTACTTGCATGCTTATTTTCAGTGACTGATGTACAAGCACTCCCAATCTTGTTGCACCTCCCCTTTTCCTAACCTGACACCATTCAGATAATAATCTGCCTTCCTGTTCTTGCCACCAAACTGGATAACTTCACATTTATCCACATTATACTGCATCTACCATGCATCTGCCCACTCACCCAACCTATCCAAGTCACCCTGCAGCCTCATAGCATCCTCCTCGCAGCTCACACTGCCACCCAGCTTTGTGTCATCCGTAAAATTGGTGATGTTACATTTAATTCCTCGTCTAAATTGTTAATATTTATTGTAAATAACTGGGGTCCCAGCATCGAGCCTTGCAGCACCCCACTAGTAACTGCCTGCCATTCTGAAATGGACCCCTTAATTCCTACTCTTTGTTTCATGTCTGCCAACTAGTTCTCTAATCCATGTCAATACCCTACCCCCAATACCATGTGCTTTAATTTTGCACACTAATCTCTTGTGTGGGACCTTGTCAAAGGCTTTATGAAAGTCCAGGTACACCACATTCACTGGCTCCCCCTTATCCTTGTTACATCCACAAAAAATTCCAAAAGATTAGTCAAGCACGATTTCCCCTTCATAAATCCATGCTTACTTTGACCGATGTTGTCAAATCTTTAATAATCGACTCAAGCATCTTCTCCACTACCAATGTAAGGCTAACTGGTAATCCCCAATTTTCTCTATTATTTCCCAATTATGGGGAGAAGGCAGGAAAATCTGATTAGGAGGCAGAGATCAGCTAGGATTGAATAGCAGAGTGGACTCGATAGGCCGAATGGCCTAATTCTACTACAACATGAACTTGTGATCTTGTGAAGTTTCCCTGCAGCTGACTCAGAAGAGAACTTCAATGTGGTAGACTAGAGAATGTGGCCAATGGTACACTTGGTGCAATGGTTGATATATCAGAATGGCGGCTGCAATTTCAAAGCTCAAAGAGGATACTAACCGACCTTTAACATGGGTCTCATGTGGAACTTACAGACAATTGTGTCCAGCATGTAAATGATAGGCCAATCTACTGGCATTCTTCTGGATCCAGCTATGATGCACCATCTGAAGGATGACTTTGTGGTATAAATGAAACTCACCCAATAGATGCGCATGCTATGGCAAAAGATCAAATATCAGCCATCATGGCCTTGGATACAAATGTTCAGGAAGACTTGTAGGGTTTCACATCAATGCAGCAGTCTTCCTCAAGTCTGTAAAGACTGGTGGGACAAATGTCCTGCCACTTGAGATCACGTTGTCGGTACACTTTCTGTGCTCACTAGGTAGCGAAGCAGGCTGCTATCACTTATATCTTTAGGATGCAAACTAAAATTAGACTTTCACGGCCCACAGCTGCTGGTCACACAGGCTCAAATATCACCAGCGCAGCAGTCTGCCACAAAATAAAGTATTGTCGCTGCTAGTTGGAAACCAGATGTTCACTATTACAATGCTCTATTTATGGAACCTGGTCCAGTTGTGGTACATCACCAAATGTATATGAAT
Source organism: Leucoraja erinaceus (assembly GCF_028641065.1). Lineage (NCBI taxonomy): Eukaryota > Metazoa > Chordata > Chondrichthyes > Rajiformes > Rajidae > Leucoraja > Leucoraja erinaceus. The sequence continues at coordinate 31,979,639 of NC_073396.1, forward strand.
GTGACGTCGATAGGCACCCCTGGGAACCCCGCAACATGAGAATACTGCACGCTCACTCTGACTTCTAGTTTTTTGCGGGGAATGAGATTAATCTCGCTGCCATGCAATAAAGACGTTCTGCATCATCCCTTATGCAAAGGAGCACAGCAAACTGGGCTACTCCAGCTCTGATCTGTAAGGAGCCTGATATAAGGACGGTGATAATCACTACGACATCACTAGTTTCCACCTGTGGACTTTTCATAACTCTTTAGTTACAACTGTGGTTTGAGTCAACCATGTATTTCAGAGAGGATCACCTTGCTGAATCCTCAGGGCCACATATTTTGTTCTTTGTAGAGAGTGAAGTCTGAATACACCTCCCAAAAAACATGTTAATCCTCCAATTTATTCTCAAAATTGTCCTGCACTGAATGCCTTCATTCATACTGTGATTGAGCTACCAAAGAGCTACGCTCCGAGCCGAATGCTGGCTAAAATAATCATTTCTGGAAGCAATCAGTTATTGGAGAAAACTTGGCTAGCACGAACTCCCATAACTCCTGGAGCACCACTCCCATATTCTGCAAGCTCTGCAAAGTACCAAATACTTTCATTTGCATCAGTAACTAGCATGGTTTTAGTTTATTCTTGTCACATGTACCAAGATACAGAGAAAGACTTTGATTGTGTGATATTCACTGAATTCATACTGGACATGAGTAAAATCATTCCATACACAAGTATACAGGCAGTGCAGAATAATGTTATGGTGTTATGACAGTATAGTTATGGGGATCATGACAGAAGCTTCCTCGTGGCGATCCCTGGAGGCGACAACCTCGATGCGCTCTGTGACGCATCGGGCGACAATTCTGTCAACATGTTGGACGACGACAGAAGCCAACAGCGAGCTACATCGTCTGACACACGAGCGAACGAGTATAGTTACAAAGAGATTACGGGTTTTTTTAAAGTGCAAGGGACTCCACCTTCGGCTTATGAAGTCCTTTCAGTATTCTGGTAACAGCAGCGAAGAAACTGGTCTTAAATCTGGCGAGACATGCTTTCAAGCTTTTGTGTTTTCTGCCAAATGGGAGAGGGGAGAAGAGAGAATAACAATGGTGTAAATGGCCCGTGATTATATTGGCTGCTTCCCTGAAGCAGCATGAAGTGTAGATGGAGTCAATGGAGGGGGGCAGGCTGGTTTGTGTGATGGACTGGGCTACATCCACAACTGTCTGCGAGTTCTTTGCAAGCTGTTGCCAAACCAAGCTGTGATACATCTCGATAGGATACATTCTAAGGTGGCATCTGTACAAGTTGGTAAGAGATGTTGGAGACATGCCAAACTTTTACAGTCTTCTGAGAAAGTCGATGTATTGATGTGCTTTCTTGGCTGTGGCTGCACCATGATTTGTCCAGGTAATAATTGTCCAGGCTTGTTGGTAATAATTATGACAAGGAACTTGAAGCTCTCGACCATCTCCATCTTGGCACCATTGATGCGGACAGGGATATGTACACTATTCTGTTTCCTGAAGTCAATAACTCATTCCTTCATCTTGCTCACATTGAGAGAGGTTATTGTCTTGACTCAATGTTACTAAGCTCTCTATCTCCTTGGATAGTCACAAAATGCAGGAGTATCCCAGCGGGACAGGCTGCATCTCTGGATTGAAGGAACAGATGATGTTTTGGGTCAAGACCCTTAAGAGTCAAGAGTAAGAGTCAATTTAATTGTCATTTGGACCCCTGGAGGTCCAAATGAAATGCCGTTTCTGCAGCCATACATTACACACAAATAGACCCCAGACACAACATAATTACATTTTACATAAACATCCATCACATAGCTGTGATGGAAGGCCAAATACACTTATCTCTCCACTGCACTCTCTCCCCCCCCGATGTCAGAGTCAAAGTCAAAGCCCCCGGCTGGCGATGACGATTGTCCCGCGGCCATTAAAGCCACGCCGGGTGGTGCGAGGTCGCACACCGGGTCTTGATGTTGGAGCCCCCGGCGTGCGCTCGCAAAGTCCCGCATTCCAGCCGCGCGGGGCAGTGGTGTTAGGCCCCGCTCCAGGAGCTCTTCGACCCCGCAACTCGGGCGGGAGAAGTCGCCGTTGCAGGAGCCCCGAAAAGCGGTCTCCCTCCAGGGATCCGCGGGCTCCCAGTGCCGCCGTCCGCAGACCCGCAGCAGCAGCCTCCGACTCAGCAGCAGCAGCGGACCCTTCTTCAAACTGGGAGTCAGGAGAGAGGAAAACTTAGAGAAAAGGAAGGGTAAAATGTGAAAACGAGACATCAAAGGGGACGAGGTGCAATAGATCACTGTTCGCTAGGAGAAGGTGACAGAGCTTATAGGGATAGAAGTTAAGCAAGGGGACAGTCAGACTGGTTTGAGAACTAGGAAGGGGAGGGATGGAGAGAGAGGGAATACATACTGCTTCTCATTCTCCATCTCGTCATTGTTCACTGTGGCGGTGCAGCCTGGCCAGGCAGTCTTGAGTGTGTAGGAAGGGACTAAGAACGCATCCTTGTGGGGAACTTGTATTGAGAAGTATCATGAAAGATGTTTGGTCAAATATCGTCACTGACATGCGGTCGATGAGTCAGGAAGTCAAGGATACAGTTGCACATTCGGGGTACTGACTCCTAGGTCGAGGTGTTTGGAGATCTGTTTGGTTTAATCTGCATGTCTTTATTGATTCCTTTTAGTAGCTCAGATGTGGGGCTATTCTTGCACTCGACCAAGTTTGGACCTGCGAAGGACATTCTGCCCCATAAATGCATGATGTCCGTCGCATGTCCAAACTTGCAGCTCTGTCTTCAAGTCTGCATTGCATGCTGCCTATCACCACAGTCCGTACACTCTGCTCATTTGAAAGTGCAAGCGTCTTCTGTAAAAGTATGTCAACATGACTCATGATACCAATGTGCGCACTATGCAAATTGGATACAAGTCAGCACCCAAATTAAAATGCAACAAAAGGCAATGCACAGCTGAATGTTGTAGCCAAGATGCCCTGAATATTAATAATGCACTGGAACAATGACAGTTAAGAAAAAGGCAAGGTAGATAATAATTCAGAAAAACAATGCTCATGAAATACTGCCTTTCTTGGTGTCATCTTGAACAGTATAATTGCTCCATGTCAATTATATGACTGGGAAACTATGTCCAGACTGCCTGTTGGTCTATGGTATGCATGTGACTGTAAAACGAAAAGAGATCACAGTGACAAATTGCTTTACACAGCACATTCAATTGATTTTTCTCCAGTGCACAAAGCTTCCTCGTCAAATTTGTGTCACTAGAATCATAAATGGAAAAATAAAATGGGAACATAATCTTCTAATTCATTCTACAATGCATTGTGAAGTGAGCAGTGAAGTTCCAAGCCATTAACAGTCTCCATGCCTACACGCACGCGCAAGGCACAGAATTGGAAGAACAAATATGTATCTCTACGTTTCAATGCCGTATTTGAATTAAAGAATGTTGAACAAATGACAGCCTCTTCCTGTTCTGGGTGAATAATGAAATCGAAAGAAGTAGAAATGTAATATTAGAGTCATAATATCACAACTGTCGTCCGTACAACCAATCCAGTAGAAATAAAAATACAGATAATAAATGAAATAAATGTAATCTGAAGAAGGGTTCCGACCCCAAACCTCACCTGTTCTTTTTTTCCAGAGATGCTGCCTGACCCGCTGAGTTAAGGGACTGTCCCACTTTCGCGACCTCATTCAGGACCTCTGCCGAGTTTACCCTTGACTCATACTCGTAGCATGGTCGTCACGAGGTCGTAGGAGGTCGTAGGTAGGTCGTAGGAGGTTGTAGCAGGCCATGATGCTAGTCGTAGGTACTCGTGGCATCAAGTAGGTCGGGGCGTTTTCTCTAGCATGTTGAAAAATGTCCACGAGTAAAAAAGGTCGTGAATTTGGTCGTGAAAGTGGGACAGGCCATTTACTCCATCATTCTATGTCTGTTTCGGCATAAACCAGCTTCTATGGTTCCTCCCTACACATTAATTTAAGAGTATTGATTGGGAGAATAATATTTGCATGGTATTAAAATAGGTAATATTATAACATTAATTCCAAAGGTTTAATTACATCTACTATTGAAATGTAAACTCAAGTTTTTAAAATCTCATTAGGATTGCACAATTAAACTATTGATTCCCTACGTTGTAGCTACAAATCCAAGTCCAAGTACAGGTGCACAACCTTTTATCCGGTGTTCCAGAAACCGAAAAGCTCCGAAAACCGGCCATTTTTTCCAGATGTCGTCTGCGCACCAAAGCTCGCGTTTGGCGCCAAACCTGACCCAAAACGACCCACGGTCAACCCAGGTCTGTACTACTGTAGCGGCTGCCTCCTCCCTGGAGACCAGGAGACGCTTAAACATCTGTAAATCATTGCTTAAATGTTAGTCAGTTAGTTCGGAGGGCTTTTATGTGAAGGGGGGTGAAGGGGTAAACTTTAATTCTTAGTCCCCTACCTGGTCGGAGAGGCGGGGAGCGGTCAATGCCTTACCGGGTCGCCGTGCAGTAAGCTCCGCAGCGCTGTGGCCGGTGGGGCAGTGGGCGGCGCCGGTTGTAGCTCCGACCCCGGCAACTCTACCCCTGGCTGCGAGGCGCTCCAAATCCAGCGCGGCCCGCGGCCGGACGCCCCAGCTCCGCGAATGTCGGGAGTCGGCGGCGTCGCAGCGCTGGGATACCAGCGGGGTGCGGGCAATGCCTTACCGGGTCGCCGTGCGGCAAGCTCCGGAGCGCTGTGGCCGCCGACACACAACATCGCGGAGCGTCGCTGGATTTGGAGCCGCGCAGCCAGGGGTAAAGTTGCCGGGGTCGGAGCTCCAACCGGCGCCGCCCGCGGGCGGGTGGTGCCCCCAGCTCCGCGGCTCCAAATCCAGCGACGCTCCGCGAATGTTGGAAGAAGGCGGCCACAGCGCTCCGGAGCTTGCCGCACGGCGACCCGGTAAGGCATTGCCCGCTCCCCGCTGGTATCCCAGCGCTGCGACGCCGCCGACTCCCGACATTCTCGGAGCTGGGACGTCCGGCCGCGGGCCGCGCTGGATTTGGAGCGCCTCGCAGCCAGGGGTAGAGTTGCCGGGGTCGGAGCTACAACCGGCGCCGCCCGCGGCCGGACGGAGCCCCCAGCTCCGCGAGGTTGGGAGTCGCCGACCAGGTAGGTAGGGGACTAAGAATTAAAGTTTCCCCCTTCACCCCTACACCACCACCACCACATAAAATCCCTCCAAACTAACTGACTAACATTTATGCAATGATTCTCCCGGTCTCCGGGGAGGAGGCAGCTGCTCCAGACTTTTCAAGCCGCCCGCGCTACCTACCTAATCTACGCTAAAAATCTTCCATTCTGAAATCCGAAAATGTCCGAAATCCGACAAGTGTCTGGTCCCAAGGCTTTCGGATAAAAGGTTGTGCACCTGTACATGGAATCAAAAGGGTTAAAGAAATAACTGAATCAAGATTATATGACTATTTTCCTGTCATTGTTATGGGAATATATGATCACTTAATTCACCGATACATACTTAAGACAATTATTCTACATCACTAATGTATAAGGGAGTTAAGAAAATAGTACAGATTATATAATTAGTGCTTGTAAGAACTGGATCCAACTGTTTGTTGCTGTTCCACAAATCATGTCAGGATCCACTGAAGTACCATTTTACTTCGGAGTCACGTGAGTGACTACGTGAAGAACCCACCAGGACGCATGCGTGTCATATCGCTACCCGCATTGCGAAATGACAGGCGGGGTGGAACGACGTTCCTCCGCAGCAGCAAGTTTAAAAGCCGGGACCGACAGGTAAGTGGTTACTCTGCGGTCATTATTGTTCCCATAATGTTTCACAGGTGGGGAAACGATGGACAAATCGAAAAAGTCGACTAGAGTTGCGACTAAGCTGGCGGGGAAGGACCGCGGAGTTGCGGACAGCCAGCAGCCGCCGGCGGCACAGGAATCACCCGTAATGGGACCAGCTGTGCCCGACTTAGCCCCCGCACCGGCCAGATCTACACCGCGGCCGGGCGGGAAGGCAAAACGAAAAACAAACAGCCGTTGACTCTGATGAGTCCGACTTTGAGGAGCCGCGAGCGGCCAGCGACCGTGCGCGCTGGAGCCGAATGGAGCGGCTTATGGAGCAAATGCTCCAACGTGACAGACTCCAGGAGATGGAGTCTAGTCACCGTGGGTCATACATAACACCCACAGCAGCACCTTACGTAGGGCTGCACAGTGCATCTCCCTCGTCAGAGGGGAGTACTGGGGGTCAATTCTGGGCTGACCCCGAAGAGGGGTTTGCCGAACAAACTACAAGTGTGCAGGGGGTGCAGGAAGGAGAAAATCTACTGGACATGGTGTCCAACTACATACAGCCCGATCAGACTGGACGAAACCTAGAACAGAAACTAGCTGCCAGCATTGATGTCCTGTCATTCAAGCAAATACAGGAACAGGCTGTGATGGGCAACACTGGTAGAAACCAGACCCACCTACCTCCATGGTTATGGGGATGGTTCTGTTTCCTGCCGGTCCAACGAGTCTTGCACGTCGTCTGACGTGGCGGTGATGTTGGGGGGGTGGCGCATTTTCCATGGGCCCTGGTCTAAAGAAGACTTTCGGTGATAGAATGCGGACCCCGGGCTTTAACCATATAACCATATAACAATTACAGCACGGAAACAGGCCATCTCGACCCTTCTAGTCTGTGCCGAACATGTATTCTCCCCTAGTTCCATACACCTGCGTTCAGACCATAACCCTCCATACCTTTCCCGTCCATATAACTATCCAATTTATTTTTAAATGATAAAAACGAACCTGCCTCCACCACCTTCACTGGAAGCTCATTCCACACAGCCACCACTCTCTGAGTAAAGAAGTTCCCCCTCATGTTACCCCTAAACTTCTGTCCCTTAATTCTCAAGTCATGTCCCCTTGTTTGGATCTTCCCTACTCTCAGTGGGAAAAGCTTATCCATGTCAACTCTGTCTATCCCTCTCATCATTTTAAAGACCTCTATCAAGTCCCCCCTTAACCTTCTGCGCTCCAAAGAATAAAGCCCTAACTTGTTGAACCTTTCTCTGTAACTTAGTTGCTGAAACCCAGGCAACATTCTAGTAAATCTCCTCTGTATTCTCTCTATTTTGTTGACATCCTTCCTATAATTAGGCGACCAAAATTGTACACCATACTCCAAAATTGGCCTCACCAATGCCTTGTACAATTTTAAGATTACATCCCAACTTCTATACTCAATGCTCTGATTTATAAAGGCCAGCACACCAAAAGCTTTCTTTACCACCCTATCTACATGAGATTCCACTTTCAGGGAACTGTGCACAGTTATTCCCAGATCCCTCTGTTCACCTGCATTCTTCAATTCCCTACCATTTACCATGTACGTCCTATTTTGATTTGTCCTGCCAAGATGTAGCACCTCACACTTATCAGCATTAAACTCCATCTGCGATCTTTCAGCCCACTCTTCCAACTGGCATAAATCTCTCTGTAGACTTTGAAAATCTACTTCATTATCCACAACCCCACCTATCTTAGTATCATCTGCATACTTACTAATCCAATTTACCACACCATCATCCAGATCATTGATGTATATGACAAACAACAGTGGACCCAACACAGATCCCTGTGGCACCCCACTAGTCACTGGCCTCCAACCTGACAAACAACCATCCACCATTACTCTCTGGCATCTCCCATTCAGCCACTGTTGAATCCATCTTGCTACTCCTCCATTAATCCCAACCATTGAACCTTCTTAACCAACCTTCCGTGAGGAACCTTGTCAAAGGCCTTACTGAAGTCCATGTATACAACATCCACTGCTTTACCCTCATCAATTTCCCGAGTAACCTCTTCAAAAAATTCAAGAAGATTAGTCAAACATGACCTTCCAGGCACAAATCCATGTTGACTGTTCCTAATCAGACCCTGTTTATCCAGATGCTTATATATATTATCTCTGTATCCTTTCCATTAATTTGCCCACCACTGACGTCAAACTAACAGGTCTATAATTGCTAGGTTTACTCTTAAACCCCTTTTTAAACAATGGAACAACATGCGCAGTACGCCAATCCTCCGGCACTATTCCCGTTTCTAATGACATTTGAAATATTTCTGTCATAGCCCCTTCTATTTCTACACTAACTTCCCTCAATGTCCTAGGGAATATCCTGTCCGGACCTGGAGACTTATCCACTTTTATATTTCTCAAAAGTGTCAGTACTTCCTCTTCTTTGATCCTCATAGTTTCCATAGCTACTCTACTTGTTTCCCTTACCTCACATAATTCAATATCCTTCTCCTTGGTGAATACCGAAGAAAAGAAATTGTTCAATATCTCCCCCATCTCTTTTGGCTCTGCAGATAGCTGTCCACTCTGACTCTCTAATGGACCAACTTTATCCCTCGTTATCCTTTTGCTATTAATATAGCTGTAGAAACCCTTAGGATTTACCAGTCCCATATGGTAGACGTCGACTGATGGACGCGATGGGGTGCTGCTGCTTAGGAATTATTGTTTTTGGTTTGCTCGTCCCGGGCCTGCGCTCATGAGACCGAAAGTTTTTTAAAGCCTCTTCCATATCCTTCATATGCTTTGTGAGTTTTTTGCCAAAGAGCAGTGGGTCTGGCTCAGTGGCTGGGGTATGCACAACCCCGCAAATTTAGGATTTTATGGTAGGTCTTATGATTTGTTTACGAAGGTTGTGGTCATCTCCGTATTTGTCCACGGAACGAGCAAACGATGTGATAGCTGACGTCAGGAGCCTGAGGATCCGCTGCAGTTTTCTAAGGCCTTATTGACCACCTCTCCTGAAGGGACCTGTTGGAGAGGTGGTTAATGCTGGCCGCTGGTTTGGCCTTTAACGGCCTCCTGCACGTGGGGTTGCCAAGTAGCGGTCCACCATATCTAGCAGCTCTTCCTGTTCCTGCACCCCTTGCATACTCCCAAGATCTTCAGCCACCATCCCCTCTTCTTGACCAGCCCAGTCCTGGTCACCAAAGCTACCCTCGGGTAAGGAGAAAGCAATGGACAGTGCAGAAGGCACTGTGGAGGGAGTGCCTGAACTCCCCCCTGCGAGAGCGCCCTTCACAGTGGAGAGACGTACCCGTTCGACAAGTCGAAGCTACCGGTCGGACGCCTCTTCCGTGGCTTGCTTCCAGCGCGGTGTCGGGTAAGCGGTCCTACCGCCTTGTTGCTGCCTCCCCCCGCCCCCCCCCCCCACTCTTCCGTGGCTTGGGAGACAGGTTTGTTCTAGAGCCTTTCTTCTCTGCCTAAAAGCAGAAGGCTCCCTGTGAAAGAAAAACCCGACCCCAGAGTTAACCTGACAGTCCGTTCTTTCACCTCCGTAGCGGGAGCGCCTGACTCCCGATGCACCGCTGTTGCATTGCTGAACGTAATGCCGCGCATGCGTGCTGAGCGGGTTCTTCACGTAGTCACTCACGTGACTCCGAAGTAAAACCAACAATAATAGACACATTCCACCTGCCCACCCACCCTCATGGTCATTTATACTTACTATACTTTGCATTTGTATTCAGCAAAGCAGAAAAACATGGAGGACAGTTTGAGGTCCAGAAGAAGGTGATATTGGGCTCTTGAAGAGCGTTGAGGGAGATAAATCCCCAGGGTTTGATTGGGTTTATCCCATGTTATCGAGAGAGACAGGAGAGGGGACTGCAGGGGTCCATGACAAAAGTCTTTACACCTTCTCCTGCCGCAGGAAAGGTCCTGGCAGACTGGAAAGTGGGCAAGTTATTCCTTTATTTAAGAAGGGAAGTAAAGAAAATGCAGGAAGTTATAGATCGGTGAGTCTCACGGCAGTGGTTGGAAAGCTGTCGGAGAATTTTCAGGATTGGATTTCATCACATTTGTAAGTGAACGAGCCAATTAGGGACATTCAGCATGGTTTTGTCTGTGGCATGAACGATTGATTTTATTGAGGAAATGGCAAAAGGGATTGATGAGGGTTGGACAATGGATGTTGTCTGCATGGATTTTGGCATGGCTTTGATAAAGATTAAGATGCATGGGATCCACCGTGACTTAATCATTTGGATTCAGAACTAACTTACTCATAGAAGACTAGGGGTTGTGATGAAAGAGTGTTACCCTGGCAGGACGTCTGTGCTTGGTGGAGTTCTGCAGGGATATCATAAACAATAGAGGACCCAGCACAGATCCCTGCAGAAGTCCACTGGTCACAGACCTCCTACTAGAGTAACATATAAACAAATTGGATACAAAAGTAGAAGGTATGCACAAAAAGCTGGAGTAACTCAGCAGGACAGGCAGCATCTCTGGAGAGAAGGAATGGGTGACGTTTCGAGTCGAGACCTTTCTTCAGGCTGATGTCAGGGGAGTGGGCGGGACAGAGATAGAATGTAGAGGGAAAGCAAGGGCTATTTGAAAGTAGAGAAGTCAATGTCCATACCGCTCGGGTAGAAGCTACCCACAAAAAGTATGAGGTGCTGTTACTCCAATTTGCACTGGGCCTCACTCTGACAATGGTGGAGGCTCATAGAAACATAGAAACATAGAAATTAGGTGCAGGAGTAGGCCATTCGGCCCTTCGAGCCTGCACCACCATTCAATATGATCATGGCTGATCATCTAACTCAGTATCCCGTACCTGCCTTCTCTCCATACCCCCTGATCCCCTTAGCCACAAGGGCCACATCTAACTCCCTCTTAAATATAGCCAATGAACTGGCCTCAACTACCCTCTGTGGCAGAGAGTTCCAGAGATTTACTACTCTCTGTGTGAAAAAAGTTCTTCTCATCTTGGTTTTAAAGGATTTCCCCCTTATCCTTAAGGTGTGACCCCTTGTCCTGGACTTCCCCAACATCGGGAGCAATCTTCCTGCATCTAGCCTGTCCAACCCCTTAAGAATTTTGTAAGTTTCTATAAGATCCCCTCTCAATCTCCTAAATTCTAGAGAGTATAAACCAAGTCTATCCAGTCTTTCTTCATGACAGTCCTGACATCCCAGGAATCAGTCTGGTGAACCGTCTCTGCACTCCCTCTATGGCAATAATGTCCTTCCTCAGATTTGGAGACCAAAACTGTACGCAATACTCTAGGTGTGGCCTCACCAAGACCCTGTACAACTGCAGTAGAACCTCCCTGCTCCTATACTCAAATCCTTTTGCAATGAAAGCTAACATACCATTCGCTTTCTTTACTGCCTGCTGCACCTGCATGCCTACCTTCAATGACTGGTGTACCATGACACCCAGGTCTCGCTGCATCTCCCCCTTTCCCAATCGGCCACCATATAGATAATAGTCTGCTCAGGCCAGAAAGGTCAGATTGGGAATGGGAGGGGGGGTTAAAGTGTTGAGCAATCGGGAGATCAGGTAGGTTAAGGCGGACTGAGCGGAAGTGTTCAGCGAAATGATCGCCGAGCCTGCACTTGGTCTCGCCGATGTAGAGAAGTTGACACCTGAAACAGCGGATGCAGTAGATGAGTTTGGAGGAGGTGCAAGTGAACCTCTGCCTCACCTGAAAAGACTGTCGTGGTCCCTGGAGGGAGTCGAAGTGGGTGGTAAAGGGACAGGTGTTGCATCTACTGCGGTTGCAGGGGAATGTACCTGGGGAGGGGATGGTTTGGGTGGGAAGGGATGAGTTGGCCAGGGAGTTGCGGAGGGAATGGTCTCTGTGGAAACCAGAAAGGGGTGGAGAGGGGAAGATGTGGCCAGTAGTGGGATCCCGTTGGAGGTGGCGAAAGTGTTGGAGGATTATATGCAGCGGCTGATGGGGTGGAAGGTGAGGGCAGTGGGACTCTGTCCTTGTTGTGAATGGGGCGAGGGGGAGCAAGGGTAGAACTGCGGTACAGGTGCACAACCTTTTATCTGAAAGCCTTGGGTCCAGACACTTGTCGGATTTCGGACATTTTCGGATTTCCGAATGGAAGATTTTTAGCGTAGATTAGGTAGGTAGCGCGGGCGGCTTCAAAAGTCTGGAGCGGCTGCCTCCTCCCTGGAGACCGGGGAATCATTGTAAATCATTGCATAAATGTTAGTCAGTTAGTTTGGAGGGATTTTATGTGGTGGTGGTGGGGTGGAGGTGAAGGGGGAAACTTTAATTCTTAATCCCCTACCTGGTCAGCGACTCCCAACATCGCGGAGCTGGGGGCTCTGTCCGGCCGCGGGCGGCGCTGGTTGGAGCTCCGACCCCGGCAATTCTACCCCTGGCTGCGAGGCGCTCCAAATCCAGCGTCGCCAGCGGCCGGACGCCCGCGGCCCCAGCTCCGCGAATGTTGGGAGTCGGTGGCCACAGCACTCCGGAGCTTACCGCACGGCAAATCGGGAAGGCATTGCCCACTCCCCGCTGGTATCCCAGCGCTGCGACGCCGCCGACTCCCAACATTCGCGGAGCTGGGGCTGCAGGCGTCCGGCCGCGGGCGGCGGTGGATTTGGAACGCCTCGCAGCCAGGGGTAGAGTTGCCGGGGTCGGAGCTACAACCGGCGCCGCCTGCAGCCCCAGCTGGGAGTTGGCGGCCACAGCGCTGCGGAGCTTACTGCACGGCGACCCGGTAAGGCATTGACCGCTCCCCGCCTCTCCGACCAGGTAGGGGACTAAGAATTAAAGTTTACCCCTTCAACCCCACCCCCCCCCCCCCTTCACATAAAAGCCCTCCAAACTAACTGACTAACATTTAAGCAATGATTTACAGATGTTTAAGTGTCTCCCCGCAGCCACTACAATAGTACAGACCTGGGTTGACCGTGGGTCGTTTCGGGTCAAGTTTGGCGCCAAACGCGAGCTTGGGTGTGCAGACGACATCCTGGGAAAAAATGGCCGGTTTTCGGAGTTTTTCGTTTTCAGGAACACCGGATAAAAGGTTGTGCACCTGTATATCAAGGAGACCCTAGTGAGAGCCTCATCTATAATGGAACCCTGTTTCCTAAAGAATGAGGACATCTCCGGTGATCTAGTATGGAACACCTCATCCTGGGCACAGATGCAGTGTAGACAGAGGAATTGGGAGTAGGGGAGAGAATCTTTGCAGGAAGCAGGATGGGAAGAAGTGTAGTCTAGATAGCTATGGGAGTCAGTAGGTTTGTAGTAGACCTCGGTCAATAGTCTGTCTCCTGTGATGGAGATGGTGAGATCCAGAAACGGTAGGGAGATGTCGGAGATTGTCCAAGTGAATTTGAGTGCAGGATGGAAGTTAGTCATGAAGTTTGCAGGATGGCAATTAGTCGTGAAGTTAATGAAGTCATAAAGTTTTGTCTCTCCGACAAAAGTAGAAGGGGTGGTTTGTAAGTTTGCAGATGACACCATAATAGTAGGAAGACTGTCGAGGTAAACAGCTGGATATAGACCCGGTACTTCTCTTCTGCCTTTAAGTCAAAAATCTCAGTTGTGTGTACTAACCACACTGGAGATAATTGAGCGGTTCACTGTCAAAAAGGATACAGGGAATGCTACTTGAAGTGTTGAAGATTACACATCCTCCACTCATTGGATTTTGATGAAGAAGCGAGACTGCTTTTGTAACTGCTGTAATTTTAGTCATGACTCTCATTTGCAGAGGAGTGCTTGTTGTGCACCATTGAAATATTGTATCGTATTGTATTGTATATCTTTATTGTCTTTTCCTGAGTATTCACATACCCAGAGGAAACAAAAAAACGTTGCTCAACCAGTGTCCATTCAGTGTGCAGTAAAAATAAATAGAAATAAAAATACATATATCATGAACAAATTTAACACTCTACTAAACATTCAACAGGCGTTCCGATCGGCAGCGGCACGACAGTGGCTCTGCTGCAGTGTGTCCAGGTTGGTGGTTGGTGCGCGATACTTTGGCAGGGGGCAAAGTCCGTTTAGCAGTCTTATAGCCTGCGGGAAGAAGCTGAGGAGCATCCTGCTGGTTTTGCAGCTAATGCTCCTGTACCTCTTCCCAGATGGCAGGATGGAGAATATGTGATGCGATGGGTGGTAGGGGTCTTTGATGATGGAGATGGCTCTGCTGATACATCTCTTCCTGTATATGTCCAGCAGGAAAGGGAGTGGAGCACCAATAATCCTGCTGGCGGTCTTCACAATCCTGTCTAGTTGGTGCCGTTCGTACGCCTTGCAGCTCCCGAACCAGAAAGTGATGCCGTAGGTTAATACATTATGCTATAAAACAAATTGTTCCATAATCATTTCTTATAAGTTCCACCCTAAGGAATTGGTGGTGGACTTTAGGAGGAGAGGAACACCCCTGTCCCCAGTCTCCATCAATGGTGCGGATGTGCAGTTTACCAGGAAGTACAAATACCTTGGAGTGTACCTAGACAGTAAACTGGACTGGTCCAGGAACGCTGAGGCCCTGTACAAGATGGGACAGAGCCGGCTGTACTTTTTGAGAAGGCTCAGCTTCTTCAACTTCTGAGGCAAGATGCTGCAGATGTTCTACCAATAGGTGGTAGCCAGTGCCAATGCAGCAGGGCGAAGGTTGCGGAGACCAATAGGATCAACAAACTCTTCAGGAAGGCTGGCTCTGTCCTGGGGGCAGAGTTAGATTCATGCAAGGTGGTCTTGGAGGGGAGGATCCCCCTCAAACTACAGAGCATCCTGGACAATACAGCTCACCCTCTCCATGACACACAGGTCAACCTGAGGAGCACCTTCAGCCACAGACTGGTTCCACCAAGATGCAGGACGGAATGCCAGAGATCTTTCTTCCCTATGGCTATCAAACTTTACAACTCCTCCCCTTTCTGTCGTGCAGTAGACTGCGACTGACTCCACTCCCCAATCTTTGCACATCCCCAATCCTTTCCACTCGTCACTTTAATTTCATGTTTCATGTATTTTGTGTTTTTATGACTGTTGGCAGATCAATTTCCATCCTGGGATGAATAAAGTTCTATCATATCGTATCGTATCTAACTCCAACATTAGTTGACACAATGATCATTGGTTTGCACTCTGACGCTAAGATATTGACAGTTCAGATGATGAGATATCCTACAACATTTTTGCAACACTGATGCCGAGCATAACATTGTTGCGTATGGTGAAATAGTGGCTGAGTTATTGAACCTGCGGACAGTGGTCTTGTCTGTTGGTGCACTGACATTAGTTTGACTACCGCAATGATAGCTGCGGAAATCAAATTATATGATTTTTTAAAATCTTGAATGGAAATAAATTTCATTTCTGTAATAATAACCATGAAATTGCCAGATTTCTGAAAAACCATCATGGAAAAATATGACCACCACCCAGTCATGCCAATGTCAGCTCCAGACTCACCAGCTTGGTTGACTGTTAACTGATGTCTCCATTTGTAGGTCATTTGGGATGGACAATAAATGCAGCCCTTGCCCATGACATCCACATCCTGTGAATAAATAAATATAGACCATAACAATAAATAAGTGTTTAACACCGTGATATCTTACCCCTCTACACATGTTATCAGAGCTATCCTACAAATATGCTTGACACATTTTATCCCGCCTAATATTTGTGGAGAACTCTATGACTCGTACCTGCATCGTGAGATGTGACTTTCACGATCTTTCAGTAATATCCTTTATTTTTTCAATTAAATAGCTGAATTAATTGGCATAGTTTGAGAATTTCAAAGGACAGCAGATCACCGACATTAATGCAGCCTCACATTAGTTACCCCAGCTTTTTAATATCAACTTCAGACAAAGCAGAGACAGGAGGAATTGCAAATGGTGGAATCTTATGTAAAACACAAAGTACTGGAGTAGCTCAGTGGGTCAGATAGCATCTGTGGAATGAATGTATAGGTGATGTTTCAGGTCAAGACCTTTCTTTGGAATCTGTATGGTAGGGGGAGAAAGCTGGAAAAGGGCTGGGAATAGGACACATCCTGAAAAGTGTAACTGCAGGAGACGCACCAACTCTCCATATGCCTCTCCCTCGCCTCCATCCAGGGCCTGCAGTAGTCCTTGCAGGTGAAACTGAGGTTCAAATGCACTTCCTCTATCCTCATCTTCTGCATCCAATGTTCCCCATGTGGCCTCCTGTACATCAGTGAGACAAAGCGTAGACTCGGCGCCCGTTTCACCGTACACTTGCACTCCTTTCACCAAGGCCTAGTGGCTCGAAGGGCCGAATGGCCTACTCCTGCACCTAATTTCTATCTCCCAGTTGCTAGCCATTTTCACTCCCCTTGCCATTCCCATGCTGACCTTTCTGTCCTGGGCCTTCTCCATTGCCAGAGTGAGGCCAAAGACAAAGTGGAGGAGCAGCACCTCATATTCCGCTTGGGTAGCTTACAACCGAATTGTATGAACATTGAATCTCCCAATTTTCGGTAACCTCTAACGGTAGAGGAGGCACAGTTGCACAGCAGTATAAAGGCTGCCTTGCAGCGCCAGAGAGCTGGCTTTGACCCTGGCTACAGGTGCTGAATGTATGGAGTTTGTACGATCTCCCCGTGACCACGTGAGTTTTTTCTGGGTTCTCTGATTTCCTTCCATGTTCCAACAACGTGCAGGTTTGTAGGTTAATTGGCTCCTGTAAATTATCCCTAGTATATAGGATAGAACTAGTGTAACGCTGGCCGATGCAGACCCGGTGATCTATTTCTACGCTGTATCTCTAACCTAACGGAAACTAAACTGACAACCCACTGCTTTCCCTCCCCTTCCTCCCCCCACACCTCCCTTTCTCCTCCCCTGCCCTCGTCTTCCAATGCCCCACCTAGACTTGCACCTATTTCTCTCCTCCACCTATGATCCTTCCTCTGGTTTCACAATTGGCAATTCTTCAATCCTTTTTTTAAAGCTCTGGCCTTTGTCCAAACACCTGTCTATCAAAAGCCTCCCTTGTTTGTGTTCACCTATTAACGGCCACACTTTGTCCTGCCCCTTCACTCTTCTAGCGTTCGTTACCCCCCCCCCCCCCCCCCTCCCCCGCTCCCCCCCTCCTCCCCCCACAATCCATCCAGAGATGCTGCCTGACCCGCTGAGTTACTCCAGCACCTTGTGTCTTTTTCTTTCCTGGAAAGTGATAGATGAATGGGATTTGATTGCTGGATGGGTGGACAA
Source organism: Leucoraja erinaceus (assembly GCF_028641065.1). Taxonomy (NCBI): domain Eukaryota; kingdom Metazoa; phylum Chordata; class Chondrichthyes; order Rajiformes; family Rajidae; genus Leucoraja; species Leucoraja erinaceus. The sequence goes on from NC_073396.1 coordinate 31,996,716, forward strand.
AGGCTATAGATGAAAAGAAGGCAAAAGGATGTCCGATAAGGGGAGAAGATGAGTGAAATGTAAATCTAGAGGGAAGGATATAGATAAAAAGAGACAGGGTTGGTGAAAAAAAGAGGGGTGGTGAAATTGGAGAAAACATTGTGATTGGGCCGACACAAAAAAGAGAGGGGCAGAAGGAGTTGTGACTTTAAAATTGGAAAATTCAATGTTCATACCATTGGGCACTAAGCAGTATATGAAGTGCTGCTCCTTCAGTTTGCGTGTGGCCTCATTCCAGCAATGGAAGTGACCATGGACAGAAAGGTTAGGCAAGGCAAGGCAAGGCAAGGCAAGGCAAGGCAAGGCAAGGCAAGGCAAGGCAAGGCAAGGCAAGGCAAGGCAAGGCAAGGCAAGGAAAGGCAAGGCAAGGCAAGGCAAGGCAAGGCAAGGCAAGGCAAGGCAAGGCAAGGCAAGGCAAGGCAAGGCAAGGCAAGGCAAGGCAAGTTTATTTGTATAGCACCTTTCAACAACAAGGTAATTCAAAGTGCTTTACATAAAACATTATAAGCATTGGAAAGAAAAACATATGAAATGACATTTAGATGTAAAACGATTATTAGATTATTCAGATAAAATAATTACAAAATTAACAGCAATTAAAAATAAAATATTTAAAACCAGGAATAGAAGTTACAGTGCAGTATAGGTAATTAATAAATTGTATTGTTTACTGAAAGGCAGCGGCAAACAGAAAAATCTTCAGTCTAGATTTAAAAGAGCTGAGAGTTGCAGCAGACCTGCAGTTTTCTAGGAGTTTGTTCCAGATATGTGGTGCATAAAAAACTAAATGCTACCTCTCCATGTTTAGTCCTGACTGTGGGGACACAGAGCAGACCTGTCCCAGACGATCTGAGAGGTCTGGGTGGTTCGTAGCCAAGCAGAAGATCAGAAATGTATTTTGGCCCTAAACCATTCAGTGCTTTGTAAACCCACAGTGGTATTTTGAAATCAATTCTTTGACAGACAGGAAGCCAGTGTAAAGACCTCAGAACTGGAGTAATGTGATCTACTTTTTTGGTCTTAGTGAGGACTCGAGCAGCAGCGTTCTGAATTAACTGCAGCCGTCTGATCGACTTTTTAGGGAGACCTATAAAGACACTGTTACAGTAGTCGAGCCTGCTGAAGATAAATGCATGGACAAGTTTTTCCAAATCCTGCTGAGACATAAGTCCTTTAATCCTTGATATATTCTTTAAGTGAGAGTAGGCTGACTTTGTGACTGTTTTTATGTGGCTGTTGAAGGTTAGTATGTGAATGGGAAGAGGAGTCAAAATCTTTAGCAACCAGAGGAGACATGGGGGAGAGATCAATCAACAGCAGCAGTGGGGGGGGGGGGGGGGGGGGGGGGGGGGGTAACCATATTTACTGAAGAGAGAGGACATCTCGGACGTCCTAGAGTGGACAGCCTCATCTGGGGAACAGTGGTGTCAGAGACAGAGACATTGAGAGTAAGAGACATTGAGAGTGAGGGTATCCTTGCAAGAGACATGAGGTGACACCTCCATCCGTGGACCCCAGTAGCCCTTCAAGGTGGGACAGAGGTACACCTGCACCTCTTTAAACCTCATCTATTGCATTCAGAGCTCTCAATGTGTCGCCATATACATTGGCGAGAGCAAGCATAGATTAGACTACCATTTCACTGAATGTCACCTATCTATTTCATCTCAAGATATTGCCTGACCAATTGAGTTACTCTGGCACCTTGTGTTTCTGGTAAAGCATTTGGTTTCTGTGAAGAAGTGTACAATTATACCACTTAACGTTAATTATATGCTAGACTCTTTAGAACGTATTTCAGGCTCACTTAACAGGAACACAGAGTCATCATATTGAAGTGGTTTCCTGGAGGCTTTAACATATTTAAAAATTGAGACGAAAATGAAGAACTGAATGATTCTGCTTCCCAAACTGCATTTTTATTTGGATATCCATTAACCGTAGTAATTCTGTGACTGGAGCAAAAAACTACAGATGCTGGAAATCTTCAACAGAAATAGAAAATGCTGGACACACTCAGCAGGTTAAGAAACATCAAAGAGGAGAGAAACTGGATTGATGTTGCCGTTAAAGGACCTTTCATCAGAACTGTAAAAGTGAGATGACAAGTGTGTTAAGCTGTAAAGAGAGGAAGGGATGAAGTAAACAGAGATAATGTTTATAAAGGGCGCAGACCAAAGTTTTAAGATGACAACTAGTTCTTCTTTTCGTGTCCATCTTGTTACAAATGTTGGCCTCGCTGTCATCGTCCGTCCTGAAAAGGACGCAAGCTTCCAGCGACAATCAGTGACCCTTGTCACAGTAGATGATGGTGGTTCCAGAATTAGCTCAGGATACTTCCAGTTTCCAGCCCCGACAACTAGTTTAAAACACAGCAGTTGAAGACAAAATAAAAATAAATAAATTGAACTGGAAAAAAGTATAACCGTGTATGGGAGCGACAAAAAAAAGAGTCTTTACTTAATTCAATATTGGGTCCAAGTGCTTCAACATACTCAGCTAGAGAGTGAGGTACAGGTCCTTCACAGGCTACAGTAGGGTTCCTGGAAAGGCAACTTCAAACTTAGTCTCCAAGATGCCTGCAGCCCTGCAGCTATGCAAACCCATGCCTCTGGTCTCCCAAATGCACGTGGGCTGCACATAAGTCTGCCATCCATAACAATTGGAGGACATGTATTCTTTCTTCAGCATATGTTGATCATCATTGAAGCAAAATAAGAAGCAGAAGAGGGAAATTAGGGCTGGAATGCTTACTGAAGATAGGATTAAAGGACTGTAGCTCACCTTTTTGTAAAACACATTATAACTTTTCAGACAACAATATGTTCATTATTTTCCAATAATCATGGAATAATAGGAAAGTACAGCACAGAAACAGGTCTCAATGCCCCCTTGTCCAAGTCGACCATTCTGCCTGTCTCTGCTAATCCCATTTCCCTGCATTAAGCTAATTTCCCTCTACCCCTTTCTATCCAAGATCCCTGTTAAACATCTGCCTCCACTGACAGCTCATTATTACAAATACCCTCTGTATGAAAAACATGTCCCTTAGATCCTCTTTAAATTTCTCACTCTGCCGCTAATCCATTGCATCAAATTCAAGTATGGTCTGTCTGGTCTTATTTTTTTAATTTATTTTGCTTAAAACTGATTTCAGTCTTAAGAAAACATCTCTAATTTGTAATGTTAACTTTATTTTTTTTCCAAAGATGCTTCTTGATCTGCTGCTACTTTGCTCTGTATCAACATCGATATTTCTCTTTGAAAATGTTCTCACTTAATAGCGAGGTTATGGATTCTTGAAAATGGATTTCTGGTACCTGTCACATTTTTCCAACCGGCTGGGGGCAAAGTCAGACACCCAGTTAAGTACAAGTTTAAGGTCGGTGCAAGATTCTCAAAATACCGCAACACTTGATACTTTACAGAAAATCTACCACATATTATAACGTGACAAGCAGGACTCAGCTAGTAGCGGATTCAACAATTCGATAATTATTTTTAAAAATTTTGTCCAAATTCTGTGCCGTTTGTGCTGGAAAACGTTTAACAGCTGCAAGATGTGTTCAATCCAATCTTGTCAAATAGGTCTATTTGCTCTATAGAATTATATGAGCAAAGCCGACAAAAAAACCCTAATATTAAATAAACAATTGAAGTAAAAACAAATTGTTTGAATGCTCTGACCTATATCAGCCTACTGGCATCAGTGCAATACAAGTGATTAAATACAAGCACAGCATGGTAGTGTGCTGGATAAGACACCAGCTCTGAAAGATGAAGCTCTCAGGGGCATCAGCGCAAAACGGCAGCATTTGTTTCTGTCTTTTAAAGATAAGCTGCAGGCACATCCCCCCCTATTCCACATTCTATTTCAATTGAGTGAAACAAAAATTGTATAGAAAAGTAGAAAATAGTTGAAAACGCAATTCAATTAATTTTTTACTAATTGCTTGAATTGAGGCTTTTCACAGTTGGAAATGGCTGATTAGGAAATTAGCATCCCTTAATTGGGACGGGCGCAAGGATTAGGAGACCTGAATAGGTCTTTCATGTGGATTTTCAAAGACTCAAATAATAAGTAATAAATATTTGGGTGATTTTATTTCTCGGCACCAATAAGATTGAGATATCCGAGGGAGAGTTTTCAAACAGCCTCATATCGCCACGGCACTCACGCTGCCTGATACTCTTACATCTGGATGTTGCAAAGCATGTCACGATCCATACCACACACCCCACAGCTATATTTATTTTAAGAACAATAATAAAATTTAAATCATAACCATCTTCTTCTGCGTGGTGTATATTAAACACGTGGTGGAATTTGCACCAAAGAGCGACTGAAATGTTGTGAATGTTTCCTTATAGATTAGGAATAGCAGGAGTAACCTGCTGGCATCATGAGGAGATTTAGGATTTCCCATGTCCCAATATTCCTTTAGGTGTGAGATTGTTTGGTCATTTGGTCATGAGGTTGACCTCATTGGTGACTCTCGGACTATCCTCATTCGGACTTTGCTGGCTTTACCTTGCACAAAATGTTATCCCTTAAAGGCCTGTCCCACTTGGGCGTCATTTATGCAACATCATTTACGCGTCACGACGCACGACACGTGCATCATGACGAGCACGTGATGCCTGCACGGCTTGCATTACGTGCGCATGGCGATCTAGGCAGTGACGCGCAGTCGCATGCGGCGCCCCAGGATTTGGGGATTCACGAAATCTTCGTGTGCCACCTGCGTGACACGCAAATGACACCCAAGTGGGACAGGCCTTTTATCATGTATCTATTCACTCAATTGTAAATGGCTCAATTGTAATTGTGTATTGTCTTTCCGCTGTGTAGGAAAGAAGTGCAGATCCTGGTTTAAATCGAAAATACACACAAAATGCTGGAGTAACTCAGCGGGCCAGGCAGCATCTCTGAAGAGGAGGAATGGGTGATGTTTCAGGTCGAGACCCTTCTGGATAACACACAACAAAAGCTTTTCACTGTACCTCGGTGGACAAGACAATAAAATAAACGAAAGTGTTTTCAGACCACCAACATCTCCTACCTCAAATATAGTTGCTGTTAACTCAGAATATCCCACATTCAGTAAATTACCGTTCCACTCATTTACTCCTGCTTGCATTATAGGATTAATGTCAATCCTAAAATGGAATTAGCCAGTAATCCGATTAAATTAGGTCAGTAGTGAAAATGCTCCTCACTTTTTGTCAATGTCTGTGCAAGCCTCAAGCTTTCAGTGCCTTCTCTACACAGAGCCTTGGTAACATTGTTTTAATTTTCCTCTACCTGCTCTCCTGCTCAAAAATTAACATTTCCCATTTGTTCATGGTACTTCTTGATAGTTTTTCTTCATAATTGTATGGAGACTTATTGAATTTCTGATGTGGTGAGATTTATTTTTCAAATCGCATTGCTAAGTAGAGGATGGATCTGCTGGCGGGTAATGTACTATGAATATATTGATTGAAAAGAATATTATCAGCTGACTGATAAAGGGTCTTGCAATTTAATTGACAGCAGAATGGAACCTTATTTTAACCCTCACTGATCGCAATAATCAGTCAGAATTAAAGATCGAATCTCACTTTTTGTAACCATGTTTCATTCATTTACATTAACGTTTCTGCATTTAGTCATGATCAATGGCTGTTGAAAGTAACAATTTTCCTTTTTATGTTTTACAGCTCACAGGAATACGCAGCAAAAAAACATGAAGTAGTTGACCTTTCTTGTTTTTAAACCAGCTTCAAACATATTTTACCTCAGCGCATAGGCCTTTAGCTCTGGGAGATGGTGATATACCATTATCAACTGGAATGGTATTTGCTGAATTAGAATGCAAGTAAGCTTTCATGTCACAACTTCCCAGTGAGAATGAACCACCTTGATATACATTTAGATTTGACTTTTGCTCATTTCCACAAATGGATGAACAAGCATCGAGTGATTTGTGGCAACCTCGTCAACCCTGACATTATAAAAGTGAAAATAAACTCCCAGTGGCAAGATTAGATTGGTAGAAACACATTATAAAAACATGGCAACATTTAGATTCAAACCATCTATGAACTTTTAGCAGAATGTTGGAAAGTAGCAAAGAACTGCTTCAGAAACCAAGGATTCATGCATGTTGAACAACTAAATGGCGAATTGCAAGCAGACTTTTTGGTTTGTCATTCCACTAATCTCACCTCATGTCCTTGAGGGAGAACTAATTAAGTAAATGAGACAGGCACCTGTAGATGTGTCAGAACTATAATGATCGACACCTGGAGAAGCAGCAATCTTATTGTTGCTTCACAAAGGTCCACTTGCGAACTGACCTGAGAGGGAAAGGGAGTTAGAAGAAATGGAGGAAATTGCTAGCCGAGGAATTTTGAAATGTTCAATCATCCACTGTAGGACACCACGGAGCAAGGGTCCAAGGTCTGGAAAGATGTGGCCAAAGTATTGTAGACAAATTGGACTTTGAAACAGCCCTAAAAACTGTCATTAGATGTTTGCCAAATCAACCACCAGTCTTGAACCACAATAAAATTAAATTTCCCTGTGGGTATGTTTTTCAAATTTCTCGATAAAATGTTACTGGATGGATCACTCCAGGGGAAAAAGAGAGGGAGGGGAAGGAGTTGGGAAAGAAAGATGGAAGGGTGGGGCTACGAAGAGAGTAGAGGAAATGATTGCGGTAAACCAGGGAACCACTCACACAATCAGGCATTCGAGAAGAATAAAACCGACAGTGGTTTAGAGGCATCTGTAGTTCAAATTGCTCTATCCTTGTGGCTAAAAGAGAGAGTGCTGGTACTTAAAACCGGACATGAAAGGATGAGAAAACGACAATTATATTCCTTCAGTTGTTGCAATTTTTCTTCAATCAAATAGAAATCCACTATATTCAAGTGGCAAAGAAACTAATCCAACTGTAAAATCACTAAAATTATCATTCTACCATGTGACCTTGCTTGCATTATACAGGAGCACCCTCAGGTGGTCATCATCAATTTTTGATATGCTTTTTCTGTCAATGTTCTCCCTGCCCACTCGTCCAAACGTACAGCTTTTTAATGTGGTTTTGCTTTTTTGCTGTATGCTCCAAACCAATGCAACTCAAACCACTGCTCTTGTCACACTTTCCCTTTAGTCTATTTGAAGCCTTTTGTTTTTATTTAAAAATACACATTGATTCAAAATAATAATCAAAAATATATAAATGCAGAATATTCTAGTCAACATTTGCATGTTATTTTATTACTGACAGTGAGAAGTCTAAAGAAGGTTCTCGACCTGAAACTTCACCTATTCATGTTCTCCAGAGATGTTGACTGGCCTGCTGAGTTACTCCAGCACTCTGTGCCTTTTTCCATGAACCAGCAGCTGAAGTTCCTTGTTTCTACTACTTATTCTGTAAAGGGCCTGTCCCACTGTACGAGGTAATTCAAGAGTTCTCCCGAGTTTCCCCTGATTCGAACTCGGAGAATTACGGTAATAGCCGCTCGTAGGTACTCGGGGCTCTCGTGGACATTTGTCAACATATTGAAAAATCTTTCTGAGCTTACCGCGTTTCCCGAGTACCTGCCGTTAGTGTTACGAGCCGCTAAGAGACGTCCCGAGCTCCAATGTACCCGCTATGTACATTCTAAGTACTTACCACGAGTTTGATTTTTTTTTTTAAACTCGGGAGAGCTCTTGAATTACCTCGTACAGTGGGACAGGCTCTTTACTTAACATCAACACACCATCAACGATCATCCATTTATGAACTTAAAGTTTTAACTAATGGCCGGAAGGACCTGTCCCATCCCCAAGGTGGCCCATCCCCATTGCGACTCAGCCTCTTATTAAATGGTGCAGCAAGCTCACCTTGTTATAATCTTAGCTCTGCATTCCCACCCCCCTCTTTCATAGATGCATAATTGTCCTACATTGGAACGATTTATGTGAAAATCTATTAGCTTTCTCTAGTAATTCCATGCTAGTCTTATGCAAATCATCATGTGGTGATGAAGTGCTTTGAGAGGTTAGTTATGACACATATCAACTCCTAACTTAGCAAGAACCTGGACCCACCACAATAGGTCAATGAGGTAAATGATCTTGCCAGCTCTCCACTCTGCACTGGACCACTTGAACAATAAAAACACATACAACAGGCTGTTGTTCGTAGACTACAGCTCAGCGTTCAACAACGTTGTCGCCTCCAAACTTGGTACCAAGCTCAGGGAACAGGATCTCTGTGCCTCTCTTTGCAACTGGATCCCCAACTTCCTCATCAACAGAACAAAATCGATAAGACTGGCAACAATACTTCCTCGATACAATCAGCACCGGAGCACCTCAAGGCTGTGTACACAGCCTCCAGCTCTACTCACTCTATACTCATGACTGTATAGCAGCACACACTTCCAACAAAATCTTTAAATTCGCCAAAACTCCTTTGTTGTCGGACGAATTACAGATAATAATGAGTCAGTGTATTCAGTCGTCTGATTGAATGGCGCCAGAACAACATTGCTCAACGTCAGTTAAAACAAGGAGAGGACGGTCAAGACGGTCTTAACCCGAAACTTCAACTATCCATGTTCTCCAGAGACTCTGCCTGATCTGCTGAGTTCCTCCAGCACTTTGTCTTCATCGATGGGTCAGTGGTGGCGAGAGACAACAACTTCAAGTTCCTATCATGTATATCCCTGGACCCAGCCCATGATGCTATCAGAAACAAAAGCCCATCAACAGCTCTACTTCCTTGGAAAGTTGAGGGGATTTGGTGTGTTGATGAGTACTGTCTGGCAGCTGTAACAGCTGTACGGTACAGAGCAGACTGGCTGCTTGCATCACGTCCTGATCCAGTGACTCGAATGGCCAGGAATGAAGAAGATTACAAAATGTGGTGAACACTGCTTGACTTCATCCACTTCACCACTAACTTCCATCCGGCACTCAAATACACCTGGACCATTTCCGACACTTCCCTACCATTCCTTGACCTCACTATCTCCATTGCAGGTGATAGACTTCTGACCGACATCCACTATAAACCCACTGACTACCATGGCTATCTGGACTACACTTCTTCCCACCCTGCTTCCTGTAAGGACTCCATCCCCTACTCCCAATTCCTCCGTCTACGCCGCATCTGCTCCACGGATGAGGCGTTCCACACCAGGACATCTGAAATGTCCTCATTATTCAGGGAACGGGGGTTCCCCTCCTCCACCATAGATGAGGCTCACACCAGGGTCTCTTCCATACCCCGCAACACTGCTCTCTCTCCCCATTCCCCCACTCGCAACAAGGGCAGAGTCCCCCTAGTCCTCACCTTTCATCCCACCAGCCGTCACATACAAAAGGTAATCCTCCATCAGTTTCGCCACCTCCAACGTGACCCCACCACTCGCCACATCTTCCCATCTCCCCCCATATCTGCCTTCCACAAAGACCGCTCCCTCCATAACTCCCTTGTCAATTCTTCCCTTCCCTCTTGTACCACCCCCTCCCCGGGCACTTTCCCTTGCAACCGCAAGAGATGCAACACTTGTCCCTTTACCTCCTCCCTCGACTCCGTTCAAGGACCCAAGCAGTCATTCCAGGTGCGACAGAGGTTTACCTGCATCTCCTCCAAACCTCATCTATTGCATCCGCTGCTCTAGATGTCAGCAGATCTATATCGGTGAGACCAAGCGGAGGTTGGGCGATCGTTTCGCCGAACACCTCCGCTCGGTCCGCAATAACCAAGCTGACCTCCCGGTGGCTCAGCACTTCAACTCCCTCTCCCACTCCGCCTCCGACCTCTCTGTCCTGGGTCTCCTCCATGGCCACAGCGAGCAGCACCGGAAATTGGAGGAACAGCACCTCATATTCCGTTTGGGGAGTCTGCATCCTGGGGGCATGAACATCGAATTCTCCCAATTTTGTTAGTCCTTGCTGTCTCCTCCCCTTCCTCAGTCCCCCTGCTGTCTCCTCCCATCCTCCAGCCTTCGGTCTCCTCCTCCTTTTTCCTTTCTTGTCCCCGCCCCCTGCCCCCGATCAGTCTGAAGAAGGGTTTCGGCCCGAAACGTTGCCTATTTCCTTCGCTCCATAGATGCTGCTGCACCCGCTGAGTTTCTCCAGTTTTTTTGTGTACCTTCGATTTTCCAGCATCTGCAGTTCCTTCTTAAACACTGCTTGATCCAACTGTCCTCCCCAACATCAAAGGGATTTATAAAAAGCATGGCCTCAAAAAGTCAACCAGCATAATCAAAGACTCACATCACTCTGGCCACACTCTCATTTCACTCCTGCCATCGGGAAGATGGTACAGTATAGGAGTCTGAAAACTGTGACGTCCAGATTCAGGAACATCTTCTTCCTGACAACCGTCCAATGAACACTACGAACTCCAACTAAACACCAAACTATTAACTGTCTTGATTGCACTAGGGATTTGGGGCTTTGTTTTGATTCGCACAATATTGTTTTTTTCTTATTTATTGAACCTTTTGTGTTTGTTTATTATGTTCTCTATTGAGTACTGTGTTTACAAACCTGGTGTGCTGCTACAAGTAAAAATGTCATTCTTGCATTATGGTACATGCGACAATTAATCACTCTTGATTCTCCAGAGATGTTTTACATCCCAGAACTCTGCAATCAGCATTTAGACACTATGCTTATTCTTTATTTTTCCTACCAGAATTGACAATATCACACATTCCTCATTATGTTCCTTTGAAAGATAATTATTCACTCATTTACTTCTTCTTTTGAAAACTTAAAAAAAAAACGTTTTCACCTTCATCGGCTTCTATTTCCATTCTTGCTTTCAATAAAGTATTTGACTAAAATTCACATTCGCAGACACATGTCTTTCTTGAACAAATGTCTTTGCCCCAATGTATACTTCGTGGTTTTAAACTGAAATTCCATCCTTTAAATTTCAGATACTCCTACAATTACAGACTATTCAACATTACCCCAGTCACTGCTGTTAGCACATCCTGATATCCATACTTTGAACCCTTGTCGACCCCCAAGTATAACCCTTTGTATTTCTTTCACTATCCCCTTTGACTTTTCCCTCTCGGATCCAACAAGATCAATCCTCAGGACAGACTCAGCTTCATCTCACCTTTTCTCATCTTGATAAATTCTAAACCTAACATGACGCTGAAGGCCAGATCCTAGGCATTCAGGTCTGGCGATGCAGAGGTGCATAAGAAATCCAGATATGACCATTGACAAGGGCATCAAAAAAGCAAAAGGGACACTGTAACTGTAATACCAACTGTATGGGGCCCCGGCAAGGCACATAACTGTTCTCCCTATCAAAGAGTGGTCAATCGATCAATCTCACTTCTGTACTCTGACTCATCAGCATCTGTAATTCATCCAAAACTCAGCTGCCTCCTGATTTGGCCTTGTGAAGGTATTCAAGCCCTGCCACAGCTGCCGATCATCCGCCATCCTCCAGCTTAGAGCGATAGTCCAATAGACAATAGACAATAGGTGCAGGAGTAGGCCATTTGGCCCTTCGAGCCAGCACCGCCATTCAATGTGATCATGGCTGATCATCCCCAATCAGTACCCCGTTCCTGCCTTCTACCCATATACCAACTCCACTATTTTTAAGAGCCTTATCTAGCTCTCTCTTGAAAGCATCCAGAGAACCTGCCTCCATCACCCTCTGAGGCAGAGAATTCCACAGACTCACCACTCTCTGTGAGAAAAAAGTGTTTCCTCGTCTCCATTATAAATGGCTTACTCCTTATTCTTAAACTGTGGCCCCTGGTTCTGGACTCCCCCAACATCGGGAACATGTTTCCTGTCTCTAGTATGTCCAAGCCCTTAACAATCTTATATGTTTCAATGAGATACCCTCTCATCCTTCAAAACGCCAGAGTGTACATTTCACTCCTGCCATCGGGAAGAAGGCATAGGAGCCTGAAAACTGTAACGTCCAGGTTCAGGAAAAGCTTCTTCCCTGCAGTCATTCAGCTAATAAACACTACAACCTCAAATAAGCTCTGAACTACATAGACTATTATTGTTATTATTACACTTTTATTGCTGTGTTGTGTGTGATCTATATACATATATGATCTATGTATGTGTGTATTTGTGAGTATGTGTTTAAATGCACCCACTGAACTTTTTTTCCTCGTGTTTATTATATTGTTTACAGTGTACTACGTTTACATATTCTGTTGTGCTGTTGCGTAAGAATTTAATTGTTCTATCTGGGTCATAAGACAATAAAACACTCTTGACTCTTGATTGTGTCTCACCAATCTGATTGAATATTTTGAGGATGTGACCAAAAAGGTTGATGAAGGCATTGCATACGTGGATTTCAGTAAGGCATTTGACAAGGTTCCGCATTGGTAGGCTGGTTATGTCCCAATGAGATTCAAGGAGAGATAGCGGAATGGATAGAAAATTGGCTTCATGGAAGGAAGTGGAGGGTAATCGTGGAATGTTGCTTTTCGGATTGGAGGCTTGTGACTAGTGGTGTGACTCAGAGTTCAGTGCTGAGCCTATTGCTGTTTGTCATCTACATCAATGATTTGGATGAGAAGGTACATGGCACGGTTAAAACATTTTCAGATGACACTACAGTGGGTGGTATTGTAGTGAAGATGGTTGTCAAATCTTGATCGGTTGGGCAAGTGAACTGAGACACGATTGATGTAATTTAATGCAGAGAAATGTGAGGTGAACATTAACATGGGCCGAACCTGCACAGTGAACCATAGGGCTCTGGGAAGTGTTGTAAACCAGAGAGATTTAGGAGTGCAGGTACATAGTTTGTTAAAAGTGGCATCTCAGGTAGATAAGGTGTCAAAGAGGCTTCATCAGTCAGAGCATTGCATACAGAAGTTGGGAGGTCATGTTGCAATTGTATAAGCTGTATTTAAAGTATTCCGTTTTGGCCACCATGTTGTAGGTAAGATATTGTCAAGCTTTAAAAGGTGCAGAGAAGATTTACAAGGATGTTTCCAGGACTTGAGGGCATGAGCTATAGAGGTTGAGCAGGCCAGCACTCTATTCCTTGGAGCGCAGGGAGATGAGGGGTGATCTAGTAGAGGTGTATAAAATCATGAGAGGACTAGATCGGGTAATCACACAGAATCACTTGCCCAGAGAAGGGGATTGAGGACCGAGGTTTAAGGTGAGGGGGGGGGAGATTTAATAAAAATCTGAGGGGTAACCTTTTCACACAAAGATTGGTAGGTGTATATGATGAGTGGCTGGAGGAGGCAGTTGAAGCAGGTACGTTTAAGAAACATTTAGAAAGGCACATGGAAAGGACAGATTTAGAGGGATGTGGGCAAAATGCAGGCAGGTGGGACTAGTGGACATGTTGGTCGGTGTGGGCAAGTTGGGCTGAAGTGCCTGGTTCGAAACTGCAAGACACTATGACTAAGGGAAGTAGATATCACCTAGAACATTGTAGGCCAGTGAGCCTCACATCAGTGCTGGGAAGCTATTGAAGAGGATTCTTTGGGATGACATTTACTCATTTTTGGGAAGAGAATGAGCTAATTAGGGACACTCAACAGTAGGTCATGTCTTACAAACAATTCCGTTTTTTGAGGATTGAAAAAGGTTCGGGCAGTGATGTTAAGTCTATGGATTTTAGTAAAGCATTTGATGAAGTCCCTCATGGTAGGCTGATCTAAAAGATTAAGATGCATGGGATCCACGATGACGGTTATTGAAATTCAGAACTGACTAACTCACAAAAGAAAGAGGGGTGCGGTGGATAGGTAATATTTTAGCTGGAGGTCTGTGACCAGTGGAGGTCCACACTAATCTGTGCTTGAAATTCAATAATTGATGTCTGTAATAGAGTAATAGGTAAAGAAAGCATAAGGTATGCTTGCGTTCTGAGGTCAAGGCATTGAGTATAAGTGTCAGGAAATCATGCTGCAGCTTTATAGGACTTACTAGACCAAGTGCAGACCCGTTGGGTCTGCTCCCCCAATGCAGCCATTCCCTACCCGTAGCCCCCACAGGAGACGTGGTCTTCCAACTCAAGCTGCTCAGGAATCAGCAGTGCGGCTGTTTATAAATGGCGTATTTGAGGCGAGATGCAGGCGCCAGCAGCCGTTATGGTCGCTGGCCAGCAGGAGCGGACAAAATGAGTGAGTGGGGGGGAGAAGGATTTTATTAAAAATGTGTACATAAACAGGACAAAATTTAATGAGGAGTGGATACTTACACACTCAGCCAGCCAGTCACACAGTTTTAATATTATATAGATGTTAGGCTGCATTTGAGTATTGTGTGCAGTCCTGGCCATCCCATTACGGAAAAGATGTGGAGGCATTGGAGAAGTTGCAGAAAAGTTTTCCAGAATGATGCCTGGATTAGAGCGCATTAAAGATAAGGAGAGGTTGGACAAACGTGGATTATTTTCTCTGGAGTGTTGGAAACCGAGGTGTTTTTGAGTACCTTATGTGTTGTGGCTGTTGGCAGGCCAATTTCCCTCCGAGGATGAATAAAGTTGTATCGTATTGTATAAGATGATGAGTGTCATCGATAGGGTAGACAGTCAGAACCTTTTCTCTCTCAGGGTGAAAATGTGAAAGGCTAGAGGGCAAACCTTTATGGTGCGAGGGGGAAAAAACTGAAAGGATATGAGTGGGACAAGTATTCTTTGTCCATGGAGAGTGGTGTTTGTGTGGATGGTTTTACCAAGGATGTACTGGAGGTAGATACGATAGTGACATTTAAGAAGCATTTAGATAAGCATCTAGGTATTCAGGGAATGGAGGGATATGGATCCCGTGCTGGCAGAGAAAATTAGTTCCACTTGGCATCACATTCAGCACTGACATTGTGGGCTGGAGGGTCCGTTCCTGTGTTGTTCTGTTCTATACTAACTCACCAAGGCTGAATGCCAATTCTCTGGCACATTCCCTTACATCCCACAATACAATGAACTCACCACTGTCAGAAAAACAATGGCGTGATGACTTGAACACCAGGTCATTATTTTCCAGTCATTAACCTAATTTCCTTTGAAAATGTTCCAACCACAGACTCCAGCCTCAAAGTCATCAATCCCACATACTCCTCGTCTACCTCTGCCCCAAGACCCATAAGATGGATCTCCTAGTCGACTTGTCAATTCAACCTGGTGTCTCACAAAACTAATTTATTCCTATCTTAACTTTATTCTTGCTCATCTTACCCAGTCTGTTGGGACTTATATCCAGGACACCTCTGACGATCTCTGCTATTTTTACAGTTCTCCGATTCCTGGTCTTTGCTGAATCGCTAATAGCATGAGCATCAAATTCCTTTACCATTTCACACCACAAACCATGAGAAGCCGTTACCCCTTCCTTGAACGGAAGCTCAACCATGTTCTCCGTTGCTATGGAAACCCTGCGGGGGACAAGTTTTGTTGCCCCTTTGAGATTCAAATTCCTCACCTACTATTGCAGACTATTATCACTCTTTTAAAGAATTCAGAAGATTCACCTCCTGCTTCCATTTTCACATGACCCATTTTAGCCTCTTCCCTTTCTTGATTTCTCCATCTAATGAGATAACAACCAATATGCACGACATTCCCAGAGACTAACAAAATGATCTTGACGACACCAAGTCCCAACCTGATTCCATTTTCCCAGATTTTCCAGCTACATTATTTCTGTGCTGACGATGACAACTTTCACAGTGTCTTCGAAGATCTTTTCTTTTGTCCTTAACTGTGATTTAATCTCTGCTGCAACTGAAAGGTCTTTCAACCATGTTTGTACTATTTCACACACCTGCTCTCACACCCTCTCCTCTGACCCAGAGCAAGGATAGGATTCTCCTTGCCTTCACCATCCAACCTCACCAGCTTCCACAATCATGATTATATTTTGTCATTTCTGCTCATTTTGATGTGATGCATCATCTGATTCATCTTCCCCTTTCCGTATTTTAAAGTGACCATTTCTTCCTGGACTTCCTCGATCACACTTCCATCTCCATCAATATCCTTCACGAGGTACCTTCCCATTTATACAGAGAATGCATCATTTTTTCTTTTGATTCTTTACTGACCACTCTTCAGTCTCTCTCACTCTCTCTCCTGTTTTGGTATGTAAAAGTTCTGTATTTTCAACTTTCTTCTCTATACCTTTTTCTCCATCTGCATCTCCTACAGACAGATCTTCTGCGATTATCAAGCCTTCACCATTCTCTTTCAACTAGCACCACCTTCACTTGTGGCATTCAATCTTTCTTGATTTCTACTTTATTGCAGACATCCTTTTTTGCTCTCTTAAGCCTTCCCCCCTTCTCTGCACCTTACTCGAAGTATGATATATGAGCTTCCTTAGTTTTGAGATAAGGTCACTGATCTGCAATGTTACCTCAATTTTCTGCCACATATGCTGTCTAAAGGGCCTGTCCCACTGTACGAGGTAATTCAAGAGCTCTCCCAAGTTAAAAAAATAAATAAAACTCGTGGTAAGCACGTAGAATGTAGCAGGTACGTCGGAGCTCGGGACGTCTCTTAACTGCAGGTACTCGGGAAACGCAGTAAGCTCGTGAAGACTCATGAAGATTTTTCAACATGTTGAAAAATGTCCACGAGAGCCCCGAGTACCTACGAGTGGCTATTACCGTAATTCTCCGAGTTCGAATCAGGGGAAACTCGGGAGAACTCTTGAATCAGCTCGTACAGTGGGACAGGCCCTTAACGTGCTGAGTGTTTCCAGTAACATATATATAACAATTACAGCACGGAAACTGGCCATCTCGGCCCTACAAGTCCGTGCCGAACAACTTTTTTCCCCCTTAGTCCCACCTGCCCGCACTCATACCATAACCCTCCATTCCCTTCTCATCCATATGCCTATCCAATTTATTTTTAAATGATACCAACGAACCTGCCTCCACCACTTCCACTGGAAGCTCATTCCACACCGCTACCACTCTCTGAGTAAAGAAGTTCCCCCTCATCTTACCCCTAAACTTCTGTCCCTTAATTCTGAAGTCAGCCTCTGCTTTACTTCATGAAATCGCTTTCCGTTAAACATTGCTATTTAAATGTTCAATACCCTTAAAGAATCAAGATCTCGCCAAGATCTGCAACCTCAAATATATTCTGACGCATATGGTTATTTAAGTCAAAATTATGGTCACTCTCAGCTTCCTATCTTTAGGATCATTTCAGGCTCCTGCAACTGATCTCTGGCAACTGTTGCCCTAAAGTAGCCTCTCAACAAAAACCACATCTAATCAACTTCTCCTTCAACCCATAGGGGCAGGTAGAACAAGTATAGGGACTTACTAGAATTGTAGACTCTCTTAAAGAGTCAGGTATTCATGGGTCATTCTCATGCATTATTACTCTTGTCAAAGGCCTTCCACGCTTGCCAGGAGCACATTGTTGTAGAACCAGAGAGATTTAAAGCCATGCTTGCACAAAGAACTTGCTTCATGCCCTAAACCTTATTGCCACTGATCACCCCCCCACCCCCACCCCCTTCCATAGCTGGAAGATCTTGCAATAGCAGTGATGTTTTTGCATTTCATTTTTAAGATGCACTTTATAACTCTGAGAGTGTGATTGTGGGAAGAAAGTACAAGAGCCAAGTGCACAGATTCATTGCTGAGCATGATCTATAATTAATCATAAAAACAATCAAACCTTCCAATGACAATGTGGAGTTACACTGGGAAGTCTAACAATATTTCTCTAGGAACTTTGCAAATAAAGATTAGTATGTGTGTGTGACTTTTGAAAGGGCATTACAACAATAAACCGTTATAATAATGGCATTAAAAAAAATTTTATTCCATAAATTATATATTCATAACCAAGTAAAACATTTAACTTCATTAGAAATAAATGCACAAAAGGACAAAGAGGAAACAGTAAAAACTTGAAGCAATAATTATATTTGGTGACAGCATAAAACATCAGATAATGATAATTTAGATGGGAAGGTGATTAAGGATCTGAAAAATATTCTATAATCGCGGACGGATTGCTTGTTAGAAACTAGAAAATCCAAGTGCATTCACAGATATAGGAACTAAATCACAATAGATCTTAACATATAAATTATAAAGTAAGTTAACTTATGGTTTGCTATTTTACAGTATAGTTTTACATTGCTATCATTTCAAACAATCCAATTTCTCTCAATGAAGACTTTTCAAAGATAAATATCTAATTTATTTCAACAGAAAAGATTCCTTGCCCAGCCATAAAATGAAAACAGCTTAAGTGCTTAGCATATATTTATCTAATAATCATGCATTCATTAGTTCTGACTTCGCAAGGAGTACATTAAGCTTAGAAAGTCTTCCAGTTAATTATCTCCTGGTCATTTGTATTAAACCAGTTATGCTGTGTACAGGAAGAGGAGCATTTATTCAATGATACTATTTTCGGTGGATGTCATGACCATCTAGACACTATTCCACAATCCCTGTCAGTGAAAAATTGTTTCACACGAGCTATCTTTACGGAGCTCTTAAGACCTTCAACATTTGTGATTCTGCCGCAGTTTTCTGTTCTCTCCAGGTCAAGCAGAGAGATTAAGGACAATGATTTGGTTAATGCAAACATCCTTGCAGTCTCTCACTCTGATGATGAGACAAAACAGGTACCATTGACAAAAGATTTTCTCCTCGTCTTTCGGTTAAAACTGGGTGTTAGTTAAGATAAGATCAACTTCCAATTATGTTGTCGTGGAAGACTCATAGAGTTAACTTTCCCTATTTCCTTCCTGTGTTTCCAAAGAAAATCATTGTAGACTATTATACAACTACTTGGAGATTAGACTGTAGCAAATGCAGCAGCTCTGTCCACAAGGTAATTTGCAATTTTAGTTTACTTTAGAGATACCGCACGGAAACAGGCCCTTCAGCCCACCGAGTCCCCACCGACCAGCGATCCCCGCACATTAACACTATCCTACTACTATGGACAATTTACACATAAACCAAGCCAATTAACCTACATACCTGTACGTCTTTGGAGTATGGGAGGAAACTGAAGATCTCGGTGAAAATCCACGCGGTCACGGGGAGAGCGTACACACTCTGTACAGACGGCACCCGTAGACGGGATCGAACCCAGGTCTCCGGCGCAGCGAGCGCTGTAAGGCAGCAACTCTACCACTGCGCCACCATGCCACCCAAGGTCAAGACTCAGATGGGGATACCACAGCTCCGTTGCAGATGGAACAAAACACTTCAAGTTTCACTTCACATGACATGGTATGTGAAACTTGAGCTAAGAATGCTAAACGATTAAACGTGAGCCCTTCCTTCGTTTAGTTAAGCCTAGAGTTTGGCCATAGGATGTAGGTGTGGTTTACTCTTTAGAAACATAGAAACATAGAAATTAGGTGCAGGAGTAGGCCATTCGGCCCTTCGAGCCTGCACCGCCATTCAATATGATCATGGCTGATCATCCAACTCAGTATCCCGTACCTGCCTTTTCTCCATACCCCCTGATCCCCTTAGCCACAAGGGCCACATCTAACTCCCTCTTAAATATAGCCAATGAACTGGCCTCAACTACCCTCTGTGCCAGAGAGTTCCAGAGATTCACCACTCTCTGTGTGAAAAAAGTTCTTCTCATCTCGGTTTTAAAGGATTTCCCCCTTATCCTTAAGCTGTGACCCCTTGTCCTGGACTTCCCTAACATCGGGAACAATCTTCCTGCATCTAGCCTGTCCAACCCCTTAAGAATTTTGTAAGTTTCTATAAGATCCCCTCTAAATCTCCTAAATTCTAGAGAGTATAAACCAAGTCTATCCAGTCTTTCTTCATAAGACAGTCCTGACATCCCAGGAATCAGTCTGGTGAACCGTCTCTGCACTCCCTTTGAAGTGACTAAGGCAAAGGCAGCCTCAACAAAGTAGTCACATAGAAATGCAGATATGTTATAAACCATACTGGATGTAGATTTGTTATGTGTAAGAAAGAACTGCAGATGCTGGTTTAAATCGAAGGTAGATACAAAATGCTGGAGTAACTCAGCAGGTGAGGCAGCATCTCCAGAGAGAAGGAATGGGCGACGTTTCGGGTCGAGACCCTTCTTCAGTCTGAAGAAGCTAACTTCTCTACATTGGCGAGACCAAGCGCAGGCTCTGCGATTGTTTCACTGAACACCTCCGCTCAGTCCGTCTTAACCTACCTGATCTCCCGGTGACTCAGCACTTTAACTCCCCCTCCCATTCCCAATCTGACCTTTCTGTCCTGGGCCTCTTCCATTGTCAGAGTGAGGCCCAGGATAAATTGGGGAACAGAACCTCATATTTCGCTTGGGTAGTTTACACCCCAGCGGTATGAACATTGACTTCTCTAACTTCAGATAGCCCTTGCTTTCTCTCTCCATCCCTTTCCCCTTCCCAGTTCTTCCACCAGTCTCCCGACTACATTCTATCTTTGTTCCACCCCCTCACCTGACATCAGACTGAAGAAGGGTCTCGACCCGAAATGTCGCTCATTGTGTAGGGAGGAACTGCAGATGCTGGTTTACACCAAAGATAGACACAAAATGCTGGAGTAAATCAGCGGGGCAGGCAGCATCTCTGGTGAGAAGGAATGGGTGACTTTTCAGGTCCACCCTTCTTCAGACTGAGAATCGGGGGAAAGACACAGAGGTATCGAAGGGTAAGGTGTGAAAACGATAGATCAAAGGGGACGTGCTCAAGGAAAATGTAGAATGGATCATTGTTAGCTGAGGTGACGAGGGATACAATCAGTAACATTTAATCAGAAGGACAGTGAAACAAGTCAGGGAACTAGGATGGGGGAAGGACAAAGAGAGAGGGAAAGCAAGGGTTATTTAAAGTTAGAGAAATCAATATCCATCCCGCTGGGTTGTAAACTGCCCATGCAAAATATGAGATGCTGTTCCACCAATTTGCGTTGGGCTTCACTCTGACAATGGAGGAGGTCCAGGACAGAAAGTTCAGTATGAGAATGGGAAGGGGAGTTAAAGTGTTTTCCAAATGGGAGAACACTTAGGCCTAGGCAGACTGAGTGGAGGTGTTCCGTGAAACGATCACCGGGCCTGCGCTTGATCTCACCGATATACGAGTCCACACCTGGAACAGCGGATAAATTAGATGAGGTTGAAGGAGATGCAAGTGAACCTGTGATGTAGTGGTGTAAAGACCCCGACATTCTCTTCCCTCAACTCCATCCAAGGACCCCGACAGTCCTTTCAGGTGAGGCAGATGTTCACTTGCACCTCCTCCAACCTCATCTACTGTATCTGCTGTTCCAGGCGTAGACTCCTATATATTGGCGAGACCACGGTCCCCTTGTGAGCTCATGTGTTTCCTCTGGGTGCTCCGGTTTCCTTCCACATCCTAAAGGCATGTGGGCTTGTAGGTTAATTGACCTCTGTAAATTTCCTCTGGTATGTAAGGAATGGATGCGAAAATGGGATAAAATAGAATATTGTGAATGGGTGATCGAAGGTCTGCTAGGAGACTAAAAACATGGTTTCAATACCCGATCTTTCAATCAATCAATGGTACGATGCTTTCTATGGTGCATCTGTAGAAATTGATAAGACTCATTAAAGATACACTGAATTTCCTTAGTCTTCTGAGGAGATGGAGGCATTGGTGAGCTTTCTTGACCGTAGCATTAATATGGATGGACCAGGTCAAATATTTGGTGTTTTTACCCCTAGGCCCTTGAAGCCCTCGACCATCTCTACTTCAGTGCTGTTTATACGGACTAGAGCATGTATATACTCCAGAGTTACACATCTGTCACATGTTTGCCATTTCACCAATCACACTCTCTTCTTCCCTCTCCCGTTGGGCAACAGATACAATAGCTTGAAAGCACGCACTACCACATTCAAATGTCCACAAGAAATTATCTATTAAAAGTAATAGCAGCCACTGATGTCTATTAGAAACTACGACAGGTATCTTTTCAGAGACAAGTTACAAATTAAAGACATCAACAATATATTTATTCATCCATTGTCTTTTTATAGATATATATATAGCGCCGCAGAACAGTGCACCTTACCCCCCCCCCCCTTGCTTTGTTTTTGATTAATTACATGTCTGCACTGAGTAGGAGCTGCTTTTAATCTCATTGTACATGTGTATAGTGACAATAAAATGGCATTCATTCATAATTCATAATATAACCTTCTCAACATGTTTCTTGTGCAAAATAAACTGAATTACAAGATCTAAGTTGAATGTCATATCAATATGTAGAAAGATGGAGTTAAGATTAATTACCTTTAGTGTATTCCATTCAGATACAGCAGCCTCTAATTTTGTATCAGATAATCCATATTGCTCCTCTTCATTCTTCATGCCAAACATATACTTTTCTGCTAAATTCCATCTGTGATATATTTGTCATTGCACATACTCCTGGAGTCTATTACTATCCTCCTCTTTGATTACAAAATAGGTTAGTCATCTACAAACTAAAATTACCTGTATTCATGTCAAATCGTTATTAGTTCTTAATGATCTGTCAATTGCTGCATAACAACTTCTCAATATGAATGCCATAAATCAACAAATTCCATTAATATTTCAATTTCAAACATTATTTACAGTGCCCTCCATTATGTTTGGGACAAAGACTCATCCTTTCTTTATTTGCCTCTGTACTCCACATGTTGAGATTTGTAATAGAAAAAAAACCCACTTGTGGTTAAAGTCCACATGGTCAGATTTTGATAAAGGCCATTTTTATACATTTTGGTTTCACCCTGTGAAAATTACAGCAGTCCCTCCATTTCAGGACACCTTAATGTTTGGGACACAGCAGTCATGTATATGAAAGTAGTCATGTTTAGTATTTTGTTGCATATCCTTTGCATGTAATGACCGCTTGAAGTCCGCGATTCATGGACATCACCAGTTGCTGGGCATCTTCTCTGGTGATGCTCTACCAGGCCTGTATTGCAGCCATCTTTAGCTTATGTGTGTTTTTGGGGGCTAGTCCCCTTCAGTTTTCTCTTCAGCATATAAAAAGCATGCTCAATTGGGTTCAGATCGGGTGATTGACTTGGCCAATCAAGAATTGACCATTTTTTAGCTTTGAAAAACACCTTTGGTGCTTTAGTATTATGTTTGGGATCATTGGCTTGCTGTAGAATGAACCGCCGGCCAATGAGTTTTGAGGCATTTAGATAATAGACAATAGATAATAGGTGCAGGAGTAGGCCATTCGGCCCTTCGAGCCAGCACCGCCATTCAATGTGATCATGGCTGATCATCCCCAATCAGTACCCCGTTCCTGCCTTCTCCCCACATCCCCTGACTCCTCTTCCTTTAAGAGCCCTATCTAGCTATCTCGTGAAAGTATCCAGAGAATTGGCCTCCATCGCCCTCCGAGGCAGAGAATTCCACAGACTCACAACTCTCGATGTGAAAAAATGTTTCCTCATCTCTGTTCTAAATTGCTTACTCCTTATACTTAAACTGTGGTCCCTTGTTCTGGACTCCCCCAACATCGGGAACATGTTTCCTGCCTCTAGCCTGTCAAAACCATTTATAATCTTATATGTTTCAATAAGAATCCCTCTCATCCTTCTAAATTCCAATGTATACAAGCCCAGCCGCTTCATTCTCTCAGCATATGTCAGTCCCGACATCCCAAGAATTAATCTTGTAAACCTACACTGCACTCCCTCAATAGCAAGAATGCCCTTCCTCAAATTAGGGGACCAGAACTGCACACAATACTCCAGGTGTGGTCTCACAAAGGCCCTGTACAACTGTAAAAGGACCTCTTTGCTCCAATACTCAACTCCTCTTGTTATGAAGGCCAACATGCCATTCACTTTCTTTACTGCCTGCTGTACCTGCATGCTTACTTGCCTTGACTGATGAACAAGGACCCCAGATCCCGTTGTACTTCCCCTTTTCCCAACTTGACACCATTTAGATAATAGTCTACCTTCCTGTTTCTGCTACCAAAGTGGATAACCTCACATTTATGCACATTAAACTGCATCTGCCATGCATCTGCCCACTCACTCAACCTGTCCAAGTCACCCTGCATTCTCCTAGCATCCTCCTCACAGTTCACACTGCCTTTATGTCATCTGCAAATTTGCTAATGGTACTTTGAATCCCTTCATCTAAATCGTTTGTTTGAATTTGAGCAGATAGGATGTGTCTATACACTTCAGACTTCATTATGCTACTACCTTCAGCAGTTGTATCATCAATGAAGATAAGTGAGCCAGTACCTTCAGCAGCCATACATGCCCAGGCCATAACACCCCCACCACCGTGTTTCACTGATGAGGGGGTATGCTTTGGATCTTGGGCAGTTCCTTCTCTCCACCATACTTTGCTCTTGCCATCACTCTGATATAAGTTAATCTGCATCTCATCTGTCCACAAGACCCTTTTCCAGAACTGTGATTGCTCTTTTAAGTACTTCTTGGAAAACTGTAACCTGGCCATTCTATTTTTGCAGATAACCAGTAGTTTGCATCTTGCAGCGTAGTCTCTGTATTTCTGTTCATGAAGTCTTCTGCGGACAGTGGTCATTAACAAATCCACACCTGGCTCCTGAAGAGTGTTTCTGATCTGTCGGACAGGTGTTTGAGGATTTTTCTTTGTCATAAAGAGAATTCTTCAGTCATCAGCTGTGGAGGTCTTCCTTGGCCTACCAGTCTCTTTGCGATTAGTAAGCTCACCCGTACTCTCTTTCTTCTTAATGATGTTCCAAACAGTTGATTTTGGTAAGCCTAAGGTTTGGCTGATGACTCTAACAGTTTTATTCTTGTTTCTCAGTCTCATAATGGCTTCTTTGACTTACATTAGCACAACTTTGGTCCTCATGTTGATAAACAGCAATAAACATTTCCAAAGGTGATGGAAAGACTGGAGGAAAGACTAGGTGCTGAGAGTTCTCTTATACCTGCGTTAAGGAGGCAATTAAACACACCTGAGCAATCACAAACACCTAAGAATCCATTGTCCCAAACATTATGGTGCCCTGAAATGGCGGCACTATGTATAAACACAACTATAATTTCTACATGGTGAAACCAAAATGTATAAAAATGGCCGTCATTAAAATCTGATAATGTGCACTTTAGCCATGTATGATTTTTTTCTATTACAAATCTCAAATTGTGTACAGAGTACAAAGGCACATAAATAAATGATGGATTTTTGCCCCAAACATTATGGAGGGCACTGTCCAACCAAAGGTTATAAAAAATGATCAAAATGAATAAATCTTCCATGAACTTCACAAAAAAATATCAACAAGGATGAAGTCAGCTTATTGTCCAACATAGTCCTCCAATTTTAACACACTAAAAATCCAAGAGAATGAGCATTTCCATACTTAGTAAATGAAGTTTACTGCTATCAAACATAATAAAATGGCTCCTGGAATGCTGTGAGGCACGCAAAGCTACTCAAGCACGCTCAAAAATAAAGCCTAAACCATGGTGTACTGACAGTTAGTGACCATACCCTAAAATCACTGTCAATAATACAAATGAACAACATATATTATATAAAAAATAATACCTGCTTTCAAAGTAATAATCAGATGTTCCTTTTTGGATCATGGTTTGAAACCATTCATTTACACTCTCATGGCTTTTAACAGTGTCTAAAGCCCTCAATTAGATTACAACCCAGTAATCACCCTGAAGTATCCTTTCATTATCTTTCGACATTGTACATGCCCCAGCTTGGCAGATTAGAGTTCATCAAATGTGGTCCAGAACACAATTACTATGATTAAATATATCTGACACGGGGGTGTGAAATGCTCTTTGTATATTGTTAGTTTACTTCTTGAAGAAACCAAAAGGGTGTTTAGAGTTTATTGGATTCTTTTTTTTTTGTAACTATTTGCAATGAAGCTCCAACGCCATCTTTAAATTTGCCAACAAATCCGCCATTGTCAGGTGGGATCTCCCAGTTGCCAACCATTTCAACTCCCTTCCCATTCATATACTGACCTTTCTGTCCTGGGCCTTCGCCATTGCCAAAGTGAGGCCATGTGCAAATTGGAGGAATAGCATGTCATATAGGTACCTTGCAACCCAGTGGTATGAACATTGCATTCTCTAGTGTGAAGTAACTTCTATCTACAATCCCCTACCCCCTTCCACCCCCCTGGTTGTTTAACCAGTTCCACAACTCCCAACATCGTATCCCACTTAAGATCACATTTTGGTATGGCACTTTGTCACATGTACACTGAAAATTATTGTTGTATACAGCTATGTATGTACAAGTATCTCTATACATAAGCATGTATACATATTAGATAAGCATCTCAGAAACAGTTCAAATGAATGCACTAATACAGTATGTCACTGTATGTCATGTTGTCACTTGCGGGTGGAGCACCAAGGCAAATTCCTTGTATGTGAATACTTGGCCAGTAAATTTATTAATTCATTCATTTGTTCATTCAGTGTGCAGTTAGACACCATTTTCAAGTCCTAGTTGTTGTAAGTGCAGGGATCTTGATCTGACCATGAAGGTCCGTTGTCCTGGTGGCATTGCAGGGTCGGCCCGGCCCGGTTGGTGTCCTCCACCACTGCTCCACCACTGTAGGCCGGGTTCGGGACATGTGCTGGGCCTCTGGGAGCGACGACCGGCCCAGGCTGCTGCAGGGCCTCGAGCGGCCCACTCCCCCGTCGAGGCAGTGCACTCCTTCCCACAGCCGGCCTGCTTACCAACCCTCCAGGTGGGTTCACGTGGATCCTTGTACCGCAGCGGGATAACGGGACTTCTGGGTGGGTTTCGGTCTCTGAGGCGGGTCGCAGTCCCACCATCCATGGCGGGTGAGTCGGGCCTACCAGACAGATTCCAATCCGCGGTGCAGGGCTTCGGCGAGCGGGTCAGGCCCACGGTCACCAGGTGGAGACTCCAGGTGGCGAGTTGGATCCTCCGGACGAGTTCCGGTCTACAGGCCGCTACCTCCCCGGGATACACAAAATGCTGGCGTGTCAGGCAGCATCAGGTCAGACAGCACCTCTGGAGAGAAGGCATGGGTGGTGTTTCGGATCAAGACCCTTGCCTAGCCAACAATGGGACCACCAGGACATCACTTTTACTGAGGTCACTTGTGGCTGGCCCTGATTAGTCCTGGACTTTTCTCACCTCCAGCTCTTCACCCCTTCCCCCTCGCCCTACTTTCAGTCTGATGGATCCTGACTCGAAACTTCAACCATCCTTTTTCTCCAGAAATGCTGCCTGACCCACTATGTTACTCCACCACTTTGTGTCTATCACAGGCATTTTTTATGGTCTGTTTATGTAGTATAACTGATAAATATACAATAAATAACAAATCAAGACATTATTTGTTGTGGTTATTTAATTATTTAACGTGCCTGCAAAAGCTGCAGCAAATAACATTTTCATTGTTCCAATCCCAGCGCATATGATAATTAAACACACTTGACACCACCTTGATAGAGATTTTATCCTGCGGATTTCTCATTTGCAACTCAAGGATTGACCTTAATTAAGAAAGGCTACACCCCAA
The DNA here is from genome assembly GCF_028641065.1 of Leucoraja erinaceus. Taxonomy (NCBI): domain Eukaryota; kingdom Metazoa; phylum Chordata; class Chondrichthyes; order Rajiformes; family Rajidae; genus Leucoraja; species Leucoraja erinaceus. Next base: position 32,024,251 of record NC_073396.1, read on the forward strand.
TATATTACTACTGTGGTGGAAGGAGTAACTTTTTGTTCAAATAATCTCTTTCTAATCTGTCCATATACCTAGTCTTCCAGAAATTTGATTTGATTACTTTAATGTACCAGAACTGATGCTTATAATTCTTTGATGAAAGTTATTTGTGTAAAATGCCAAATCCTGCAATCCAGCAGTGTCAGTGCCGTGGCAAAGGTATTCAACTTTGCACGATCATTCTGATGCTAACTCTGTCAGACCTCTCCACAACTACAACCGCGTCCTAACTCAAATCATCCTTTTCTACCTTTAATCGCTAACCTATATAAGTGCGTTTGGTGTTCCAAAAAATGCAAGGAATCATGGGATTTGTCAAAGGTCACTCACGATAAACATTCTCGGCAGCTGTGCTGCCGCATGGATACAGACCCGCGTTTCATCCATAGTCAGGATCGAACCCGGGTCTCCGGTGCTGCAAGCACTGTTGTTGAGTTGCTACTGGACCGTCCCCGTCTCCTCCTGAGTGTCCCATCACTGTCGGGGGGGCGGCCAGAGATGTCCGGGGTGACCCTGAACTGATGGGGCAACGACCCGGAGTGGTGGCGGCCTAGGCTTACAGCCAGCGTGGAGAAGAAGCGCTAACTCCAGCTCAACTCTGCCTGTCCCGCCAGGTTAACCGACAGCCCTGGACTGGCGGGACACCGGCCTGGAGCAGTGGTGGCCCAGGCTTACAGCCAGCGCGGAGAAGTGCTAACTCCACTGCTCCGGGTCGGTGTCCCATCAGTCCAGGGCTGTCGGTTAACCCAGCGGGACAGGCAGAGTTGAGAAGGAGTTAGCGCTTCTTCTCTGCACTGGCTGTAAGCCTGGGCTGCCACTGCTCCGGACCGGTGTCCCATCAGTCCAGGGTCACCCCAGACATCTCCAACCACCCCCAGACGGGGATGGGACACCCGGGAGGAGACGGGGACGGGGACGGTTCAGTAGCAATTCAACAGTGCTTGCAGCGCCAGAGACCCGGGTTCAATCCTGACTGCAGATGAAAGGCAGGTCAGTTTCCGTGCAGCAGCACAGCTACTGAGGATGTTTATCGCGAGTGCCCCTTGACCTGGGCATGCGCAGTCAGAATATCGAACTCGCTTATTGGCTCCCTATATTACAACATTTTTTAAATTGCTTTTGAAAGGCAAAAAAACAGTAAATACTGGAAACCTTAAATAAAAACAGATAATGCTGGAGATTGCAGACTAGGTAGCAGCTTGGAAAAATAAACCGAGGGAACATTTTTAGGGAGGGGGGGGAAAGGGGAGAGCAGAACAAAACTACCAATTAATAAAACTACCAATCTTCAATATTCAGAAAATATTCCACAATTCTGGCTTTCTGAGGTTCTCCCATGTTTATCAATCCATCACAAATGCCATCAAATCTTAAGCTCTAGAATGATCACTCCACCTACCTCACCACTTCTCAGTTTTCCCTGAAACCTAGCATTTTTATCAAGCTTTTGGCCTTGTGCCCTAATATATGCTTATGTGGTTCAGCATCAAACTCTAACTGTACTGTGATGGCTCCCTGAGCAGATAATTTGGCTATGATGTCATCTATATCTCCAGCTTGTAATGAACATGAACCTACAACATGTGCCAGCCCAAGTTCATTTTGTTCACATTTTGAAAAAATAGTACAAAATGTTGTAAATCGATAGCAGGTCATCACTTCCCTTAATCAATAACCATCCAGCAGAAACGTTAATTCCACTTTTCTTTTCACAGGAGCTGCTAGACCTGCTGGATGTTTGCAGCATTTTCAAATTTTATTTCAAATTTCCAGCATCTTCTGGTATTTTTACTTGCAGTCATCTAACTTTAATTTCTTTGCTCCAGCCCCCGCAATCTTCATTCAAATGAATGATCTCGTGGATCCTACCTACAGCAGGTCTAAGATGACATGAAGATCATCCGATTCACCAGAATGTCTGACATAAATACACGGAGAATCAGTAAACTCCTGTTCCACTGATAAACTCCATGGGGACTCCAGCAGTTGCAGAACTGTCAGCAAAATGCCAGCAGTGTTTGGCCAATAAATACAGGACTTCTCAATTTATGTGGCATTCCTGATATGAAATGACATGAAATGGGTGAAAGCTGATGATGTTCCATGTGGAACTGTCAGTAAAACGAACAAATTCTGGCCTTACTTTTCAGGCTGATTACTCACCTATAATGCCAATTTTCTCTCTCCAGGGGTGCTTCATTTTCTGTGTTTAGTTATACAAAATCAGGATGCCGTGTAGCACCTGTGAAACTGTGCTACACATTTTCCATTAGATGTTTACATATTTGTTCATTGGGATGTGTTTTCTGCTGCAGGAATGGAAAGTACCATCAATTTATTATATTTGCATTTGCCCAAGCTTTCAGTGCGACTCTGCACCAGAATTTAACGAAAAGTAGGTAAAATGGAGATCAGGAAAATCTAGTAAAATTGCGTTTTTTTTCCTCTCTTCTAGACAATTGAGTGAATAAATAAATTGACACGTGATCATTTAATCTCCAATCCAGTTCATTTCAAGTTACTAATTTCATCTAGATTAATGGACAATACTGCACATTGGTGGTTTCTGAGGGCAAAAAAGAAGGAAGAAAAGTAAAATTAAAAAAAGGGGGAGGAAATAAATAAATAAGAAATTAATTTAAAAAGCTGGGAAGATGACTCAACCTTGACTGACGAGGCAAGTCAAGGATAGTGCTAATGCCAAGGAAGAGGCATATAAATTGGCCAGAAGGAGCGTCAAATCTGACTGGCAGAAATTTAGAACTCAACAAAGGGGTTAATTAAGAGGGGAGGGGAAAGAGCATGAAAGAAAGCTTGTGGTGAACATAAAAACTGACTGTAAAAGTTGCCTTAGGTATGTAACAAGGAAAAGATTAGCGAAGGCGAATGTAAGTCCCTTATAGTCAGAGACAGGTGAATTTATATTGGTGGAAGCAAAGAAATGGCAGAACAGTGTATCTGGCCTTTCAAATATCCTTTGGCAAGATCCCACACAAGAGATTAGTGTGCAAAATTAGAGCACATGGTATTGGGGGTAGGGTATTGACGTGGATAGAGATATGGATAGACAGGCAGGAAGCAAAGAGTAGGAATGCTATGAGGCTGCAGGGTGACTTGAATAGGTTGGGTGAGTGGGCAGAAGCATGGCAGATGCAGTATAATGTGGATAAATGTGAGGTTATCCACTTTGGTGGCAAGAACAGGAAGGCAAATTATTATCTGAATGATAGGAGATTAGGAGAAGGGGAGGTGCAATGAGACCTGGGTCAGTGAAAGTAAGCATGCAAGTACAGCAGGCAGTGAAGAAAGTTAATGGCATGTTGGCCTTCATTGCAAGATTTGAGTTTAGGAGCAAGGAGGTCCTACTGCTGTTGTACAGGGCCCTAGTGAGACCACACCTGGAGAATTGTGTGCAATTTTGGTCTCCGAATTTGAGGAAGGACATTATTGCTATTGAGGGAGTGCAGCATAGGTTCACCAGGTTAATTCCCAGGGTGGCGGGACTGTCATATGATGAAAGAATGGGTCGACTGGGATGGATTCTGTGGAATTTAGAACAATAAGTTTAAGTTCAAGTTACATTTATTGTCTCATGCACCTTTATGTTTAACATAAACATCCCTACGCAGCAGAATCAACGTTTCCCACTGTGAGGGAAGGCAATGAAGTTCAGTCATCTTCCTCAGTGTTCACCCGTGGTCGGGGACTTTGAGCCCTCCGCAATCGCCAATACGGCGGCCCAATGTTCAGGCCCTCTCGACGGGATGATGGAACTCCGACGTCGGAACGGAAGAACACACTCAGCGGCTTGGAGTTTCCGAATCGCCAACATATAAAACATTTTGAGGATTGGACAGGGTAGATGCAGGAAAAATGTTCCCGATGTTGGGAGAGTCCAGAACCAGGGGCCACAGTTTAAGAATAAGGGATAGGCCATTTGGGACTGAGATGAGGAAAAAACTTTTCACCCAGAGTTGTGAATCTGTGGAATTCTCTACCACAGAAGGCAGTGGAGGCCAATTCACTGGATGTTTCCAAGAGTTAGATTTAGCTCTTAGGGCTAATGGAACCGAGGGTTATCGGGAAAAAGCAGGAACGGGGTACTGATTTTGGGTGATCAGACATGATCATATTGAATGGCGGTGCTGGCTCGAAGAGCCGAATTGCCTACTCCTGCAGCTATTTTTCATGTGATTAGCAAGAATTATTTGCGATTGATTGCTTTCCACAACTTCCTCAAAGAACGTGAATTAATGAAACACTAATTTATGGCACACTCCCAAATCTCAGTCCAAGCTTTATCTATTTTCAACATGTTAAGGATTCCCCTCTCCTCAACACCTTTAACAACTGCCCTACATAAGCAATGTAGAGAGTCACGTGTTGCTGCCCCTGCTGCAGCTGTCGGTCACGTGCTTCTCCTCACGTCACATGTTTCTCTCCCCGCTGTATGAAGTAGTGAAACAACAAGTCATTTAATTTCATATAAAAGGTAGACAAAAATGCTGGAAAAACTCAGCGGGTGAGGCAGCATCTATGGAGCGAAGGAATAGGTGATGTTTCGGGGTGAGATCCTTCTTCACACTGAAGGGTCTCGACCTAAATCACCTATTCCTTCGCTTCAGCCTCACCCGCTGAGTTTCTTCGGCATTTTTGTCTACCTTCGATCTTTCCAGCATCTGCAGTTCTTTCTTAAATAAATAATTTCATATAAAGTCCTTTAATATCCATATAAAAGTCAGAGACTACATGAACGCCTCCGCGTAGTTTTATATCCTTATCAAATCTGACTACCTTGCCCAGCCTTCCACACCAGGGCATCGGAAATGTCCTCGCTCTTCAGGGAACGGGGATTCCCCTCCTCCACCATAGATGAGGCTCGCACCAGGGTCTCTTCCATACCCCGCAACACTGCTCTCTCTCTCCCCATCCCCGCACTCGCAACAAGGGCAGAGTCCCCCTAGTCCTCACCTTTCATCCCACCAGCCGGCAAATATAACAAATCATCCTCCACCATTTTCGCCACCTCCAACGTGACCCCACCACTCGCCACATCTTCCTATCTCCCCCCATGTCTGCCTTCCGCAAAGACCGCTCCCTCCGCAACTCCCTTGTCAATTCTTCCCTTCCCTCCCGTACCACCCCCTCCCCGGGTACTTTCCGTTGCAACCGTAAGAAATGCAACACCTGTCCCTTTACCTCCCCCCTCAACTCCATTCAAGGACCCAAGCAGTCGTTCCAGGTGCAACAAAGGTTCACCTGTATCTCCTCCAACCTCATCTACTGCATCCGCTGCTCTAGATGTCAGCTGATTTACATCGGGGAGACTAAGCGGAGGTTGGGCGATCGTTTCGCCGAACACCTCCGCTCAGTCCGCAAGAACCTACCTGAACTCCCGGTGGCTCAGCACTTCAACTCCCCCTCCCATTCCCAATCCGACCTCTCTGTCCTGGGTCTCCTCCATTGCCAGAGTGAGCAACACCGGAAATTGGAGGAACAGCACCTCATATTCCGCCTGGGTAGCCTGCGTCCGGCGGGCATGAACATTGAATTCTCCCAATTTTGCTAGCCCTTGCTGTCTCCTCCCCTTCCTTAACCCTCGAGCTGTCTCCTCCCATCCCCCCGCCCTCGGGCTCCTCCTCCTCCCTTTTTCCTTCCTTCTCTCCCCACCCCCTATCAGTCTGAAGAAGGGTTTCGGCCCGAAACGTCACCTATTTCCTTCGCTCCATAGATGCTGCTGCACCCGCTGAGTTTCTCCAGCATTTGTGTGTACCTTCGATTTTCCAGCATCTTCAGTTCCTTCTTGAATGCCTTGCCCAGCTAACGGCATACCACAAAGTGGCATTTTGAAAATCCTGGCATGGATCGGATCAGCAATATAGTAAAACCAGTCATGGATCAGATCAGTAATATAGTGATTGATCTACATCCTCCTTCTTTCCCAATCGGCCTGGTGGCCGATTGGGAAAGGGGGAGATGCAGCGAGACCTGGGTGTCATGGTACACCAGTCATTGAACGTAGGCATGCAGGTGCAGCAGGCAGTAAAGAAAGCGAATGGTATGTTAGCTTTCATTGCAAAAGGATTTGAGTATAGGAGCAGAGAGGTTCTACTGCAGTTGTACAGGGTCTTGGTGAGACCACACCTGGAGTATTGCGTACAGTTTTGGTCTCCAAATCTGAGGAAGGACATTATTGCCATAGAGGGAGTGCAGAGACGGTTCACCAGACTGATTCCTGGGATGTCAGGACTGTCTTATGAAGAAAGACTGGATAGACTTGGTTTATACTCTCTAGAATTTAGAAGATTGAGAGAGGATCTTATAGAAACTTACAAAATTCTTAAGGTGTTGGACAGGCTAGATGCAGGAAGATTGTTCCCGATGTTAGGGAAGTCCAGGACAAGGGGTCACAGCTTAAGGATAAGGGGGAAATCCTTTAAAACCGAGATGAGAAGAACTTTTTTTCACGCAGAGAGTGGTGAATCTCTGGAACTCTCTGCCACAGAGGGTAGTTGAGGCCAGTTCATTGGCTATATTTAAGAGGGAGTTAGATGTGGCCCTTGTGGCTAAGGGGATCAGGGGGTATGGAGAGAAGGCAGGTACGGGATACTGAGTTGGATGATCAGCCATGATCATATTGAATGGCGGTGCAGGCTCGAAGGGCCGAATGGCCTACTCCTGCACCTAATTTCTATGTTTCTATGTTTCTATGTTTTAGCTTCTGCCCCATAAACTAATCACTAAGCATGCATATATGTAATGTGTACAGATATGAAAATTTAGTTAAAAACTACAGCAAAGCGGAGGAGAATAAAGTAACGCAAAGTACGATAAAGTGATATCAGTTAGAGTCTGAAAAAACACATTAGTCATCGTCTTTGTATCTGGGATACGACTTGCACGTGTCCGGCATAGCCCCTCTGTGGCACTCTTCACAGGTATGCCGCCACCAGCACAAACTTCACAGGTGATTACTTCATAGGCGATTTCTCAACTGGCACAGGTTTCTCGGACGATTTCTCGACGGGTGGCTTTACGGGTGATTTCTTCACTGGTGGTTCCTCCACTGGTGTAGAGACGGCTCCTGATCCCAAAACTGCTCACGGTTTGCTGCCACATGTCTTTCATTTAGAAAAGCATTTCCATCTTCTGTCCACATCATGTTGTCCGGGTCATCCGTAGGATCGTATGGGATTTGATGCGATGGCACCGGCTCATTTACTGAAAGGATGCGTCTCTGGTTCCTTCTGTAGAAACTTCCTTCTGACTGAACCAGATAGGATCTTGGCTCCAGGCTTGTCTCCTTGACCGTGCCCATGCGATCATATCCCTTCTGGGTTTGTAGCTTGACGGTCTGTCCTCCCATCAATGGTTTGAGTGGTCGGTTTGATCGATCGTAGCATGCCTTTTGTGTCAGCCTTTTATGGTGCAGTTGAGCCTGAACTACCTGTGGCTCGTATATGCGTGGCTGTAGCAGTTGGTTTGAGACGGGAAGAGTGGTGCGTGTCTGTCTGGACATCAGGCATTTGCTGGAGGGCCGAGTGTTGTGTCATGTGGAACATTACAGAGATTGAGGAGATCCAAGAATACGTCCAACCCAGCTTGGTTGGATTTTTCTAGGACCTGTTTTGCACTGTGGACAGCCCGTTCTGCCAGTCCATTCGATTGGGGATATTCTGGACCACTGGTGATTTGCTTAAAGTCCCACTGTTATTCAAAATCTTTAAAACGTTGGCTTGTGAATTGCCCAGCATTGTCGGACATGAGGGTGCGTGGTGCCCCATGGACCGAGAAGTGGCTTCTTAGCTTCAGAATAACTGCTGCTGCAGAGGTAGTGCGAAGCAAATCAATCTCATACCAGCCGGTGTATGAGTCCACCAGGACCAGGTATTGATGGCAGTGCCAATCAAAGATGTCGGTTGCCACTAGGGACCAAGGCAGGTCGGGGACAGGGTGAGCAGAAGCGGTTCTCTCTGCTGCTGTGGCTTCATGCTGTTGCATACAGCATAAGACTGCACCATCTAGTGTATATTATCCATCATTGAAGGCCAGAAAAACATGCCCTTTGGTCTTTGCACAGTGGCTTATGAGCCTGGATGTCCCCTGGGTACGGTGTCAAAGTACTCCTGTTGGAACGAGGCTGGGATCACTGCCTTGTGGCCCTTCTTAATGACCCCTTCTTAATGGGAAAGTAGGGCCAAATAGTGGGCAGAAGCATGTGCTGCTTGCTGGGCCATCTATGTTTAATGATCGAGGTGAGCGTCTGCAGAGTGGCGTCTTCTACCATGTGTGTCACCAGGTCTTCCAGACGAGATGGATGAATGCGGTCAACGTCAAAAGTGTTCTCCTCAGTTGTGTGTTGGGCAGTGGTTTTCAATGGAGCCCGAGACAGAGTGTCAGCCTGGTACATGTGTTTTCTGTGTTTGCAAACAAGAGTAATGTCATACTTCTGGAGCCTTAGCATCATCCTTTGCAGTCAAGCCAGAGCCGTGTGTGTGGGCTTGTTTAGGATGGTTACCAGAGGCTGGTGATCAGTTTCTATGGTTACCAGTTTGCCAAAGATGTAGTTGTTGAACTTCGCACATGCAAAGACCACTGCCAGCAATTCCTTTTCAAACTGTGCATAACTAGTCTCAGTGTCCGTCATTGTCCTGCCGGCATAAGCGACTGGCTTTTGTTCCTGCAGGCACGCAGCACCGAGGCCGTACAGAGAAGTGTTACAGGTAGGCGTGAAAAGCTGATTGACATCAAAATAGGACAGAGTAGAGGGACAGATCTGTTGGCCGAGTGTGTCAAAAGCACGTTGCTGCTGGTCGTGCCATGTCCAGGCAGTGTCTTTGTGAGCAAAGGGGCTGTCCCACTTGGGCGACCTAATCTGCGAGTTTAGAAGAGTATCTTCGACCTTCAAACTCGCAGCATGGTCGACTCGTGGTCCTAGGAGGTCTTATGAGGTCGCTGGAACTCTCCTTCATGCTCGAGGGAAGTTCCTGAATACTTGTGGCCTCAGCTAGGTTGCGGAAATTTTTTCAGCATGTTGAAAGATTTTCCGGTTGTAAAATTTGGTCGGCGTGGTTCTTTTGAACTCGTAATACAGTGGAGTGGGGTCGCTATTTTGTTACAGGGAGTCGAGGGCAGCCGGAGGCAATCTCCTTCGCTGACCGGGCATTTTGATCGGCTCATTGGATGTTTCAGGACCAAGGAAAATGGTAAAATAGGTTAAATGGCCGCTAAATTTATTATGTTGGCTGGCTTCTTAAAAGTGTCTCCACTCCTTCTCCCCCCCTTCTCTTGCCTTCTCCCCCCTTCTCTTGCCTTCTCCCCCCTTCTCTCTCCTTCTCACCTCCTTCTCTCCCCTTCTCTCCTCCCCCCACCCCACCCCCCCACGCTCTCCAAAGGACTTACTTTACACTGTGGCAGCCGTTTACCTTCTTCTTCATCGCGGGTGGGAATTTCAGCCAACGCTTCCCCGCTTTCCCTGGTCCCCGCCTTTGCGAAAACACTCTTCTTAACTCACGGATTAGATCGCCCAAGTGGGACAGCCCCTTAAGTTGCCGCAGGGGAGCCGAGAGCTCGCTGAAATTAGGATTGAATTTCTCAAGGTAGTTGACCATGCACAGAAATCTCTGCAGGCTGGTGACATCTGTTGGCTCCATCATCTCGGTGATGGCCGCTGTCTTTGAAGGATCAGCTTTGATGCCGTCACTTATAAAAATATGTCCTCTTTCATGTCTCTGCCCCTGCAACCTTCACATGGTCCACCCTGTTTCTAACGCAATCAACCCGATATGCACAAACAAATAGATGTAGTGTTTTGGTGTTACTTTTGACCCGTGGTTCGGAATGTAGCTGATGTATGGGTTGTTTTCAGATTCAGATTCAGATTCAATTTTAATTGTCATTGTCAGTGTACAGTACAGAGACAACGAAATGCATTTAGCATCTCCCTGGAAGAGCGACATAGCAAATGATTTGAATAAATAATAATAAGTGTCCGGGGGGGGTGGTGATTGGCAGTCACCGAGGTACGTTGTTGAGTAGAGTGACAGCCGCCGGGAAGAAGCTGTTCCTCGACCTGCTGGTTCGGCAACGGAGAGACCTGTAGCGCCTCCCGGATGGTAGGAGGGTAAACAGTCCATGGTTGGGGTGAGAGCAGTCCTTGGCGATGCTGAGCGTCCTCCGCAGACAGCGCTGGCTTTGGACAGAGTCAATGGAGGGGAGCGAGGAACCGGTGATGCGTTGGACAATTTTCACCACCCTCTGCAATGCCTTCCGGTCGGAGACAGAGCAGTTGCCATACCATACTGTGATGCAGTTGGTAAGGATGCTCTCGATGGTGCAGCGGTAGAAGTTCACCAGGATCTGAGGAGACAGATGGACCTTCTTCAGTCTCCTCAGGAAGAAGAGACGCTGGTGAGCCTTCTTGATCAGAGTTGAGGTATTGTGGGTCCAAGAGAGGTCATCGGAGATGTTGACTCCCAGGAACCTGAAGCTAGAAACACGTTCCACCTCCGTCCCGTTAATGTGGATGGGGGTGTGCGTGCTGCCTCTGGACTTCCTGAAGTCTACAATGAGCTCCTTGGTCTTCTTGGAGTTAAGGGCCAGGTTGTTGTCAGCGCACCATGCTGCTAAGTGATGGACCTCCTCCCTGTAGCCAACTCATCGCTGTTGCTGATGAGACCAATCACCGTTGTATCATCTGCATACTTGATGATGGTGTTAGTTTGTCTACTCTTTGTTGTGAACTCGTTCTATTTGACCTTCCCATCCATGCTGACTTGAACAATCTGTCCAACATGCGCCTGAAATCCCGCAAAACCTTCTGGTCTTCCGTTAAATCACTGGAAGACTTTGACTCCAAGTCTGAGAGCTTGGAAAGATGCCAACACCAACAACAGAGAGGTCATCACAGACCACACAGTGAAACCACCGGGTTTTGACCTCCATCGCAAGCAATGGCTAACCCTGAACAGAATCCGCACCCTACATGCAAGAACAGCCCATCACCTGCATTAGTGGGGGATGACAGACAGCCCTGCTTGCGACTGTGGACATCCAGACCAGACCATCCCACACATCATGAATGACTGCCCACTGAGGCTTTTCCCTGGTGGCATCAAAGCCATCCACCCAATAACTGATGCTGTCCTGGCCTGGATGTCTACCCTTAATCGACAACTTTAGGCTGTGCACGCAATTCACAAGATGTGAACTTGTTGCGTGGATCTGCAGCATCTCCAGAAATTATTACGTCTTTTGCAGCCATGACAGATTTGACCAAAAGTGGGACATTTCTCCCTCTTAGCAGCATGAGTGAGAAGCAATCGGTAATAAATCGAATCACAGGCTTATCAAGCTGGACTCTCATCGCTATCTCAGGCTTATGTTGTCTCTGGAACCCAGCCTGAACAGCATCGATACACAAGGTTGATCGCTGTGCATCAGTTAGCGTTCTGGTGTTATGAATAGTTAGTTCATAATTCTTGCAATTGGAGACACTTATACAAAGTTAAGTCAGGGTCGAGGATAGGTATTTTTCTTAGTTTATCACAAGCAAGACCGCAAACTAGTCTGTCTCCAATAAGCTTGTTACAGAGCTTGCCAAATCTGCAGCTCCTTCCTGCCTTTTTAATAGCACAGATAAATGACTCAATCGTCTCACCATCCTTCTGATTCTGTGAGTTAAACTTTATTCGTTCGATGATAGGATTAGTCTGGGGGCTGCGCAACTGTTGAAATTTTCTCTTGAGACATTGAGGGTCGTCCACCGATTCAACAGGGGTGATGACTGGAAGTGCTCCATCAATGGGAGGATATGATTTTGTCTCCACAAATACAAATTGTTTTGCTCGTTCATAAGCTTCTTGTCCTGCGAGATTGAGGAGCATGTTAGCCCAAGCCCGAGGTGGTTTATCATACTGACCAGCTGCGATTAAAACATCATAGTGTTCTTCGAAGTTGCGCCACCGCTTTCCGATGTTGCTGTCGAAAACAAGCGGGTCCAGTTTTCAAAATGCTTCGGCCATATCTGAGTCGCAAATAAACTCTGTGAAAACTCATAAAATAAAGTCTTTCCGAAAGAATAATTCTGACACTATGTAGGAAGCAGTGAAACGACAAAGCACATGGCATTGGGGGTTCAGTATTGATGTGGATAGAGAACTGGCTGGCAAACAGGAAGCAAAGAGTAGGAGTAAACGGGTCCTTTTCAGAATGGCAGGCAGTGACTAGTGGGGTACCGCAAGGCTCAGTGCTGGGACCCCAGCTATTTACAATATATATTAATGATCTGGATGAGGGAATTGAAGGCTGTGAGGAGGATGCTAGGAGACTGCAAGGTGACTTGGATAGGCTGGGTGAGTGGGCAAATGTTTGGCAGATGCAGTATAATGTGGATAAATGTGAGGTTATCCATTTTGGTGGCAAAAACGGGAAAGCAGACTATTATCTAAATGGTGGCCAATTGGGAAAGGGGGAGATGCAGCGAGACCTGGGTGTCATGGTACACCAGTCATTGAAGGTAGGCATGCAGGTGCAACAGGCAGTAAAGAAAGCGAATGGTATGTTGGCTTTCATAGCAAGAGGATTTGAGTATAGGAGCAGGGAGGTTCTACTGCAGTTGTACAGGGTCTTGGTGAGACCACACCTGGAGTATTGCGTACAGTTTTGGTCTCTTAATCTGAGAAAATATATTCTTGCCATAGAGGGAGTACAGAGAAGGTTCACCAGACTGATTCCTGGGATGGCAGGACTTTCATATGAAGAAAGACTGGATAGACTCGGCTTGTACTCGCTAGAGTTTAGAAGATTGAAGGGGGATCTTATAGAAACTTACAAAATTCTTAAGGGGTTGGACAGGCTAGATGCAGGAAGATTGTTTCCGATGTTAGGGAAGTCCAGGACAAGGGGTCACAGCTTAAGGAGAAGGGGGAAATCCTTTAAAACCGAGATGAGAAGAACTTTTTTCACACAGAGAGTGGTGAATCACTGGAACTCTCTGCCACAGAGGGTAGTTGAGGCCAGTTCATTGGCTATATTTAAGAGGGAGTTAGATGTGGCCCTTGTGGCTAAGGGGATCAGGGGGCATGGAGAGAAGGCAGGTACGGGATACTGAGTTGGATGATCAGCCATGATCATATTGAATGGCGGTGCAGGCTCGAAGGGCCGAATGGCCTACTCCTGCACCTAATTTCTATGTTTCTAACAAGTCGTTTAGCTTCATATAAAGTTCTTCTATCTAAAATACTAAAACTCGTCTCTTGTTTGTGTGTACGTGTGTACGTGTGTGTGTGTGAGTGACGTCACAATTCACTCGCAAGGCAGGACGGGACACTCCTGAAGGAAGGAGCACTCCAGCGTTCGCGGTGAACGGAGTGGCGGCGCCTGCACGGGGCCTGCTGCCGCATGCCGAGCCCGGCGATTGGGCCTGGGCTGGAGCCAAGCCTGGAGCTGGAGTGAGGGCTGAGCCCGGGTCTCGGGATGGGAGCGCGACCGGGGCAGATAAAGAAGCCGCTCGAGGAATCGAGGACGATCGTGGGTCCAGTGTCAGGGACGGTGAAGTCGGAACCTGCACTGGAGCCCAGGCAGCGGCCGAGCTGATGGCTGGAGGCGGCAGCTGGAACCAAAGACGAGCCTGGGTTGACAGCCAGGGCTGGGTTGAGTACGAGAACCAGGCCCAGTTCCAGGCCCCGGGGCTGCTCTACGACCTGGGTAGTGCATGGTGCAGGGAATGGGAGTGAGGGGAGGAGGATGAAGGAAATGAGGAGGGAGATGGGGTGAGGAATGGGATGGGAGTGGAGCAGTAGAGGGAGATGGGGTGTGGTGGAGGGAGATGGGGAGGGGTGGAGGAGGGAGATGCCCCGTCCCTATCTACCCTCACTCCCACCCTCTCTACCCCCTTCCCTCTCTACCGCCTCCATCCCTCACCCTCTCTACCCTCCCTCCCATCTACTCTAACCCCTCCCTCTACCCTTCCCATCCCCTCTATCCCCCCTCTCCCCTCCTTCTCCCCCATCCCCCTCAGTCTCTCCCCCCCCCCCTGCCTCCCTCCCTCTCTGCCCCCTCCCTCTCTGCCCTCCCCCACTCTGCCCCTCACCCTCTAACACCCCTCCCTCTCTAGGGATTGAAGAGGGAGGGTGAAGAGGAGGAGGGTGCTGGGGATGAGGTGAAATGATCCACGCCTGTGCAGTTGGGGGCTATAGGATATTTGGTTGGGGGCTATGCGTGAGTGGCGCAATATTGCGTGGTGGAATCTTGCGTTGGGGGAATCAGACCCAAGGGGTCTGCACGGTCTAGTATCCATATAGAAGTCAGAGAGTTCACGAAAGCCTCCGCGTAGTTTTAAATCCTTATGAAAACCTACTCTCTTGCCCAGCTAGCCGCATATCACAAGATGACATTGTGAATACCCGGCATGGATCATGGATCATGGATCAGATCGGTAATATGGTGATTGATCTACAGCCGGCTGCGGCCTCGCGGTCACGTGGTTCTGCCCCCGCCCGGGGTCGGTGGTCACGTGCCTCTTCGTCGCCAGGAATGATGGCGGTCACGTGGCTCCGCTCTTGCCTGCGGCTGGAGGTCACGTGGTTCTGTCCGGCCGCAGCGCGTCCTCACGTCGGTCGGTCTGTTGGTGCGTGCGCGTCCCCGTCAGCGTGTGACCGCTGCCCGGCCTCGACTGTAAACCCAGGTGTTGGCGGACAGTGCGTGGACAGGATGCTCTGTGTAGCGTTGGGCTTCTTTGCCTACATGTTCCAGATGGGTGAGAGGGGGCAATGAGGGTGAATGAAGGGCGCTTGGCAGCCCCATGCTGGGCTGGAGCCGGGACCGGAACAGTGTTATGTCTCCCTCCTTCCCTGCATCTCTGCAGTGCTTGTGGAGGCAGTGAATGACTGGGACTCCCTCTGCATCTGCACCTGCACAGGCAGGCGTTGCTGTTCAGCACACCGGGGCAGTGTTATGCATTTACTTCACAAAATGATGGGTGTAACCTGAAAATCAAAGTTAAATGTGAAAGTGCTCGCGTTCAAAAGGATAATCTCAGAAAGCACTCGATTACACAAAGGACTGTGGAAATCAGGCATTGTCTCCCACAGAAGTTATGGGCTGGATTAATTTAAAATTTAAAACCAGAAATTGATAGTATAGTAAATAAATTATTGTATTTGTATCCGAAAGATTATTAATCCCTGGCCACGAATTTGAAACACACCATGATCTCTGCATGATATAAATTAAGTAACCGGGAAAACAATCCTGGCGTCAGTAATGGTGACTGAATTGGCATAAAAAATGACTTGATTCCCTCATGTTCTTTTATGTGTTTGCTTGCTCTGGTCTATAAAGGACATCAGTTCAACCAACGTGGTTAATTCTTAATTGACCTCTGAAATTATCAACTAAATCAATCAGTTCAAGGGGCGTTGGTGATTACAAATCCAGAGTTGACCCTAGTCCATTAATCAATAAATCAGAAAATAATTACGCACAAAGGATAAATAAATGGAATTGAAGTGAATGACCTAATTCAATGGTGGGGCAAAGTTGTGGACTGAATGGTGCAGTCCTATTCCTGTATACCTTAATGATTGCCAAATTGCAGTCTAGTCAAACAGGCTGAAATAGAAATTGAATAATTTTTGGCTCGAAGGGCTGAATTGCCTATTTTTTACGTCTTCTAATAGGTAGGAACCTAAAAGGAAACTGTAAGTTGTGAAACGTGATTATAGAAAGGCAAGAATTCACTTTCAAATCTTTGTTTATTTTTTAGTAATGACTGGAATATATGAGCGTACCTTTGTAGCTATCAAACCAGATGGAGTTCAGCGCCGTTTGGTTGGAGAAATCATACGGAGGTTTGAGAAGAAAGGATTTAAACTGGTTGGGATGAAAATTATGAAGGTATGCTTCAGATGTGTGTTTCTTTTCCTATGAAGTATAATTATGCAGAACAAGTGAATGAATAAATGAACAAATAATACTTTATTGTCACGTGTGACAAGTCACAGTGATATTCTTTGTTTTGCACACCCAAGGTATGTAAAGAGTCGCCACAAAAAGGGTGGTGACAAAATTACAAAATAACCCACGCCAGGTCCTCCTTTGTTCTCACCCTCCTCATGGTGGTTCCCCCACACAGTCCTCCTTTGTTTCCCCCTTACCCACACACTCAGTATATTACCCACGCACTGGGAACCTTTTTGCATATATAGCTATTGTAAATTATTGATACTTTATCATTATTATCAATAAAGTGCTCATTCAAAGTGGTAGAGATCACCTCCAAAGAATGTCAAATCTGATTCCTTAAACAAGATGAAAAGTAGTTTGGTTATTTCTGCAAATATGGTAATGTGAGGCCTAAGTTTCAACATATTTAATACTTTTTCGTAAACTTTCCTTAAGAGACAAAAAAATGGATCCTTTTGTAGTCACATGAGAAAAAGCTAATTAGCATGCTGCAACAAGAGAGTTTGCCCATGTTGTGAAGGAGTGATGGATTGAAACATTTTTGTATGTCATAAAGTCGTGATCAGTAGAATTAGGCCATTCGGCCCATCAAGTCTACTCCGCCATTCAATCATATCTGATCTATCTCTCCCTCCTAACCCCATCCTCCTGCCTTCTCCCCATAACCTATGACATTTAAGAGAGAGTTAGAGGATTTAAGAGAGTTAGAGGATTTAAGAGAGAGTTAGATAGAGCTCTAGGGGCTAGTGGAATCAAGGGATATGGTGGGAAGGCAAGCACGGGTTATTGATTGGGGACAATCAGCTATGATCCCAATGAATGGGGGTGCTGGCTCGAAGGGCTAAATGGCCTCCTCCTGCACCTATTTTCTATGTTTCTGCACCTGTACAAATCTATCCATCTCTGACTTAAAAATATCCACTGACTTGGCCTCAGCAGCCTTCTGTGGCAAATAATTCCACAGATTCACCACCCTCTGATTTAAGAGATTTCCCCTCATCTCCTTCCTAAAAGAACACCCTTTAATTCTGAGGCTATGACCTCTAGTCCTTGACTTTCCCACAAGTGGAAACATCCTCTCCACATCCACTCTATCCAAGCCTTTTGCTATTCTGTATGTTTCAATGAGGTCCCCCCTCATTCTTTTAAACTCCAGCGAGTACAGGCCCAGTGCCAACAATGTTCATCATAGGTTAACTACTCATTCCTGGGATAATTCTTGTAATCTTCCTCTGGACCCTCTCCAGAGCCAACACATCCTTCAACTGGATTGACATAAAACCTTTCTTATTTTTGAGCTCTGAATTTAATTCCCATAAATTCTCTTGAAAACCAAGTGCATTCATGAGACATATCCAATTACTTAGGGCATGTAATGATGTGTAGCAGCCTTTGCTAAGACCAGGAAAGACTTGACAACTTGTACATTAATGAAACAAGTCCAGTTGATGCACTTTTGGTGTCATAATCATAAAAATCATGTAGCATTGAAATGGGCTGTTTTTCAGCTCCTCACCTCGTCCATGTCAACTTTTTTACTCAGCTGAACTAATCCAAATTGCTTACACTGTCAATATCCTTTCTAAATGTCTCTTAAGTGTAATGATTGTACCTCTGGTAGTATGTTCCAGTTATATCCAAATATCCTCCAATTCCCTATAAAATTCTTTCCTTTCGCCATAAATCTGTATCTTGTTTTTGATACCCTATCTATATATATATATATCTTATAATTTAAGTAACTGTATATTTATTCCTTTTTCAATTTAGGCTTCAGAAGACTTGCTGAAAGAGCACTACATTGAACTTAAGGAGAAGCCTTTCTATAATAGTTTGGTGAAATACATGTCTTCTGGCCCTTTGGTCACAATGGTATGTTAAAGCTGCCACAAGTGTATAGTATGATCCATTCATACAATATTATACGGTTTAGATTAGAGATACAGCACGGTATCTAGCCCTTTGGCCTACCGAGTCTGCACGGACCGGCGATCCCCACACAATAACACTATCCTACACACACTCGGGCCAATTTACACTTATACCTAGCCAATTAACCTACAAACCTGTATGTCTTTGAAATGTGGGAGGAAACCAAAGAACTCAGAGAAAACCCACACAGTCACGGGGAGAACGTACAAACTCCGTACAGACAGCACCCGTAGTCACGATTGACCCCGAGTCTCCAGCGCTGTAAGGCAGCAACTCCACTACTACACCACCGTGCCACCCTGAACGGTGTCTTTCTCCTCTGTATATTACACATATTAAGATAACACAAGCAGTTGGCTGTCTTTTCTGTAGCTGCACCTTCTGTCAATGACATGATAGTCAATTCTTATGAACTGCAAAAAATAATCTTATTTGTTAGGACGGGTTTAAATTCGCTGAGGATAAAATGGAAGACTTTTTTATTGCCCCTCATTGATAATCTGGCTGTGATTGAGAAGTTGCTAGCAAATTGTAGGAATCGGGTAGTACTACTGAATAATATTGCAATTTTTGGGTAATAATGATAGCCTCATGTACCATGGAAATATTTGTGATTTCTTCAATGTCCATTTATTGGAAACTTTAAAACAAAGAACATCCTCTGATTTGTTCTTGTCACGTGAATAAAGGTTTTAAATCCAAATTTTGGAAGTATAATAAATGATTGAAGATTGGTGTTGGGTTACCTAATCAGCACAGGTGATAAACATGTGACTAATTGATTGAAAGATACAGCATGGAAACATAATAAACATTGATCTTCACAAGTGAAAAATTAATAGACTACAGTCATAGAGTGATAAAGTGTGGAAACAGACCCTTCGACCCAACATGCACGCACCGGCCAACAATGTCCCAGCTACACTGGTCCCACTTGCCTGTGCTTGGTCCATATCCCTCCACACTGTCCTATCCATGTATCTGCCTAACTGTTTCGTAATTGATGGGAGAATCCCAGCCTCAATGACCTCCTCTGGCGGCTTGTTCCATACACCCATGCGTACTGTGTGGAAAAAGTTACCCCTTGGATTCCTATTAAATCTTTTCCCCTTCATCTTGAAACTATGTCCTCTGGACCTCTATTCCCCAACTTTGGGCAGGAGACTTTGGGCACTTACCCGATCTTTTCCTCTCATGATTTTGTACACCTCTATAAGATCACCCCTCATCCTCCTGTGCACCATGAAATAGAGTCCCAGCCTACTCAACCTCTCCCTATAGCTCACACACTCTAGTCCTGGCAACATCCTCGTAAATCTTTTCTGAACTCTTTCAAGCTTGATAATATCTTTCTTATAACACAGTGCCCAGAACTGAACAGAATATTCTAAAGTAGACAAAAGTGCTGGAGAAACTCAGCGGATGCAGCAGCATCTATGGAGCAAAGGAAATAGGCAACGTTTCGGGCCAAAATCCTTCTTCAGAATATTCTAAATGCGGTCTCACCAAAGTCTTATACAACGGCAACATGACCTCCCAACTTTTATATTCAATACTCTGATTGATGAAGACCAAAATGCAATAGGCCTTTTTGACCATCTTATCCACCTGCAATTCGACATTTAAGGAATCATGCACCTGTATTCCTAGATCCCTCTGCTCTACAACACTACGAAGAGGCCTACCATTTACTGTGTAGGTCCTGCCCTTGTTCGACGTCCCAAAATGCAACACCTCGCACATCTCTGTATTTTATTTCATCAACCATTCCTCCGCCCACCTGGCCAATCGATCCAGATCCTGCTGCAATCGTTCACAACCTTCTTCACTATCTGCATAACGACTCATTTTTGCATCATCAGCAAACTTGCTAATCTTGCCCTGTATGTTATCATCCAAATCATTGATGCAAATGACAAACATCTTGGAACTGGAAAGAAAATAATCAGTAAAAATTCTTTATCTAACCCAATGATCCATGCTGGAAAATATAATGACGAGAGTGTGTGAAGAGAGGATTAGCCATGTATGATAATTTACACGATTCAACAATTTAATAATATTCTCTGAGATTAAACAATGGGCATTAAATAACGGGCTACTATAGGCTGTATCCCAGCGAACAGCATCTGGAAAAGTATTTAAAAAATGAGCACTCAATATAGTTTGATTTACATTTGTATAAGGTGACATTAAACTAGTTATTTTTCATCTTATCACTGGTTCTATTTATTGGACCCAAATAAACTCAGTGTGTAATACTTTGGGTTATGGTTATGGACATCCTCTTTGGAATTCACATTAAAAATGTGTGTACAGCAATATCATCAGGGATAGCAGATTGCTAAAGCTGAACCAGAATTCTGCAAATGTAGGGAATTATAATTTAAAATGGAAGTGGAAATAATTTGGAAATATTCAGCGTCGAGCAGTGGAGGGAAAGAGAGTTGGTGTTTCTCTCTGGTCAAATCCTGTTTCGCTGTAGAATAGTTCCAGCGTTTCAATGTTTTTATTCTCTAAATCACCACTGAGAAATAACTCCTCATGGGTACAACTAGTTTTTATAAAATGCTGTGTTTTACTCTTCAAGATTATGCCACGCGGTATTGTTGCTGAATGTTGCTTTGACATTTCAGGTATGGCAAGGATTAAGTGTTGTTAAAACCACTCGTGCTATGTTGGGAGAAACCAACCCTGCAGACTCAGCACCAGGTACCATCAGAGGGGACTTCTGTATTGAAGTGAGCAGGTGGGTAGTCACATGTTTGGTTTAAAAATAGGCATTTATCGAAAACAGGTAATTCTTTGTTACATAGAATTCTGTTAGGAAATCTTCATGACTTTTTTTAAGTTAGCTTGCAATTAATTAATTAGTGTAAGACATTTTGTATGAAATCATATGGAGTGGTTTCTGCAATCAATCATTAATGGCCTATAGCATCCAAGGAGTGTGCTATCTGCTCTCTTTACTCATTTCGTTCACTGAATTTACTCTTAGCAAGAATATGAGCATAGACTTCTATTGCTAAGTTCACCATCAGCTGATCGACAAGAGCTAGCAAAGGGCCTTTCTGGCAAACTGCCCCATATTTGTCTTGAATATTGAGTTTGAACATTCTCTTGGGTTTATGAAAGTCTGCCATTCACAAAACATTCAGAAATTATGCACAAATTACATTGACAATATTTAATTATCCATGTTAAATTTTAATTATAATTTTTTTTTTAATTGGCCTAGTTTTATACTAAAAGTATTGATAATTAAATATTAAATTAAACTGATTTCTGTGTAAATTGAACCAGCTATTCTCCATTCAGCTGAAAAAATTGCAGAACATATTAGTTTAACCTTGTGCAAGTCAGAGACAAACTGCAGCATAAATTCTGCGCATTTGGAAACTACACTATAGATTGAGTGGAAGTGGAATCTGTAACCTCCACACAGCTATGGAGGGAGAGAAGTGTTACTGCCTGGTTCAGGCTAATGTTTTTATGTCTGCTTTTATGATGCTTGTCATGTGGCAGTAACTGAAGATATACCTCTAGCCTATGCAGAAGATTCCTTTTAAGAACAAAAAAAACATTTTAGTATGTAATCTGGTAGGCATTTTATCATAATGAAAGATGCTGCTTTGAAAAAGATGGCTTCATTATTTTCATGAAGCTTCAGACTTCTTTGAACCACACTGCAAAAGATCAGTTTCTCTAAGGTCAGGGGTAAGGTACAGAACTGATGGTGTACTTACTCAAAAAACTCCATTTGATTAATCCCCACATTTCTAAATGTGTGGCTGAGAAAGTGGGATCTAATTTTGTAATGAATTTTAACTGGAAATGTAAGTTTGAAATGCTTTTGCGGGAAATAATTGAATATTGGTTTAGAGTGGTAACGATGCTTTTGCAATCTTCATTTGAATGCAGTGTTGTGTCTCGAACCTCTTGAGCATTTAACCCAGTTTGTTTATTTTGTCGTGCTGCAGGAATGTAATCCATGGCAGTGATTCAGTGGAGAGTGCCATCCGTGAAATCTCGCTCTGGTTCAGCCCTGAGGAGCTAGTTTGTTGGAATGATTGTGCTGTTGACTGGATGTATGAATAAACCAGGCTTTTTAAAACAAAGCCTTTGCTCAGGAAGAAGCCCATCAGTACGGAAATATCATTGCTACAGAACACACACTGTGACTGACTGCAGTAAACCTATGCACCATTGAGATTTTCATTCTTTCTATGTAAATTCTTTTGAAATTAATTACTTTCAAATTCTGTTCCCTCTGGTTGATCAAATTGAATTTTAGAGGAAAACAAAGTTTTTATTTGATCCTAGAATTGAAACATTCACATTTGCTATTTATCCTTGGTGCATTTTCTGTTTTTCTTGGTCCCAAGTATTTCTGTTTTTGTTTTAATATTGAAATAACCTTTAAAGTGTTACTGCTGTAATATGGACACTATAAGTGTGAGGTGGTTTATTTCTGGTAAGAACTTTTCTTACATGACACAAAAAATATCAAAGCATGCTTCAATTCATTGGTGACCAATTGACCAAAATTGCATGCTATTTCATAGTATAGGATGGATCAATAATCTGCAACTGGGCTGCAGAAATGAGTCCAGATGTAGGCAGGTCAGATGCAAAATGCTATTTAATTGCAATCAATGTTTAAAAATTCTGGACTCCATTATGTCAAAACCTTGAGGCATAGTAGTTCTAGAGAAGTGGCTGGGAGTTGAACTTGGCCCATTCTCTTCCTAGTAAATTACATGACTGAATTAAACAATTTTGCTGCTTCTTGGTGATGATACTTCAGTATGTTTTTCATGTAGTCTGTCTTTGACTATGCATCTAAAGGGTGCTTGCACTGGGTGTGACTGAGTTTTGATTGAGTGCAGGTGAAATTCAGTGAAAAGGATTCTATAAAACTTCCAATCATTGTCCTTGATCAATCTGCAATGTTAATATTATGCAACCGGCTGTAGAAAAGGAAATTGTTAACAATCTATGAAGCCGTTAACAAGGCAGCATTATCCTGAGAGGATAGACTAGACCTATGTCTTAAATGTATTATGCTGAATTTTCACAGGAGATTCATGGCCAGTTCTTTGTTAATAAATGTGTTTAAATTTATACTGTAATTTGGTAATATTTGTTAAAAGATGAAACTAAAATATTATGCAATATAAAAGTGTTGCATGAAATGAAAACCTTTAAATGAATCGGGGAAATTGTTCCTCTCCATGTTTTTTTTCCCCCAAAGGTTTTTTGCAAACAGCCTTGTTGATGTATCATTTGGACCATCTGAGTCTGAGCATATTTATTTCTATGTTACCTGTGCCATTTTATTTATAGAAATTCTTTATTCATTGATATAATTTTTAAAAAAAAGCAAAATATGGTTTTTAGGAATTTGTTCGGTGCCTGGATATGCATTAAACTGCTTTTTTGTTTAATGCAAATATAAACAGTGATTCATGCAATGTTGATTATGAATATAAACTAAGTTTTGTAAAGGGGAAAATGCCAGAAGATTAAAAGATCAACACAGAGGACTGGACCTGTGCTGGCTCGAAGGGCCAAATGGCCTGCTCCTGCACCTATTGTTTATTGACCCTGAAAAGTATTGCTGGACACTAAAACGTAGGCACTCTTTGGGAACTCAAACTCAATTCATTTTGTACAAGCTTATTGTTGGAACATTAAATGTTGTAGCATGGGTTGTAAATTCCATTGGCCAGTTCCAGGTAAGGGAGAAATGAATACTTAAACTATAAGATTAAAATTGGAACTACCGGTAACTGTAAATCAAGAGTTTTTCTACAATTGATTATTAGAGAATGTCAGTTTGATACTTTTTCTGCTGATCAAAATGGAAAATGTACAAAGTGCAGGTTGAAGTTTCCCACAGGAACATTTTTTAATTTTTGTGATAAACATTTTTATGTATGTGGGAAAGGAATAGTGTGAAGAGGTGAAACTAGGTGAGCTGTTAGAAAACTTGCCACAGGGTCTTTCACTGAAGGAGAATGCAGAATAGCGCAGTACATTTGCTTCAGATCACGAGTCCAGACTTTACTGTGAGGAATCACAGGTGTGTACTCTTTCAGTGCTAAAGATGGGATATGCATGCACCAAAACCATGAATCCTCTTGGTGCCACAGTTCTCTGTTGTTAAAGACCTTTGTTGATGCAATTTTTTTTGTTTAAAGAGGGAGGGGTAAAAAACACAGGGAATTACTATGATGGTGTGTGTTTAAGGTGCCATTTACTTGGGCTTCCCAGGTTACAAATATCCTGTGGAAATCAATTTTTTTGGAAATTCTTCTGAACAATTTTGAAGTATTTTTCAAACTAGTAACACTAAAAGTGTTTTGATATTTACTAATAACTCAACACAGTGTATTCAATTGCTGGTAGGATTATGGTGATTATTCAATGAAAGTATACCAGGTATATGTCAAGTGATACTATATGGGTTACTGTGGGAATCAGACATTTCAGACAAGATTCCAGTCTGCAGTCTCTCAAGAATGGATCCCTTGTTTAATCCCTTGCCTGTACTTAACACACCCGAAACAAATCCAGATAAAAGTCCAGTTAACCAAAAATTGGTAAATTTAAAGTCCAGTTCCAAGAGCTGCAATACACACATCAAGAAGAGGTACAAATGACCCTACCTGATGGTCAGAATTTGCTTGTAATGTTAAATTCCAGTGAGCTGACCAAGCATCTTTTAATGTATCATGCAACGAGGAAAGTAGTTTATAATGTTGTTCATGGGGTCTGAATAAAATATAGCCTTATTAATCTAGGCACTTTATTCTATGGGCATTTCCTTGTATATTGTTGGCAACATGTAAGTAAATAACTCAATATTACAAGCAGGTAAGATCATTTTCTTTGTAAAAGAGCAGTGAAATATGGACAATTAAAATATGTTCCTGGAATCTATATTATAAAAACTTGTGTGTGTGTGTGTGTGAGAGAGAGATCTGGGCATAATCTGGTTAATTCCAATTTTCTTCCAAATGCTAGGCCACAGCCTTCCCATTTTCACACATTCTACTCACTTTTTTTCCAGTGGAGGCGATAAACATCTTCCCGTCGCATTTCCACCTATATTCCCGAAGTTAGAAAACAGCCCAAACTCACCGACTAGGCAAAAAAACCGAGTGATGTCACAATGGGCACCACGCTGGAATGTTCTGGAAACCCACCTCCCCCACCTTTGCCTGTCCCAGTCGCAGTCGGGCCTGGTGCTGGTGCTGGAGTGAGGGCCGAGCCCAGGGCTTGGGATGGGGCGGTGACCGGAGCTGAGAAAGAAGCCGCAGGTGGAACCAAGGACCAGCCTGGGTCTGGGGTCAGGGACGAGCCCGGAGATTAAGTCAGGGCCTGGCCTGCAGCCCAAGCGGCGGCTAAGTTGATGGCTGCAGTTTACAGCCAGGGCCGGCACAAGTACAAGAACCAGACCGAGTTCCAGGCCCTGTCACTGCTCTACGACCTGGGTAGGTGCTGGGGCAGGGAATGGGAGTTAGAGGAGGAGGATAAGGGAGATGGGCTGGGGTCTCTACCCCCTTCCCTCTCCCTCTCTACCCCATCCCCCCCCCCCTCTCTACTCCCTTCCCTCTACCTCTCTACCACCTCCCACTCTATCTCTCTACCCCCCTCCATCTCTCTAGCCCCCTCCCTATCTAGGGAGTGGTGAGTATTGGGACCTATGGGTGAGTGGTGCAATACTGCATTTGGGGATCAGCTCTCCCCTGTGACACCGCGCGCCTGCCCTTGCCCGCATTGGGGGATGAGACCCAACGGGTCCCACTTGTTCTAGTAATATATAATCTTCAAATAATCAAGTTTTAGCCTATTGAACAAGACAACTGAAAATGCACCTTTTTTTTACTTTAATCTGTGTGGAGCAACCTCAACTGACTGATTGTAATAAGAAGGGTGTTAATATTTGACAATGTATGCGGGATAGTTATCTAAATCAACATGTAGAGGAACCAACGAGAGAGCAGGCTATTTTAGACTGGGTATTGAGTAATGAGGAAGGGTTAGTTAGCAGTCTTGTTGTACTCTTGAGTGACCATAATATGGTTGAGTTCTTCATTAGGATGGAGAGTGACATTGTTAATTCAGAAAAATGGTTCTGAACTTAAAGAAAGGTAACCTTGAGGGTATGAGATGTGAATTGGCCAAGATTGGCTCGCAATTAATTCTAAAAGGGTTGACGGTGGATATGCAATGGAAGACATTTAAAGACTGCATGGATGAACTACAAAAATTGTTCATCCCAGTTTGGCAAAAGAATAAATCGGGGAAGGTAGTGCATCCGTGGATAACAAGGGAAATCAGGGATAGTATCAAAGCGAAGGATGATGCGTACAAATTAGCCAGAAAAAGCAGCATACCAGAGGACTGGGAGAAATTCAGAGTCCAGCAGAGGAGGACCAAGGGCTTAATTAGGAAAGGAAGAATAGATTATGAAAGAAAACTGGCAGGGAACATAAAAACTGACTGCAAAAGTTTTTATAGATATGTGAAAAGAGATTAGTTAAAAACAAATGTAGGTCCCTTGCAGTCAGAAACAGGTGAGCTGATCATGGGGAACAAGGATATGGCGGACTAATTGAATAACTACTTTGGTTCCGTCGACATAAATAATCTGCCGGAAATAGCAGGGGACCGCGGGCCAAAGGAGTTGGAGGAATTGAGTGAAATCCAGGTTAGTCGGGAAGTGGTGTTGGGTAAATTGAATGGATTAAAGGCCGATAAATCCCCAGGGCCAGATAGGCTGCATCCCAGAGTACTTAAGGAAGTAGCTCCAGAAATAGTGGATGCATTAGTAATAATCTTTCAGAACTCTTTAGATTCTGGAGTAGTTCCTGAGGATTGGCGGGTAGCAAACGTAACCCCACTTTTTAAGAAGGGAGGGAGAGAGAAAACGGGGAATTACAGACCAGTTAGTCTAACATCGGTAGTGGGGAAACTGCTAGAGTCAGTTATTAAAGATGGGATAGCAGCACATTTGGAAAGTGGTGAAATCATTGGACAAAGTCAGCATGGATTTACGAAAGGTAAATCATGTCTGACGAATCTTATAGAATTTTTCGAGGATGTAACTAGTAGCGTGGATAGGGGAGAACCAGTGGATGTGGTGTATCTGGACTTCCAGAAGGCTTTCGACAAGGTCCCACATAAGAGATTAGTGTACAAACTTAAAGCATACGGCATTGGGGGTTCAGTATTGATGTGGATAGAGAACTGGCTGGCAAACAGGAAGCAAAGAGTAGGAGTAAACGGGTCCTTTTCACAATGGCGGGCAGTGACTAGTGGGGTACCGCAAGGCTCAGTGCTGGGACCCCAGCTATTTACAATATATATTAATGATCTGGATGAGGGAATTGAAGTTTGCGGATGACACTAAGCTGGGGGGCAGTATTAGCTGTGAGGAGGATGCTAGGAGACTGCAAGGTGACTTGGATAGGCTGGGTGAGTGGGCAAATGTTTGGCAGATGCAGTATAATGTGGATAAATGTGAGGTTATCCATTTTGGAGGCAAAAACAGGAAAGCAGACTATTATCTAAACGGTGGCCGGTTAGGAAAAGGGGAGATGCAGCGAGACCTGGGTGTCATGGTACACCAGTTATTGAAATTAGGCATGCAGGTGCAGCAGGTAGTGAAGAAAGCGAATGGTATGTTAGCTTTCATAGCAAAAGGATTTGAGTATAGGAGCAGGGAGGTTCTACTGCAGTTGTACAGGGTCTTGGTGAGACCACACCTGGAGTATTGCGTACAGTTTTGGTCTCCAAATCTGAGGAAGGACATTATTGCCATAGAGGGAGTGCAGAGAAGGTTCACCAGACTGATTCCTGGGATGTCAGGACTGTCTTATGAAGAAAGACTGGATAGACTTGGTTTATACTCTAGAATTTAGGAGATTGAGAGGGGATCTTATAGAAACTTACAAAATTCTTAAGGGGTTGGACAGGCTAGATGCAGGAAGATTGTTCCCGATGTTGGGGAAGTCCAGGATAAGGGGTCACAGCTTAAGGATAAGGGGGAAATCCTTTAAAACCGAGATGAGAAGATCACACAGAGAGTGGTGAATCTCTGGAACTCTCTGCCACAGAGGGTAGTTGAGGCCAGTTCATTGGCTATATTTAAGAGGGAGTTAGATGTGGCCCTTGTGGCTAAGGGGATCAGGGGGTATGGAGAGAAGGCAGGTACGGGATACTGAGTTGGATGAGCAGCCATGATCATATTGAATGGCGATGCAGGCTCGAAGGGCCGAATGGCCTACTCCTGCACCTAATTTCTATGTTTCTATGTTCACTGGTCTGCTCAGTAAGTAATCCACAATTGCTGATCTTTTCTATAGTTGACCTGAAGTATTCAACATCCTGTGTTAGTAATATATAGACCATCATGCGAAGTTAGTGGGTGTCAATAATATGAGGTAGAATTAAGCACATGAAGCTTTTTTTCTCTGCACAGGCTTGTTGTAACAAGTTTTAAACTTGGCACATTTTTCAATTTATAAATAAAGACTGCAACAAGTGATTTATGATGTGAATGTTTATTACATATGGAACAGTTACTTGTTAAGTTAAATTACATTGCACAGGGAAATCAGCTCAGATCGTATCCTTACATCAGCCAACCCTCTCTGTACATCCAATCTGACCTTTTCATTATACACCAAGCAGCATTTTGTACAGGACTCTGCTGTGAAGCAGCAGTGTTCAGACAGTAGTATCATTTTCTCAAGACTGTAATACACAGGAGCTACTTTACATGATGAGAAGAACCTCAAATTGCTACTGGCAGAGGACATGGTCTGGAAGTCCTGAGATCTATAGAC
Organism: Leucoraja erinaceus; assembly: GCF_028641065.1. Taxonomy (NCBI): domain Eukaryota; kingdom Metazoa; phylum Chordata; class Chondrichthyes; order Rajiformes; family Rajidae; genus Leucoraja; species Leucoraja erinaceus. Next base: position 32,053,044 of record NC_073396.1, read on the forward strand.
TTAGTAAAATGACCACCTAATCAAGGTGACAACCAGATACGTTTCAAATATAATGCACTCATGTGGCCAGAAAAAAAGTCATATTTGCTGATTTCCAAACCAGCATTATTCATCTCACCCTGCCATGTGTCAGTAAATACAAGTTCTTCTGAAGAAAAGCAGACAGATTTTCGCCCATCTGTCAGTGATTTTGTTTCCCCTATCAGTTCCCATTGCTGTACTTTGTCAGCTCATTCAAAATGTATTCATTCCTGCTTACACCTTTTGTCCAAACAATGAAAATGACAGGTTACTGGTCAAAATAACCTTAATTATTACACATTACACCGATACGTCGGTTTGGAATACTCTGAAAGTGGTATGTTATATGGACATACAAATAATGAATTACAATATGAAAAGGCTTAGATTTCACTAACATTTATAACATACTCCAGGATATTAAAACAGAATCTCTTTAACTTGACACTCAAACATTCAACTGTATCCAACATGCCTACAGTAATGTGTGGAGGTTATTGTAGGCACTCAGTTCTTGTGTATAATTCTTAATATTCCCATTTGGCTCAGATGGAAACTGAAAACTTATTATTCTTCACATTAACTGTTCTGTCTTTCATTCTTAATCCATGTTGTCCCCTGCATTTTAACTGCTCCTGCAGTCCTTCACCCTAGAGGTAAACGCACATTCTACACTGCAACTGCAATCAGTGCTTTGGTTAGCAGTGGTCTGGTTGGCTCTTTGACATTCTCTCCCTTTCCACATTTCCAAAAAATTGCACACAATCTAACAGTATTTAAGATTGTAAAATAAAAGGGGCTACGAAATGACACTTGCTTCCAAGTGCTCCTTTTTGACAAATTACTCACAATTCGCACTTTCACATGCTCTTTTTAAATCTTAAATTTGAATCTGAGGAAGGTGACCAAACCCTATAATGAAGTTACCAGCCTTTCTAAATCAAAATTAGTTTTACATTATACTGGAGTAGACAAACACCACAAAATCTTAATAAGGACTGCACTGTATATATTCCAGGACATTTTAATTAAATTAGCATAAGCTACAGGATGCAACTTTTGGCATTGGTAGAAATCCCTGACCAAAAGCACTTTTGGATGTGCTCTGCTTTGTCTTGAGAGCACATCAAATAGCTTCAAAGCAAATAGTATCTTAATGGTTTAATACTGGACATTCATGAAGATTCACTGTGTAGTTTGGTAAATGGTGAAAATGGATGATGAATACTGAAATATCTTCCTATGTTCCTAAGTCAATGAATGTACTTCCAGAGGGCTCAGGTCCTGGTCAACTCAATTCATTTGCTATAATCTTGGAACACAAGATTCCAACTATCTTCAAGCAGTTCAGAATAGGAACCCTTCCAGAAAACGATACTATCAATGATCTTGATTTTATTTCATTCCTGTAAACCCTCCTATTTATCCCGTCAGAAATATAGTCACTTAGAGAAAGGAAAGGAAATTCACTGATCAAAAGTTACTTGAAGGAGATAAGCATTTATAAAATTAATGACATCTCCAGATTTTTTTTGCACAAATCAAAGGCATCCAGAAATGAATAAGAATGCATCCAGTTGAAATTCCATATTTTTCTATCCATTTTCAGATATTGTTACACCTTAAACTGAGAACTAGCAGGTTTTACCAAATCCTTCCTTTGCCAACTAGAACGCTGACAGCTGCAATGAAGTCCGGTGAGAATTTACTCCACTGAGCATATACAGAAACCCTTTTTAAAAGTGAATGCACTTTTCTCCCTAAAGAAATACTAATCTTTCCAGAGCTGCTTATAATAATGAATGAATGAATGAATGGATAGGTAAAAATTGGTGGTTGAAGGTTTCCGAATAAAAATAGTTAAACTTTCCTGTGTCACTAAACATGTGGCATCCTTCAACAAACGGAACATCTATTCTCAGTGTCTATATTGGCACTTTATTGAATGTATCCGTAATATTGGTTTCTGAAATCTCTTATCCTCCTTTCTAGCCCTGTTGCACTACCTGTTATTTGGGATCTGTCACAGAAGCAGGACTTCATGAGAAAGAATAATGTTAAAGATTTGTTTTAAATGGGAACATTACTATCAATGATTTTTCATTAAACATTTTGGGTGACAAAGCAGTACAAAATAAAAGTAAATGCTATTTATATACACAAATCAACCTTTAAGGGATGCATAAATGAACAGACAGGAAAGTTGACATTATTTCAATATCTGACATGCATTAAGCTAGCATTCTTAGTTTCATATTTTAAGGACAGGCTAATTACAGAGGTAAGTGCTTTAAACAGCGACAAATTTTGTTAAAGTGAATAAGATTTCAGTCTCCGAAAAGCCAGCGTTAACTATTTTTAATTGTTTTAACATTCCATTTTTAAATTGAATCCAAAATGTGTTGGATTGTTGCAAATTTCAACAAATGAACAGTTCCAAAGTGGAGATATGGAAATGCTACAGAAATTCTAGATTTTCAGCGACTTTCTTTATGGACAAGTACAATGCAGGGAATCTTATATATACATACAGATGATCTGCGGGTATCTGGGAGTAGTTTTGTGGTAGTGGCATACTATTCAGGAACATAGGACACCTGCCAGACAATGATGTGACTTCGTTCTGCTTTAGTGAGGGCTGGTCTGATTCCATCTGACAGATTTTCATCGGTCTCATCATCTTCACCATCACCTGCACATAGAGAGTTGTTCCGTGAGTATAAAATGTTAGCAGAAAAAGACAGCTATGCCGAAAGTAATTGATTCTAATTCCAATTCACAAGGGTATAAGTGGAATGGAAATGCATATGTTCTTCCTATTACCATACTTACATTTGAATAGATTTTGTTCAATGTCGCATTGACATAAAATTGAAACAAAACTATCCTAAAACCTAAACCCTGCACATTAGTTAATTTCAATTCTATTCCAAACTTTGGCAGCTACACATTGGAACAGGAAAGTACAGTCTGGAAGTCAGAATTGGCGCATCTTTCCTCCCGCTCGATTGCTGAACCGCGTGACTGGATACAAAGAGTAACCAGTTCCTTATTTTCACAACTCCCACACCTGAATTATTCAACATTGCCCCATTCATTTGAATAGTGTGGCTGACCTAAATGGGCTTTTTTTCTATATTTAATCATTTTAACAAACTTGCGCAAGTTATATGGGTGTTGACATTTTTTAAAATTATATTAATCTATTTCAGTTGTTGCAACATCAGTGACAATTGAAAAAGGCCTTTAACAGAATGAACTATTAAAAATTAATTAGAGCAGCCAGATGATGAAACATCGGATTGCACCACCTCGAGATTAGTCACTGCTTGCAGAATTGATGGACATAGTGGCAAGTTATCAAACTCATTTAGACCCATGGACTGGAAAGGTTTGGTGCAGCAGTGAAGATTTTGCAGTGGGCAAACACAAGTTACTGCCATCTCAAGCTTGACTTGGATCTATAGTTACAATTATATGTTCATAAATGATAGGAGCAGATTTAGGCCATTCGGACCATCAAACCTACTTTGCCATTCAATCACAGCTGATCTATCTTCCCCTTAACCCCATTCTCCTGTCTTCTCCTCATAACCCCTGACACCCAAACCATTCAGGAATCTATCTATCTATCTGACTTAAAAATATCCATAGACTTGGCCTCCACAGCCTTCTGTGGCAATGAATTCACCTCCCTCTGACTAAAGAAATTCCTCCTCGTCTCACGTCCTTTTATTCTGAGGCTATGACCCCCTAGTCCTAGACTTAGGAAATTGGAAAAAAACCCTACCATGTAAGAGTACAACAAATGATGACCTGGAAATTATATGTTTCCTCCTTAGTCAAATTAGTGCAGAAAGACATTAGATACAAACATCCATCCATATATAACATCAGCAAATTGGATTTATATCATGGCTCCTTAATGCAAGGTGTGCATTCTTTTCCAGCCTACGGATATTTTACTGAAAATAGAATGAAACATTACAGCTGAATAAAAATTGGTAAAGTTTAGCAATAAGTGAGAGGTGTTACTGCATAATGTGGAGGATAGAGAGTAAAGGATAGCAAGACAAAATGTGTAGGTGGGAACTGCAGATGCTGGTTTATATTGAAAATAAACACAGAATGCTGGAGTAACTCACTGTGGAGTAAATGCACTCCAACATTTTGTGTCTATCTTCAAAGAATAGCAAGAACTGGCCCAATTAGCAGAGCAGAATAAATTAGGCCAATCAGGAATTTGAAAATATAATGAGATAGCAAAAGTGATAACTTGAAAGCTAAATATTTTTTCAGTGCTATCTTATGCAATCCAAGTCTGCCTTACCAATCCTAAAGTCAATGTAGCCTTCTCCTCCGCTGAGAACCAAAACAGGCTGCAGCTTCCTCTCTTCCTGCTCAGGTGCAGTGGGTCCTGGATTCTCTGTAGGGCTGTCCAACACGCTGCCATTCAACGTTGCAAGGACATTACCTAGCAGAACAAGCCACAGATACATTGGAAAAAAAAAATGAAAGAAAACAGCTTCCAAGTCAGCAATCTCCATTTCAGTTCAATATAAGACACAAAGGAAGTTTTTTTTTTCTCTGGTAGTTTGAAGAAGCTGAGTTCTGAGCAATGTTGGATTTTAAAGGCCCTGTCCCACTTTCCCGAGTTACTCACGAATTCTCACGAGTTTTCCCCTTGATTGAAACTCGGGGAATGTCCATAGCGAGTCCGTAGGATTCCGTAGATATTTCGTAGCGGCTCGTACTGCCAGCCGTAGGTACTCGGGGCATCAGGTAAGTCAGGACGTTTTTTCAGCATGTTGGAAAATGTCCACAATGGCAGGCAGTGACTAGTGGGGTACCCCAAGGCTCAGTACTGGGACCCCAGCTATTTACAATATATATTAATGATCTGGATGAGGGAATTGAAGGCAATATCTCCAAGTTTGCGGATGACACTAAGCTGGGGGGCAGTGTTAGCTGTGAGGAGGATGCTAGGAGACTGCAGGGTGACTTGGATAGGCTGGGTGAGTGGGCAAATGTTTGGCAGATGCAGTATAATGTGGATAAATGTGAGGTTATCCATTTTGGTGGCAAAAACGGGAAAGCAGACTATTATCTAAATGGTGGCCGATTGGGAAAGGGGGAGATGCAGCGAGACCTGGGTGTCATGGTACACCAGTCATTGAAGGTAGGCATGCAGGTGCAGCAGGCAGTAAAGAAAGCGAATGGTATGTTAGCTTTCATTGCAAAAGGATTTGAGTATAGGAGCAGAGAGGTTCTACTGCAGTTGTACAGGGTCTTGGTGAGACCACACCTGGAGTATTGCGTACAGTTTTGGTCTCCAAATCTGAGGAAGGACATTATTGCCATAGAGGGAGTGCAGAGACGGTTCACCAGACTGATTCCTGGGATGTCAGGACTGTCTTATGAAGAAAGACTGGATAGACTTGGTTTATACTCTCTAGAATTTAGAAGATTGAGAGGGGATCTTATAGAAACTTACAAAATTCTTAAGGGGTTGGACAGGCTAGATGCAGGAAGATTGTTCCCGATGTTAGGGAAGTCCAGGACAAGGGGTCACAGTTTAAGGATAAAGGGGAAATCCTTTAAAACCGAGATGAGAAGAACTTTTTTCACACAGAGAGTGGTGAATCTCTGGAACTCTCTGCCACAGAGGGTAGTTGAGGCCAGTTCATTGGCTATATTTAAGAGGGAGTTAGATGTGGCCCTTGTGGCTAAGGGGATCAGGGGGTATGGAGAGAAGGCAGGTACGGGATACTGAGTTGGATGATCAGCCATGATCATATTGAATGGCGGTGCAGGCTCGAAGGGCCGAATGGCCTACTCCTGCACCTAATTTCTATGTTTCTATGTTTCTATGAATAAAAAAATAGCCCCGAGTACCTACTGCTGGTATTTCCGAGTTTGAATCAAGGGGAAAACTCGGGAGTTTGTGAGTAATTCGGGAAAGTGGGACAGGGCCTTAAGTGAGTTCTCCCTCGAGTGCCCTGTGCCTTCTGCAGGCTGTTCTTATTCCAAATCTTCCGGGCAGCATAATTATCAGAAACAAAGTTGTGTCCACATCACCAAAGGAGGGAGTGGAACCAGAAATTCATGTAGTTCTGCATCACTCAACTTTCCCACAATGGGTCAAAAGAAAAAAATCATAGTATGTATGAAGGAACTGCAGATGTTGGTTTAAACCAAAGATAGACGCAAAATGCTGGAGTAACTCAGTGGGATAGGTTACGGGACAGGTTACGAGATGCTGCCTGTCCCGCTGTTACTCCAGCATTTTGTGTCTATCTTTGGACGAATCATAGTAATTGATATTTCAAAACTACTTTTCAATAGTGAACAGTGGAAAAGGGAGGTTGGTCCAGGAATTTACCTGGCACAGATGCAAAGAATTTGACAGCATCTCTGTGGCCATGGAAACAGAGCTGGGCTTGAGCCATGGAACAATATGGGATGAAGCTACCATTGGAGGCCTTGTCACTGCTTTCATCCGCGTAAACCCGAATCACTCCACCAGGGCGGGCTCCTTCACTGGCGGTCGGTGATGTCTTATTGGCTGCAACAAATACATCAATTGTAGCGTTTTAGAATTAAGAGAATGATTCAACAAGTTGAAAGGATAGTGATTTACATTACACTGAAACCTGTTTGGGTAAATCAACTACAGAAATATAAATTATTCATATTAAATATCCCTGGGTATTAGATTTAACAAATATTGAATTTCATCTTTGGAATTTCAAGAGTTCACCAACTCTCATGCAAATATTCAAGAAAGCTGATAGTCACAATGTAAATAATCTGAATTGTTTAACTTAAAAAAAAAAAGAAGAAAATTACCAGAAAGAGAAAGCAACATAGTGGGTTTGATTAAGAAAGCAAAGTAAAATAAACTCTACAAATATAGATTGTCAGCCTAAAGCCAATTATAGATTAAAAATCCATGAAGTTGAAATAGTAAGAACGCAGCAAAGTAGAGATTGATAAAGAACAGGCCACAGGGAATTATTAAAGGCAAGTTGACTTGAACAACTTTAAGCGATACCATCAGGAAATGTAGATGTAATGAAATTAAAGGAGTTATATTGTGGTATGCGACAAGATGATTGTTAGAAAATAAACTTTTATTAAAGGAAATGTATCAATGTGGAATGAACTTTGATGAATGGTTCGGAAATTGGATAATTGAGTGAAGTTTGAAGAATTGGTGATCAATTATGTAAAAGGTCATATCTGATTGGAATAGACATTTCACCACAACTTAATTTGTTCATTTCTTGCTTTACATGGGTAAAGGTTTTGTAAACAAAATGAGGAAACTAATGTTTACAGGATAACTGTTGTCTATACAATCTTGGGTTACCAGTCATTTTATGAAAGACAACCAATACTCTTAGTGCTATGAAATATTCAGGTTCCATTGTAATGTTAAAAACATAATAGATACTGTTATCTAAAACAGTACAGTTCACACTAACATGCCACATGCAAAGAGATGACAGAGAAACTTCAGAGAACCCTGTATGATGTAAAGAGAATTTACTATAGATATCACTAGTTAGAGAGCAGTACATGCAGTCAGTCAGGGAGCATCTCTAAACCTCATGCAGACAAATCTCATTTACTTTTTGTACAGTATTATTTTATAGAATGATTTTAAAACTAGCAGGTATTAAATAAATAACATTACTGTGAGCTTTTAGAGTTTTTAGACGGAACCATTGTTTAGGGAGATGAATGCAATAGGTAAAATGAAGTCTGAAATAAAAAATCCTCTGACGTCCTAGAAGTCAGTGGCTGAGCCTCGAAAAGTACAAAAAGCCCAATTTGTTACACTCTGCAAACATGCTCTTTAGTAAATGATCTAAACTTCTAATCAATTCTATTAGGTTTCTGAAGTTTGGAGATGCTCCCTTAGTTAGCATTATTTAGACCTGGAAGGAACACAAACACAATTGACACTACAGCCGTGAATTTGTCCTCAATCTTCACTCAGTGCTGTGGCCAGCTAGTCTATGTGGCTAAATCCTGGCCGTTTGCCCATAAAAACTGATCCAAGAGTAGGATAGTCTGGCAGGAATGTGCTTTGATGAAATTGTCCTAATAGTCTGGAGAAAAGAAAGCTCGCCTTGCATTTAGGAGTCATCCAAAAGAAACCAATACAAAAAGCACTGAGGGGGTTCAGGATTAATCCCAGTTACAGTTCAAGTGGAGGCATGCCTAATCACTGCTGTATATTTCTGACATGTACAGAATGTATATGGAGACTGGTTCATGTTTGGAGAATAATGGAAGGCAAGTGCCTCCTAACCACTTACACGTCTCATATTGGGATTGAAGCACCAAGGAACAAAATGAGAAAATCCACAGCATACAATCCAGCCTACAATGGAATGTATAATTGGCACTGGAGATGGCAGGGGTGGAAACATCTCTCCCGTGTGACAATATAACTCTGTCACCATTTGATTAATTATTAACTTTTCAAACATCATATGGGGTCTTCTTCTTACAACATTGATTTAATTTTTTTTTCTGACCTTTAAGGAAACCCTAGCTCACCAGCAAACAATCTCACCACAGTTCCCATTAATTGCTGCAGTGTAGCAGTATGTCAAGTCAGTTAACCCAAACCACACAGGTTGATCTCTACATCTAGTGGTCAAACATAAATACAATCTCAGCCAGGTAAATCTGCCATTGACTGAATCAAATCCAAGTAAAATACGTCACCATCCTGATTTGTCGGGTTAGTCTATTCTCAAGCTACACTTCCCCTGCATTTCACTCCACACTTTAGAAGAACACCACAGTCTGATTCCGCAGCCTTTTATCAACCTCCCTCACAGGTGTCCCTTCTGTTGTCCTTGAGATTGTCCAATTTCAGTCCCTCTTTTGTGGGCATGCCATAAGATCTTATTCCATAAAACTGTGGAGAGTTGTAAATCCAGACAACATGCATCCCATAAAACTAGCTATAAAAAAATTGTTATTACCCCGTACAGCCGCTTCCAGGTTGAATTCACTCATGAACTCTCAGCCTCCAGCATGGTTTTACATGTTTAACTATCTAAGCACTGAGTTCAGTAATGTTATTAATACCACTAAACTACCTTTAGGTTCAAGGATATCAATTGCTACTAAATATGTGTACTGTTTTGCATTTATACAACATCTTAATGCAATGAAGCAAAACAAATGATTATATCTGAACTATTCTGATTGAATAAATGACCCAGCCATTTGGTTTAATTTTTGATACTAGTTAAATGGAAATGCTCAAACATTCTCTTCAAATATGGATAACATCTCACCCTAGCACTTTTATCAAAGGATGAGATGAACGTCAATTCAATACAATACTCCTTTTGTGCTACAATGTAGATCACCAGGTAGGAGCTCTGTTTCATTAACCATGAGAACCAACACAACAGTACAATCCTCAAACCCAGATGCAAATATATGGACCACCAAATCAGCCTTATGCTCGGCCTATCATGAAGTAAGGACTCAAAACAAAAATAACAATGTTGTCCTCTAAGCGAGTAGAGCAATGAACAGCAATGGTGGTTGATTAAACACGCTTCAGCAGGATTGTATTAGTGGATAGGGAAAAAGCAACCTAAAGACTCAAGACAATTAAAAATACCTGCTTGAGTTATAGTTGTAGAGAGATTCAGCACAGCAACAGAACGTGTGGCCCAGCTAATCCACACTCACCATCAACCACTCTTTTACAATAATCCGACAATTATGCTTTTTAAAACCATTCTCCATATATTCTCATCAATTTCCTCTAATTCGCTCACTCACAGTGTGTTGTAATTTACATTGGCGCTGTTGACCCACCAACCCAGGTGTGGGATGTGGGAGGAAACCCTCACCGTCACAAGGAGAACATGCAAACTCTTCAGACAAGTACACAAAGCCGGAATTGAACCCACGACGCTGATGCCGAAGCAGTGGCTATTCCAGCTGTACCAGTGTGTGGCTCCACTGAGGGTAATAAACCAAGGGGTTATGGATCAAGAGCTAGGAACAGGGATGATTCTATGGCTGAGGTATTGCAGGGAAAGTCTGCTTAAGGCCACACTGAAGTATTGACTACACTTGCTCTTAAAAGCAGCATAACATGGAATGACCATAAATTACAATTCTTAGATTTCCTTTTTAAAAACATTCTGTATGCACCAAAATAGATTAGTAATAACTTTTATATATATTAGCACTATTACAGAAAGCTGGAAAATGCGCCAGACAAGATGCATTACCAATGAAGATTAGATAGTATTCTTGAGCTTCAGGATGAGTAGTGTAATATTATTACGCTAAATGGCTTACATGGCATTCTGCTTCAATGATTTAACAACTAATCTACTTGCCTCAAGCAATCCACTTGTTAAAACATTCACTGCTTGTACATTTCCCCTCAGGTATTCTTCCGCACTTTACACATCCTTCTATGCTGAAGCAACTTGTTCATAAGCATCTGTCTCTATCATCGCTTAGTATAGAACCAGCCACCTCGGGTTATCCATCAGTGATTGATTGCTCCTTTGTTTGGTATCTCCTAAATCCTGGACCGTAACATCGACAATTGGGTGCAGGAGCATTGTTTAAATAAATTCCTGCTCTGTAACACCCCAATGTGTTTCAACGGAACTACCATCTAATATAAACCACCATATTTGGCCACCATTTTAAGTCAGTAAGCTGTTCTGTGGCATGAAAATAAGACTCTCAACACCATTATTCAACTAATAAGGAGAGCAGAGGAATATTTCATTGAGTTTGAACCCCCTTGTATCACAATTACATCCTTAGCAACATTGTCAAAAACACAAGATTTCAAATGTACACTAATAATATCCCACTCTACATATTCATAGCTTAGGCCTCCCTCCCATCTCCTCCCCACTGCCTCTGACAGTATCACACTTTGTTTGACATCTGGTATTGGAAGATGTTTTCTCCAACTAAAAGTCTCCTCTCATCTCCATCTCTCTCATTACCAAGTGTTCAATTCTGAGCTAAACGCTTCATAAGTCTGATGTTGTATTTTGAAGCAAAAAGCTTGTGAGCACAAATTCACATCAAGGTCTCTGTCTCCACTCTGCCTCAACACGTCTGCAGTGTCAATTTTTATCTATGTCTTGTTTACGTCTAAATTCCCACTTCCTCTATTATTTGAGCTCAACTGTGTTACCTTTAATACAATTTACTCCTTTCAGCCATCAACCTATATTCTTGCTGACATATATTGACTCAGCAAGGTATTGACTATCAATAGCTTGATTTTACAACTTTCCTTCTTGATTAAATACAATCATGCTCTCGTCCCTTCTGGTTACAGATTGACTTGCCTTCAGCTGCCTTGGTCATAAACTCTGGAATTCTCCCCACAAACCCCACTGCCGCGCCATTTTATTCTGATCATTAAGATGCCCTCAAAACTATTGTGAATCTGACAACAGGCTTCACTTTGTTCAATGTTAAACAAAAAACGTTGAGTAACGACCAGATAATAATGTACCCAATAGGCCTAAGTTCACTTGTGGGGATGGGAAGGTGTGGCTAGTGGTGGGATCCCATTGGAGATGGGCTAGTGATGGTGAGTCCCTCCTCCACCCTAGTTGTGGTACTAGTTTTACTGTCATCGTGTTGAATTCCTTTGTCTGTATACACGTGGTCACCTATCCCACATTACAAAATGGCCTATTGTGTGCCATGCATTGCCTTAATTATTGTATATCTTCCATTCATTTCTCCTAAGTACTGTCTATATCTCTTGCTCCCATTTCCCCTGACTCTTAGTCTGTAGAAGGTACTCGACCCGAAACGTCACCTATTTATTTTCTCCTCAGATGCTGCCTGACCCGCTGAGTTACTCCAGCCTTTTGTGTCCGTGTTTGGTTTAAACCAGCATCTGCAGCTCCTCTCTACACATTTCATGTAGTGGCGATTGGTTGTCAATGCTGTGGATAAATAGTTCCAGGGGAAAAAAATACATGGGCAGGAACAGTGGACTATTTGGTACTCAATTCAACCACACCAATGGATATTTCAATTGAATGGCTCATTTCTCTTAATCAAGAGCTACAGCAAGAAGTAGAGTGTTCCATGGCTGCCATTAACAGCACCTGGCCACACGGCCATGGCATTTATTCCCTCTCCAAGCAGAGTTGCCATTCGATACATTTATGAATCACCCACACAAGCAAAGAGAGAACTAGTTGTGAGATACATGCTCTAAGTACTGTCAATAGCTCCAGTCCTTCACTACCTAACAATTATATATTTACCCTCCGACATGTTTGCTTTGCTCACATGCAGTTAGAACCATCTGGACAGCATAATCCTACCTAGATTTTGCCTTTTATGAAAAACTATTACTCCATGTTACTATAAATCAAATTGAGTTTGGTTTTAACTATTTAACTATTCTAAACATGGTAGCATTACCATAATTACTTTTGTTTTAAACTTTATAGTGATAAACATTAGAATAACCTTCAAAAACAAACTGCTTCCTGATCTAGACTGACCCATGTCAAATGAAACTTTTAGTCCATTTTGGATAAATTGGCACCTTGTAGCCAAGTCAGTCTTTCATGAAAATAATTTGATTATATTTTCCATTTTAGCTAGCAGAACAAGAATGTATTTTTCACTTTTAAATTCCAAGAAAGAAATATCAGAACCAAGTCATTAAAAAAAAAAATCCTGAATTTGCTAGTTTGATTTGAACAAAGAACTTATCACAAAAGTATGAATGTAAAATTCACAACTTGACAAATGAGAGGCAGGCAAGAGATGAGGCATGATGGAAAAACTGAAATAAAAAAAATATATATTACACATCTAAAACAGTCAGATGTTGAACTTACCCCTGAACCCCAACAGTTGGCCTCGGTGTAAAACTACAGCTGGAGGAGGGAAGGCAGAAGAAGAGATTCAGAGAGGGAAGAGTGGAGGGAAGGTCAGAAAAGCAGATCACACACAGCCATCAACGGGAGAACCTTGGGGTTAGAAACATAGAATCGAAGAAGGGCATGTGCACTATGCTCACTGATTAAAAGTATTCTCTCTGAGAAAGTAAAAACATTTCTTAGATAATAAACCTCCAAAATGCATTTTTGGTTCAAACTATTCAATAAGATTTTTTTTTTCCAAAGAATATCAAATTATCCAATATAATGAAGGAATTTCAATGATGTAGTTGTTCTACAAGGTATCATCGCTCTCGTCTGTTCTGACTTCGCTGGCTGTGGCTCTGGCAGTGGTGAAGGTGCTATAATGGGTCTGATCTTGGGTAAGGAAGAGCAATGAGCCTGGCTTTCTAGTCATGTGCAATTACACCTGGTGCATTTGCTCACGCTGATGCTCATGGAAAGCCAGGAACACAGCCTGCAGTCTAAGCCTTTTGGCCTCAACAATCCATGTTGGTCACGAACCACAAAGTCCCCAGGGAGCCACTAACCAAGGAGAAAGCAATTGTTTTGGAAGAGGAAAAGTGAATGGGAAGGCAGAAAACTTGCAGAAATTAGGAACAAAGGGGTATTACTGAACGCAGTCAAGCCTGTGAACATTCAAATAATTCCATCATAATACTTTCACTGTTATTCACTTCAAATAAGGATCCAGACATGAAGTTACAGTACACTATTCCCAAAACTTATCCAAAAAATAACTCACATACACCATTTCAATTACTAACACAATAATTTAAATCGACATTTCCAATGCACAGAAGATGTAGTTGGAGACTGCCAAATTTTAAGAGTCTTCTTCTTATCTGAATCTTATTTGGAATTGGGGTATCAAAGCCAGTTGCCTGACCTGACGTCTTGCACCTTTGATTTAACATAACTTTCTATGGTTTAATTAGTGTCACAGAGTCTTAGATACAGCACAAAAACAGGCCCTTCAGCTCAACTTGCCCATGCCAACCAGGATGCCTCATCTACACTAGTCCCACCAGCCTGCATTTGGTCCATATCCCTCTAAATCTTTCCCGAACATGTCCAAATGTCTTTTAAATGTTGTTATAGTCGCAGCCTCAACTACCTCTTCAGGCAGCTCGTTGCACATACCCACCACCCTCTGTGAAAAAGTTGTCCCTCCTATTAAATCTTTCCCTTCTCACCTTCAGCCTATGTTCTCTGATTCTTGATTTCCCTACTCTGGTTAAAAGACTGTGCATTAACCCTTTTTATTCCTCTCATGATCTTATATACCTTTATAAGTTCACCCCTCACCCTCCTGCACTCCAAGGAATAGGGTCCTAGCCTGCCCAGCCTCTCCCAAATTAGTTCCAAGAATATATTTAACTTGTAACCATTTGGCAATTCTGGTCTCCAGTGCTTGATCTCTATGAAGGATGAGAAACCTAGGAGATATCACAGTAAACGGAATTAATTCATCGCATATATTTATTAGAGATACTCGTGATTTAGACCAGAGATACAGCGCAGAAACAGGCCCTTCTGCCCATGCCAACCAGAGATCAACCCGTATGCTAGCACGAACCTACACACTAGGGACAATTTACAATTTTACCGAAGCCAATCTGTACGTCTTTGGAGTGTGGGAGGAAACCAGGGCATCCGGGCAAAATCCACACGGTCATAGGGAGAACGTGCAAACTCCGTACCAACAGCACCTATTATCAGGATCAAACCCGGGTCTCGGTGCGACAATGCAGCAGCTCTACCGCTGCGCCACGGTGCCGTCCGTGATTCCGCTGAAGCTTCAAATAGGATGAATCTCTCAATCCTCAGTCAGTTTAAATGTCAGTTAAATTGGTTGAAAGATGCAGACTCGTGTTTCTACTGCATTTGGTCTACACTTAAAGCATTGTCAAGTCTACAGTTCTGAAACTGCAACCTTCTAAACTTTACATCGATGTATTACGTGACGCAGATACGCCTAATATCCAATAACTATTGATTCTTGGTGCCAAGGTATTGCCCAGTCTTTGTTCATTGCTGATCCCCTCAGCTCCAAAGTCATAATTTCAATCACTTTTCACAAATGGTAACAAGCATGCCATGCTTTGTATGGAAGTATACTGTAGTGATTCAAATTAGTTGACAGTATATTAACTATTTATATGGTTGGCAGAAGGTGCAGGAGGGAAGGTTCAGGAGGGAGGACTTTAGATGCTTTGGGATTGGATCTGCACAAGACATAGGGCTAGGGCTAATATCATCGTAGACGGATTTGATGTCTTGTTTTGCCGGGTGTGGTGTGTTTAAGACCAGCCTGTCTGCAGGATAGTAAGCTGAACATAGATTAAGAGGGTATAAGAGTTGAGATGGAAACAGAAGGCAGCAACTTACTTAAAGAGGTGGAGCAAACAAAGGGTGGAAGAGAAAATCAGGCTGGCTATGAATGAACGTAGATATTTGAACCTGAATGAACAAAGTACACAAGGCAAATGTGTGAAGGACATTGTTAGCATCTGGAAATATGTATTTGGGAAGGTGCAATGGGGATGCACAATAAATGGAAAGTTAGGTGCAGGGGTAAGAATAGAAAAACGTTGGTACGTGGGTCCACAGATCTTTAATGGTAGAGATCCTGTCTAACAGTGGCTAATCTGGCTGACAGAAGATTTTGTTTTATTAGCGGTGACACAGAATATAAAACAATGAATGTTGTGATTAAACTGCCTACGATACTGTTGAGGCATAGCTGGAGCACTGTGTACAGTTCTGAACATTACATTATTGTAAAGGTGTATTATACTGTAAAGGATGCTGGAGAGAATCGCAGACATCAGGAATGGAACATTTTAGCTAAGGGGAAAAACTAGGTTGGCTGAAGACTTTTTCTTTGAAACAGAGATTAAACCATGAAGGGCCTAAATAGGGTAATTAGAAAGGACCTATTCCCTTCTGCCATTGGGTCAAAAAGCAACCGTCCATATGGCACCATAACTGGAGAATGAACATTAAGAGAATAAAGAAAGATGTTTTCAACGAGAGAATGATCGGGGAAGAAGTCCATCTCATAGTTAAAACATATTTTAGCGCTTTAGAAGAAACACAATTTGCAGAGCAAATTTAAAAGGTGCTCTAGAATATTAATAATTTATCAAAATTGCAGTAATAGTTAAATGGGTTGTGAATTGTGTTCCTGCATTTGTAAAGCTCTGTATAAATTTACCAGAGTCCAACATGCAACTGAACTGGCATATTTGACTCACATTTGCAGTGATGGTAGGTGCGATTAGGTTGGGAATCCATTTTGCAATTGACATGAACACAACGGGCCAAAAACACCAGCTTCTGTGCCATAAATGTTCGATAATATGATTGAGCAAGTCCTGCACAGTTGTTGTTTATTTTTGCAGTGATGGGATACAAAAGACACAGAGAGAAGAATTCTCTGCAAATGAAGAATCCTCCATCCTAAAACTGCACTATGAATAAATCTAGACCTGTGAATCGGAAAGTGCTTGGTGTTGTTCCGGCAACCACAGAATGACGACAGAAGGATTTCCCATCAAAATTCTCAAAAGCAATCCATTTGTCAGTCACAACCAGTCAGTATTGGTTAGTGCGGGCAGTGTTTAAGCAACCAGGAGAAAGTTAAAATAACTGTACGTTATAAAGAAGGACCATCATTAGTAACAAGAAAAATACATAAAGACCGCAAGCACACAATTATTCATCCAGGCAGATGCATGCACCCATGCACATGCTCACACACAAGAAAGTTGGATTAGCAGACTTTAATCGAATGGCATTCAAATAATCAATTACTTTCTAATCGTCAAACTCATACTTTTTATTTAATAGGTGCTTTAGAATATTAATAACTTACCAATATTATACTAATAGTTAAATGTGTTGTTGTGAATTGTGCTCCTGCATTTGTGGAGTACACCAGAGTACAAAATGCAACTGAACTGGCATATTTTACTCAAACAGGTTGGGTTCTGAGATTAGGTATCTTTGGTCACTGCGAACTGAAGTTTACACCAAACCTTACACTAATGGTCTGGAATTTGCTTTAAAAAAACACATTTGAATCATCCAGTGTTATTAATATAAAAGTGAGCAGCAATCTGTGACCCAAGTGAGCTACCCTGTGAACTGTGAATCATGTGCAGCCTTGCCAACATCACCGCTTCACCATATCCATAACCTGCCCAGCAGCTCTGCAGTGTCGCAGCATCTGTGTATTAACATTGAATTAATCCATTCATTTACCCGCATTTTTATTTTATCTGTTGCTCTCTCTATTTTTCAGTTGCATTAGTTAAGCAGACACATTCTTGGCTCGCTACGTTCAGCAAGATCCAAGATGCCCCTCACTGTCAGCTGATATTCCAGCAAACTCACCAAACACAAATAAATGTCCTGCTTCCAGAGGCTTTTAGCCAAAGATAACTACATTTTATTCATTTTGTGCTATTGCATATTGGCTACTTGTGTTGTATTTATTATGGTGAAGCGGTGATGTATTTTAACAACTTGAACTGACTGTTCAGATCAGAGTTGGCTCAGCTCTGATTGAATATTTAAACCCCGGGAGGTCGTCCCAAGATTGGCCATGTGAGTAAGAAGAGGACACCTTTCAGCTGAAGGAGGCCAAAAATTATCTGGTCAGAAAACAAAATAATCCAGAGAGATGCAACTCATTTAGGGAGGCGCGTAAAAGCAATGTGGCAGAATAATGATGAATGTGGGGAAAATCTACACTTTGTACATCCACAGCTGTACATCCACAGATAGCATGACAAGGAGAGAAGGTGTTTAATAAAGCAATGTTTTGCTTTATCAGCTTTGTCAGAGAGAATAAGAGCTTGGAAGTGATCCTAGAAATGTATTCCATAGTTGTTGACATCCACAGAGCGAGAACATGTACAATTCTGGTCACACTGCAGGGAAGGTGTGATTACATTGGCAAGGGTGCAGAGACGCACCCTTGCTGCTCAAGTGCCATTTGAATTGACTGTGTACGCCTGTACTGAATGCCACCTCAGCCCAGGCCCCCCACTCATCACAGGTCAGTCTTGCGTGATGGGGATGTGATGGAAGGAACTGCAGGTGTTGGTTTAAATCGAATATCTATAGACACAAAATGCTGGAGTGACTCAGCGGGACAGGCAGCATCTCTGGCGAGAATGAATGGGTGACGCTTCGGGTCGAGACCCTTCTTCAGACTGCGTGATGTGGAGTCAGTCATCCATCTGCCATCACCCCGCAGGGATGAGACCCACTTTCAGGACCCCTCGAGTCCCCCGACTGCCCACACACATATAAAACCTCAATTGTCACCCTGATGTGAGGAGAATGATAGCTATCTTCCTTGTCAATCTCCAATCCAAAATCTAATCCCAGCATGTGATGCACGCAGCATTTCCCTGATCGTCACGGACAACTTTAACCCAAAACTAAATACTGCTGATTTTGATGAAACCCACCTAGATCAGAAGTTGATCCATGGCCAGCTCAAAACTGATAACTTGACTTCACTAACACTGAACTTGTTACAGCTTACATGTTATTTTTAATCTCACAGTGAATCCTAATTTATTTTAGGCAGCCCTAGTTAATAGTCTATTTTTTTTTTTTTTTTAATTGGCATATATTATTTTAAAGCATTTATTTGTAGACAACATTTTATATTGAATAATTGGTTTGTAAATGAGATGAGATCAACTCTTGCTGGGTAACTCTGGGATGCACGGGACATGCAGATGCTGGGATCAGCACACCGCTGTGTGGTCTTGGCTGCCGAGTTGAATCAACACCTTCTGCTCATCCCAGCATATTCCCGCATGTAAACCTGCAAACTACTGATTTACATGATTTCAAAACACTGCAGCAGATGATGCCTTTTGATTTGGAAAGGGTCCTCGCAGAAGAACTCCAATGTTATCAATAACCTTTCGACTTGGAACTAGAAATGTATTGGCAGCACATTCTCAGAAATGTGAAAGGATGATATTGAAATACATATATAGTGCCAAATATATTCACAATCCCCAGAGAGGATAGAGCCTTCTCTGTTGCTGCTCCGGCGCTATGGAACACTCTGCCGTTGCACATCAGACAG
Source organism: Leucoraja erinaceus (assembly GCF_028641065.1). Classification (NCBI taxonomy): domain Eukaryota; kingdom Metazoa; phylum Chordata; class Chondrichthyes; order Rajiformes; family Rajidae; genus Leucoraja; species Leucoraja erinaceus. The sequence continues at coordinate 32,072,145 of NC_073396.1, forward strand.
GCCCCCTCACTGTCCATCTTCAAAACCAGTATTAAAACACATTTATATTCCTTGGCTTTTGACCCTGCTTGAGACTTTGCTCCTGTTTTAGTGCTTTCAATGTTTTTAATTTTATTGTTTTTACTCTCTCTTTTAATGTTTTTATTGTCGTGTAATAATTTTTTGTCCATGATTAGTCATGTACAGCACTTTGTTGCAACAGTGGTTGTTTTTAAAGTGCTCTATAAATAAAGTTATTATTATTATTTATTATTAGAACATTTAAATATTCAAGGGACACATCTGGAAGTATATAATAACAGGCCATAAATGCTGAAGAAGGATCTCGACCTGAAACGTCACCTATTCCTTTTCTCCATAGATCCTGTCTGACCCGCAGAATTACTCCAGCTTTTTGTGTCCATCTACACTTTTATGCTCATGATTTTATTGGAGGGGGAAAAAAACCCTTCTGCATTCAAGTAACGCTGAAAATCCCCGCTACTTTCCAAGTCAGACCGTAACAACTTACTTTCAGTCAATGGGATAGAGATGACGACTCCATTTCCAGTTCCTACCCAAAGCCGGTTTCCACCAATAAGCAAAGCTGTGATCCGCACAAAGGAGAATCCCAATTTCCCGGTTCCTGACAATTACAGTACAGAAGAATTAGTCATCGTTCAGCTCATAATAGCACACGAGAAATGTAATAAGTAGCAGTGATTCAATGGCACCTTAAATCAATGATACTTCATTGTCACACAATGTCACACAATGCTCACTACAGACTTTCCAAATCACGTACAGTGAGTGAAATGCTTTGTTTCGCACACCACCCGGTAAAATCACACTGCAGACCTCACCTCGGCAGCTCACAAGAGTCACCACATGTCTGGCACCATTTCTGCGGCATCAATTTAAATATAATCTATTGAAAAAAGACTGACGGGTGATCCTTGCCTAAATATGCTGCAGGTATTTGCTGAAACCCAGCCAATGCCCCACCATCCAGAGAAATTGTGTAGAACTGTTCTCCTGAACCCGAGATGACCGTTCACTGAAATTCAGGGGTACTCTTTATATACTTTCACTCATTTGTATCTATAAACCAGTCTAACTCCAGGAAACTAAACACATTAGTTTAATCATTTGGTTAATATTTGTGTAAGCTATGGCACAGGAATAAAGTCAATGTTTAAATCAGTAACATATTCAAAGTATCAGGGCAAAACCATACCTAACATCTTACTGACATAAGGTTCAATGTCAACATCCTGTAAATGCTGATGTGTGTGTGCATGATAGAGGCGCAAAGTGGAATCCAGGCGAATTGATATCCAGACCCCATCTCCGATCCATGCCAACTGGCGCACCTGGCTTTCCCTTCGTGGATGGGCATCAAAAGACTTCTGTAGGAAAGTGAGAGTTTGCAATCAGTAGATCATTCCACAATTGCAGCTCCTTCAAGAATGATATTGAGATCTTGTATTGTGACTAAAACCTTGACAACTTTCTCTCAAACATCTTGCTGCACCAGCATCAAAGAACTACACACTTAAACGCCCTGTCCCACGGTACGAGTTCATTCCAAGAGCTCTCCTGAGTTTGCCCTGATTAGAACTCGGAGATTTACGGGAATGGCCACTCGTCGGTACTCGGGGCTCTCGTGGGCATTTTTCAACGTTGAAAAATCTTCACGAGTCTTCCCGTGCTTACCTGCCGTTAGCGAGTCTTCCCGAGTACCTGCCGTTAGCGTTACGAGCCACTAAGAGACGTGTCCCGAGCTCCGACGTACCCGCTATATTCATTCTCCGTGCTTACCACGAGTTTGATTTTTTTAAAACTCGGGAGTGCTCTTGGAATGAACTCATACCGTGGGACAGGGCTATTACTGGAAACAAAATGGATTAGGTGATAGAGAGGGTTAGCCGACTTGGCCTTTCACCTCTGGGAACTGAATCAAAATCATAAACACAGGATAATAATTTTCCCTTCTGCCAGCTATTATGAACTCAATACAAGGCCATTTTTGGCAATACCAATCTGATTCCCAGGGCAATATGGAGTGTTTCTACAGTGGTAGTTTCGGTACAATTAACAAGACAGTAAGAATCTGGTAGTGGAAATCTCCCCACAAAGTCACCCAGCCACATCCTGGGCCTGACTCACCTGGTGCACCTGTTATTACCTGTGCACACGATTACACCATCAATGTGTGCAATGCTCCTCTCTACATTACTGACACAGACTGAAACATAATCTGCATCCTATAGCATTGAGTTATAACTCCCCGTAAAGGAAGAAACACTGAGGCCGATCCACAAGACGTGAATTAATGAGCCATGACTGGGGCATCACAGAACCCGTCCGAGTTTTCAGTGCTGTGTGTATTTGTTCCATTATTACTGGTCGCACAATGCTCACTACAGACTTTCCAAATCATGCAGAGTTCAGATATGCTGCACTTTCTGACTGAATAACGAGTCTGTGCCTTGCATTGGCATTGATTCACTCACAACACGAGTCAAATGTAGGCATTTGTGAGAGAAAGTGTACATAACGCACTGAGGAGACTTCCCACACCCACCCACCCCTCCACACCCACCCAGACCCCTCCACATTCGCCCCTGACCCCCACTGCCCAAATCTGCATTTCCCGCTGCTGCACAAAACTTCATAACATAGAAATATAATTTTACTCTGATTATATGTTTATATTCCTGTTAATCTATGTAAGGTGTCCTTGAGATGTCTGAAAGGCGCCCAACAAATAAAATATTGTATTATTATTATTATTATTAAGGTTAAAATGCTATGTTTAAGGCATTATTAGCTCTCAAGGGTTAAATTCACGGAACTCCATGACTAACAGGTTTTCCTTTGGTTTATAGCAGGATGTCTGAAACATCCACGTATAAACAACAAAAGATAATTTGATATTCCAGAGACAGTGCACAATGCAGATTTATCACTTCTGCTGCCGAAACACTTTTCTTTCATCTCAGCAGGGTCACTGTCAAAATAGGCTGCTTGCGAGATTGGAACACAGTCGGTTTCATTAGAAGCTTCTTCTGGGGATAGGGTTTTATAAAGAAACAGTAGGATGCATAAAATCAGGAAGCTGTGAGGCAGTAAAATGCTGCAAGGTGGTTGCAGAGATGGGGAAGGGTTGCAAAAAGATGGCCTCTGTCTTGTACCACAGCCCAGAATGTTCAGGACTAGTTAAGGGAAAGTCCAGTGGGATACAATAGAAAATCCATCATTATTAAGTCATTACATGGAGAAAAGTACTATTAAGTAAACCCCACCATAACTATTATTCTAACCTCCCATCTTACTGTGGGATTAAGCTGTAAACGACCACAATAAAACTTCTGAGCATCAGCCAAAAAGAAAGAACTTTGTTCACACAGACACCAAAGATAGACAGAAAACACTGGAGTAACCCAGTGGGTCAGGCAGCATCTCTGGAGAAAAAGAATAGGTGACGTTTCGAGTAAGAAGGGTCTCAATTACTTTTCTCCAGATGCTGCTTGCCTGCCACTCTTAACATTCCAGATTATACAAATTGATTCAGGGAAACATGAATCCACCCGCATAGCATTGAATCGCAGAAAGTATGTAAAGCTAACGTGGTCATTACTAATATTTTGAAAATGTACAACTTGTGTAGCTCCAGCAATAAAGCCTCTTAAACAAACTCCACATCACTCAACCTGCACTCAGCCCTGCTAGTTAGTGCGTTTCTGAAATTTGCCCGTAAAAGGCAGCTACTATTTAAACGGTACTCTTTCCAAGTTAAATCCTGGAATTGAACCAGCTGACATGAAATCAGTTATTTGCATAAAGCACAGCAGGAAGGAGGAACCAGGGATAAAGGACTGTAATGGCTCTAACTAATCCATTATTTTTATTCAGAAATGCGAGGAAGAAAAACGATAAAAAAATCTATGAATAAAATGAAATTATTTTATTTTCTACTGTTTTCTACTGTTGAGTCAATTCATTATTGAAACTAACTGGCGTAAAAAAGGAATTATTTCCATCAAACACATAAGGCGTAATTTTAATTTGTTGGCAATATATTTCCAATCCCGTTCTGTGTTATTGATCTAAGTTCCACCAGCATAGGTGCCCAACGGCCTGAAGAGTTGCATCTCTGGCTGTTGTGGGAGAAATATTCTGGGGGCACAGACAGAGAATTTAAATCTTCGCACCTCAGGTGAGATGACAAATGATTGCTGGACAATCATGAAGTGGAGAAGGGAGAAGTCTGGTAATTACAGGCCTGCAAGTCTAGAGTCAGTGGGGTGGAGGTTATTTGGAAAAAAATTCTTGGAGGTGGGATTAATCTACACTTGGAAATGCAGGCATTAATCAAAGAAAGCATGGCTTTGTGAAGGAGGACATCCTCTCTGACTATGATTGATTCTTTTTCAAAGAAGTAAGAACATGTATTTATGAGGGCAGTTGGATAGATATAGTTTACAGTAAGGCTTTTGACAAGGTTCCATGTGGGAAACAAGGGATTTCTGTGCAGATTGGTAGAGGGTGATGGTGACGAGTTGTTTTTGTGACCAGCAGTGTTTCACGAGAATCAGTGCTGGAAATCTTACTGTGTGCTCCATACATTGACCAATTGGCTATGAATAACATACAGTAAACCGTCATACAAACAGACCTCTATATAACGGCCCGAGGCTCCCCTTGCACTGCCCCCCCCCCTCTATCGCCAATTAGCCGATGAGCTGGCGCCACGTGGCGGGAGCTTCCGGCTGTGGAAGCAGAGAGAGCGAGCAGCATGAAGGCGGCGTGAGTACCGGGCCCATCCCTGAAAACACCCGCGTGTGGGGCAGCACGCTCTGTGGCGTCCCGTCCTGCGAATTCCTGCTTATTTAACCCCCACCGCTCCCCTCCACTGCTGCGTTACGTCCCTCCCGGCCTTGGGTCAACCTTTACCCCACTCACTCAATTATAGCGGACAAACAGCAACAACGGACACCCTCCCCCCCGCCCCCCCAGTGGCACTTTATAGCGAGGGGTAACCGTAATTAGAAGGTCCATATGTGGTGTGAAAACTGACAGTGTTGCTAACAGTGAGGAAGATGCCACTGGGAGAGGTGCACTGATATTGTGGTACATGTCTGTGTCAGGAAGGAGGAAGTGTCAAGATACCGATTCATGTGGCCTGATGGGATCTATCCTAGATGCTGTGGGAAGCAAGGAAGAATGTGGCTGGAACCCTACCGGAGATTTCTGCATCTTTGTTAGCCAAAGGTGGGGTCCCAGAGGATTAGAGTAGAGCTAAAGTCATTTCCTTATTCCAAAAGGACGGAGGAAATCGTGTGCGGGCGTGGCGTCGAAGGACGAGAAGCCGAAGCAAAGAAGTGGAAGCCAAATTACCGAACGGAAACGAAGCCGAAACGCCACGGCTTCGGCGTCTCGTCCTTCGCCGCCACGTCCCGGTACCGAGGAGAAGGCCTGAAAATTACAAGTCTATGTGCAAGATGTCATGATGTCAAATTATTGAAAAACATTCTATGGGGCAGGATTGTTGTTCACATGGTAAGGGAGGGGCAGATTAGGAAGAGTCAGCGTGGTTTTGTGCGGCAGAGATCCTGCAATATAAATCTGATTCCGTTTCCTGAGGACGTAACAAAGAAACATGGTGAAAGGGGGGTGGCGAACATGGTTCACGTGGACTTTAAAAAAACTTTCAACAGTCCCACGGGGTTGGCTGGTCCACAATGTCAGGACACATGGGATCCAAAGTTGTGTTGGCAAACTGGGTCCTAACTTGGCTTTGTGATAGGAGGCACAGACAGCAGTCGAGGTGCTTTTCTGGCTGGAGGTTTGTAACAAGTGTAATGCAGGGGTTGTGCTGCCCCATGTTGTCTGTCATAGAAACATAGAAAATAGGTGCAGAAATAGGCCATTCGGCCCTTCGAGCCTGCACCGCCATTCAATATGATCATGGCTGATCATCCAACTCAGTATCCCGTTCCTGCCTTCTCTCCATACCCCCTGATACCTTTAGCCACAAGGGCCACATCTAACTCCCTCTTAAATATAGCCAATGAACTGGCCTCAACTACCTTCTGTGGCAGAGAATTCCACAGATTCACCACTCTCTGTGTGAATTTTTTTTTTCTAATCTCGGTTCTAAAAGATTTCCCCCTTATCCTTAAACTGTGACCCCTTGTTCTGGACTTCCCCAACATCGGGAACAATCTTCCTGCATCTAGCATGTCCAACCCCTTAAGAACTTTGTAAGTTTCTATAAGATCCCCCCTCAATCTTCTAAATTCTAGCGAGTACAAGCCGAGTCTATCCAGCCTTTCTTCATATGAAAGTCCTGACACCCCAGGAATCAGTCTGGTGAACCTTCTCTGTACTCTCTCTATGGCAAGAAGGTCTTTCCTCAGATTAGGAGACCAAAACTGTACGCAATACTCCAGGTGTAGTCTCACTAAGACCCTGTACAACTGCAGTAGAACCTCCCTGCTCCTATACTCAAATCCTTTTGCTATGAATGCTAATATACCATTCGCTTTCTTCACTGCCTGCTGCACCTGCACGCCTACTTTCAATGACTGGTGTACCATGACACCCAGGTCTTGTTGCATCTCCCCTTTTCCTAATCGGCTACCATTCAGATAATAGTCTACTTTCCTGTTTTTGCCACCAAAGTGGATAACCTCAAATTTATCCACCCATCATGCCCATAAATCATTTGGAAGAGGATGTTCATCTTCTCTACATTGGCTAGACCAAGCAGAGGCTCGCCGATCGTTTCGCTGAACACCTCCGCTCAGTCCGTCTTAACCTACCTGATCTCCCGGTGGCTCAGCCCTCCCATTCCCAATCCGACCTTTCTGTCCTGGGCCTCCTCCATTGTCAGAGTGAGGCCCAGCGCAAATTGGAGGAACAGCACCTCATATTTCGCTTGGGTAGTTTACATCCCAGCAGTATGAACATTGACTTCTCTAACTTCAGATCTTCATCTTGCGTATGGCGTGCACAGCCTAAAGTTGTAGATCAAGGGTACACATCCAAGCCAGGACAGCATCAGTTACTGGGTGAATGGCTTTGATGCCACCAGGCAAAAGCCTCAGTGGGCAGTCATTCACGATGTGTGGGATGGTTTGGTCTGGATGGCCACAGTCGCAAGCAGGGCTGTCTGCCATCCCCCACTTATGCAGGTGATGGGCTGTTGTTACATGAAGGGTGCGGATTCTGTTCAGGGTTAGCCATTGCTTGCGATGGAGATCAAAACCCGGTGGTTTCACTGTGGGGCCTGTGATGACCTCTCCGTTGTTGGTGTTGGCATCTTTCCAGGCTCTGTGCCACTCAGTCTTGGAGTCAAATCTAACTTCAGATAGCCCTTGCTTTATCCCTCTATCCCCTTCCCCTTCCCAGTTCTCCCACTAGTCTTACTGTCTCCTCCTACATTCTATCTTTGTCCCGCCCCCTCCCCTGACATCAGTCTGAAGAAGGGTCTCGACCCAAAACGTCGCCCATTCCTTGTCTCCAGAGATGCTGCCTGTCCCGCTGAGTAACTCCAGCATTCTGTGTCTACCTTGGATGAGGATCTAGGTGGACTGATCGGTAAGGGCGGTAAACACAAACATTTGGGGAGCTGTTGGTAGCTAAGGTGGTTGTAAAAGAATACAGATGGACATGGGTCAGTTGGAAAGTTGGGTTACGTGATAGCAGATGGAAATTAAATCTGACCTGTGTGAAAATAGAGAAACAGGGATCTGTACATGCTGGCTTACAAAAAAAAAGACACAAGTGGTGGAGTGACTCAGCGGATCAGGCAGCATCTCGATAAAACATGGATAAATGACGTTTTGGGTCAGAAACCTTCATCAGAGCCTGAAGAATGCATACGTGAGGCATCGAGAATAGGTGTTGGGATATCATGTGCACCTATACAATACATTGGCACATCTGCACTTGGAGTATTATGTACATTTTCTGGTCACCACACTGCAGAAAAAAAGTGGTGATATTAGAATGGTTTACAGAAAAATACATGAGGTGATGGAGTAACTTAGAAGGTCAGGCAGCATCTCTGGAGAACATGGATAGGTGACATTTCAGGTCTTGACCTTCTTCAGATTGACTGCAGTTGGTGGGAGAAAGCTGCTAGAGAGGATGGGGCAGGACAATGACTAGTGAGAAGTGGATACAGGTGAGAGGGAGCAAGGGTTTATGATTTGTAGATTGTAGAAGTCTTAAAATAATATTTCTCATCTGAATCTGGTCAGGTTCATGGATAGGAAAGGGTTAAATGGATGACTTGAGCATTGACTAGCTCAAGTAGGTAACCTGATCAGTACAGACAAGTTGGGCCGAATCAGCCTTTTTCTGTGCTGCATAACTCTATGGCATATAGAGACCTGTCAGGAATAGAGAGGGCACAGAAATAGTTAGACAGATGGGTGTAGAGGGACACAAGGAGAAGCATTTAGACACCTTCAACACCATGTAAACAACATGTACCCCTCGCAACCTGTGACCATCACAACTTTATTTACCACACACCTACCTCAATCTGCATTGTTTTAGGCTGAATGACATGGATCTTGTTCTTGTAGCCGCACCAGACTTTATCATGCACCACGGCCATGCAACGAATGGAATGGTTTGGACGTCGCAGGTCCATAAGGTGGTAATTGCTCAGATCCCACTGCCCATCTGTCCGGAAACAAAAAGCATCTTGTTTCTATAACCGATGATTATTAGTGTGGCGATCACTTCTCCACAATTTCCCTTCTGGAGTAACTGATCTCAATGCTGCGCTCAACTTATTTGATAATGTACAATGATGCAGAACCATCTGATGTTTGAAATTGTCTCAATGAAAATTATAATGAATTCTGTAAAGCACTTTGCATGCAATCAGGAGACTGCCATGTAACACAGTCTAGATCTTTTAAATCGTAATGTTGATTTATTGACTAATCTTTACAGATGAGGAAAGACTGAAAAGGTAAACCTCTGACACAATTAGAAAACATGGAAAATACGTGCAGGAGGAGGTCATTCGGCCCTTCGAGCCAGCACTGCCATTCATTGTGATCATGGCTGATCATCCCCAATCCATAACCCGTGCCTGCCTTCTCCCCATATCCCTTGATTCCACCAGCCCCTAGAGCTCTATCTAACTCTCTCTTAAATCCATCCAGTGATTTGGTCTCCACTGCCCTCTAAAGCAGGGAATTCCACAAATTCTGGTGCAAGAATGACAGCAACGCGAGAGGCAGGGGCCGGTGGTCTGAAACGCAGCGCAGATACCAACATAACGTGCCAGATATTATATCATCAGGATTTCTCAACAATTGAATGGCAGATTATCAGTTTTTTCAAGGATTATCAGAGTGTTATTGCACCACAAATGATACCGATAACATTGCAGTTAGGATGTACAACGCACATAATCATAAAGAACGCAATGGATTTGCTAATGTTTCATTGAATCATTGATAAATACAGCAGAGAAACTGGCCCTTTTCATAAGTTATAACATAATTAGGCCATTCGGCCCAACAAGTCTACTCCACCATTCAATCATAGCTGATCTATCTTTCCCTCTCAACCCGATTCTCCTGCCTTCTCCCCATAACCCCTGACACCTGTACTAATCAATAATCTGTCTATGACTGCCCTAAAAATATCAATTGACGGCCTCCACAAACTTCTTTGGGCCCAACTCATCTATGCTAAGTGTGATGCCGATCGTATTGCCTTTATTATATTGAATAATATTTTCTAGCAATTTATTTCCCTTACTCCACCGACCCATTTACCTTCAAAGATTTGCAAAATGATTAAAAGATAAACATGTCCTAAGCTATTGCACAAAGAACAAAAAATGTTTAAAAAATATATATTATTTCCTTAAAAAAATTACCAAAAAAGATTTTAATGAATTTGGGAAGTTGGGTGGGTGGTTCGGCTCCTCCATCGAAAAGCAGTTTCAGCCAAACCATTTAATTGCTGCAAAAGTTTAAATTATCTACATGCTTGTATTTTGTTTAAATCCCTTGCATTCCGAGACAGAATTCCAAGCCAGGGACACTACTTCCAGCTCAGTCATGCTTAAGAAAGATACAAGCTCATTTAACTTTTGAAGTTGTGTCAATGATAAAATCTATGCTTTATCATTTTGGCAAATAAAACATTGTTGGCAGAATTTATAGAAATGTATCCATCTATTAATTCACCATTTGTGCAGCCATTACTGATCTAAAATCAAAGTATCAATAGAGAAAGTTCCAAATTGTTTAATAACTCGCATATAATATTAGACAGGCACAGATGGGTGAAGAATTACACACAAAGTGCTGGAATAACTCAACGGCTCAGACGGCATCTCTGGAGAACATCAATATAAAGGAGGGTCCTAACCCAAAACGCTGCCTATCCATGTTCTCCAGAGATGCTGCCTGAACCACTGTGTTACTCCAGCATTTTGTGTCTTTTTTTGTAAACCGGCACCTGCCGTTCCTGATTTTTACAAAGAATTATACAACTGTATTCAATTTTTTTTTAGAAAATGTACTCACCTTCAGCTCTGTGAAATATAGCTAATGTTCCGTCATTCAGAGCCACCAGAGCACGCCCTTTCACATGTCTACAAGCAAAATTGGGAAAGCAGTCAATACATAGTCTGTAGAGGAAGCTTCAAAAAGGTCTATAACAATTAAACTAGGAACACACTTAAAATATCAAATATTGTATCCCCAGACCAGCCGCCAGTTCCTGGATTAGGTCATAAATAGCTTCCTAGTGTTAGTGTTCTCCAGACAGTTTCTGGACAGCACTGGCTAGTGGCATCTTGATGGAGGCCTCCTCACCAGTGGCTGCAAAGGTTTTGGACTTCCCAGGTTCAAATTCAGAAGTAGAGTCATACTGCACGGAAATAGGGCCTTTAGCCCAACTTGGCCATGTTGACCAAGATACCCCATTTACATGTTCCACCTGCCCACATCTGGCCAGTACACCTGTAAACTTTTCTTTTTCAGATATCTTTCCAAATGTCATTTAAATGTTGCTATAGTACCTGGCTCAACTACTTACACTGGCAGCTCATTCCATTTATTCATCACCCTCTGTGGAAAAAGTCGCCACGCAGGTTCCTCCCAACATAAACCTATGTCCTTTGGTTCTTGATTCCCCAACTCTGGGTAAAAAACTCTGCATTCACCCTATTTATTACCCTCAAGATCTTATATATTGTATCTCTATAAGATCACCCCTCATCTTCCTGCACTCCATATTTGTCCATATGCTTCCCATTGAATCTGTTCTCCGTCACACAAAGTTCATAGTCAGAATTCCAAGCAAGATATTTTTTGCTGCAAATGTTCCTGGTCAAACCGAGGAACTTTTCTAGACGGGGCTAACATTGGCACTGGCAGGAGAAGAGGGAATAAAGGGGCTGTCCCACTTGGGCGACCTAATTGGTGAGTTTAGAAGAGTTTAAAAAAATGACATGTTGAAGACCTCCTTCGACTATGTTGAAGACCAGCTTCGACTAGCTACGACTAACTACGACTAACTTCGGGAAAATTGGACACCGAATAGTGGAGAGTGAAGACGACCTCCTTCGATCTCCTTCGACCTCCCTTCGACTATGATGAAGTCTATCTATGGCTACCTTCAATTACCTTCGACTACCCTCGATTACCTACGACTAACATGCCGACCTGCTATGACTAAACCTACGAGTAAAAAAAGTATCGATTTTTTCCATGGCGACCTTTTTTTACTCGCAGGCATTTTTTAACATATTGAAAAAAAACGCCGCGACTTAGCTGAGGCCTCGAGTACGTGGAGACCACTCTCAAGCATGAAGGAGAGTTACGAAGACCTCCTACCACCTCATGTCGACCATGCTGCGAGTATGAGTCGAGGGCAAACTTGCCAGAACTCGCGGATTAGGTCGCCCAAGTGGGACAGCCCCTTTACTAATCAAGATCATCCCTAAAACGATTTGCTCTCTGCAGCAACTTACACAATGCTGAGGACTGCATCTTTCAGTTTGATGGTGTGAAGACACTTCTTCCAATTGGATACCGCAGAATGCACATAAAGACTAATGACATAAGGAGCAATACAGAAAGGTTAGATATCACACATTGTTACAATCACAGCACACACTGAGAATACATGGAGCTGGCAATATATTTACACAACACAACCTTGCAACTGCCTGAAAAGCATTAAACCAATAGTACACAAACAAGTTTCATCTTTTGCGCAAAAACATATTAAGAATGTTAAGCCAATGGCCTGTATATAAAGGATAATGCATACATTTGAATATTCTTTGTGTACAACTGGATAGCATGTGGATTTGTACCTGGCACCATTGACATCAGCTCAGAAGAGGGAAAGGTCTCTATTCTCCAGTGAGGATGAGTCACAAGATTGTGAGCTACTCGAGACTTGAGCACATATGCTACTCTCACACTTTAGCATTCTTGATCGAGCCATCTGGTCATTTAAATATGATAGATGATCAACGCTCCACCTGACCTCTCTGTCTTCAGGTGCAAAACAACCCTCACACCATTGGAAGAATGGAGGTTAACCTGCCTATTTATTTATCTAACAAATAACCTTACAATAACATTAATAAATGATGCTATCTACTTATCATGATGCAACTCTGGGATCTTCTACCGCCCATTCTCAGCTGGCACTCACTGCCTCATGAGTTACTCAGTCACCTTTGGTCTCCATCCTATCAAATATTTCCCTTTCCTCTCACCCTTCCCTCTAACTCAGTGGTTCCCAACGTGGGGCGTACGCCCCACAGGGGGGCAATTTGATTTTTAAGGGGGGCAATTGAGCGCGACTGAGGAGGTCTGGGTCCAAATTTTCGATTTTTATTTTTTTGGATTTTCCATCAGGTAAACGTATGTAGTTTATGTTTCAGATGTTATTTTGAGTGAATAATTTTTTTGGGGGTAAAAAAGGTCTTTATTGTGTAGTTATTACATAATCACCGCGCCATCGCTCTTCATGCACGTTGCACGAAGCGCGCGAGGCCATGTTCTTTTGAAGCTTGTTTAAACCAAGGTATTGGCGTTTTAAGCTTCTTCAGCTGAAACGGAGTTCACTTTTTAAATTATAGGAATTATATATCACCACATGGGGGGGGCATCAGGATTTTAGAGGTGATTAGGTGGGGCATGGTCAAAAAAAGGTTGGGAACCACTGCTCTAACTTCAACATAACAGGTTTGAATTCCAAATTGTCCAAGTAGTAATGAAACATTAACTCTATTTCCCTCTCTTCATCTGCCGTGTGTCTTGCAGATGACTTCCACAATTTTCTGCTTTTATTTCAGACTTAAAGCACCAACTTTTTATTTCTTTTTGAATAATTTGATCCTCATTTTTGTTTTAAAGGGAACTTTCTGGGTAGTTTTTCTGATGTGCGCCTGGTTAAAAAATGATGAAAGTACAGAGTTGTGCAATAGTAACACCTTCAGACCTGACCTTAAATAAGCTGGCAAGTTTTAATCCAATTATTTTCGAAATACACAAAACTCCTAAACAAGACATACCAGGAAGCCAAATGGGTGAATTTAAATGTAAAAAAAAAATGTATCCAGCATAAAACAGATAATGCTCTGAGCAACAGGCATTCCTACTAACTGCAGGCTGTCTCCGATGAACAAGCAAATTCATATTCCATTATAAACTTTTCGAAGATCCTCGTACTGATCTTCCTTAAAGATGGGGACAGGTGGCCATTAAGAGGCCATCTCAGACCACTGCAGTTTACATATTTAAGCACCACTCTCCGCAGAAAACATAAGTATAACATTCAAGAAGAAGGGTCTCGATCGAAACATCACCCATACCTTTTCTCCAGAGATACTGCCTGTCCCACTGAGTTACTCCAGCATTTTGTGTCTATCTTCAGTATAATATCCACTACAACCTCAAACACCACAATGCAGTGAAAGGGCCTAAACCTTCCAAATATAAACACATGTACACAGTAGGAAACTAATAGTATAGAGCATGGGTGAGATATTCAACGTAACTGCAAGATTGGACGTTTCAGAGACTTGAAAGTAGCAAGTTGTGCCTGAACGTGATGACTGTGTGCATGCTGTTTCAGAAGAGGATCTATTGTACTAATGTGTGATATGATTGATGGATAACATGCATTTTACAGTATCTCAGTAACACATGACAATAAAGAACCCCCTAAACTATAACTGTATTGTGACTCAGTCCGTCTGTACTTCAAGATCCTGGGAAGAGTGAATGAGATTCGCCTGTCGGATTGTGATTGCCTCACCATGAGACTCGTCATCAATGGGAATCGTGTGAAGCATCACCTGACACACACGTGCATTGTTGACCTACCAGCCATTCTGTGCCCCCAGCCACATGGTAGGGGCTGCACTTGTGATCGATCCATTGGTGCGAACATTGGCTTCCACTTCTGGCTGACCTGTGTTCTGTTCCTCCTTGGGTTGGCCGTTTTCCCTGAAATGAAAAAAAAACATTTTCCACACGGCGCTTTTAGGCTTCACATAAATAATATATTCAAGAACCGTTAGAGTACAGCCATGTATCAAAATAAAATTTCAATGTGCTTACAATTTTTAAGTTTCCACCTTTTTTTGGACCATGAAGACTTTAGATTAGATGGTGCCCGTGAGTACATGTAGCTCGTGCAGGTTAATGGTTAATCTAATACAAAGTAAAAAATCAGTGAGGCCCGTTCCTATAGATTATTGCTCTCACAGCAATTATTGGGTGCTGCAACGACACAGCAGTTCGTGCTGCTGCCTCACAGCTCCTGGGACTCGGGATCGGTCCTGGCTGTGAGGTGTTGGCTCTGCAATGATAGCATGTTGTGTTCCACATTCCTATCACAGCTCAATATGTGCTGGTAGATTAACTGGCAATAAGATGGAGGGGTACAGGTATATAAGGAGAGCAATCTGCTGAATGAGATCAATGGGCCAAAAGGCGTCCGATGACGTTGTAGAGAACAAGATGACAAGATGATGAGGTGGCACTGTGACACAGCTGGTACCTCACAGCGCCAGAGACCCAGGTTTGATCCTAACTTCTGTGAGGAGTGGTGAAAGTGGGGTGAATCTGTGGAATTCATTGCCACAGAAGGCTGTGGAGGCCAAGTCAGTGGATATTTTTAAGGCGGAAATTGATTGATTCTCGATTAGTGCCTTGTCAGGGGATATGGGGAGAAGGCAGGAGAATGGGGTTGAGAGGGAAAGATAGATCAGCTATGATTGAATGGCTGAGCAGACTTGATGGGCCAAATGGCCTACTCCTTATTGAAACAAATAAGATTATTAAGGGTTTGGACAAGCTAGAGGCAGGAAACACTTTTTCTCACAGCGAGTTGTGAGTCTGTGGAATTCTCTGCCTCAAAGGCCGGTTCTCTGGATACTTTCAAGAGAGAGCTAGATAGGGCTTTTAAAGATAGTGGAGTCAGGGGATATGGAGAGAAGGCAGGAACGGGGTACGGATTGTGGATGATCAGCCATGATCACATTGAATGGCGGTGCTGGATTGAAGGTCCGAATGGCCTACTCCTGCACCTATTGTCTATTGTATTCAGTCTTGAAGACGAGAAGCTGAGGGAAGAATTCCAATGTTTAAGGATGATGCTCCTTATCTTGCTGGCCTTCAATGATCAGTATAACTATTCCCAAAACTTTGACTTATGGAGACCTTGGTCACAATTTAATGCTCAAATCGATCGTACAAAATATTTCCTCAATCTCAACTATGGAAATGAGTAATTAAATTGTATTTCATAATGCATCTCACAATTAGTTTCATAGAACATAAAAACATAGAAAATAGGTGCAGGAGTAGGCCATTCGGCCCTTCGAGCCTGCACCGCCATTCGATATGATCATGGCTGATCATCCAACTCGGTATCCCATCCCTGCCTTCTCTCCATACCCCCTGATCCCTTTAGCCACAAGGGTCACATCTAACTCCCTCTTAAATATAGCCAATGAACTGGCCTCAACTACCTTCTGTGGCAGAGAATTCCACAGATTCACCACTCTCTGTGTAAAAAATGATTTTTTCATCTCGGTCCGAAAAGACTTCCCTCTTATCCTTAAACTGTGACCCCTAGTTCTGGACTTCCCCAACATCGGGAATAATCTTCCTGCATCTTGCCTGTCCAACCCTTTAAGAATTTTGTAAGTTTCTATAAGATCCCCTCTCAATCTTCTGAATTCTAGCGAGTACAAGCCGTGTTCTAGCGTTTTTCAAGTCAGTCCGGTAACCTAAAAGGCACTGATAATCCCTACACTACACATTGAATCAATAAAACTAAACAATCAGAGTCAGATACTGTAGGTTTCTGCTTTCCTTAACTTATCAGTTATTCAGCTGAATTTACTGCTAATGAAATTCATCTGGTGATATTGTTGTTCAATGATCAAGCAACAATTTGAATTAATTTCAAAAGAAATTGTAAACAGGCCAGGACTCATTTTAATTTTTGATTATAACGTAAAACAAATGCAAATGCCTATAAAACAAACCTAACTGATCTCCATGTGGAAGAACTAGCTGAATCAGTGTTGCCTGCTTCGTACTGTCATGCACGATCAATTACACACCTATTGCTGCAATAGAGTGTAAGTAACATCCATCTGGTCTATTCATCTGGAATGATGACATAAAAAAGGTTCACAAGGGGATATGAAAGGGCCACAGAGTCTGCCAGCACACAGTCCTACAAATCAGAGCCTTTCTGCCATTATACTAAAATGCTTCATAATTGTGAAGATAGCCGAGTTCATTCTGAGACCTCAATAGGCCATGCATCTACCTTCTCTGGATCTTTCTGACCATCTTACTGACTCCCTGCGAACTGTATTCATCTCCTTATTTATAGAAGAATGTTAATGCATTGTGATAGAATTCAAGTGTTTATCCGACTAAATCCTGGAATGGCTGTGAAGTCTTATATCATATATTGTGGAAACAGGCTCTTCGGCCTAACTTGCACACACTGACCAACATGTCCCATCTACACTAGTTCCACCTGCCTGCAATTGGCCCATATCTGTCCCATCCATCTATCCCAATGAGCTGCGCAGCCAGAAGGCTTCCCGATGGTGGGGCCACAGGTGTGAATGTGGAACACGGCCGGAGGACTTTATCGAGGTGCCACGGTCTCGCTCCCTCCCGGATTGCCACGTAGAAGCCCGGGTCGGAGCCCAGCCAGGATCTCATGGGTAGAAGCCTGGGTCGGGCGAAGCGGCCGATGTAACCCGCAGCTGGGGCCTGGGTCGACATCACGAAGGCGTGAAGTGGAGCGTCAACAGCGGTGAGGCCTCGGCGGTGGCAGTGGTGAACCCTTGCGCCGATGGGGCCTCGCCGGCGATGCCTCGCGGGTCGACCCACCGCCGATGAGAGCATGGAGGAACCGCCATGAGGGGGGAAGGGAAGAACAATGGAGCGGGCGGCATGGGGAGGGGACCGTCGTGAGGGGGGAGAACAATGGACAATGGGGACCCGACAATGGAGAATCTCACTGTGCCTAGTCCCAAGTGACAATAAAGTATTCCTATTCCTATCTATCTGTATGTTTCTTAAACGTTGCAATGGTACCTGCCTCCACCGGCAGCTCGTTCCATATACCCATCACCCACTGTGTGGAAAAATTACCCCTTACCTTAAACCTATGTTGTTTGGTTCTCAATTCCCCTATTCCGTGCGTCTACCTAATCGATTCCTCTCATGATTTTGTACATCTTTAGTTTAATTTGGTTTAGATAAAGCACGGAAACAGGCCCTTCGGCCGATGGGGTCCGTGCCGACCAGCGATCCCCGCATCGTAACACTATCCTACACCCACTAGGAACAATTTTTACATCTACCGAGCCAATTAACCCACAAACCTGTACGTCTATGGAATGTGGGAGGAAACCGAAGATCTCTGAGAAAACCCAACCAGGTCACGGGGAGAACGTTCTGTATAAGTAATTCTCCGGTGCTCCAATGTATAGAGTCCTAGCCTGCTCAACCTCTCCCTATAGCTCAGGCCCTCATGTCGGGCCAACATCCTTGTATATCTTCTCTGCACCCTTTCCGACTTGACAACATCTTTCCTATAACATGGTGCACAGAACCGAACAAAATACTCTAAATGCGGCCTCACCAACGTCTTATATAACTGCAGCAGGCCCTTCCAACTATACTCTTAGTCTATATCTGCTTAATGAAAGGGATTTGATCAAAATACAAGACCCTGAGGTTCTTGTGTATGGAGAACATTTTGCTAGCCGAGGGAGAATATAGAACCAGTGGAAGGCAGTGAAGAAGCAAAATAGTTTCTCTCAAATGGATTTTGAATCTTTGGAAGTCTCTCCCTCAAAAAGCACGAAGCAGGGTCTTTGAATATTTTCGAAGGGAGCTGCTTTCTTGGTATCAATGAGTGGAAAAAGGTAGATAGGAATATGAGGTTGCAGTTACAATTCGTTCAGCAGTGACCTTATTAAATGACAAAAACCATCCTGTGAGGCCCTGAGTCAACTTTCCTACACCTAATTTAATGTCCTCAGATAACAAACGATTTCAGTTGTTGCAAATAAACTGTCAAGTGTAATAACTCATGAATGCTTTCAATTACAGGTGCACAACCTTTTATCTGAAATTCCAAATAACAAAAAGCTCTGAATAGCGGACATTTTTTCAGTCGTTGAAGAAAGGTCCTTGAAGACGTTCACCGAGGGCGGCCCTCCGGAACCTCCGGTCCGTCCTCGAAGAAAGGGGAACTAAATCCCCATTCATAATAGAGAAGGTGAGGGTATATTGCGCGGGAGGGTTAATAATTGACAATCTGCTGCTGCCTGCCCGCTGAGTTAAAAAGTTCCCACGGTAGACTCACGGTACACAGTGTATCGTGAGGCTTGCGTGGGAACTTTTTAACTCAGCGGGCAGGCAGCAGCAGATTGTTGCTCCCTTCCGTTTCACCCCACCTACACCCCTCTGCTTCCCGGCCATGTGTGTGATCCCTTCCCTCCCCTCTCCAGCTCCCCGCCCATTGCACCGGCGCGGGGGCTTTGCACTGTCTTCACATCGGCGATGCTAGCAGGTCAGTGCCAGTCACCGGAGACGTCAGGACCAACGGGACACCGACCCCCAGGCCCACTGCAAGCACGGAGATCCCAGAGACCCACAGCCAGCAGCAGCCCAGCCCCGTTCCAACTCCAGAGGAACACGCTCCCCGTAGGGACAGAAGCTGATGGTGTGCAAGGTACGTCTTGTTCTTGGGGTTGCGGATGAGGGGGCGCAGCTCGGGCTGTGACGTCTCCGGCCACCCCCCTGTACAGGAGCTGAGACTGGGAAATGTACCGCCCTTGCAGGTGAGCAGGAGAGTGGGGTTGTTTGCAGTTGCAAAGGGAGGGGGCAAGGATGGTACAGTTCCCAGTCTCAGCTCCTGTCCAGGGGGGTGGCCGGAGACGTCAGGACCAATGGGACACCGACTGCAAGCACGGAGATCCCAGAGACTCACAGCCAGTAGCAACTCTAGCCGAGCCCCGCTCCAACTCCAGAGGAACCCAGGTTGCGGATGAGGGGGCGCAGCTCGGGCTGTGGGCGAACTGCCACTTGTCGCTGTAGCGGCCCATCGGGGAGCGGGTTCCTGTTGGTCCTGATGTCTCTGGCCACCCCCCTGGACAAGAGCTGAGAGACGTCAGGACCACCAGAAGCCGCTCCCCGATGCGCCGCTACGGCGACAAGTGGCAGTTCGCCCACGGCCCGAGCTGCTCCCCCTCATCGGGACACCGACCCCCAGGCCCACTGCAAGCACGGAGATCCCAGATCAGCAACTCCAGCCCAGCTCTGCTCCAACTCCAGAGAAACACGCTCCCCGTAGGGGCAGAAGCTGATGGTGTGCAAGGTACGTCTTGTTCTTGGGGTGGCGCAGCTCGGGCTGTGGGCGAACTGCCACTTGTCGCCCATCGGGGAGAGGATTCCTCTGGAGTTTTAGGGACAGGGAGACACAGCGGCTTTTGAGAATGGTGGGCAATCACTTCCAAAGTTCTGCCCACACAGTCAGTACACCTCTCCTACACTTGTCTCCCGCACTAAGATCATCTCGCAGAGAATGATCCCAGCCTAACCCTCCCTATTCTCTCTTATTCTGCAAGAAAAAACTACATTGAAGACTCAAACTCGCGATCGAGTAACTGCCGGGATCGAGGCGCAAACTCGCGACCTTGCGGATATGAGCCGAGCACTCTACCACTGAGCCAGCCGTTAAAATCTACGCTAAAAATCTTCCATTCCGAAAGCCGAAAAATTCCGAATTACGAAAAGTGTCTGGTCCCAAGGCTTTCGGATAAAAGGTTGTGCACCTGTATAATGAACCATTACGGTGAATACATATATTGACTAGACAAAAATGCTGGAGAAACTCAGCGGGTGCGGCAGCATCTATGGAGCGAAGGAAATAGGCAACGTTTCGGCATTCCTTCGCTCTATAGATGCTGCCGCACCCGCTGATTTTCTCCAGCATTTTTGTCTACCTTAGATTTTCCAACATCTGCAGTTCCGTCTTGAACATATATTGACTATGACCCTCACAGTCAAAACCTTATCAATACATTTTACCTGCACCATTACAGTTAACCCCCCATCACTATGCAGAGTCTTTTAATCTAGCAGTGATTTTTTTTCTCCACGGCATTTCCTTTCTTATTGGTATTCCAGAACTCCAAACTGAGACTGGAAAAGGCAAAATGACACAAAGTGCCGGTGTAACACAGCAGGTCAGGCAGCATCCCTGAAAACAAGGACAGGTGATGTTTTAGGTCAGGACCCTTCTTCAGCCTTATTGTGGGGTGGATGAGAGGGGGGGGGAGATCCTCGAGTTATGCTGGAGTGAAGGCAGCAGCCCTAATGCAGTGTTCAATGTAGAGGAGAAAGAGTAGGGGGATATAGGGATAGAGTGATGCCTGGAATAAGGACTGTTCCATGTAACCAACAGAGAAGCAGTCAGACAGTTGACAGTGCCCATGGCTAACTTGGAGGAAGTGAGAGGAGTCAAAAGAGAACTTATTGAGGACGAGGACAAGTTCCGTCAGTGGAGGAGAGTGTTAGTGGAGATAAATTAATGGGGTCTCTGTTGGAGGAAGAAATAGAGGGCCTTGAAACATTTCCTGGTGGGGGAAAAGGCAAGTGTTGCTATTCATCTGCCCCAACTTATCCACCAGCATGCATGGACTACATCTGATTCTAGGTTTCATATATTTCCCCCTCACCAGCAGGCACAGAAGCTTATCATTCTGTAGTGTAGACCGTTGGAAGGTTCGTAACAAAGATCAGCACATGTAATTTACATAGATGCTGCCTCACCCGCTGAGTTTCTCCAGATTTTTGCCTTCCTTCGATTTTTCCAGCATCTGCAGTTCTTTGTTAAACATTTTATTTCACATTGCATGATCTTTGCACATAATCAATGCCCTTTACTATGTCATGGATACTGAAGGTGCGCATTGCTCTCCTAACTTCATACAACTGCAACGTTACCATTTCCCACTGAGTGATGGGCCAGACCTGTCCACGTCCATCATCGTTACCTGAGTTGAGTTCGGTCGTCTGTCCGTGCGGAGTCTGTGAACACGTGTTCTGTGTAGGCACTGGGCCGCGCTAATGCTGGTTCTGCATCAGTGACTCCGTTCCCTGTTGCCTCTGTTGCTTCAGTTGCTTCTTCAGCCGACTGCGGTTGGTTAACCTTCCCACCTTTAAGAGGAGCCATTTCGCCTGTGAGGTAGGATAGACATGATTGGCAATTTGTCTTTATGATGAAAAAGCACAGAAACCACAAGACAGAGGAGCAAAATTAATCCATTCGGCCATATGAATCTTCTCCGCCATTCAATCATAGCTGATCTATTTTTCCCTTTCAATCCCATTCTCCTGCCTTTTCTTCAATGCAGAAAGTATTTAATCATCTTTCAATTACATGCAATGCAGACATTCGAATTCAGTGTCAGCGGCGGCCTTTTACACCTCTAATTTCCTATTCTTTCAAACATCCCTGGCCACCATCCTTGCTTGCAAATTAACCAAGTACCAAACTGTGCCGCACGTTCAACAGCCCCTGGCCAGGTGCCTCTTTATGCCTGTTTTGGACTCTCACCTCGCTGGCAGAATGTTAGCGAGCTCTGTTATAGAATTAATGGATTTTCAGATGCAGATTGACGACACTCGACCCATCATATTCACAGTAAAAACATCATGGAACATGGTTGGCACGGTGGCAATGTAAATTACAGCAGTGTTTATACATAGTCCCCCCATTTCAGGGCACCATAATGTTTGGGACATGGCAATGTCATGTAAATGAAAGTAGTCATGATTAATATTTTGTTGGATATCCTTTGCCTGCAATGACTGCTTGAAGTCTGTGATTCATGGACATCACCAGTTGCTGGGTGTCTTCTCTGGTGATGCGCTGCCAGGCCTGTATTGCAGCCATCTTTAGCTTATGCTTGTTTTGGGAGCTTGTCCCCTTCTGTTTTCTCTTCAGCATATAAAAGGTATGTTCAATTGGGTTCAGATCGGGTGATTGACTTGGCCACTCAAGACTTAGAATTGACCATTGTTTTAGCTTTGAAAAACTCCTTGCTGCTTTAGCAGTATGTTTGGGATCAGTGTCTTGCTGTTGAATGAACCGCCGGCCAATGAGTTTTGAGGCATTTGTTTGAACTTGAGCAGATAGATGCGTCTATACAATTTCAAATTTCATCATGCTACTACCATCAGCAGTTGTATCATCAATGAAGATATGCAAGCCAGTACCTTCAGCAGCCATACATGCCCAGGCCATAACACCCCCACCACCGTGTTTCACAGGTGAGGTGGTATGCTTTGGAACTTTGGCAGTTCCTTCTCTCCTCCATACTTTACTCTTGCCATCACTCTGAAATGATAATCTTCATCTCATCTGTCCCCAAGCCCTTTTTCTAGAACTGTGGTTGCTCTTTTAAGCATTTCTTGGTAAACTGTAACCTGGACATCCTATTTTTGCAGCTAACCAGTGGTTTGCATCTTGCAGTGTAGCCTCTGTATTTCTGTTTGTGAAGTGGACAGTGGTCATTGACAAATCCACACCTGACTCCTGAAGAATGTTTCTGATCTGTCAGACAGGTGTTGGGGATTTTTCTTTATTATAGAGAGAATTCTTCTGTCATCAGATGTGGAGGTCCTCCTTGGCCTGCCAGTCCCTTTGCAATAAGTAAGCTCACCAGTGCTTTCTTTCTTCTTAATGATGTTCCAAACTGTTGATTTTGGTAAGCGTAAGGTTTGGCTGATGTCTCTAACAGTTTTATTCGTGTTTCTAAGTCTCATAATGGCTTCTTTGACTTTCATTGCCACAACTTTGGTCTTCATGTTGATAAACAGCAATAAAAGTTTCCAATGGTAATGGAAAGACTGGTGCTGAGAGCTCTCTTATACCTGCATTAAGGAGGCAATTAACACACCTGAGCAATTACAAATGGCTGCAAAGCTATGTGTCGCAAACATTATGGTGCCCTGAAATTATGGTGACATTATAGTGCCCTGAAATAAACACAGCTGTATTTCTACATGGTGAAACCAAAATGTATAAAAATGGCCTTTATTAAAATCTGACAATGTGCACTTTAACCACATGTGATTTTTTTCTATTATACATCTCAAATTGTGGAGTACAGAGGCAAATAAAATAAATGATGAGTCTTTGTCCCAAACATTAAGGAGGGCACTGTACCTATACGTCGTTGGAGTGTGGGAGGAAACCGAATATCCCGGAGAAAACCCATGGATGACCTATGATTCCATGTGTGATTCAAGTCCAGTTTAGCCTAACTTTTTAAATTTATCAGTTTAAATTTGTTAGTTTAGGAATAAATCAACTATTTGGGCAAGCAGTCTAACTCAGAATGGCATATCACTCAGTGCATTTACCGGTATTTGTTATTGGTATGAGGTATCTATCTACTTCCAGGGTCTATGATGAAATTAAGAAATGTTCATACTCTGTTAGCCATTTTTCTGGTAAAAATGAGATGATGTCAAGTCTACTTCCTGAAGTATTAATAGCACGCTCCAGAGTGTGAATGTTAAGAATAGTAATCTCACTTAGCTCAACAGTAAATACATAAATGATCTTGATATACTTTCTGATACTCTAGATGAACGTGAACTGTTTCTCAAGTCAAGGACCAAAGCAAATAAGCAGAACCTTTTTTTTTAAAACTTTAGTTGTTACTCACTGTGTCCTTTGTCAGATGTTGGGGTGTCACCTCTAGATGTGCTGGTGCTCCGGGGAACGTTGCACCTGGTTGCGCATCCGACCAAGGTAATTCCTGCCAATACTCCTTCTGCTCCGCTGGAGTCATCTGGATTCAAGTCCCCTTCCAAAAATATCTCCCCTGCAGGATAGTCACTCTCACTGGCAGCTGCCACAAAGACAGAAAGAGAATAGATTTGTCTCATCATGGTGTAGATATCATTAAACTTTGGGGAACCTGTTCCATTGCATCTACTTCATAAGGTTCAGGAAATCTTTCAGTCAAAATCTCAACCTCACCAATTTCATGACTTAGAAGAATAGGCAAAATGCCTCCAATGAGCGAATTCTCGATAAAATAACTATGTGCAACTCTATGGTAAACCTTTTCTTTTATTCATTCTTGAGATGTGGGCAACATTGCCATCTAGTGCCCAAATCTAGCTATTCACGAAGTCCAACATGTTTTGGAGTAATTAATGGGTCTGTCCCACTTAGGCGATTTTTTTGGGCACTAACATGTTGAACATTTGTTGGCGACAATGACAACAATTTTTGCTGTCGTAGGTTGTTGTAGGTTGCCGTACGTGCTGTCATAGGTTGTCGCTAGGTGTCGTCGGTGAATTCCATTAAAATTAGTCCCTGGTCTAAAGAGTCGCCTAAGTGGGACAGGCCCATTAGGTTGACAGGCAGCATCTCTGGATAGAAGGAATGGGTGACGTTATGGGCTGAGAACTTTCTTCAGAGAAGGAGGGTCTTGACTCGAAACGTCACCCATTCCTTCTCTCCACAGATGCTGCCTGTCTGATTGAGTTACTCCAAGATTTTGTGTCAATCTTCAGTGTAAACCAGCATCTGCAGTTCCTTCCTCCTCAAGAAGTGTGTTACTCGGGCGACAGTCCATCCACAACACAATAGGAGGGGGAATTGCAGGATTGTCACACGGCTAACACAAACATCACCTATCCATGTTCTCCAGAGATGCTGTCTATCCCACTGGGTTACTCCAACACTTTGTGTCTTTGAATGTTTAGGGAAGTAAACTGTACGCTATTCAACCAGACTACCTGATCTTGGATGGCACTGAGCTTCTTGAGTTAGATCTGCACTCATTGAGACCATGGAAAGAATTACATCATATTCCTAATCTCAAGAGTCAAGAGTGCTTAAATGTCAAATGTACCAAGAACAGAACAATGAAATTCTTACTTGCCGCAGCTTAGTAGGCCCATAAATATAATTTTTAATTCAATAAACTAATAACCATAAAACTAGTGCAAAATATCCAGTACAGACAATCTGTGGCTGACAGATGTGGAAATTGTGCATGACAGTTTTTTTTAGAAAATGGTCATGATACTCTTGTCTCAATTATGTTATCACTGATTCCAGAATCAAAGCAGTATTTTGGGGGGGGGGGGGGGGGGGTGGGGGTGGGGGGGGGGGGGGGGGGGGGGGGGGGGGGGGGGGGGGGGGGGGGGGGGGGGGGGGGGGGGGGGGGGGGGGGGGGGGGGGGGGGGGGGTGGCAGTGTGGGGGGGGGGGGGGGTGCTGCATGCTCAAAAGAAGCCTTGTGACACAACTGTGTGTTCCCGATATCCGCCACCAAAAAAGGCAATTATAATGGCTATTTTCTTATGGCGGTCTTGCGTTGGATCAGACAGGCCATTACATTATGGGGAATAATTATTGTAACTCCTACAATTGTAGATGGCAAAATGCAAAACACATTCCTAAGATTTCCCAGCAGAAATTTTAAATGTTTAAATTTGTAC
Organism: Leucoraja erinaceus; assembly: GCF_028641065.1. Lineage (NCBI taxonomy): Eukaryota > Metazoa > Chordata > Chondrichthyes > Rajiformes > Rajidae > Leucoraja > Leucoraja erinaceus. The sequence goes on from NC_073396.1 coordinate 32,098,218, forward strand.
AATGTGTAGATAGGTATTATTATCCCAAATCTCAATTGTGATCATAATGTACTTCACACGGTGGCGCAGCGGTAGAGTCGCTGCCTTACAGCGCCAGAGACCCGGGTTTGATCCCGACTACTGTCTGTACAGAGTTTGTACGTTCTCCCCGTAATCTGCGTGGGTTTTCTCCAGTTAGGGTTTCTTGGTTTCCTCCCACTCTGCAAAGATGTACAGGTTTTGAGGTTAATCAGTATAATTGTAAATTATCCCCAATGTGAGTAGGATAGTGAAAGTGTGCGGGGATCGCTGGTCGTCGCGGACTCGGTGGGCCGAAGGGCCTGTTTCCGTGCTGTATCTCGAAACTAAACTAAACAAAGCATCTCCAGTGTATGCACATCGGTAAATTCTGATCCTCTAATTCAACAACGGTTTCTGTTTTCACTTTTGTTATTGTATCTTGTTTCACTGATATCATATTTAAATGAGGCCCTGTAGTTCAGTTCTGTATTTCAATGTTCTCCGTCAGAGAAATGCATAATTGGAATTGCAGAAATTCCCAAAATAGGCCAGGAGGGCAGCAAAGGAGAATGAATCCAGGCTCAAAATATTTGACAAATCTTAGCACGATTAATCATTTAACACAGCTAAGAAAAGAAAGAATATTCCAAAACATAGTTTAAACTAATTTAGATTTCATTAAACTTTCTGCGCTTCATTTTTGCTCCAATCCTTTCATTCCTGCTTCCAGACATCAGTAAACTGTAGTTAACTCAAGAGGAATCAAAATTTAAGAAGTCAGGAATAAGCACTATAAAGATCATTTGTGTCCTCAGACTAAGAATTGACATAGCTGCATATCCATAGCTGCATAGCTTCCCATCTCCCACCGGATCACCTACAAAATCTTGATCCTCACCTACAAAGCCCTCCACCATCTGGCCCCTCCATATCTCACTGACCTCCTCTCCCCCTACCAACCCTCACGGTCCCTCAGATCCACATCAGCCGGTCTCCTCTCCATCCACTAGTCAACCTCCGCAGTTTTGGGGACAGAGCCTTCTCCAGGGCAGCTCCCAGGCTCTGGAACTCCCTCCCCCAACTGATCCGCAATTCCGTGTCCCTCACCATCTTCCAATCCCGCCTCAAGACCCATCTCTTCACCTCTGCTTATCCTTAGCCCCACGTCCCCCTCCCTTTTCATCTGTGCATTAATTGCCTCATATTGTGTTTTGAATTGTATTCTGTCTTTACTTTGTGTACTAGTCATGTCTCTACTATTTATTTCATTCCCCTTACATGTTTTTCCTCTACCTGCTAAATTTTTGTAAGGTGTCCTTGAGACTCTTGAAAGGCGCCCATAAATAAAATTTATTATTATTATTATTATTATCCAAGGCTTTTAAAGAAATCTTAAAACAGCTGCAAGTTAACATTGGAACTATATATAGAGACGCACAAACAGGCTGTGCATCAATTAACCCAAGAATAAACAGGATTATCAAACCCCACTAATAACATGCACTTGTTTAAATATAACTATCTGTATCCTCGTGATCCAGCTGATCAAGTGAATGAAAAACACTCTCTTAGTTTTGTTTCATCTGCAAAATCAGTTTACATGTTTTGCAAATACAATCCATTCCTCAGCTTTTCAAAACGCTAATAAACGTAGAACTTTTCCATCAAAACATCTTTGCCTGATAATGGTAAAAAGACCAGGCGTTCCTTTGGGTTAACAATGGACTAAATCATTGACACGGATGTACGCATTGACAGTGAGAACCTTTTCCCCAGGGTGGAAATGTCCAACATCAGTGGGCACAGTTAGAAGGCGAGAGGAGGTAAGTCTCAATCTGAAGAAGGGTCTCGACCCGAAACGTGGATATGTGCAGGGCGAGATTTTTTTTTATCACAGAGAGTGGTCGGTGCCTGGAATGGATTGCCAGCAGTGGTGGTGATGGTGGAGGCAAAGACGATAATGGCATTTAAAATGCTTTTATACAGCCACATGGAAGGGCAGGGAATAGAGGGATATGGATCGTGTGCAGGCAGATGAGATCAGTTCAACTCGGCATCATGTTCGGCACAATCATAGTGGGACTAAGGGCCCGTTCCTCTGCTGTAATGTTCTGTGCTCTATGTTCTATGTAAAAATTGAATCATATCACAGACTCATCACAAAGAGGCAAGATTAAGATAAAATGATATCAAAGTTTGAATTGCAGTAATCAAATTGACATGGGCTTAACTTTTATAATATAATAAAGGAGGAGGATTCTGGGCAAGCACTTGCAAGGGAACCACAGGCAGGATGAGTCACCTATACACATTGGAACAGAGTTAGTTCAAATGATCACCAAAGTGAGTAGTGTTTAAAATCGTCAAGTTAAAGAGAACAGAGAGCAAAAGTTAATGATAAAATGAAAATTATTCTATTGTTGGTGCAATGTTTCTAAGTAAACTGATAAATGAACATTGAATTGGATTGTGATGTGATCCTTGACCAGATTTACCTCACTGGGATGGGCTCAGATTGAACTCAGGGATGACAATATCTGAGGGAAGGGAAGTGTCACCTCCCCACAGTCCCATTCACCACAATGTCAGGACAGCAAACTCCGAAACCCACACTACTGGCCCGCATTAACAGGCGTGCAGAAAAAGCTTTCATTGCCCACAAGAAATGTCTTATTTTTAAAAAGCCAGCCAGGCCCCAAATATGTTTTGAGACCTGATTAAGATATGGTCCTATGCTTCATGGTCCCATGATACCAGCTGTCAAAACATTCAAAAGTCTGCCCCTAATGTTCACACAAATATTCAAAAAACATTCTTCAAGTAACCTTACTATTAAGATTCGAATCATTAAATCATTTAAAAATTAAAATCCTTTTAAAGATATGTAAGACATATGTAAAGCACTGGAAAATACCAAAATTATTAAATTCATATATAAATATACAGTATGTGTGTGTGAGAGACGTGTATATGAGCATGTGTGTATATATGCGTGTGTGTATATTATATATATATAATGCCATTAAATAGACATGATTTAATTAAAATTGGTGGCGGCGTGACTGTGTTGCAGCGGCCCCTTCAGCCTGTCTGTCTTTTTTTGTCTAGTTAAATATAGTTGTTTGTGTTTTTTAATAGTGTTTTTAACTGTGTATATGTGAGGGGCGGGGGAGGGGGATGGGGGAAAATTTAAACTTTTCTTCCCTGCACGGGAGACCTGACCTTTTTCCTGTCGGGTCTCCGTTGTCTTTGGGGCCTAGCACCGTGGAGCGGCCTCCAGCCGGAACGACCTGGAGGCTCCAGTCGCGGAGCTGTGGACTACTCACTATCGTGGGGCTGGCCGGCCTTGGAGCATGGGGAGCAGTGGTGGCTCGCTGCTACGGCCCGACCCCGGAGCTCGGAGGCTCCAGCTGCAGCCATAGGTCCGCTGGACTGTGATATCGGGAGCTCGCGGGTCCGGGTGAGAGACCGCTTTCCGGGGCTCCCGCAACGCGACTTCTCCGGCCCGTGTCGCGTGGTTGGAACTACCCGGAGCTGGGCTGTACATCGCCCGGCGCGGCTTCAAATGCCGCGGGACATTACAACACCGACCGGGGGCTCCAACTTTGTGACTTTTAGACCTGGAGCGGGGCCGTACATCGCCCGGCGCGGCCTAAAATGGCCGTGGGACTTACCATCGCCCGCCCGGGGCTTCAACATCTGGAGTAAAATGGTGCAGGGGAGAGAAAATACTTTGCCTTCCATCACAGTGAGGAGGAGATTCACTGTGATGGATGTTTGTGTAAATTCAATTCTTTGTATGTCTTGTAGGAATTGTCTTTGTTTGTATGGCTGTGGAAACGGAGTTTCGTTTGAGCCTCACTGAGGTTCAAATGACATGTAATAAATATTCAATATTCAATTCAATTCAAAATATAGAAATAACCTGAAACTTGCCTCTTCCCCCCGGAGCCATTCCTCTCCTGTGAACTAAACATGCTCCACACCTAATTTGGTGCCAGTATTGCCAGAAACTCCAGCATTGGGTTCCATGAGAAGCATAATATTGGAAGAGAGATGGGTTGAGAGCTTCAAGGATTTTCTTGTTTGGGACATTCTTGTTCTCATGAATGGTTCTCCCCAGAAAAAAAACCCACTTGTGTGCTGCTGTACTGCGATGCTTTGAGATTTGATAAAAAAAACAAATGCAGAAAACTACCCAGAAGATGTTTGGCTTATAACCATGCTACATTATTTTTTGTCATCAAACATCGAATACATGCTGTTGGTCCAGTTGTTCCTAGATATAAATGTTATTGCCTGAAGATGCAGGTTCACTCACCTGGGATGCTGGTGATGCACAGAACATGGGCGTTGCACACTATAAACTGGTCCATAATGGTGCCAGGTTGATTGGCATCAATGATCACAATTTTACTGGTGGAGTGGGTGCTAGTGCAGATCCACACACGGCTGGAGACATCCTCTGCACTGTGGACCTGAGGGAGAAACACAAAGTCAGCAAAGGTCTGCCTCTGTGGGTATACCACAGCACAACACCAGCCTGTGGTTGGGTTAAACTATCCCAGCCGGGTGATAACTACCAGCATGATCAACAACACATGTTTACGTTCAGATGAGTGATAATTACGCCAGCAGGAGAACTAATGGTTTATGCATTGCTTCCCTGCACGGTCTGCTTCAGGCATCATTACTCTCACTCAGTAAGGTGCTTTTATTGATACCTTACCTTTAATAACCTCAGCACTTACCAACCAAATGTGCGGGATAAATCTTGCTCTAAACGTTATTCACATTATTCCCTTAATCATGTATCAAAACACTGTGAATAGCTCGATTGTAATCATGTACTGACTAGTTAGCGTGCAACAAAAGCTTTTCACAGTACCTCGGTACACGAGACAATAAACTAAACTAAACTAATGAAATGCTGCAGCCTATTTGAACACTGGAAGTTCCCACAAACCACAATTGAATTAGTGACGACACTATCTGGTTACAGCCTTGGTTGATGGTACACACTGATCACGCGGGCTGAGCGAAGCTGTTCCGCGGAACGATCGCCCAGTCTGCGTTTGGACTCGCCGGTGTATAAGTGTCCACATCTTGAACAACGGATACAGTTATAATAATAATAATACATTTTATTTATGGGCGCCTTTCAAGAGTCTCAAGGACACCTTACAAAAATTTAGCAGGTAGAGGAAAAATATGTAAGGGGAATTAAATAAATAGTAGAGACATGACTAGTACACAAAGTAAAGACAGAATTCAATTCAAAACACAATATGAGGCAATTAATGCACAGATGAAAAGGGAGGGGGACGTGGGGCTAAGGATAGGCAGAGGTGAAGAGACGGGTCTTGAGGCGGGACTGGAAGATGGTGAGGGACACGGAATTGCGGATCAGTTGGGGGAGGGAGTTCCAGAGCCTGGGAGCTGCCCTGGAGAAGGCTCTGTCCCCAAAACTGCGGAGGTTGGACTTGTGGATGGAGCGGAGACCGGCTGATGTGGATCTGTGGGGCCATGAGGGTTGGTAGGGGGAGAGGAGGTCAGTGAGATATGGGGGGGCCAGATGGTGGAGGGCTTTGTAGGTGAGGATCAGGATTTTGTAGGTGATCCGGTGGGAGATGGGAAGCCAGTGAAGTTGTTTGAGGACTGGAGTGATGTGATGCCAGGATTTGGTGTGGGTGATGAGTCGGGCGGCTGCGTTCTGGACCAGTAGATGAGGTTGGAGGAGGTGCAAGTGAACCTCTGCCTAACCTGAAAGGACTGTCAGGGTCCCTGGACAGAGTCGAGGGAGGAGGTATAGCGACAAGTGTTGCATCTTCTACGATTGCAGGGGACTGTACCTGGGGAGGGGGTGGTTTGTGTGGGAAGGGATGAGTTAACTAGAGAGTTGTGGAGGGAACATTCTCTGTGGAACGGAAAGGGGTGAAGATGGGAAAATGTGGCTGGTGGTGGGATCCCGCTGGAGGTGGTGGAAATTTTGGAGGATTATGTATTGTGATATGTATGTTCTCCATCCATTTGGATACAGGAACAAGAGGAAGAGTTATCAAGTGATCCACAATTAAAACTTCAATAACATTGCACTAACTTGGTTGAATATACATCTGATATTCTTGTAAACAATCGAATCAAGGCCAAAACACTCTTGATCTTGAAAAAGAGGACCACAACCAGAGTGCAGTGCTGAACTCCTATCTACCACTTTGGTGACCCCCGGTACATGTGACAATAAACTAAACTGTAATCAAAAGATTAAAATGACCAACACTGTGCATTTACAGAATAAATTCATGGGTTTTCCAGGTTAACAGAAGGAACATATTATTTTTAGGTTTCCTCCTGATATTGCTGCATCATGCATCTCTTGAGAATTGGTGTAGTATCCAATCAGTGATGCCCACTTTGTGTAACACCACAGTGGTTGACATTCCTAGTACTACTAATGCAGTCGCAAGGAACTGCAGATGCTGGAACCTTCAGCAAAGCACAAAGTGCTGGAGTAACTCAGTGGATCAGGCAGCATTAGCAGTGGGAATGGATCAGTCTGTAGAAGGGCCACAACCCAAACTGTTGCCTATCCATTCCCTCCAAGGACGTTGCCTGACCCGCTGAGTTACTTTGCTCCAGCACCTTGAGCCGATCAGTGTTACCAGCCACATACCTCTTTAAATTGCCAATGGCCAAACCGGCGTGCTACTGGGTTTACCTTCTTGTTTTTGTCGGGGGAGCTATGGCTGCTGCTGTTCTTCACATCTTTCTCAGCGTCGGAGGTCAGGGGATCGCAGCTGCGCGAGCGGCCCAGTGCGTTGCCGTTATCCATGCGTTGTAGCTTCCAACCAGTTTCAGGTCCACACCAGCTGCACACCAAAGCTGCGACAATAGAAACACAACATGTCTTTGCACAACACTGGAGTAGCCGTCTCAAAACCAGCATTCAGAACGAGAAAGATGAGGAGACTCTTAAGACAGATTTAAAATATGGGGAAAAGACAGATGCGGATTGTTAGGAATAAATTTTAAACTTTATTCGGAAAGTGGTAATGGTTTGGAACTCACTTAGAAAAGGTACTCGAAAGAAAATCACTTATGCCCCTGTCCCACTTAGGAAACCTGAACGGAAACCTCTGGAGACTTTGCGCCCCGCCCAAGGTTTCCGTGCGGTTCCCAGAGGTTGCAGGTGGTTGCCGGAGGTTGCAGGTAGTGGAAGCAGGTAGGGAGACTGACAAAAACCTCTGGGAACTTCCGGGAACCACATGGAAACCTTGGGTGGGGCGCAAAGTCTCCAGAGGTTTCCGTTCAGGTTTCCTGAGTGAGACAAGGGAATTACATGACTACAGGACGGGGTCAGGTCAATGGGAAGGAGCGGCACAATGGAGTGGTGGTAATGTTGCTGCCAGAGAGCCGGGTTCGATCCTGACTACGGGAGCTGTCTGTACAGGGTTTGTACATTCTCCCTGACATCGCGTGGGGTTTCTCCGGGTGCTCTGGTTTCCTCCCACACTCCAAAGACGTACAAGTTTGTAGGTTAATTGGCTTCTGTAAATTGTACATTTTCCTTAGTGTGTTAATGCACGGGGTGATCGCTGGTCAGCATGGACTCGGTGGGCTGAAGGGCCTGTTTCCATGCTGTATCTCTGAAGTCTAAAGCTGCTCAGATTCAATGAACTGAATGTTCTGCTTCTGTTTCACAACTATTTAATAATTCTAAGGGCCCCAAAAAATTCTATGAAAGACGCAGTGCCAATCATATTGCATCCCAGAAATTTGAAGTACATGTTAAATATCATAGTTAGCATCAAAACCAGTATAAAATAAACTCCAATCATTATAATTTCTGGTTACCTTCATGGTTGGGTCTTTTGCAACCAGTGGACGACAGTAGACGGGGATAGGGACATTCTTCATGCGATTGTCCTCCTGGCTGCCATTAGGACTCAACTAGACAAAGAACAAGGTCATCACAATTGCATTCTAACAATATTATAAGGTGCTTGATATTTAACATTCCTTTGCAGTGATGCATAATCAGTGTTAGTGGGGGTCTCAGAATTTGCAATGAGAATAGTAACTAGGTTTTCTGCATTGACTGTGATAATGAGGGATATTTCGCAACAACTTCGGGAGTATGTCCCTGCACTGTTGAAAGTGGAAAGCCAGCAGCAGGAATGCAGGAATCTCCTGAGCAGCTGAAACCTCCCACAGAAAATTAATAGAAATAAGTGAATAGAATGAGTTTCAACCGACCCAAGGCGGGAGTTTCGATCACCCCTTTGACGGCCCCGACTGCGGGAGAGCAAAGAGGAAGAAGATTGAACTTTCTTGCCTTCCATCACAGTGAGGAATGTGGAATCCACTGTGACAGATCTTTATGTTAACTTTTATGTGGTTGTGTGTCTTGCTGCTTTTCACTTAGTATGGCTGTACGGTAACTCAAATTTCACTGCACCTTAACTGGTACATGTGACAATAAACTGACCTTGAAAGCTTGACCTCAGATTGATGAGAACAGAAATATTTAACCAGGCATCACATTTTCAGCATTTTTGCCATTTAAAAACATTCAAGAACTTTTTTTTAATATGTTATGGTATGGTTATTGATTTCCTACTGATGTTTCAATGGTGTTTTAAGCTATACGTATTGCTTAACAATCCCATGGGACCTTAGAAAAATAATTTTATACATGTTGAGACAGATTTTATCAGAAAGTTATTGCAAAATATTTGAGGTATTGATATAATACCGATATATTTTAATATTGATCACTGAAGTGGGTGTCTGAATATTTACTCTGGTGTTTTCAAATTTTCTGAAAGTGGTTAAAAATTATGAAAATAGAGATTGTTAGTTTTTGGTTTTTGGTTTTTGGTTCAGCGACTATGACAAAACTGTCCCTGAAAGGCAGACATCTTCTAAAGCTGACGTGGAAGAGAGCCTAGGACTAGAGGTCATCACCTCAGAATAAAAGGATGTTCCTTTAGGAAGGAGATGAGGAGAAATTTCTTTAGTTAGAGTATTGTATTGTATTGTATTCAAATTTATTGTCATTGTCTCAATTTGAGACAACGAAATGAACTTCCCTTTACAGGCAGTATCATTTGCAATGAAAAAACAGGTTTTCTGCAAAAATATTTCGCAAAAATTCGGGAATAATCCCTGCATATAAAAAAGTGGAAAGCCAGCAGCAGGAATGTAGGAATCTAAAAAGCAGCAAACCTCCCACAGAAATTAATAGACATAAGTGAATAACATGAAATTCAACCGACCAAGGCGGGAGTTTCGATCACCATAGGCCCCGACTGCGGCCTCCCCAAAGATGTTCATTGAACTGGTCGGGGCCTTCCATCACCTGCAGGAATGTGGAATCCCCTGTGGCCCGATCTTTATGATAGCCCTCATGTGGCTGTGTGGAACGCCGACTTAGTACCCCTGTACAGTGAACTCATCCTCCTCCACAGCGGCCTGGACCTCCCTGTGACGCCTCCCGACTGCCGGAGTCTGCAGCTCCTTGTCCACAGGCCGATCCGGGCAGTCACAGGACCCCGCGCTGATCAGCGCCGCCCCGCGTTGGGAGCTCCGCAAACCACATTGTCAGTGCAGCAGGTCCAAACTCAAGCACTATGGCATGGTTATTCCACTGACAATGGGCGGCCCCCGTAAGGCTTCGCCATCCCATGGGACCTTCCAGCGCTTTATACATGTTGAGCTCAGATTTCATCAGAAAGTTATTGCAAAATATTTGATATAATACGGATATATTTTAATATTGATCATTGAAGTGGGTGTCAGAATATTTACCCTGGTCTTTTCAAATTTTCTGAAAGTGGTTAAAAATTAAGAAAATAGAGATCGTTAGTTTTTGGTTTTTGGTTCAGCGACTATGACAAAACTGTCCCTGAAAGGCAGACATCTTCTAAAGCTGACGTGGAAGAGAGCCTAGGACTAGAGGTCATCACCTCAGAATAAAAGGATGTTCCTTTAGGAAGGAGATGAGGAGGAATTTCTTTAGTTAGAGGTGGTGAATCTGTGGAATTCATTGCCACGGAAGGCGGTGGAGGCCAAGTCAATGGATATGTTTTAGGCAGAGATAGATAGATTCTTGATTAGTGCGGGTGTCAGAGGTTATGAGGAGAAGGCAAAAGAATGGGATTGAGGGTGAGAGTTAGAGCAGCCATGATTGAATGGCAGAGTAGGCTTGATTGGCTGAGTGACCTAATTCTGCACCTATAACTTATGAACATGAATAAAAAAGTGATATTGCAAAGAGGGATTTTATGCAGTAGAGATTGCTGGGTCCCCTTAGTCAACTTTCTTTGTGTCTACTGGAGCGGACCGTAAACTCTGCTCATGTGGTCCTGTGGTTGAAATCAATATGACCACAGGGAAGTTATCAACATTGATTTGGAGGCGTGCGTTTGAATCCCATTTCTGACACCATGTTATCATTGATCCACAACAACACACACATAGTGAAAGATCAGTCTTTATTCCATAAGCAAACAGGGACATTTAAACTGCCAGCCATTCTCATCTAGCTTGGCGTGACGTGAGAGAGAGAGAGCGGGCCGACCTTGATAGTGTAAAGCTGTGTAGTACCGTAATACCTTGTAATGGGTGGCTGCACATATGTGTAGTGGAGATTATAAATGGCATGGATTAATAAGGGTTAATCTGACTTTAGACCATGAGAATTTCTCAGATTTATTACCCCTTTGAATGAACATTTGGCGTGGTCAAATTCATTGTCAGCCCATGCTTGGTTTTTGCAGTCTTTTTGCAGACTACATTTATGCACCATGGGGCAAACAGTAGTTACTTGAGAGAGAGAGAGAGACTGCGGTGTGCTGCACGCCTGGATGTATCTGAGCAAAAAAACCTCAGAATGTATGTTCCATTAGCCCATTGTCGGCAGTGTGACTAAACTACATTAGCTTCAGATAACACACTCATTTCATGAAACAGGTGACCCCCACTTTACGGTCATTTAGGTTACAGAAAGTTGCCCCTCAGACAATTCACATATCCCCACCCAAAAATCTGAGATACTGAACACAATTTGCCCTCGTGAAATATGTGTAAGAAAACAAAATATCAGCACAGTTTCCTTCCAACTCTCGTTTCTTAACACAGGTGGAATGGTGCAGCTTTGAGTTACGGAAATCTACGACACGATTGCCATCCTTGAGTGCAAGCACCCCAACGCCTTCCCTCGTAACACTATGATTGCCTGCATTCTTGGACCCAAAACACTTTTCTTTCCAATCAATAGATCCTCCCATTGATAGTCAAGGGATCTTCCAGGGAAGCCTATAGTTAGTTTGCACATTTCTGTTCCCATGGATGCAGAACACCTGATTATTCACATCACGGTAAGTTTTTTAATCATGAATAGAACTGAAAGTGAAACTGTAGCATCCATGATTAGACAGAAATGAAAATGGAGCAAAGGCAGGGAACTGGAGCCGAGTTGCAAATGAAACATAACTTACTAAAGGAACCACTCCTACAATATTGCACCAGATATAGACGTTCAAGTGGATGTTTCTTGTGGGCACCATTTTGTTATTGCTCTTCTATTAAAGTATGTCATAAGAATATGTGAGATGAATGCTTTAAGTATTTGTATTCTAATATCACATTTCATCAGCCCATGTCACCAATGGCCCACAACACCTGCCATGTTCTCTTTTCATTTCAACTATCAGGAAGATGAGACAGGATGAGACTGACATCAATGGGCACCAGTTCAATGAGCAGCTTCTTTCCGGCATCCATGTAGCTCTTAAACACTGTACAACGCTAACCTCATCAACAATGAACGTCCATGGCTGTGTCTTTGGTTGCACTATGGAATATTTACAGTATTTTGCACTACCAGGTTGGCTGAGGAGGCCAGATATAGGCCCCGACCTCGGGTGGACTATGAGGAGGAGAACTGGATATTTTTAGTGCCTTCCCTCACAGTGAATTCTGCTGTGGGGGGACGTTTCATGTTGATTTCTATAGTGTACTGTTCTGTGTCTTTTTTCTTTTTCTCTTTTTTGTTTTGTATGGATTTATTGACATTTGATCTGTTCAATTAATTTAATCAATCTCTGTAAAGCACTTTGGTTCAAATATTGGTTTTGTTGAAAAGTGCTATATAAATAAACATTATTATTATTATTATTATTATTATTATTATTATCCGGGCTATTAATTTCTTGATATTTTTTAACCTGTTACGTGCACCTAGAAAGAATTTTCGTTATCAGTACAAATGACAATTAAACACTCTTGACCCGAGGAACCCTCTTCCTGACCAGTTTATGCTTCTGAGCCAACATCATGCAGAAGCATATTAAGGCAGTGATAAAAAGACAAAGTGCTGGAGTAACTCAGGGAGAGTGGGAGTTGGAGATATGTTGTGAGAAGCTGAACTCCTACCTGTTTGTATTTTGCTGGGAGGCTCCAGCCACAAGCCTGGAGTCGGCCGTCATCATTCCTGACGTGGTCCCTCACCTGTCGGTACTGCTCGCGTTTCAACTCCCGCCGAGCACTTGACGTGCAGTCGCTACGAGGAAAGACAACCGTCACTTCACTGGTTCACAAAAGTTTGAAAAAACGCTTTCTAAATGCTTGTGAAAGAATGGTGATCCACGTGGTTGCAGATTTAAACATACTCTGACCGACAGTGTTTCCTTTGTACCTGAAAGTCCCAAAAAAGATAAGAAATGGAAGTGGGATGAGGTGACATGCCCTCTCCAGCCTGCTCTGCCATCCATTAAGGTCATGGTTGATCCTCAAGACTACCTTGACACACAAGTCCCACATCCTCCCATAATTCTACTGGCCAAAAGTCACATCAGTCTTCACCTGCGCTGCACAGTGCTAGACCTTTTCCACAAAGCGTTATGACAAAATGTTTATAATGAGAGGTAATTGATCTAATCTCCACAAATGATGATTTCTTTCCAACATTTCCAGGTTTTGTATAGATTATCATGATCTGATGTTGTTTCCATCTCCATGGTAGTTCATCTTAAAATTCGTCTGACTGCTCCAAACTAAAACAAGCAATCTGAAGCAACCATCCAGCTGGGCTTGCAGTGCCTACCTAGATTATGCCAGAGGGCATTTTTGTCTAAGTACTGTTGAACTAATGCAAGCTAATTAATACACTCAAAAAGGCTAGACCCCCCCCCCCCCCCCCCCAAAAAAAAACTCCTCCACACCTCTAGTCTTTTCCTTTCAGTTTTCATCAACAATAATCCACAAAGCACAGCACTTTTCACAAACACCTGGGAGGATTTGGCACAGAGACAATTACTGCATCTTCAAATCGAACCTGATTGATGAGAATGTTAGTGAACAATACAGAACCTGACCCGGAATCTGACAGAATAATGAATTCAATGTCAAATTGGGTACAGAGATTGAAAAATAAAAGGGAAAGATAGATTGGATAAAACTGATAGGAAGTAGTTTTTTTTTAACATCTTAAATAAATGAAATCTTGAGAAATAAGACTATGTTTGTAAACATAATATTCACGACAGGAGAGGATACTCGGCAGCAATTTGTTATTTGTATCCTTGTTAACCCTCAAAACGTTCTAACAAGTTTAGTCTGTGCCTGTTGGTTACGTCCACTAATGTAACTAGGCCGAGTCATAGGGCACAATGCCATTTTTGTACGTATTTAGAAAAATGTAGCATGATAAACAGCAACTTCCAATGAGCAGACAACATAACTCCCGTTTCGATGTACATTCCAGAGTGCTATGGTCTCACTGCTATTCCCCAGGCAAAATCTGATCCAATTATGTTTCCCCAGCCCCTTGATATTGTGATCAACCAACCCTCAACTCAACAAGCTCCGCCCTCCCCTGCAACACGCCAACTATGGGGCAACAATCTTCACCATCACTCCCTTCGTGCCCCACAAGGAGCAGATTTTGCAATCAATCTCTCCCCCCCAACTCCCCCCCCCCCCTCCCCCCCCCCCCCCCCCCCCCGCCCCCCCCCCCCCCCCCCCCCCCCCCTCGCCCCCAGACCTGCCCCTCCCCCCCCCCCAGCTCCATTTGTATCCTGCCCCCAAAACATTTACGTCCACCCTCAACTGCAGTCATAGGGCACAATGCCACAGCTGATAAACCACTTTGAGCAGACAACATAACTCCCATTTTTTTTTTCCCCACAACAAGCTCCGCCCTCCCCTGCAACACGCCAACTATGGGGCAACAATTCGTGCCCCACAATTGCTCCCCCCCCCCCCCCCCCCTGACCCCCCCCTCGCACCCCACCCTCGCATGAAGGTCTGACCTGCTCTCCAACCTCCAGCTCCCTGACCCCAGAGATTTCCTTCCCCTTGTGCGCTCCACACACTGACCATTGAGCACACTTACGCTACAATTCCCAGGCCATTGCAGGACAACCCCAACATAAATGAAGTTGTCTTTTCAGCCGTACTTTTACGGTTTTGAAAATGTTAAGAGTAATTTTACCCTGAAGAATATACAACGCATTAACCAACTCAGCTAACTCTCCCGTTTCTACTTCTGACAGGTTCCCCCATTGATGAGCAATTCATTCGCTCAGATCACCTCACAACTGGTCAATACCCCAGGTATCTTTAACAAACATTTTTGGGGAATTTATAGACTAAAGGGCCTGTCCCACTTGCACGACCTAATTCACGACCTTTTTCACTCGTGGACATTTTTCATCATCTTGAAAAAACGCCCCGACCTACTTGATGCCACGAGTACCTACGACTAGCATCACGACCTACCTACGACCTCCTATGACCATGCTGCGAGTATGATTTAAGGGCAAACTCGGCAGAGGTTGTGAATTAGGTCGTGAAAGTGGGACAGGCCCTTTATCAGGCACACACTTCTTTAAATTGCAATCTCAGCCAGCATGTTACTTTGTTTTCCCTTCTTGTTTGCCACAAGTCATCACATTAAATAACTATGAGTGCTTTGAAGACTTTAAAAACAATTGCTTTCCTTCTCATTACTGAAATATTACATGAGCCTATCCAAGTCTAACAATTGAATCCCACAGTTGTCTTGATTACACCTCCCTCCAAACTAGAGTCAGCTTGAGGTGAAGACTTCACAAAACCAATCCTGTAAACCTTGTGATGAAGAAACGTTTCTTCACAATCCAAGAAGTTTGTACCGAATCAATGTCTCCGCAATATCCCGGTGCCCGTGTGAAATCTCTGATTCTCACCGCTTCTAATGCCACATTAACCCCACTTCTAAATGCACAAAGCTCAAGAATTGCTGGACTCTAAGCACCCAAGATCAGCAAGTTCACCATTAACTTTAACCCCTAACCTGATACAAAGCCCCAAGGAGCTGATAGACCGTACACTTGTTCATTATCTGTGTCTGGCTTCTTCTCCTCCATAGGCACTTTCTGTCTACAAAAAAACATAAATTTCAAATTAACAAAACATATAAAATGGAAAACAAAAACACATACTTCTCCAAAAGAAAGATTGTCTGCAAGAGTGCACTCTACTAAAGATGGAAATCAGTAAATAAAGACATTTTCTGTTCCGCCACACAGAGCAGGTTGATAACCAAGTGAGTGCAGAAATTGCCCACATGGTTCCCTTTAACATAAAAGTTATTTACGGACTACATCCGCCTGCAAAGTTCAGAATAAGCCGTGTGAAAGTGAGAAATTATTCCTTTTATAGGTAAACGTTAAAATTAGTACAATTGGGGTTATTTAGAAGGGATTTACACAGTTCCTGCCAATTTCAGAATGATAAGTGAGCCAACTGATCACTCTTAAATAAGCACTTTGCCCAGGGGCGAAAAAATGTAACAGGCTACAACCTATTGCAAGGCCCAAAGTTTGAAAAAGCTACTTATCTTAACTACTAAACCAGGTTCGCTTCTTAATAAACAGACACCACACAAACTGTTTTGGTAGACCAGTTCAAAACTTTACTTAACATCGGCCGATGGAAGGGAGCGAGGATTCCAGCTAAGTGACCAATGTAGACACTCAACTGTCCCCAGTCCTCTTCTCTGAACAACAGAATTACATTGCTTTAAATAGGTTTTTTGTCCCCTTATCACATTCCACAGACATTAGTCATGGTCAGAAGTACTGGAAAAGGTTTCCACAGAATGCATCACATCAAACCTTTTTTTTACATGGTACAAGATATACTAAAAACATCGTATATCTTCTTTGTCACTTGGTCCCTCATAAACATAGACCATCTGTTTACAAAGATGTGACCACCTATGTCTCTCTTCCTCTATCACCTCCTCCCCCATAAACATTGGTCATTTGATCTCTACTTCAAAGGTTTCTCTCCAGCTCCTTCACTTGGGAGACAATGTTATCTCTCACACCCCCCAACCTGAGGAAAGCCTAATTTGACACTAAATATAAGCTGTAAGCTAGCCCAGAAACCAATTTAATATTTTTAACTAAAATTCGGCTTCATCAAGTTCATATATGCGGCACAATAGAATTTTAGCAAAATCACATTCAGCGATCATATAATTATTACTTAGTTCACATATTTGGCAAAATTTCCTCCCTGGTGTCCAAAAATATGACGTGTGTTTTTGCAAGAGCTCCCAGAAAGCACGGCGACTTTATCTAAACGGAAGAATTCCTCATTTCCTCATGTCTCACTCTAATACTGCAGATGGGAGTGGGCAGTGTATACATTGATGTCAAATGGGAATCATGAGGTCAATCTCCATTCTTAACAGATACTGGAGCATCCAAATGCAGTTGAAGTCACATTATCATAACGCTCGGTTAAAATTTATTCGCGTGTCAAACCAACTAAAGCATTCAAGGCCTGCTTTAGTGTCAATTAACAGGGGAGCTGTCTTACATTGATCCTGGTCTTCAATGCTTTGAACCTCGCAGATAGATCATCCTGAAGGATTTACGATGAATCCTAACACACAGAACCAGCCACACTCACTCAGGCTCTGCACCTCCAGACTCACATCCTCAGCCTCATCCCTCCCCCCCTCCCCCCCTCCCCCTCGATCCATTGCAACTGACACTTAACTGATACTCCCCAACCTGGGAGCAATGAAACAGGGACGCAACGTCACAAGCTTTCTCCAGCTGAAACGTTGCCTTTGCTGCAGCATGCCAGCCCACACACCCACCATCCCCCACACCCCACCATAGTATTGAGTGGACTATTACAGTAGGAGGACATCTACTTCATAGCACTTGCTTATGGCAACTTTTGAAGCACATAACGTGACTTCTGAGCCCTTCTTTATTAAGCCATTTAGCATTGCCCATTGCTCTGAAAATGACTACCGTCAAGATCAAACAAATAATGGGTAACAGTTTTAAAATAATGCCCATTACAGGTACAGTCAACAAGACTAGCATTCCACCTTTATTGCCATTTTGACAGCAGAGTTATTTAGATTTTGCAAACGCAGGTAAACATGGACATTTGGGGTCAAACGAGCGAGTTGCTCACGAATGCAAGGGTGCAATGGTAGATTCCAATCAAGTGCGAACTGGGCACCAACTAACTACCTGAGCCATCCTTCCACTTTCAAGCAGTAGAGGGAGAAAGGTGCCGAACAGTAGAAAATTTACTTCATCTCATGTAGGCTCGGCCTTAATGGGTTTTTGTGCTTTTGTTTTAATCATTACAAAAGACAAAAGCTTATTTTCCAAATGTTTGAGAATGTCAATTAGAAGCAGTTCGGTCTCTGAATGAAACAATTGTACATTGACCCCAGAATTCTGGAACGTGCATCTAGCTTTTACTTCTGAGAGACGCTAGCAATGCTGGAGCAGCTGCCTTTACAATGAGATGTTAAACCACAGGTCCTCAGGTGGATGTCAAAAACCTCAACTCACGATTTCAAACAGCAGGAGACTTTTCCCCAGTCTCTTGTCCATTATTTGTGCCTCTCTCGGCATTACGTAAACATCTTACCAGGTTATTATTGTATTGAATTTGAAGGTGTTTGGCGTATGCACACACTGCCTGCCTCTTATGGCCCAAAATGGAAGTCCCTATATTTCCACAAGCACCACTGATGCCCGAGCTTCAGACTTTGACTGAAGATCACTGATTGCACGAGGGGTTAGAAAGCTCAACTGCAGAAGGGAAACTGAAGGAATGGCCCTACAGTAGTAACAATTTGCGTGGTGACATCATCTCAATGTGGCTAAATTACCCAACACACTTCACAAGAGCTTAATTGAAAAGAATTTGGCACCATGCCACACAAGGTGATATCAGGACAGATGACCACAAGCTTTGTCAAAGAGGTTGACTTCAAGTAGCCTTTTAAAGCGGAATGGAGAACCAGAGGTCCAGGGAAGGCAAGTAGAATTCCTGAGCAGATGAAGGTACATCCACCGGTGGTGATGGGTAGAAAGGCAAAGTCTGGGGAGGGAATTCCAGAGCTTTGACCATTGACAGCTGAAATTATATATGGAAAAATCTTCTGCATCCATTTTGGTTCCAGGTTTCCCCAAACACGTCAAGTGTGACCAATCTCTCCTTAAAAAAAATTTATTTCAATAGCCTCGTCAATATTTGTGTGCCGTGCAGTACAGTTGTGACATTAAATATATAAATTGCCATTTCACACTTTGTATACTAACGATATTTTCTTTGCATTGCAATTAATCTAATCCATCTCAAAAACTATGTTAATCCCCAAGTTACATTTTTGATAACACAAAATTAGAATGAAGAATTAGGGGGTTCTAACTGCTGTGGTGGTACATCAATCAATTGTTGATATTGATCTACAAAGTTAAATTAATTAAATACAAACAACTGCATAAACATTGAAACTGAAATTTCAATATTAACTGAACTTCCAACTCAAACTACCAATTCAAATAATAATCTCACAGCAGCATCAACCTAACTTCATTTGAACATAATCAGAGCCATAATGCTCACAAACAGGCCTTTGGCCCATCTGATCAATGCCGACCAAGTTTGTTCCACCTGCCCATATCCCTCCAAACATGTCCTATCTGCCCACATCTTTTAACGATTATTATTGTTCCCACCTCTCCTGCTTTCTCTGGCAGCTCATTCCCTATACCCACTGCTCCCTGTGTGGAAAAACCTGTACCTCAGGTCCCTTTTAAATCGTTCCCCTCTGACCTTAGTTTAAGGTGAACTCTAATTGTAGACACCTCTATCCTGGGGGAAAGACTATAAGGTATCATGCTTCACCATATTTATGCTTCTCATGAATGTATATATCTTTACAAAGTCACCCATCAGCCAAGGAACTGCAGATGCTGGAAAATCAAAGGTAGACAAAAATGCTGGAGAAACTCAGCGGGTGCGGCAACATCTATGGAGCGAAGCAAATAGGCAACGTTTCAGGCCGCCCGAAACGTTGCCTATTTCCTTCGCTCCATAGCTGCTGCCTCACCCGCTGAGTTTCTCCAGCATCTTTGTCTAACAGCATCATGAGTTTCTTTTTGCAGCATTTCAAGTTTAATGACATCTTTCGTACAGCAGAGTGACCAGAACTGTACTCAGTACTCCAAATGTGGCCTTACAGCTGTAATACAACGTCCCAACTTCTGTACTCAACACACAGATGAAGGCTTGCACGCCAAACATGGCCTTTAACACCCTTTCTCCCTGTGTTGCCACTTTCATGGAACTATGTACCTGCACTCCTGCAGTATGTTCAACTCGCCCAAATCAACACTTAAATATTCCCACGTGCAATTTAAAGAATTCGATTGTCAATGGAGTTTGCAAAATTTTCCTTGATCAACGTGAACCCTTAAATTAAAAACATTGTTTCTGGTTTTGTTTAAAGAAAAATCCCAATCAGGCCTCTTTTTTTTGGAACTTGTGCGATAGAAAAGTCTGTAAAAACTCTTTGGGAGTTGATTTTTTTTTATGCTTGCTTACTGTAGAAATAGAGAATTGACCATATCAGGCAATTTAGCTGTGAAGCTCTCCCGAGTTAGACAGTATAAGGAGGGTTTGAAGGAACATGCCAATTTAATGACTGGTCTAAGATGGATATTAATGCATTTTCTTCACACTGTATGACCCGGATACTACAATCAACATCACAAATTAGATGAAAGTCTTTGCAAAGAAATGTATGCAATCCCAGAAATATTTTTAACCCCCTCTTCTGAGCGTCTTGAAGATGAGATGACTTCTTTAAACTGTCAGAATTCCAACTCTTCATGTAAAATACATGACAGCGTGAATTTTGCAAACAATCTTTCTTTGGGAGTAACCAATTATTACAAATGAAAGAGCAAAACAAATAACCAGCAAAGCAAATGAATAATGAAAATAAACAGCAAAGATAATGAAAATGACCAAGAGTATTAACCCTGTGGCATGGGCGCGGGCTGCATGTCAGTGTTGTGCATGTGGGACAGGCGGCACCTCTTTGCTGTCACTTACACCTCAGGCAGGAAATCCATGGCATGAGATCTGTCTGTGGTCGATAGTTGGGACATGGTGTGGCGTCGGCCCTTGGTGAAACCAGAGGAACCATAGGTGTTAGGAGCAGCGTAGTGAAGGACGGGTGGTCTCTTAGCTGGCTGAGCAGTAGAGGAGGAGCTGAAGAGTCGGCTGAAGCTGGAGGATAAGAAAACAACGAGGGTGAGGATCCAAAGACAAAATGCCTACCAGATCTCTATCACAAACGGCAGCTGTGTAAAGGAGTTTTCCCTTTTATTCCCCATGTATATTTATCATTTATCATCACACTGGGCACTAACAAAAAGCACAAGTTAACTTTCAAAACTCTCCCCCACAAACTCAATTTGAATCCCATATTCAGAGTAATGGGGAAACAATCCTTATTCGTCCTTTCAAATCCATATCACCATTCAGTGCAGCACGGTGGCGCAGCGGTAGAGTTGCTGCCTTACAGTGCTTGCAGCACCGGAGACCCGGGTTCTAGCCCATCTACGGGTGCTGTCTGTACGGAGTTTGTACGTTCTCTCAGTGACCAGCATGGGTTTTCCCTGAGATCTTTGCATTCCTCCCACACTTCAAAGACATACAGGTATGTAGGTAAATTGGCTTGGTAGAAGTTTGCGAAAGTGGGATTACACAACTAGTGTGAGCATGTAATCGATGTTTAGTGTGGACATCATGGGCCTGTTTTTTAAAAAGGGGCAGCACAGTGGCGCAGCAGTAGAGTTGCTGCCTGACAGTGCTCACAGCACCAGAGACCCAGGTTCGATCCTGACTACGGGTGCCTGCCTGTACGTTTTCCCCGTGATCTGTGTGGGTTTTCTCCGAGAACTTTGCTTTCCTCCCACACTCCAAAGACATACCGGTTTGTAGGTTAATTGGTTTGGTGTAAATGCTTTAAAAAATTGTCCTTAGTGTGTGTAGGATAATGTTTAAGTGTGAGGATCGCTAGTCGGTACGAACTCGGTGGGCCAAAGGGCTTATTTCTACGCTGTATCTCTAAACTAAACTAAACTGTCATCTTCAAAAGCTAATTACAACTGCATTTGAAAATCAATAGTGAACATCGACAAATCTGTAACCACTTCCTTTGTCCAAGCTATTAACATTTATGATGAAAAGCTTAGTCCTCGGTAAAGATCCTTGAGGAAACATGAATGGACAAACAAAGAATGCTCTCAATCTCGATTCCTGGATCCCAACACTGCTTAGATTATCCGTAGGAGACGGATATATGGAAAGACCTTCGAGCATCTCCCCACTGTGGAAGGGAGGCTCATAAACTACCATCTATCTTTAAGGTCTGCTCACATCTTCAAGCAGTCTGACAAACAAGACCATTGCAGACTCTTGAGCTACCCATATGCCTATCGTGATATTTTGATTATCTTGAAACGATTGATGAAAAAAAAACCTGTTAATTATTCAGCAAAATAAATAGGCACGTCGAATAGATTTTTTCATTTATTCTAACAGTGTTAATCTCCAATACAAAAGTACTTACAATTGCCAGATTCCTGACTTTTTCTTCTCCTGGATTGTCGGATACTCTCGAGATGCTCTATTGAATATTAACAAATATATTAAAATATAGAATAGTAATCATGTATTGTCTTTTCGCTGACTGGTTAGCACGCAACAAAAGCTTTCCACTGTACCATACACATGACAATAAACTAAACTAAACTGAACAAGTAAATATCACATTGTACACACACTTAATCTCAATGTCCAATGTCTACTTGATTCCAAACAAATTGGTGTCAAATTGGTGGTGTGCTCCTGATTAAGTGGAATTTGGCTCTTCGATTGCAGGTAATATGTTTAAAACAGTGGTTGAACTTGGACCAAGGAGAGCACGAGGCTTACTTCAAAGCAACGCAAACTACTGAACTACCATTTCGATCCATTTTGTCAAATCTACTGGAAATCCCATTGCAGCCTGGAGCGATGCCAAACTCCAGTATCACATCCAGTAATGCTGCTGCTGGCTATTCCGCACACAAATTACTCAGCAAGTTTTATTTGCAACATCAGCAAAAGTGAACATTTATATTAACTGAACTGACAGCAGTATTAAATCTTTCTAAGTGCTAGTACTACTAAACTTCCAGTCGAGTTAGAAACACAGCACTGAACATGTGGCAGCAGTACCGTAAGGTTTTTGCACAATTCTCTTCGTTAACATGAGCTCTTCGCTCTCCACACCTTCCATGGACTCTGTGAAATATCTAATTGAAAGATGTACACCATATGGAGAAAGCCAAGAGACTCATTCCATGCATGGCTTCTATGGAATAGCCACACCAATGCATGAGAGGCCTGCCTGCCATTGATGTGAATAAACCATGTTCAGCAGAGCAGATCTAAGAGAAGTCAAGGTCTCTTCAGATTACTAAACCTATCCTTCAGGAAGATTAACTCTTCCTGCAATTTAAACTCTTCCTGCATTTTCAAGTTTTATTTTGAATGGTTCTATTAAGATACCTCAAAATATTAGTTTATACTCTGGTGGAGAAATTCTTCCTAAAACCCCATCTAAAATGTGGGTATCTTTTCTGCTTTTCTGCTTTTCCAGATAGCTTTGGATATATATTCACAATTTAACCACCGAGATCCAATAAAAGGGTCTTGATACAAAATGTCACTTATCCATGTTCTCCAGAGATGCTGCCTGGCCAGCTGGGTCACTCCTGCACTTTGTGTCTTTTTTTTGTAAACCAGTATCTGCAGTTCCTAGTCCCTACAATATTTTTAACAATTTTGCTTTGTCCATCTTTTTGACCTTGGAGATCAAAGTTTTCCAACTTTTCTTTATAGCTCATGGCATTTGCAATTAGAATCAATCCAAAAGATCTTTTTTTAAATCATTTTGAATGGAGATTTCAGTGCTGTGGCAACCGAATGTCAATAATTTCCTACTAATGAAGTACAATCTGTGCTCTGTAACTGCCAGGGATTTGGACTGCATGGTCTTACGAAAAATATCTAAACACATTGGCTTTCTTCATTGCTTGTCACACTGTTTGGACATTGAAAACGATGATCCGTTCATTATGCTTTGGCTTTTTCTGGCAATTCAATAAACTTATGTCTATCCTTAAATCAGTGGTTGATACTTTGTCTTGGCAATTGCAATGACCATTAATCTATAATTCCTGCTGTTCCATTGCCCTCCCTTTCTTTGTCAGCATTTACATTTTACTTTGACAACCAGTTCATTGATGTATTAGACACAGCAAGATTCAAGAACCAACCTGTAGGGTCTAACTCAATTCTTTCCCATACTAGGATTATTAATCTCATCTCAGATATATCCTTCTTTTTCCATTAACCAAATTGGCTTCCAATTATATATCCTAAATTGAATTGTTTTTTGGTCTAATAAGTAATTTTTCACATAATATATTGTCAAAAGCCTTCTCTATGTAGCTGGTAAACTAGTGGTTTACTGTATTTGCATCATTCTAAAGATTTTAATCAGCCATCAAACAATTCCCCTTTCTGTTTTTACCGCTATCCACCTGATTTACTCAACGTAAATTTATTCCAATGTAAATTTATCTGGGAGAAATTATCTTAGTTTGGATAAAAATGGATATTAAAAAAAATTGAGGTTGAACATTTCATAGATATATATATATATATATAGACACACACATATATATATATATATACACACATATACACACATACATACACATATATATATATATATACACACACACATATACATACACACACACACACACACACACACACATTATATATATATATATATATTTTTTTTTTATATTCATTTTTATCCAAACTGAGATAATCTCTCCCAGATAATTTCTCCTGAATTAGGTTTCATTCATTTAAATGTTTCCCTTTCAAAGTCAACCATGGCTCCAAGTTGGTCAGAGAAGCAGCAGTTCCACAATTTTTATATTGTAGGTGTTAGAATCATTCAAAATCAGTCTTCCCTGCATCATTCTCAAAGGAATTTACAAGACATCAATGGTGTGCTGAAAATATGCTGAAAGTATACAGTTAATATCCTAAATGTCAACACTTCACACTTGCTCGGGTTAAAATTTATCTGCCATTTATTAGCCCATTTCTGTAGTTGATCTATATCCCACTAACAGCCTTCCCACACCCATGTCCACGTCATTTATATTAATCACAAACAACAGATCCATGTGGAACTCCACTGGTCACAGATCTCCAGCCAGAATAACACCCTCCCAGCACAACCCTGTCTTCTATGAGTAAGCCAGTTAAGAATCCAAATAACCGGGTCGTCGTGGATCCTAATCATCACCATGCACCTTAATCTTCTTCATTAGCCTTTCACCTTACCAAATGCCTCATTAAATACCATGTAGACAATATCCACCATCCTGCCCTTATCGATCACCTTCGTCACCTTCCTCTGTGTCTTATTTGCCAGTTATCTTCCAAATGAGAGTAATTCCTATCCCAATGTATCCTCTCCAATAGTTTCCCAAACAATGGCATGAGGCCTACAATTTCCTGGATTATCTCTACTTCCCTTCTGAAAGTGGGAAAAAAATTGGCTTCTCTGCAGCCCTCCGAAATCTCACCTTTGGCTAGAGAAGATACAAACATCTTCATCAAGGGTCCCGCAATCTCATATCTTGCCTCTCTCAACAACCTGACATAAATCTTATCAGATCTTGGGGATTCAACCACTTTAGACAATAGGTACAGAAGTAGGCCATTTGGCCCTTCGAGCCAGCACCGCCATTCAATGTGATCATGGCTGATCATCCGCAATCAGTACCCCGTTCCTGCCTTCTCCCCATATCCCCTGACTCTGCTATTAAGAGCCCTATCTAGCTCTCTCTTGAAAGTATCCAGAGAACCGGCCTCCATCGCCCTCTGAGGCAGAGAATTTCAAGAGGCCCAACAGCACTTCTTTCTTGATCTCAATCTGCCTTTGCATATCAGTATTCCCCACACTGGTCTCACAGTCCTCCAGGTCCTTGATGAATACAAATGTTTAGTACTCATTGAGTATCTCGCCTAAATCCCCCGACTCCAAGCACAATTTCCCTCCTTTATCCTTGAGTAGCCTTACCTGGTTACCCTTTTGCTTTTACCCTCTTGTCTTAAGGCAATAAATAACCTTGGGAACTTCCTTAATCACAGTCATCATGACATTGCATGGCCACTAATCGCCTGTTTGAGCTCTTTCTCACTTGCTTTATTTTCATTAAAGGACTTGCCTGTTTTCATCTTTCAAAGCCCAACATGCGCTTCACTTTTCCTTTCAGACCAAATTGTCATCACCCTTGTTGCCTTACCTTGCCTCCTTTCTGGAAACATGCCGGCCCTGAACTCAGATCAGCTTCTCAGGGGAAATTAGGCCAATAAATCTTGATTGTGACTGCAACACCCACAACCCATCAATAAAACGTCAATGGCAAAAATCAATGCCAAAAAAAAAAATGGTGTGATTAAAAACATGCCTAGACAGGAATATTAATAACTTTGTTGGCAAATTATGAATGAGATTTGTCATATATCAGCTGGGCTCGGGCATGCATTGTTCCATTTTATCTTCAATAGTCAAAATAAAGAGATCATAGAGAATGCCGGGGCACATATCATGTAACCCACCACTGAGACTTGGTAAAATATGTTTCTCTAGACAGTACTGAATGCTGATGTGCTTTCCCACCTGATCATTTCAATCCACCTGACAGCCTCCTGCAGCTCCATCAGCCTCTCCTTGTATTGGTTGCGTTCCATGAGCACCCGTGCCATCTCCACGCGGGTGAAGCGACGCCTCTGTGCCACCTGTACATCGTCCTGTGGGTAACGACAGCACTGCTTCACCACAACAGATAAAAAACAGCAGCCTGATGTACTTCAGCGCAGCAGCAAAGCAGCAGCACACAGCCACCAACACGGATCACAGAGGCATTTTATAATCAGTCTGTAACTCTAACAGGATACAACGTCACGACACAACATGCTTGCTTGAATTAATCTCTTTGTTATCATTGCCCCCAAGTCTCCTTCTGCCACTGGAAGAAACAATAGGTGTTCTCCTCCCACGCCCTTGACAAGCCGTCTAGACTAAAGTGCAGTAAAATGGCCAGAAGGCAAGTGTTAGCAACCATGTCCAATTCACTTTCTGATATTCTCCTTGTCCCTGGGTGCCTTCATTTGGCAGCAGAACCCCAGGGAGTCCTGTTGTTTTTAATCCTGTACATCATCGCCGTCTCACCTTTATATTGTCTTCCTTCAGAAGCAACACTGGGGAAAATCGGTCGCTGCAACCCCAGTGATTTATAGGAGAAATACCACAGTGCAACTGATTAGATTAAAGGTAGTGATTAGCACACAGGCAAGTGGTCACACTGACCTGTAACACATTTATTTTAAAGATTCCTGAATAAGATGTTGATGAACAAATGTACAAGCTTGATTTTCAAAGAGAATAATGTAAACAGAGGATAAATATGATTTGCTTGACAGCATTATACTTTTGATACCAATGGTTATATGCATCAAGCACGGCTGGGTCGCCTGGGTGAGGGTGTCTGATGTTGAAAGACCCGAAACACCCAATGACCCCAGGTTACATCACTGATGATGTGTTCAGGAGCATCTATAGATGTTTTTTCCATCAATGCATCAACACAGAATACTACAGACAGCGGGAGGAGCAGACATGTGAATAAAGTGCCTAAAGGTTTAAGTGTAACAGAGTTAATGTAGTGGGGGATTTTACCTGCCAATATTGATTGGAATTGCCTCGGTGGCTTCGATGAGGCAGAATTAGTTAAGAGCGTTCAAAGAACTTAAATTAATACGTAGGAATTCCAACGAATTCCGTTTAAGCTCAATTTTGGAAATGAAGCAGGTGAGATTGTGGAAGTGTCAATGGGGAATATTTGGGGAACAGAAACATAATAGTAACCCTGTTAAGCTGCAGCAAGTAAGAATTTCATTGTTCCATCGTTCCATATGAAACTCTCTCTTGAATCTCCCACACAATCTCTCTCTCCCTCTGATTCCGTGGGTATCAAAGCAGTCGTAAAAACAGAAAATGTTCCCTCTCAAGTTAAAGTCTTGAATTGGGAAAGGAGTGATTTCCGCAGCATAAGAGAGGACCTGGTGAAAGTAGATTGGGGGCAGATGCGTACTGATAAAACAACAACTGACAAGTGGGACTTTTAAAACAAAGGTAGAATAGAGGTCAGGGCAACTTTATCTGGAGATGGTAACGGACGAAGGAGGCAACCCACATCATCACGGGCCCACACCACCCTGGCCACTCTCTCATTTCACTCCTACCATTGGGAAGAAGGTAGAGGAGTTTGAAATCTGTGACCTGGTTCAGGAACAGCTTTTTCCAACAACCATCAGACTATTGTTAACTACAAACATCAATTAAACTTCAAACTGAACTGTTTGGGTTGCACTGGAGAATTTGGGCTGTTATTCTGTTTTGTGCTCTAATGGGTGATTTTATTTATTAAATGTTTTAGTTAGTTTATTATCTTATCTATCGAGTACTGTTGAGCTGCTGTAAGTAAGAATTTCATTGCTCCATTTTATGACAATTAAACGCTTATTAACTCTTGGCTGACGAAAGACTCGTTAGGGGAAAAGGAAACATCACTATCTTCTGCTCATGTGCCTGGCCCCAGCTCCAATCCGTGCCATTTCTTCACCATTCCCCTGAGCTCCCCGCCTCTGATGCTGAGCAGTCTGTCTTCAACAGAGGCCTCACTTGCATCTCAACGAGTTCTGAGCCCACCAAGATGTTCTCTCCTTCCATCATCTCTGCCTCTGTGCCCATTTCCTTGGCATGGAATCCACACTCCCACACCACCACTGACAACTCTTTCTCCTGCCTCCAACACTCCTCTTCCTCTCAGATACCTCCCCTTGACCTTTTACCTTCTCTCGACTTCTTCCATTTATAACAGTCGATGCGACTTCTCCACTCCCTTCACCCACTCTTTCCCGCCTTCCCGCTCCGAATGCACAGATCCTCAGTCCTTCCGCACCAATCCTGATCTTCTCATTAAAGTGGTGCTCTAGCGGACTAACTCTATCTTGCAGAGACCAGGCGGCAGCTTTCCATTCTCAAATCTCCTCGATGAAATGTCAATTCCTGGGGGCCCCTGGCGATGACAGCTCAAGACGGACGTATTGAGAATGAGCCGAGCGTGAGAGCAGTAAGTGCGCACCACTTCCCAAACTACCCACCGACCCGTCTACCAAGCCCCTCATGCCAGTCTGTGGTTTGCATGTTGCCATGATCATACACTAATAATCCATAGAACTGGAGTGGAAGCTTTAGGAAAATTAAGGTTCTTCTTTTTGCCATTGTAGCCTCAAATCACACTCATTGACCGAACAACAAAGATACATAATTTTGAATACTTACGCTCACTTCCTCCAGCTCTTCTTTGCCCTCCTTATTATTCATGGCAACAATAGCTTCCGATTTCACCCTAGAATTGCGGGGGGGACAAAACGTACCTTACTTAGCAGGTGGGAAGGGCTTGACCAATTGCAAGAAACATTATTGACATAATTAACACAAAATGCTGAAGTAACTCAGCATTACTCCAGCATTTTGTGTCTATCTTCAGTGTAAACCAGCATCTGCAGTTCCTTCCTACAAACTTGACTTACAAGTGTTTGGCCTGGACAGTGAAGGAAAAGTCATGACTCGTCATCAGTGTCCAAGACTATGCCAGTTACAAAATACACATTTTATTATTGACACATCATACAATATATTCGTCCAGCTCAAAAAGAGTTAACATCGGAATTAAAGTGAACTTTTAAAATAACCCTGGGACAGGCAAGATGCCTGTGATGTGAAGCCTGGGTTGATGCTGAAATTATCCCCTAAACCCCCAAAATTCCATATAAATTACATCTGAAAATGAGTTAAAACATTTGTCCCCTCAGAAACTTTGAGGAACAATTGAGCAGGAACAGTTAGAGGTAAACGCAGTTCAACTACTGAATTACATTAATTCATAAGGGTGATTTTAACATGTGGCCCCTGGCATTAATAGGTTCACAATGGTTCTGTCGTCTTATAACAAAGTAACGAGTGCCATTCTGGATTGTTTGGTGTGCCCGAAATGCTGCCATTTTCAAGTTCTTTCTTAAATGGAATCTGACTGCTGTTTCGACTCGGCACCACATGGAGAAAGTGTCAGGTATTTGCATTTCAGCCGATGAACAACATGCCTGTTGATTCCACAATAACAAGCCCCCAAAACCTCTGCTATGTTGCCAGTGCCAGCATTGTTCCCATCTCCTGACCCAAAATATCAGAGTCCTGGGTGCCAGTGCAAACAATGCAAAGAGGACATCTGGAGATTAAATGTCATAATTTCCAGCAGCTTTGCACTGAAGTGCCATTTAAAATCACATATTCACGTCTGTAGGGTGGGTTCTCAACACTCTCGGTCAATGCTACGACACAATTTCAGCATAATTTTTTAAGTAATGTTTCTTACATAACAAAAAGAAAACATAAACTCAGATAATATTTAAATCTGGAACCTTAGGTTGCTGAGAACTGGGAGATGACGTTTAATTCAGTCACTTGGAACATGCTGCAAGTGCAGGATACTTATGAAAACAGTAGAGGTTAATTGGGACTAATAACATTAACATTCCTGCAACATCATCAGCTGTGTGCCTCACTGGGCCCTCTTGAATGAGCCAGCTGCCAGGGGAAGCTTCATTATTAAACTGTGCGCCCATAACACACACAGATGATGCACAACTGATCTTCCTGCCGCAATGGACAGGATCAATAATAGATCCTACTGCGCCATCTTACCGTTTCAGCTCTTCCTCCAGTTCCTTCATCCGGTTCTCAACCTTGGCCTTGGCTTGTTTGACGGTCTCGAGTTCCCCTTTCAGCACCTCCTGTTCACTTGATAACTCGTCCACCTTTGCAATCAGATCATCCTTCACAATATTCAGGGCATTCCTTGAAAGCAGTCAAGGTCACAGTGAGATCACATTCAGTTGAAGTGACCGGAATTCCAAAACTTCTCATCTTCATTCAGGTGAAGAAGATTAATTGCCAATAATCATACAGTGAGGAGCATGTACGAGTGCACATTATCGTATCTCATAGTCACAACATTACACAGACAACAATGGTCAGTTCTGGCATAAGATTCAGCTCCACACTCCTGCATAGTTGACCCAAGGAGCAGCATAGTTCTTTGTTACTATCTATGCTGCAGTTCTGAAAATTCAACAACCATTAAAGAGCAAGTCAGGTGCAGCTTTTTGAGTGCAATCTCATGACTGAATTCATGAGCCCTTTCCTTTCACCTTGTCCTGCCATTTCCTACTTCCTTAGTATTTCACGTTCCACATAGGTTTATAATAAGCTGAGCTACCCTTCTGAAATGTCACATCACTTTTTGTTGCATTCGCTTTCAAATTGATTCTTAACCCTTTCAACGCCTCTCCTCTCCCCTATGAGGATTGCTAACTGCACACAAATGATGCACATTTGAGTTGGTAATAATTTCGCAAATTAACTTAAATCAGAGCATTGTGTTCTATCTACACAGAACATTCAGAATGTTCTTAAATCAGTCCAAAGTGAACTGGAACTGATTCACACATTCCAATGAAAGCAGAGCAGGTTTGTTTTGCTATTATACCGGGGTGGGAGGGTAGTTCACACTCAGAGGCAAGGCAAAAGTTTTAAAAGTTTAGTTTAGTGATACAACGTGGAAACAGGCCCTTCGGCCCACCGACTCCACGCTAAACAGTGATCACCGGTACACCCGCACTATCCTACACACTAGGGACAATTGACAGAAGCCAATTAACCTACAAACCTGCTAGCCTTTAGAGTGAGGGTGGAAACTGGAGCACATGTGAAAACCCAGGTGAAAACAGAAAGAAAGTGCAAACTCCATACAGACAGCACCCTTGTTCAGGATCGAACCGGTGGTCAGGATTGAACCCAGGTCTCTGGTGCTGTGAGGCAGCAACTCTAACACTGCTCCATGTGCCACCCTCCAAGTAGAAAGTATTAGGCTCCATTATACACTCTCATTTTGTTTGTGCATTGCATCCGGCAGATTCTTTGTGCAAATGACAAACAAGAGTGAATCACTTCCCAATCTCAATTCAACAAAATCTAATTTAAATTATCCAGTTCCTCAAACTAAATCATTCTAATACAGTATAGCAAGTGTTAATTTAATTTCAATGTGAAGTAAACAACTTTGCATTAGAAGTTGCCTGAGTTACCAGAGTCCATAGTCTATTCCAGCAAGTAGCAACACAACCATTTATATTTTTCAGCTTGCCGGACTTTGTCTACACATGCGTAACCCCAACAGTAAATTACAGCCCTTACTTGGTTTCCAAGAGCTGAGTGTTCTCCATGATGAGATTTTCAACTTCCTTTCCCATTCCTGGAAGAGGCACAAGTTGTTTCCATTCAATATCAATGTAGGTTCCTCACATTATTAAGACACAGCATGAACATGTACAAACACATCTATATGCACGCGCGCGCACACACACGCACACACGCACACACGCACACACGCACACACACACACACAAAGATGGCCATTTCAGCCATCTTTATCTTGCGGGTTTTCACACAACTTGCATTGAAGCAGAATAGATGACGTGTGAAATCCCTCACACTTCACACAAATAAGCACAGCCATACACCAGGTGCTACTGTGAAGCGCGTGAGTGGAACATGTAGACCTGATCGCCGATGAACCTCAGAAAGCACATGCACCCCAGTGATTCCACCAACCTCTCGGTCAATTATTCCATGAGATCCTAGCAGTCTTTTAACCAGCTGCTCGAACCTCACGTTCCTCAACTTGACAGGGTTTGAATCCGATTCAGTAACAAAAGCCTGATTCAATTGTGATCTACATTCAGTTTTCTAAAATCTACACTCCATCCAACCAACTGTGTTTCATGGTTCAGCGGCCAATAACAGACCTCACAATCAGTGATTCGGAGGTGCCTGCCCTGGTAGACTATTATTTTTAAAACTTTCTATCACTAGATGAGACTTTTGCTATTATTCTAGTCTGTTATATGGTTGCTCCAAACCTGCAAACCCAGACATTAATAACATACGAAACAGAGGCTTACTGACCAGCAATGAGAACTTATGCTTATACACAGCTTTTAAATATTAACAAGAAAAGCTGCTGAATGAGGAAGTAACAAATAACGAATGGCAATCAAAAGTTGGGTTGAGGAGTTGGGTTTGAAGTTCGATAAAGAAGACAAAAGTAGAGAGATTTAGGGAGGATTTTTTTTTAGCTGAAGCCCTTGTTTCCAATGTTAAAATTCAGAGGGCAACATTGAAAAACTGGAGTAACTATAAATCCAATGCACCTTCAGACAATCTAAAACGACAGGAAGCAGCATCACCCTTTATTTATTAACCCAGTCCATCTGGGAAGACACCCAACTGTCTCTTCACTGACTCATTGAAAGGATGGGAGGGAGGGTCGACAGAGCTTGTGGACCCCAACAGGAGCCATCAAACATTTTAACAGATGGAGAGTGATCAGCTGAGGGGACATTTTGGTTTATCGTGTCCCAAAGCATTACCTTGCCTCTGCCCTCATCTTCAATGAAAGTCTAGCCTGAAGTTCACCTTCCTGCCGGAGCTTATTTGTGGCTGGCCCTGATTGGTCCTGGTCTTTTCTCGCCTCCAGCTCTTAACTCCTGCCTCCTATTTCCAGTCTGAAGAAAGGTCCCGAACCAAAATGTCACTAATTTCCTTTCTCCACAGATGCTGCCTGATCTGCTGAGTTACTCCATCTGAGATTAAAAGTACAGAATTTTAGAGCAAAGATTCCAGAGATAGGACTGAGTGAGAATGAAGAGATTTTAAAACCACCCGCAAATCTTTCTTAAACCCTTTATTCAAAACTCATCTAACATTCATTCTAGTAACCCCAAGATGCACGGCAAGTGGAACATGGGGTCTGGAGATAACTTTGGAACTCACTACGAGTTTAGTGGTTGGGGAGCAACTTCAGATGATCTTGTGAGAGTAAAGGCAAACATGGTCATAGAAACACAGAAAATAGGTGCAGGAGGAGGCCATTCGGCCCTTCGAGCCAGCACCGTCATTCATTGTGATCATGGCGCACAATCTAAACCTGGGTCGTTATTTATTCTATAACAACAATTGTCATTTTGTGTAACAGTCCTCAATGTTTGAGATAATGACGAGATATTATTTGTATCCTATGTTTACCACTGGCCACAGAAACTCTGCCTGTTTTAGTGAAAGGATCAGAGGGAATATCCAACCACTGACTTGTAGAAAATCTCAACTGATGACTTGCTGTATCTCTTGCTCAGACTGCACTAACACCAACGCTCAAGTAAAAAAATCTCCATTTGAGGGAGAAAAAAAAGAAAAATAACACCGTACAAAGTAATTTTCAATGGTCCTTTAATGCTCAATTATCACCATTAAGGTGTTTGATCTCCTTTAATTCTGGGCTAGATACAACTAAATATATTTCCTTTAATAGATGTACAAATAATTCCTAATCTTTCCCCCTGACCTCTTCACCTCACATTACTGTCTGCTTATTATATCTTCTATCAACGTTAAAATAGTTGGCATTCCTTCAGAGTGCAAAATATGTTGCCCTATACTCTGTAATTCCCACATTTCCAGCTTGCCAAAGATCTGATACAGCTAGCAGAGAGATCTCCCATTAATAATAAGTAAGAAAAACTCAAAAGGCTGGAGTAACTCAGCGAGCCAGGCAGCATCTCTGGAGAAAAGGAATAGGTGACATTTTGGGTAATAAGCCGAGGCTCACATAGGATTTAAAACCATGGGTTGGATTTTGTGGGGAAATTTCTCTGCATAAGTGTCAGTATGTTCAGGGTTTCTGGATGGATTGGATGGATTCGAGGGGGGAGGTAAAGGGACAGGTCCTGCGGTTGCAAGGGAAAGTACCTGGGGAGGGGGTGGTACGGGTGGGAAGGGAAGAATTGACCAGGGAGTTGTGGAGGGAACGGTCTCTGCGGAAACCAGGAAGGGGAGGGGATGGGAAGATGTGGCCAGTAGTGGGATCCCGTTGGAATTCTAGTCAAGCCTTACTGAGAAAGCCATGTTACTAAATACAATATTCTCTGCTGAAACATCAGCCAAATGACTTTAAGTTACTTTAAATAAAATACTTGAAGAATGGGCCTGACCAAGAAAACAGCAACTTCAGTCGTGGCTACTGATGCTCCTGCAGCCTTGCATCCCTTCAATGTGTCTATTTCAAGGGAGCAATGCATGGTGACACCAAAGAAGTTCTGAAAATTCCCACCTTAACCAGGATCCTCTTGCACAATGGGGGGGAAAGAACACTGGGCCTGATGACTGGGGCTTAGGCATGCATTGTAACAGTGTGCCAATCACAAGAGATAGTCTTAACTTCAATTGTAATCTTGAGAAGGTAATGGAGGCCTGAATACACTTAAGTTAAATATGTTAATAGCAGTGAAAAGAATTGCCAACAAATAATCATCACTCCTGTGCAACTAACTTCAAAACCTTTTCATATTGGGGACTTTGCAGGAACTCAATTTAGAATTGCTACACAATCACTGGCTCGAGACAATATATACTCCTGATCTTTGAGGGATATTCTACACTGTGAACGGCTCAATTGTAATCATGTAAAGTCTATCCGCTGACTGGTTGGTACGCAGCAAAAACGATTATCACTGTACATCAGTACTCGGGAGAGTAAACTAAACTAACCAAGCACCTCAGCTCTGCGATTTGTGTTTGATCTGTCCTTTATCCTTTTTTCAGTTCTATCTGAAATTAATTTGGACAGTATCAATCCAATAAATTAAAAATCTCATTCATTGACATTGGAAAAAAAAGTCTAGAATTGGAAAACGAGGGTATCACACAGCTGCAAGGAGTTTTCCAAGGATGGACGTAAAGTACGCATAATAGCTTTATTTTGCATCTGGCCACAGTGGTGGACCTAACAATGTGAACGTTGATAATGAATATAAAATGGCCCAATGTTCTATTAACATGTACTATCTTTCCTCAACTCCCTGCCTGCAAACAAAATTCATTAAAACTCAAATTAAAAGTGCAACATAAGAATGACTGTGTGTGAAAGAATTAAATCAACAAAAGAATATGTAAACGTGAGCATCATTATGAAGCAAGTGAGTGGTACTTTGTAATGGACACTAAACATCCAAATTGATGGAATACACATATGAAATGGCCCCTCAATAATGTTGAAACCCAATAGCCTCGATGACCCTCTAAGGTGAAGTAACTCAGAACAGGCTCCAGAATGAAATCAGGACATTTCTGATATATATATATATATATATTGCAGCTACTTGCTGTGTCATTAGGGGAGCTGCAATTGCCAAGAGTTTGTTCCCAGTCAGTTGTAGTGAATAGTTATATGTTAGCATTGGTAGATTGTAGCCTGCCTCAGATAGTCATTTCATTAAAGTCAAATAGGGCATATATTTGAAACATGAAATTGATTTAAACCAGCATCTGCAGTTGCTTCCTACACATGTACCATATAGTTTCACTTCATGTCACAACAACCCCGTACTAAATTATTCAAGATATTTATTGCTTGTACACCAAACATCATAAAATGGTGACATTTTTAAAAGGTTGGTATTATTCAAAATTGAATTTAGTATTATATTTGAAATATTTGAATTATTTGTTTTTTTTAAACTTTTAACAGTATTTTTCTATAATTCTTGTGGTACAATATTCCAAGTCAGGGAATGTTGTCCTGGATAAGTATCATCTCCAATAATCAAAACCATCAACAACGATTTAAATCATCTTTTAAATTGGTCTTCTAAAGAGGAAAGCCCCCTGAAATACCATCACTTTTACTGGCATTATTGGAAGTCTTTCACCAGTACTGACCGTTGAGAAAAATCAAACAACTTGGAATATAATTTCTTCTGCTAATATCAGTAAAAAAATTAGACAGAAGTTTTAAAGTTTTCATGCTATTTCCTTCAGCATCACTACATGGTTTGGGAATAACTCCATCCAAGACTGTAAGGAATGCAAAGAATTGTGGACGCAGCCCAGACCATCACACAAACCAACCTCACCTTCCCATTGACTCCATTTATACCTCACGCTGCCACAGCAAGGCCAGCAGCATAATCAAGGACAAGTCGCACCCTGACCACTCCCTCTTCTCCCCTCTCACATCGGGCAAAAGGTGTGGAAGTATGAAAATGTGCACCTCCAGATATAGGGACAGTTTCTTCCCAGCTGTTATCGGGCAACTGAACCATCCTATAACTACCTCATTGGTGACCCTTGGACTATCTTTGTTCACACTTTACTGGCGTAATCTTGCACTAAAATGTATTTATATTATTCCCTTTATCATTTATCTGCGCACTGTGAATGGCTCGATTACAATCACGTGTCGCCTTTCTGATGACCAATTAGCACGAAACAACAGCTTTTCACTGTACCTCCGTACACGTGACAATAAACTAAACTACATTTGCTGATTTTCACTGAAAAATGTATCTTATAAGATCTCACTGAAAATGGTTTAGCGTACAAGTTTGGCCGATGTTCAGGCTGACAATACTAAAATGGTCTTCAATCATGTTGACTGGGCTATAGTAAAATACCATTGATCAATCCCTAGAAAATATTCTACTGCTTATTACTATCAAAACTATTATCCTAAACAACCAGTCTAGGGTTTTAGGAAGCAGCATTGGATTGCTGAATTGGATCTAACAATTCAGATATCTATTGAATGATCCATGACACTCTTGTGTTCCCCCCCACCCCTCACCCCCCTTCCTCAGTTTCCACTTTAATGACAGTTCAATGGGTTCAGCTTTGAAACATCGGCACCAGTCGGCGATTTGATGGCCCTCGGTCTTTGTCAAAAATTCAACTCAAAATGTTGGAAACAATGTAATGTAAATAAAGGAGCCAATCAGCCAAGAGCAGTGCCACGTCACAAGCCAGAACACAAAGACACAACCAAACCAGGCGGCCACAGGGTCAAAAAACAAGCAGCACCATTTCCCCAGCCTCACGCTATGCTACAAAGCAAAAGGAAAAGATTGCGTTTTACTGCAAAAAAAAAAAAAAAAAAAAGGGTATGAACGTGTATGAAGGAAGAAGGAAAACCGGCGGCAGGAACCTTACCGAAGAAATCATCGCGCACTAAGAGGGCAGTCCGATAAGGCGAGGGGGGGAGGGAGCAAAAAGAGAGAAAGAAGCAGTTATGCACCAGTTGATTGTTTCTCAGCCTTCACACTGGGCCGACTGCTGATAAACTTAACTGCTGTACTGCACAGCGATTCATTTAGTGAGGCAAAAGAATGCTCGACTCCTCCAATGTCACAGATGTCTCAATTACCAAAGTCGCAAGATGCACAGTAGGAGAAATGCAACTTTGCCCAAGATAAAGTGGATTACCTTGGGTAAAGGATGGGGTTTAACTGGTCTGTTTTGGTTGTGCGAAATGAGCTTGTTTTGCGAATGGGCAGCCTTCTTTACATTGTCTGAATGCAAAGAAAAAGAAATTGGTCACTGTGCCACACAACACCCAGTTTTCTTTTTCAACACTCAAGCAAGGGGCAAGATGCATAGCTGTTTCATGCTATTGGTCAAGTCCAATTTCACAACCATAAAAGTGGCAATACACAGGAAAGGGGGCAATGTGTAGTCCATCCAAGTAGAACAGCTGGAATCAGCACCATGGTTGCAGGCAATTCATTGTCTTGTGCTAGGCATGCAACAGCCGATTATTGGATCAGAATTTGCTCAGAGCTTCTCCACCCCACTGCCTTAACTCTGCCAGAAGTGCAGCAGAAACCGATAGAAACATAGACAGAGAAAATAGGTGCAGGACGAGGCCATTCGGCCCTTCGAGCCAGCACCGCCATTCATTGTGATAATGGCTGATCGTCCCCAATCAATAACCCGTGCCTGCCTTCTCCCCATATCCCTTGATTCCACTTGGTCCAATCTTTGCTTGATTCACTGGTGGAGCGAGCTTTGAAGAAATTTGAGGCAATCTAGAGCAGGCTTTGTGCCGGGACAGCAGATCTGGAATAGAAGCAGCAGCCTCCTGGATTGCACTGGATTACTCAGCGGAAAGGATGACCTTGTATTTCTTTATGTCTGTCATGTACAAGTTAATCTGGGTTTGATGAGGCACAATAAATTAAAATTGTCTTAATCTTTGGACATTCAAAATCAATGCAAAGTTAATGCAGCTCTTTATTCCTCCCAACTACTGTTCCTTAAACTAAAATAAATCTTTGTGTTATAGGTTCATGCTTTGTTTCAATGCAAGTACCAAACTGGTGGGTGGGTACGAGGGAGTGATATTGGTTGGACAAGCAGGTAATTCCCACAACTGCAAACCAAGCCACAACAAAGTAAGTTTCCTTCCAGCTCGTTAAAATTACCTATAAATACTGAATCACACAGAGGGAAGTGTGTTGTGGCAGAAGAGTTTTCTGAAAAAAGGTACAATTGTACTTGAAAAGATTATTTTAAGATTTAATCGATTTTCGATAAGACACGTTGACTAATCCACACTCAAATAATACCTCAATAATCAACAAACCAAAATTGAAATCTATTCCTTACATCATTAAATCACTCACCTATCTTTATTTGTTGCCTTTATTATTATTGTTATTATATATAATGCAAATCTTTAGTATTATATCCCCAATTTTCCTTTAAACTGTTAATCCACAAATTCCCACAACCCAATCAGTTCCATTATCATCATTCATTCAGCATGCCTGGATTAAGCTGTGTTCCATTGGATTTAGTTATAGATGGACAACCATTGTTTTAACAGATGAAACTGTCTTAAAGGCTTCAGGGTTTTCTCTGATAAAATGAGCACCTAATTGAAAATTTGGTGTTACCTAGATGAGGAAAATGGCCAAGATTGACTACTGGTTGAGATTGGGCTTTGAACGCAGTTGGAGGGAGCCCAAACAGGAAAAAAAAACAGGCAGAGAGGTAATACTTTTATACTGACCACAATTCTAAACACAGTTCAATTTTAAAATCAAAAACTCTTATTTTGCGTAACATTATACATCATTGAACAATCTTAGATGAGAAAGCAGTTTTGCTGCATTGCCAGCTCTCTGGAGAAAAGGCAGTTCACGGCCAGGCTGAGCAAATCTTACAGAAGCAGAGGCCAAAAGCCGAGTGATCCCGTAGTGGGGAGGGAGTGTCACAATGTGTACAGCACCAACACAAACACCAATATACACACCTGAGAACTCTCCTATGGAGATGTCCAGCGCAAGCAGAACACAGGCGGGAAGGAAAAAGAAAGCAAAAGAAAAGATCAATAATTCATGTTCGGGAAAATAAAATCACAAAGAAAACTATGACCCTGCAGGCATTTTAGCGACAGTGAACAAGGAATACTAAAGGCTAGACCAGTAGTAAGCATGAGTTCTGCAAGGCCTTTCCTGCCAGGCCTGGCCTCAACCTGCTGCAAAAGAAATCAGTTCACATTTCGCCATCAACAATGACAATATGTGCAGCTAGGATATACAGACTACAGCTGAGCCTCATTGAAACTCACCTGGAGACAATGCTATGACGCAGGGGGAAAGCCAAAAGATTTCCATTAGAGCAGGGGAATGGTATGATTCATGAATATTTTACTTTTGATATTGCATCTACTTGATTACTCCAACATTTATCTTGGAGAATGTAAAACCCCCAAGTGATAAAATGTCTCCCAGTCTTACAGAGGATAATTGTGACTGCAAGCACAAGGGGAATTCTGGCTCAGACGGATAATGATTTTTAATGTGCTATGCTGCACCACTTTGCCAAGAAATGTTCTGCACGGCATCACCCATTATTTTCTTTTAAGATAGCTTCATTGCAATTTGCCCAGTTTTGGATGCTAGTTCACCATATTGATGAGCTTCCCAAAGGAACAGTTAGTGTTGACGGTAATGAGCTACTCGAGCCCTCCTAAGCACTTGTTAAAAATCCAAATGGACAGTTAAAAGATGCCATTGATGCGTTGGCGTAATTCTTACGAGGCAGGGCAGTGTGCTTCACTGTTTGTGCTGACTAGCAGATTCCCCGCAAATAAACTGCAGGCCTTCCAATTCAGCACAACAACCTCTTGCAGATAAAACAAGATTAAATGCAATGAGGCCCCGCTCCTCCATAGAGCAGCACTAGCAAACAAACACTCCAGCTTCCTTGTGCATCTGTGTGGATAGCAGGAAAGTCGGTGGCAATGGTTGTGCAGTAATCAATGCATAAATGATTCAAAATACAAACAAGACATAAATACTTGGAAATTGGGTTATGACTATTTCTGGTGCAGCAAATGCATGCAGTGTATGACACGGATGTTGAATCCAGTCACAATGGAAAAACATTACAATGCACAATTGGGAGATCTTTGCTTTAAGAAGTGGTTATTATAGTTTGCTCTGCTTTAAAACGTTTTTTTTTTAAATGACCTGCTGATTTATAGCTGGCTGCGGCTGGGGCAGCTGCCTCATTACCACCCACTATACCACAGCAAGTGGTTTGTGGATTAGCACCTTTGAAGGAGACTTTCCAATATTGGGGATTGGGTGGGAAAGGGGGACTAGTGCTGCATGGATCTCCTGGTGGAACCACCCACCCTCCAACTGTGGAGCCTCCTCAATGGTGGCCCTTGATCGCATGCAAACACATGCCCCTGCAAATGTGGTCGCATTAGTCCGTTGACCAAAGGATCAGCCAACTGCAATTACGAGTTCACACAAGCATCAACCATAACAGAGGTATGCCAGCAATGGTTACTTCAAATAACTATTTTAGAGGATGCTTTCCTTAACGTGAAAACAATGTCCCAAGTAGCTGGCTCTAATGGAAACGCTGCTCAAAACTATAAAAATCCTTGTTTTCCTGCAAATTATTTACACAGATTGTTTGCCATGATCTTCTAATGCACATTTTGCCATATGATCAAAATCAGCTACATGTATTGATGACATGACATGTACAAAACATGATGGAGAAAGCAAACCAGTGTTCGGGTGAATCATACCTGGAGATGCCCAAACTAAATTGCCAATGGACATAAAAAACAGAAAACATTGGAAATACCCAGCAGGTTAGGTGGCATTTATGGAAAGAGAAATAGAGTTGACGTGACCGAAGAGGTCACCAACCTAACACATAATTCTGTTACTCTGCATAAATGCTACCTGATCTGCTGCGTGCTTCTAGCATTTTGTTATTATTTCAGAAATCCAGAATCTGCAGTTTTGTTGATATCCTGATGGACGTGACTTCAACAGGAAATGGCCTTCAAAACGAGTGTAATGAGTGTTACTCAGTGTCAGCTTTATGTTTTGCAAGTCATGTGGCAGGATTTGGGTTTTTAAGAGCAAGGACTAGTGATCGCAATCATAACAAACATCTTGCTTGGTGCTCATGGTGACCTTCCTTCGAGGAGCCCAAATGGCAAACGGGATTTCAGATTACACTGGGATCAAGTTCCTAAAACATTGTTGCATCCACATCTGCACTAAAAATACCTTTGTCCTCTGTAACCTCAGTCGTGGCAACTTAGAAGCACTTTCCAATTAACATGCATTAATCTTTGTGTTGCTTTATTTAGTCTTTGTATTAAATAGATTACCATTCAGCAAATGAGAATGACAAACCTAAGGACCAGTCTTAAATACTTTGCTTTTGCTGATTAGTACTATCTTTTATTGAGCCTCAACTATGGAGGAAATTACAGTCAAAGTTAATATTCCTAAATTTAAACGTTTTAGTCGCAGAATTAGGCCATTCGGCCCATCGTCTAATCCACCATTCAATCATGACTGATCTATCATTGCCGCTCAACCTCATTCTCCTGCCTTCTCTCCATAACCCCCGACACCCTTACGAATCAAGAATCTGTCAATCTCCACCTTAAAAATATACATTGATATTCCAGGGCAGGTGGGACTAGTGTAGATGGGACATGTTGGCCAGTGTGGGCAAGTTAGGCCGAAGGGCCTGTTTCCACCCTGTATGACTATGACTTGGCCTCAACAACTGTCTGTGACAATTAACTCCACTTATTCCCCATCTGAATGACTAAATAAATTCCTTCTCATCTCCTTTCCAAAGTTACGTCTTTTTATTCTGTGGCAATGGCCTCTGGTCCTAGAATACTGGAATATTAACGAGAGTTGAGGGCAGCCTTAATCATACTGAATGGCTGGGCGCATCCAAACAAGGAACCGCAGATGCAGGAATCTTGAGCAAAACACAAAATGCTGGACAGACTCAGTGGGTCAGATAGCCTCTGTGGAGGGAATGGACCTCAGTCTGAGGAAGTGTCCCAATCTGAAATGTCAAAGGTAGACCCAAAAAGCTGAAGTAACTCAGCAGGTCAGACTGCATCTCTGGAGAAAAGGAATAGGTGATATTTCGGGTCAAGACTCTTCTTCAGACATTTCAGAATCTGAATGTAATTTATCCATTCCCATCAACATGCTACACGGCCCACTGAGTTCCTCCAGCACGTTATGTTTTGCTCAACAGTCTGTGCCAAGTATACAGGTTGCGTTTTAGCATCTCTCAAAGCAAATATTTCATGTTGATACATTCATAAAGCAAGGACATCCCAATTTCACAACGTTTGTGGTGACTTCCGATTTGTGGGTTCATGTTAACCTTAGCACAGATTGAGTCTATTGTAAATGTGTGCGATCTACCTTCTAGACAGTAACCTGCACACAGATGGCCATTTTAAATCATGAGAAAGAATAACTCCAAATGGGAAATAAATATCACATCAACCACTAAAAAAGCCATGCATTTGATGCCCAGGACAATTTTTGAAGGATACATTCCCAAAATGTCAAACAGTCTTGACTCCAACTGACCACCTATGTATTTTGAGCATTTTCTGTGTCTTTGTGTTGTAAAATAATAAAGACTGCACCAATGACAATGATCTCCATCATTGATACATTACCATTGATAAGCTTTGATTGGATGTGCAAATATATTTAATGTTAAAACTCAGCCGTATCATCCACAGCTGGTGTGCAGCATAACGTTATTAATTATTTTTACAATTGGAAGAATGCACCAATGTGATTTTTTTTAATTTAAGAGTTCTCCAAGGCCCCCCCCCCCCCCACCCCTGACATAGGAAGACAGGATTCCAATAATTGTCTCGGGATTCGAAACAAACATCCATTTTACCAAGTAGGTTATGCAAAAGTTCATGTTTGATTAAAATCATCAATGGAATTAAAAATTTAGGGAAATAAAGGAGGCCATTTAGCCCCTTGAGCCTATTCTGTCACTAAATCATGACTGATCTGCACCTAAAATCCACCTCGCCCCCCCCCCCACCCCACCATTGTCAAAAACATCTATGAATCCCAGCTTTGAAATGTCTCCATTGGTTTGGCCTTCGCACCTTCCACCACCTGTTTAATTATGTCTATTTATTCAATCGTGAGATATTGGCATTGCTGTCTGCAGTTACAAGTCAACCATGTTAACACATAGGAAGTTGCATGGAAGCCAGATTGGGCAAAGGTAGAATTCCTTCCCTTCTGGACATTAATGAACCAGATGGGCTTTTACAATCCAATAACTTCATTGTTACCAATACTGACAAAATCTCCTTAATTCCAGATTTAATTATGATGTGAATTTAAATCGGCCAGCTGCCATAGTGACATTCTTGGCCCAGGGCACCAGATGCGAATCTTGTGAGTTGCCCTAAATGTCACTGTGCTTCCTTGCAACAAAGTGAAAATCTAGTTATATTGTTGCTTCCCTATGAAAAGAGACTACGTTTCCCTCTACTGCTCAGGAAGAAATTATTTCCCTCCATCTATACTATTGACCTCCTTGGACATCTCAAGTGGATCACTCCTTAACTGTGTGTCAGGGAAATGCAGTACTAATCTACACTACTCTGAGTCTCAGTATAGACATTATCCCTCTAACCTCAGTATCACTTTGGTCAATTTGTCCTCCACTCTGTCCCAAAGCCTTCATAG
Organism: Leucoraja erinaceus; assembly: GCF_028641065.1. NCBI lineage: Eukaryota > Metazoa > Chordata > Chondrichthyes > Rajiformes > Rajidae > Leucoraja > Leucoraja erinaceus. Next base: position 32,142,789 of record NC_073396.1, read on the forward strand.
GATCGCATGAAGGTACAAAGACTGAATGAAGATACAAAGACTGCATCTAATACTTCAGAATCTAAACAGAACTCTGTATAATGTACCTTACAATTTAACTTCCATCCTCGTGGCATATGGAGTAGTATTTATTAGTATTTAGGATTCTCTCCGTATTTAATTTACATCACAAATAAGTTTCGCAATTTTGTTTAGATGGGTCTCGACCCGAAACATCACCCATTCCTTCCCTCCAGAGATGCTGCCTATCCCGCTGATGTATTCCAGCATTTTGTGACTACCTTCTATTTAAACCAGCATCTGCAGTTCTTTCCTATACTGGGTAATTATTTAACAGTCTCACAGGGTATGGTGAATATGGGAAATAGAACGCTTAGAATGGCTGCAAGTAATGGCACTAAATTCCTCCCTGTAGCCCAAAACGATTAACGTTCGTCAAACTATTCAGATTTCTCAATTGAAGCATTTCACTGGATTTCAGGGGACTGGGGTGGGGGGTGGGGGGTGGGGAATTAGGGAAAGTGGTGATGTGGTAGTGGAAATAAAGAAACCATTCTCTTTCATTTTATTTTCTGTCCAATCCACAGCCAAAAATGTAATTTTGGAAGGCCTTCCATATAATGGGAATTCATCCGTGCAAATATGATGGAAATATTTTGAGAGAGAACTCACAGTTTCCTTGTATTAAGTAAACAAAATCCCTAGAATTCATTATCCAGCTACTAAACACAGAAGAACTGCACCAAAAGGAATGCACTCATAATTTTCCAAGTCATTTGAAGACTACAATGAATTAAGGAGCATTCTTTGATATCAGAGTAATCTGTTGAATGAAACACTGGAATGTCCCAGTGGATAAATCTGTTTCTCCAGAGCGAGAGATCTTACCCTATTAGCATGTGAATCCATATATAAAATATGTTAAATGCTGGAGTAACTCAGCAGGACAGGCAGCATCTTCCGCTGAGTTACTTCAGCATTTTGTGTCTAACTTTGGTGTAAACCAGCATCTGAAGTTCCGCCCTACACATAAAATATATTATGCTGGTTTTGTATTGGTCAATTGTTGGATGTCATTAGTATAGGCATTAAATAAATGTGCATGCTCCTTCTTTATGTAATATGTGCAGTGAATGTTGCAGGTGTAAGGAACAGGCAAAATAAAGAAAAATCCATTAACCTAGAGATGAACAATTTACAGGATTCTATTTTTACATGAAATCATGCACAATAAAACTTGTTCGAGTCAAATAGTTTACGACAATCATTAAAAACCCGATAGATGCAAGATCTTAATTGAAACCTGTAAATTTCAGACATTAACTCTCCAAATTTATAAATGCATTTCAAAAATATAAACATTCTTCAACATACATGTCAATCGGCATAACATGTTTCAGTGCCTTTTAAATAATTATTCTTGCCCCGATTAAATGATGGCAAAAATAAGATTCAGTGACTGAACAAAATTCGTTGAAGAGAACAATTGTTGTCGATATATGTATGATAGATATGTGGCTCCTACGTGACAATACTCTGAACATAGTCTGTCTGATGGCAAGCCTTGTCTAGAGTTAAGGCAATTCCTCAGAGGACAGGCAGCATCTCTAAAGGGAAGTAGACTGAGAGAAGACAGACACAAAATGCTGGAGAAACTCAGCAGGACAGGCAGCATCTCTGGAGAGAGGAATGGGTGACATTCTGAAGAAGGGTCTCAACCCAAAACGTCACCCATGCCTTCTCTCCAGAGATGCTGCCTGTCCTGCTGAGTTACTCCAGCATTTTGTGGCTAGCTTCGGTTTAAACCAGCATCCGCAGTTCCTTCCTACACATTTAGACTGAGGGGAGTGATAGATTGAGTTATCCTGTGACTTTGTTCCAGAGCAACAAAGTCTAGAACCTTTGCCTCCTTACAAACTGGAACCTCGAACAAAAAAAAAGAAACCATGTGGAAAAGCAATTCCTCTAACTTGAAATTATTCAATTAAAAAATGTGAACGATACTTGTGTATAATAAGGAGGAAAATGCAACATTTCTACTAAGAATAGGTATTTTATGAAAAATGTGTTCACATTTAATTTGGGTTTCAGGATATTGATAGGAAGTCACAGGAAATGTACAGCGGAATCAATGTTGTGTTTGTCATCACAGCTTACAAATCCAAGCCATAGACTTGACTTACCAAGCAGATCTGCCCCCTCGTCAACATCTCCGATCACCTCCGACCCCGCAGTGGAAAGCTCATGGTACAGCGAATCCGTGTTTATCCCAAATGCCTTATTTACAATTCCTTGTGTGGGGCTGAATCATTCAATTTACAATAATCAGATTAGAACATGAGTGAACGACCCACAGCCGACAGATAACCATCCAAGTGTCCAGAGCAGAGCAACTCACGGCAACCCACTGCTCTTTTTACCTGGACCTCCTAATCATTAACCACACTACAAGTTCTCAGACACTCTGTACCCGTCTATGGTTATACATTACTATTGGCATCTCTATTTCACAAGAATGGTCACTAACACCTCCCACCTCCCACATTCCCCCACCCCCATCCCACTCTGGAAAACTCTCTGGATAATTTGATGTTAGGTAGCAGGGGGGTTTTTTCTCCAAAGTATTGCATTTAAATGGAATCTATGTGCAGAACAAAACACACGATGGTCATAAATAGAAAGCAGATCCGAATTGTAAGATGGATACAAGTTCATGATAAATAACCGTCTGTTTTCACCAAGGGGAAGGACATGGAAATTAGCAAGTTTCTTTATTTAAGAAAGGAAGTGAAGACAATCCAAGGAATAATAGGCCAGTGAGCCACACATCAAATGGTAAAGGAGCTATTGGAGAGGATTCTTCAGGATAAAATTTATTTCCCTTTCGAAGAGAATGGGATAATTAGGGGCAGTCAGCATGGCTTTGTATGCGGCAGGTCGCGTCTTAATGACTTGATCGACTTTTCGTAGGAGGTGATGAAGGTGATTGATGACGGTAGGCCAGTTGATGTTGTCTACATGAATTTTAGTAAATGTTTAAAGGAGACGTGAGGGTCAGCTTTTTTCTTCTTGTTTTACACAAAGAGTGATGGGCGCCTGGAACGTGCTGCTGGAGTTGGTGGGTGAGGCAGATACAGTAGTGGCATTTAAGAGACTTATGGATAGGCATATGGATATGCAGGGAATGGAGGGATATGGATTATGTGCAAGCAGATAAGAGATGGTCTTGGCATCATGTTAGGCCAACGCATTGTGGACCAAAGGACTGTTTTTTTTCTGTACGGTTCCATGTTCCTTGTTCTTAACCATTGTAACATAACTCTTACTGAAAGATAACTGGAGAACCTCTGCACTGGATAAGGTGAGACCAGGCTGGAGTGAAGCATCAACCTAAATAGTCCGTCCTTCCAAGGATATTATTTTCTAGCCAGAGATGACAGGGAACTTGTAACTTGCTAACCCATTAATCAGCACTATGCTGTAGCTTTATGGCATGTCTTGGGAGTCAAGTAAAATGGACAGAATAATAAGTACAACATACTCCAAACAAACGCCGTTTGATGCCGCTGGGCTCGTAGTCGCTAGAGTTTAGAAGGATAAGGGGGAACCTCATTAAAACTTACTGAATAGTGAAAGGCCTGGATAGAGTGGATGAGGAGAGGATGTTTCCACAAGTGGGATGGTCTGGGACCAGAGGTCATAGCGTCAGAATTAAAGGACGTTCCTTTAGGAAGGAGATGAGAAGGAATTTCTTTAATCAGAGGGTAGTGAATCTATGGAATTCATTGCTACAGATGTTTGCGGAAGCCAAGTCAATGGATATTTTTAAGGCAGTGATAGGTAAGATTATTGATTAGTATGGGTGTCAGAGGTTATGGAGAGAAGGCAGGAGAACGGGGTCAAGAGGGAAGGATAGAATTGAATGGTTGGAGTAGACTTGATGGCCTAATTCTTATGAACATAAGGGGAAGCAGCAAGATGACAGAGTGCACATGATACTATGATCCAGAAATGGTCAAACACTCATGCTCTGGTGACATTCCTACCAATGCATTGACGGGAAGCATTTTCAATAATCAATTGCTTTCATTAATGGATTATTTGAATATGTTGAATATAACCATCATTTTTGCCGCCATTCATTTTGAACCATTTAATTACTGGTAACGTATTATGTACAGGATCTGAAAGCATACTGCCTGCTGCTTCGGATGTCTGATTACAATTTTAACGGAGACAGTGGCGTAAAAGTTAAGAAGTTTGCTGATTGAGAACCATTGGCAATGTTGTCCAATTATTTGATGGAGTCTGCGTATCACTGTGTAATGATAGCGTTATTCATTCATTCATGAGCAGCTTCCTTAATGGCCAAAGGCACAACTCCAACTTTGTTCCTGGCATCTTTTGGAACTAATGACTTTGAGGAAAGGAACGTAGTGTTTGGATGAATAACAATCAGTTCTTTAAATGTGCTGGAAGACAGTTCCCCTTGGAAACCGGCCGGGAGTTCAATTGCCTGACAAAAGAGTCCTCGGCCTCGATTAAGTTACCTCTAAAGTTAAAGCTACTTAAAATATACAGTATTACACTGTACTTATTCTATCCTTCCATAAGTACACTGTACTTATTCTATCCGAGCCACAATTGTTCTGGAGCAAGATAATTGTGACAAAGGTTTGCCTTTTTTCCTGACTATCGCACCTTGGAAGAAACCAACAGTTTCCTCAGGGTGACCCTGAGGAGCGGAGCCTTCCTCTCTGCACTTTTCACTAATATGCTGGATCTGAAAAACTACCTGTTGCCTCCCCGTCCTTCAAAGCGTGGATCTTGACACATATCAAGCTCTGGGGTTGAATCGATAATCTCCTGAACATCAGACCACTCGTCACTACTTCCCATCCCTGCAAATGGTTTCAAACATATAATTAGTTTCACAACCGAGATGTGGTGCTAAACCATTAACCATTCTGTGCGTAAAAAAAAAAAAATCCTGAACTAAGTATGGACATGGAATATCAGAGAGTATTAGATTGAAGAATTACTTACTGATATGGCAGGAACAGTGCATCAGGATGGTAATAATGAAAGGAGTGGCATAGCATACAGTGAGTTATATTGCAGAGAGTTAAAAGCTGAAAATCATAGATAAATGGCACTTAATAATATTGCATTCACATCCCTGGCATTTTTGCCAGGTACTTTAACAGGGGTTATTTACCCTGTTGAGATATTTCTCTACTAACACATTAAATAGGTGTCAATCCACAACGGTTTATTTTGCACTCTACAAATACGAACTTCACCCAATTAAATATTAATTTGCTAATAACATCAATTTTTCCAACAGCAGTACTTTTTACCAGTGTATTATAGGCAAGGACAAAAGAGTGACAATGTTATACATAAAATGTAGTGGTGTGGCCATATCATGATGCACACATGATATCCACCAGCAAAAGGATATTAGCACAAGCAGGATGGTGGCACTCCTGATCACTTATTTAGCAGCAAAGCTGTAATCACCCTGTGTGTGAAGTAATTTATAAACATGCCAGAAAAGCAATGTGTAATCAGTGCACTTAGATGTAGAATAATGTGAGGTTTGTGTAAGCACAGGCAACAAACAACAGCAGAGTTCCAATGGATTGTAGGGAATAATAACAGCATGGGGTAATCTAAGTGTGATCTGGGTGAGGCTAGGTGATCCTGTCACCAACACAGCCCATTATGAACTCGCAGACATGGGCACTACAACAATGTTGCACACTGGCAAACATTCCTGTGCTCAGCAGTGGCAATCCTCAACTCAATGAGCACGGAAAGATCAGGGAACAGGAGCAACCTCTCACCTATGCTGACGTTCCTCATCTCCTGGGTGACCTGGACCTCCATGTTTCTGCTATTACCTTTCGCCCGCTTTCGCTGGTTCTTGACCTTGGTGTCCCCGTTGTAGATTGGATTAACTACTTCATTGAGTGGAGTGACGGCTGCAGATGGCACGGATGACGTTGGAGTGTTAGATTTAGTTCCTGCGGTACTCGGCGTGGCAGCAGCTGACGACTGCCCAGATTCCGATGTATCATCCTAACACAAGACAAGGAAACCATGCTGGTTGGCCCAAATCACTCCTAACATCATAAAAACTGAATTTGTTTAGAAGTGCCAATGGACACAGGATACTGAGTGTATTATTGATATATTAAGAATAGCAATCAGGTAAAAATTGCAATTAATCAAAAATAATTGGGATCACCGATGAAATATCAACATGATAAGAAGTTTGCATTCATCAAAGATTCTAGTCACGAGACATAATCAACACTAATTCACTGACTCCTGCCTTGTACTTGTCCTAATGTTGATCCACTGAAGCAACATGTCTGCTGCCAAGTTTAGTTGTGAATGTTTGTCCCATTAAGACCCTATTAAGGAACAGTGAGAATAAATCAAGGGGCCACTAATTCACTAAAACTATCTAACGTTTCAATCTGTGGAGGTACAGCCTGCACGCTGTTGCATACCTCAACATTCCTCAATGAAGAAGACCTCCTCCTGCCTTAATGAGGCCAGTAGGTTCCTCATTCCAAGTACTCACTAACATACCCGCAGGGCACAGAAAGGCTACAGATACTCCACTGACAGATATCCTTTTCTAAACCTCAACCTTCACAGTGCTCTTACCCTGGAAATGGGGCAAAAACTAACAAACCCACATAAATCCCCATAGGATCTGTTGTATTACATTCTGGCACATAACGCATGAAATGAGCAAGACTCAAGCATAATTTTGTTTTTTGTTTAATACTAATTGCTGTATCACAAGTGTGATATATAATTTGATTAAATCCTTTCCTTGTGTTTATAAAATAAATCATAACCGGCGACAGACACAAAAAGCTGGAGTAACTCAGCGGGACTGGCAGCATCTCAGGAGAGAAGGAACGGGTGACTTTTCGGGTCTGAAGAAGGGTCTGGACCCGAAACGTCACCCTTTCCTTCTCTCCAGAGATGCTGCCTGTCCCGCTGAGTTACTCCAGCTTTTGTCAGCTTTCGCCACGAGAAGCACAAAGCCCAAATAAGAAAGACCCTCTTCTTACATTGACTAAGATATGCAAAAGAATATTAATGTCACAGAAAAGATGCCCGGAAGCTACAGCAAGAATTGATGTTAACGTTGACTCTTGTCGCTTCATTTGGCTGCCACTTCCTCGTAATGTTATCTCACAATTAGTGTCAAATATTGTTGCAGATAGTTCAATTGAGATTCAGATACCACAGGCACACAGATTCTCCAAAGCTGGAACTAAATCTGACTAATGGCAATGACGGGAAAAGATCAACGAGTTGCAAAATACTGAAAATGAAAACCCAAGGTTCAAAAGGGTTGAGATTAAGAAACAGTTTGTTTTTTTCCTACTGTGTTATCACCAATGAAGTGGCACCATTGAGAGATGCTTGTCAACAAGGACATGAGTAAATACTCTGTCAAACTGATGTCAAAAAGATACAATGTAGGCACAAAGGTATCTGGGCACAGATGATTGATTCCTTACAATGACTCCATAACATACTCTCTCCCAAGAATATAATAGGTATCTCGGGAAATCCCACTCAACTAAAGGATGCTAAAAGCCAAGGAGCAATCTTTCTCAAACAAGAAAACAATGCCACTGTTCTAACTTCAGAGATTGTTTCAACTAGGAATGAAGGTCCTGATGGGGTTTTTTTTGCCTGCTTGCAAGTCTCACTCACCTTCAGGCTACAATTCGATGGAGGCTGACTCAGGTCACTCAGATGCCAGTTGTCAGAACCAGGAGTAATACGGCCACCTTGCTGCCCGCGGAGGTTCCCATCCAACACTGGGAAGAGGCCCAAGGTGTTTGGCCGTTCCTTCCTACTGAAAAAGTGAAACAATGTGCAATTGAAGAATCCTCTCAAAAAATTCTCTCATTTTGACAAATATTAAGGTTTTGACAAATATTAAGGCTGCTTCTTTTAACTACTTCAATTGTGCAGATTTGCTGCTATGAATCTTTAATTCAAAATGCAGACTCTTACATGTTTTTTGAATGTTGCACAACAGTCATTATCAGAAGGACGTAAAACTCATCCAACATACCCATATCAAACAAAGTTATATTTTCAAATGTTGGATTAATACACCATCATAAAGTATATACAAGAAAATTGGAGTGACAACTATGGTTCAGCTGGTAACACTTTCAGCTTGGGCCAAGTCCTACTTCAGAGATCACACACAAAAATTTAGATTGATATTCCTCTGCAGCACTGAAGGGGTGTTGAAAGCAGATACAAGGAACTGCAGACGTTGGTTTGCAAAAAAAGACACAAAGTGCTGGAGTAACTCAGCTTGTCGGGCAGCATCGTTGGAGAACATGCATAGGTAACGTTTCGGATCAGGATCCTTCTTCTGACCAGCTCTAAACGTGCGCTGAAGGAGTGCTACTGTGTGGGAGTGCCATCTTCAGATTAAACAGATACTTTGTCAGCTCTCATAGGCAGATCTAGAAAAATACATGACATCATTCTGGTAAAGGAGGGATATTTATCCCTCATTCAAGAGATCGCCAGATCACTATAGAACTGCTGCTTGTGGGAAGTTGCCATTTGCAAATTGGCTGACACTTCTCCAACATTAGAAGTGACCACACATAAAATATTTCTTTGGAAAATAATAGGTCTGAAGGGTCTGTTTCTATGCTATAACCATATAACCATATAACAATTACAGCACGGAAACAGGCCATCTCGGCCCTACAAGTCCGTGCCGAACAACTTTTTCCCCTTAGTCCCACCTGCCTGCACTCATACCATAACCCTCCATTCCCTTCTCATCCATATGCCTATCCAATTTATTTTTAAATGATACCAACGAACCTGCCACCACCACTTCCACTGGAAGCTCATTCCACACCGCTACCACTCTCTGAGTAAAGAAGTTCCCCCTCATGTTACCCCTAAACTTCTGTCCCTTAATTCTCAAGTCATGTCCTCTTGTTTGAATCTTCCCTATTCTCAAAGGGAAAGGCTTGTCCACATCAACTCTGTCTATCCCTCTCATCATTTTAAAGACCTCTATCAAGTCCCCCCTTAACCTTCTGCGCTCCAGAGAATAAAGACCTAACTTATTCAACCTTTCTCTGTAACTTAGTTGTTGAAACCCAGGCAACATTCTAGTAAATCTCCTCTGTACTCTATTTTGTTGACATCTTTCCTATCATTGGGCGACCAAAATTGTACACCATACTCCAGATTTGGTCTCACCAATGCCTTGTACAATTTTAACATTACATCCCAACTTCTATACTCAATGCTCTGATTTATAAAGGCTAGCATACCAAAAGCTTTCTTTACCACCCTATCTATATGAGATTCCACCTTCAAGGAACTATGCACGGTTATTCCCAAATCCCTCTGTTCAACTGTATTCTTCAATTCCCCACCATTTACCATGTACGTCCTATTTTGATTTGTCCTGCCAAGGTGTAGCACCTCACATTTATCAGCATTAAACTCCATCTGCCATCTTTCAGCCCATTTTTCCAAATGGCCAAAATCACTCTGTAGACTTTGGAAATCCTCTTCATTATCCACAACACCCCCTATCTTGGTATCATCTGCATACTTACTAATCCAATTTACCACCCCTTCATCCAGATCATTGATGTACATGACAAACAACAAAGGACCCAACACAGATCCCTGAGGCACCCCACTAGTCACCTGCCTCCAACCCGACAAACAGCCATCCACCATTACCCTCTGGCTTCTCCCATTCAGCCACTGTTGAATCCATCTTGCTATTCCTGCATTTATACCCAACAGTTTAACCTTCTTAACCAACCTTCCATGAGGAACCTTGTCAAAGGCCTTACTAAAGTCCATATAGACAACATCCACTGCTTTACCCTCGTCAATTTCCCTAGTAACCTCTTCAAAAAATTCAAGAAGATTAGTCAAACATGGCCTTCCAGGCACAAATCCATGTTGACTGTTCCTAATCAGACCCTGTTTATCCAAATGCTTATATATATTTTCTCTAAGTATCTTTTCCATTAATTTGCCCACCACTGAAGTCAAACTAACAGGTCTATAATTGCTAGGTTTACTCTTAGAACCTTTTTTAAACAATGGAACAACATGCGCAGTACGCCAATCTTCGGGGACTATTCCCTTTTCTAATGACATTTGAAATATTTCTGTCATAGCCCTGGCTGTATTATTCTGACTCTAATTTGTCCCATGCCAACAAAAATGTCTTCCTTAGCTGGTCCCATTTGTCTTCATTTGACCTATACCTCTTGAAACCTTTCCTATCCAAGACCTACTCAAATGTATTTTAAACACTGCAATTGTACCTGCCTCTATCACTTCCTCTGACAGCTTGTTCCATATATATAACACTGTCTGGGAAAACATGCCATCTGGGTCTCAATTAAATTTTTCCCTTCTCACCTTAAACCTATGCCCACTAATTTTAGGCTTTCCTACCCTCAGAGAAAGACTGTAACCTTTCAATTTATCTATTCCTTTCATAATTTTACAAACCTCCAGTTCACTCCTTAAGGGGCTGTCGCACTTGGGCGACCTAATTGGCGAGTTTAGAAGAGTTTGGAAAAATGACATGTTGAAGACCTCCTTTGACTATGTAGCAGATTTCCTTCCACCTCCTTCAACTATGTTCAGCTACGACAAGCTACGACTAACTTCGGGAAAATTGGATTTTTTCCATGGCCACCGTTTTATTACTCGCGGGCATTTTTTAACATATTGAAAAAATGCCGTGACCAAGCTGAGGCCTTGAGTACATGGAGACCACTCCCGAGCATGAAGGAGAGTTACGAAGACCTCCTACAACTAGGTATGTTACAAAACCTACCTGAATCGTCATTAGGAATCTGCCCTCAGCCAGGCCCGCGATTTTGGCGCTGTTTGGAGGGGGCGGGTTTAAAACGCGATTTTTACTAGGCTGTACTAATCGCACATGTTCAGCCTAGTAAATCATTAACGAAAAATCGCTGCAAGACCCGGTCGCAAAAGGTATTATTAGTTTTATAGGCCTCGATAATATAGTTCTAATAGTTTTAAAATTACTGTTTCATCTCGCAACCTCTCGCAGCCCCAGGGTTTTATAGAGCAAACAATTAAAGGTATGTACCTTATTTTTACATTAAATGGGGCATATATATAACCCTATATATCAAATTATCTATAACGAATAGCTCATTTTGGGCTTTTTATATCCCGCAGTATTTTTCTCGGCATTTGAGGGCACTAATCCAGCGCTATGTCAACGTTCTAAACCGGCGCGTTCCACATGAACCCACTAGAAAGCCGATTTAAATGGGCATTTATTTACAACAATTGAACACTAAATTCCTTCCATTTGGCCTATAAATTAATGTAAATTAGATATAAAAATCATGTTATATTGTGAATTATTTGTGAATAATCTTTGGACACTTAGGCTATTTAAAAATGTTAATCTTTCCTTAAGAAATGGGCGTTTGATTATCCAAGATCACAGCTTTTTGTAATGTCCATTGAAAATCAATAGGGAACAAGATGCTAATTTCCGAGTATGAAAATGGTCATAACTTTTTTAATACTTGAGATATGAAAGTGAATTTGGTGTCAAATTAAACTTATTGTTATGCTTTATCTGATGGGATAAATTGCAGACTTGATTTTTTAAATCTCAAAATTTTGTAACATTGCTACTACAACCTCGTGCCGACCATGCTGCGAGTATGAGTCGAGGGCAAACTCGCCAGAACTCGCGGATTAGATCGCCCAAGTGGGACAGCCTCTTTAGTCCCTTTTGTTCTAGGGATACAGTCGCAGTCTATCAAACCCTCCTTATAACTTAAGTTCTTCAGTCCCAGCAACTTCCTCGTGAATGTTTTCTGTGCCCTCTCAAGACTATTTGAGCTCCCTCTCTAGACTAACCACATCCAGGTCCAAGAACAATGCCTTCACATTTTTGAACCTGTTACATCTGGAAGGTGATGGGCTCTCTCTATCTTTTTGGAGTTAAAATAAATAAACACAAGCTTCAACTTTTTAAGATAGTTTCTGCTCTTCCTTTCATGAAAGACTCCCACAAATCACAATATCCCCAAATAAAGGCGGAGGGAGGAACAATAGGGAGGAGGTCCAGCTCCTAGCAGCATGGTGCGCTGACAACAACCTGGCCCTTAACACCAAGAAGACCAAGGAGCTCATTGTGGACTACAGAAGGTCTAGGGGTGACACGCACACCCCCATCCATATTAACGGTACGGAGGTGAAGCGTGTTTCCAGCTTCAGGTTTCTGGGGGTCAACTTCTCTGATGATCTCTCTTGGTCCCACAATACCTCAACACAGGTCAAGGCTCACCAATGTCTCTTCTTCCTGAGGAGACTAAAGAAGGTCCATCTGTCTCCTCAGATTCTGGTGAACTTCTACCGCTGCACCATCGAGAGCATCCTTACCAACTGTATCACAGTATGGTATGGCAACTGCTCTGTCTCCGACCGGAAAGCACTGCAGAGGGTGGTGAAAACTGCCCACGCATCACCGGTTCCTCACTCCCCTCCATTGAGTCTGTCCAGAGCAAGCGATGTCTGCAGCATCGTCAAGGACTGCTCTCACCCAAACCACACAATGTTTACCCTCCTCCCATCTGGGAGGCGCTACAGGTCTCTCCGTTCCTGGACCAGCAGGTTCAGGAACAGCTTCTTCCCTGCAGTTGTTACCCTACTTAACACTACGCCTTGGTGATTGCCAGTCATTTTCCCCCTCCCCTCGGACACTCCTTCCCCCAGTGACTGACCTCCCCTCCCCCCCCGAAAATTGCACTACGGCTACTGTATATACATATATATATTTTACTGTTCTACTATTCTGTGTTCGTACTTCTGGTTAAGATGCTAACTGCATTTTGTTGTCTCTGTACTTGTACACTGCACAATGACAATAAAGTCTGAATCTGAATCTACAGCAATAGCTATTGTCAATGCCTGTAGCTTGCTTACAGACATCAATACTCATCTGCAGTTGCCTTTAGTGTTCAAAAAAACTTTCATTCCTTTGGGGCTTTTACAAGCTCAGTTCATGAACTTCTTGTTAAATATAGGCTCTGCTACAATAAACTAATGCAGCTATTTCCTCCCACAAACAACGTGATAATGACCAGATAGTCCTTTCCAGATAGTTCCCCAAGTTGGCAACACAACAAATGGTGTTACAAAGACCATGCCTTCTTGATCATGACACAGTATGTTAATTCGCCTACAAGATGTGCCATCGTGCTACAATTTTACCTGCCATGTTACATGAAATCAGATGAACTACAGCCCGGAATCGAGTCATTCACCCCAATTCCTTCAAACCCTATGTATTATTCCCTAAAGGCCCTATCCCACGATGCGAGTTTAACCAAGAGCTCTCCCGAGTTATAAAAAAAATCAAACTCGTAGTAAGTACGTAGAATGTACGTAGTGGGTACGTCGGAGCTCGTGGATGTTTCGTAGCGGCTCGTAATGCTAACGGCAGGTACTCTAACTTCTCATATCGACATCCATGCTCTTTATCTCAACACCACATTCTAACTACCGCCTGTGTGGATTCTGGTAAATTGCCCATTAAATTTCCAGTGAATACTGGATATTTCTACCCCCCTAATGAAACAAATACATGATTTTGTAGTTATAGTGAAAGTATCCCCAGCATGTTCAACCCATTAAGCTAGCTATAATCTCAGAGCTTTGTTAACATTTGAGTAAATCTCTTTTGCACCTTCTTCAGTATCTTCTAAACTTGATGTCACGTTTTCAGCCCCGTACGAATGTGGGAATGTTTGGGAACAACCATAAAATATAAATGGATCGAAACATCTGCAGTTGTGACTCAAGTGTATTTTTACATCTTCCCTTATCTCCCGTCTCATTTGAGTCAATTGAGACCTAGAATGACTTGTATAAGCATTATGTACATATCTCCTCTTCCACAGCATTCCTGACCTGATTGGGACCACATTGAAACATACAAAATAGTGAAAGGCTTGAATAGAGTGGATGGGGAGAGGATGTTTCGACAAGTGGGAGAGTCTAGGACCAGAGGTCATAGCCTCAAAATTAAAGGACATTCCTTTAGAAAGGAGATGAGGAGTAATTTATTTAGTCACATGGTCGTGAAAGTGTGGAATTCTTTGCCACAGAAGGGTGTGGACGACTAGTCGATTGATATATTTACGGCAGAGATTGATAGATTCTTGATTAGTACGTGTGTCAGGGTTATGGGGAGAAGGCAGGAGAATGGGGTTAGAAGGGAGAGATAGATCAACCATGATTGAATGGCGGAGTAGGCTTGATGGACTGAATGGCCTAATTCTGATCCTATCCCTTAAGACATGATTTTATGATCTGTCACAAAGAAGAGGTCAGCTGCTTGAAGAAGCTGCCGACCACAAAAACATATTTCATTTCACAAGCAGCCTGAAATTCAGTGTTACAGCTCTTAAAGGATGTTGCTTAAAAGGCCATGAATGGTATAGTGCCATTCGTTAAAAACATACTTTACGTATATTAAAAATAAATTGGATTAGATAATAATTCAAGAAAAAATGTAGTGGTACTGCAGAGGCTCAAAAAATAACCATGAATAATAACATTATGTAGTTGTAATTGTACCCGCCTCGACCACTTTGTCTGGCAGCTCGTTCCTCTCTCCATTCTCTCTGGAGATTACCCCTCCGGTCTCTTTTAAAATTTTTCCCTCTTAAATCTATGCCCTCTAGACTTTGGCTCCTGTACCCTGGTGACTATTTCATCAGTGGAACAGATCCCATGGCAATAGTTAAGAGGTTACTCTACATCTAATTGCCGACGTACTCACTAGCTCTCACAGTCACCACAGCCTCTTGATAAACAGAGCTAACGATTCAACGAGGGATTCCAGTCTTTTTCCTGCTGACGGCTACCACCCATCCAGCCCAAGGTACTCAGACACCGAGTTGAACTCAAGCATCGTAAGATAACTCTGCTATTAGACACAAGTCTTCCATACCAGGAACCCCAATACACAGAATTACATCATATTTACATAACATAAAATGAGTTATCAGTCCAATGGCTCCATGCTGACATTTATGCTTCATGTTCCTTATTCCAATCACCCTGGATTAAAAAGTTTCGCTGCATTAATTGGTGCCATCTTGTATTTCCACATCCCATCCGGCGATACTAATCCAGGCACTTTTGCAAAGGAACATCAATTATCTCCACCACGTTAGTGTCCTGATTCCATCTCCCCAGGACCTCTCAGCACTGCAGGATTAGATGGGAAGTGTGACCCCAGCAATCACGTAACCTCTCAAATGTTGTGGTAGCAGGAACACAGCCTAACTGTGCTGTAGGATGGGAAAGATGACAGAAGCAGGCAGCCTCACTGTAACAACTCTTTAATATGTGTTCCACGGTGCACATCAATTTCAAGGCCTCTTAGCCTTTGCAGTTTAACCTTTAGAGATATAGCATGGAAACAGGCCCTTCAGCCCACCAATTCCATGCCTACCATCGATGACCCCGTTTATATTAGGTCTGTTATCCCACTTTCTCATCCGCTCCCAAAATATTGGGAGCAACCTTCTTTTTTAAAGAGGCCAATTAACCTGCAAACCCGCACGTCTTTGGGATGTGGGAGAAAGCCGAAGCATCTGTAGGAAACCCAGGCGGTCACAAGGAAAATGTGCAAACTCCACACAGACAGCATCTGAGGTCTGGATTTAGCCTGGGTCTCTGGCGTTGTGAGGCAGCAGCTCTACCAGCTTGCACCACTGTGATTGTTTGTAACTACAATCTGGAAGACATGACACACAATATGCGCAGTATGGAGCACATTGCCAAATGTCGACGTTTTTAAATGGAACCTCCCAACGGATTACTAATTTAATCCAAAAATGAAAATACATTCCAAAAGCTTTTACGTTCATTCTCTGAGAGAAGCGAATTAGCCAGCTCTATAATCCTGCAATGATGCTGTAGGATGGGAAAGATGACAGAAGCAAGCAGGCTCAAGGGGGTGGTAATTACAGTGAGGGCAGGTTTATGGAGCAGAGATGTCCCAGCAACTCGGAAAAATGAGAAGAGGGGGAGTTAAATGCTGAACATCAGTTTTATATGTACTGAATAAATAGATCCAGTGAGTAACAGCATTGAAACAGACCCATATATACACCACTCCTGTACTGACCATCAGGCAATCGTCTGCTCGAAACCTACACTAATCATTTTTCCTCTTGCATCTCCAACAACTAATCTGCCCCCCTCCCCAATTCTACTTCCACTCACTATATTACATTATATTCTAAAATATATTAGAAAACTAATGTACCAAATATTGACACAAATATTTTTCATACAGTGCATTCAGAAAGTATTCAGATCCCATCACTTTTTCCACATTTTGTTACATTACAGCCTTATTTCTAAATGGATTAAATTATTTATTTTATCATCTATCTACACAGACTACCCCAGAATGAAGAAGGGAAAACAGGTGATTAGAAACATTTGTTGATCAAGGGTACATCAATACCAACGCTTAAAATGTGGATTGCAAGTATGTTGGACACAGCTCATCTTGAGGAAATGCGATTCCTCCTAATGGATAAATCAGACCAATTCATAACGAGTTGGTCTCCATTCGTCGTTTTTTTGGAATCATATGGTGCAACACAATTGTAAAAGAACTGTTTCAGGACTGGACGAGGATTGGTCAAGATTAATGATCTCCTTCTCTTTTTTATTTTATTTTATTTTCTCTATTTTCTCTCTCAACTTTCTTCATTTACTCGTTTTCTTTCTTCACACACTATATATTTCACATTTTTCTATTCTTTACTATCTAACTTCTTTTTCTTATTCTAATCTTTTTTCAATGTAACAAAAAAAAAGAAGTTGTACATAAAATGTATTATGAAAATATATATTAGGCACTTTGGTGCCATATGACTGTACTTACTTCTAATAAAATAAAACATTTTTAAAAATTAAAAAAAATAAACATTAGTAAAGTAATTAAAAAGAAATAATTGAAATATCACATTTACATTAGTATTCAGACCCTTTGCTTTGACACTCAAAACTGAGCGATCCTGTGTCCATTGATTATCCTTGAGATGTTTCTACAACTTGATTGGAGTCCACCAGTGGTAAATTAAATTGATTGGACATGATTTGGAAAGGCACACACCTGCCTATACAAGGTCCCACAGTTGATAGTGCATGTCAGAGCAAAAACCAAGCCATGAAGACAAAGAAATTGGCCGTAGACCTCCAAGACAGGATTGTATCTAGACACAGAACTGGGGAAGGGTATAAAACAATTTCTGCAGCATTGCAGGTCCTGAAGAGCACAGTGGCCTCTGTCATTCTTAAATGGAAGAACTTTGGAACCACCAGGACTCTTCATAGAGCTGGCTGCCCAGTCAAACTGAGCAATCGGGGGTGAAGAGCCTTGGTCAGGGAGGTGACCAAGAACCCGATGGTCACTCTGACAGAGCTCCAGAGTTCCTCTGTGGCGATGGGAGAAGCTTCCAGAAGGACAACTATACCTGCAGCACTCCACCAATCAGGCCTTTATGGTAGAGTGGCCAGACGGAAGCCACTCCTCGGTAAAAGGCACATGACAGCCCGCTTGGAGTTTGCCATAAGGCATGAGAAACAAGATTCTCTGGTCTGATGAAACCAAGATTGAACTCTTTGGCCTGAATGCCAAGTGTCACGTCTGGAGAAAAACAGTCACTGCTCATCACCTGGCCAATACCATACCTACGGTGAAGCATGGTGGTGGCAGCATCATGCTGTGGGATGTTTTTCAGCGGCAGGAACTGGGAGACTAGTCGGGATCAAGGGAAAGATGAATGGAGCAAAGTACAGAGAGATCCTTGATGAAAACCTGCTCCAGAGCGTTCTGGACCTCAGACTGGGGCGGAGGTTCACCTTCCAACAGGACAATGACCCTAAGCACACAGCCAAGACAACGCAGGAGTGGCTTTGTGACAAGTCTGTGAATGTCCTTGAGTGGCCCAGCCAGAGCCCGGACTTGAACCTGATTGAACATCTCTGGAGGCCTGAAAATAGCTGTGCATCTATGCTCCTCATCCAACCTGACAGAACTTGAGAGGATTTGCAGAGAAGAATGGGAGAAATTACCCAAATACAGGTGTGCCAAGCTTGTAGCGTCATACCCAAGAAGACTTGAGGCTGTAATCGCTGCCAAAGGTGCCTCAACAAAGTACTGAGTAAAGGGTCTGAATACTTATGTAAATGTGATATTTCATTTATTTCTTTTAAATTACCTTGCAAAAATTTCGAAACACCTGTTTTCACTTTTTTATGATGGGGCATTGTGTGTAGACTGATGATAAAAAGGAAAACATTTAATCCATTTTGGAATAAGGCTGTAATGTAACAAAATGTGGAAAAAGTGAAGGGGTCTGAATACTTTCTGAATGCACTGTAGATGGCAGAAAACCAGAGCACCACAGCCCCTACACCCAAGGTCCGTATTAAAACAAGTCTCCAAAGCTATAAAGAAGCAGCACTAATCATTATGCCACAGTGCTGCCCTTACATTCTTATTGATTTAAACTTCTGCAAGTTTTCCAAAATCAATTTCACATTATGTTATTCACTCAGTGGATTTCCTATCAAATATTTATGAATCTCGCTTTCTGGAGCATTCTGGATAATTACTTGGTTAATTACTTGTAAAATCGAATTCTTCTTCAAAGAAATTTATTGTCAGTGACACAGAACTTTCTGACTTGCATGCGGATGAAAAGCGATTTTCAATTTCTGACAAATTTCCCACCTCAAGTACATGTATTTTAATTTCATCTTCATCCACGATTTGTTTCCCTCCCTTAACATACTTGCATTTTTACTAACAGTAAGAAAAGGAACAGATATTTTCTACTTTCCAAAGATATTTGAAGATAGCACAAAATATCATCAAATAAAACAAATTATTTATTTTCGACCGTTCAGCCTAATTATATCATCATTTGACATTCCAATACCAAGTATTGACCTTGCTCATGGCTGTGCCAGTTTTAATTTGAGGCATTTCTGCCACACTAGGGTTTCACTGCTGAGAAATCAAAGCTCATTTGCAACAAAATCAGTGCATGTGAATCGGTAAAGATTTTCTCTGGACAGGAGGTCTCTTGCAGACCATAATTAATCCTTAGATCTTCCATGGGCGCAGGGAATAGCTATCCTTCCTGCTTCGTAAAAATAAGTGATTTGGTAAAACTTTACACCTCAACAGTTGCTTCTGGGATCACTGGTTAAGGAACATAGTCAGTGTGGAAACAGGCCCTTTGGCCCAACTTGCGCACACCGACCAACATGTCCCACCTACACGAGCCCACTTGCCTGCATTTGACTTATGCCCCTCTAAAATGTCCTATCCATCTATCTGTCTAGTTGTTTCCTAAACGTTGGCCCATATTGAACAACATGGATCATCGGCACCTCCAAACTGCAATGGATTCTTAGATACATCATCTCTTTAAAGAGCAACAAGCCTCATCCATAGGAGCACCAGCATGTGAGACCATGCTAATTTTGTCCAACAGTTTATTCTTAACATTATGGGAACATCAACATCATCAGAGCTTATTGCTGCATCGAGGGAAAGATGGGCCAGTGATTTGGTGAGAAAGAAATAGGCAGATAAGTTGCTGGAACTGAATGAAGTAGGAATGGGAGCAGACTAGATGGGACATAAATGTTGGAACTAAAGCTGTCATTGTTTTCCCTTAAATTAATATGTGGCATCTTTAATTCACCTAGAGAAGAGTTACAGGTTCACAAAGGAGATACAGAGAAACACACAATAGTGCAAGAGATATGGCTGGTTGTGCCTTGCACTATTTTCAGCAGTGCACATCAGATCACAACACATAACTCATGTATCAGAGAGCGCAAGGGCTCTAGTTCAAGAGAATACTTGACACCTCCCATTGCACCTGCCACACATTCACTGGGCACCACAGTGGTACAGCTGGTAAAGCTGTTGCCCCACAGTGCTACAGACTGAGTTCAATCCTGACCTCGGTTGCTGTCTGTGTGGAGTTTGCATGTCCTCCCAGTGGCTGCATGGGTTTCCTCCAGGTGACCAGTTTCCTCCCACAGCCCAAAGACATGCGGGTTTGCATGTTTATTGGCCTCTGTAAAACTGCCCAAGCGTGTCGGCAGTGGATGCTAAACATAGAACTAGTCTGAATGGGTGATGGACGGCATGGACTCGATGGGCTGAAGGGCTTGTTTCCATTCTATATCTCTAAATTAAATTAAACAAAGTGCTGGGAATTCTCAAAGCCAATATTCCTTGCTCAATCAGCATTAGACATAAGTGCTCATTTATCTCTCACAGTGCATTCGTTCTGGTTGAGTACATATTACATGGAAGTCTACAGGTCAAAGACTCAGCCAGTTCCATAATTTATTCATTTTATTTGAAGGTCTGTGGGATGATATTATTGGCATGATAATAGTATGACTTTGTCTTCACTTAACCCACACAGTAACTCAGTTGTAGATCCGATGTGAAACCTGTGTCTACAAACCTCCCTTTGCAGTGCCTGATCATCCTTGCAATGTATCCAATTAAACAAACACCACACATTCTGGCACTTCTACACTATTTATTGCTAACTGCTTGATGCAACAGCAACATCATTTTCATTTACCTCATTAAGGCCAGGAGATGATAAAATGCGTCTTTCATGTGACTGTGCATCTGGAAGTTCATCTTCAATCCAATAAGACTTTTAACAAATAAAAACCCCGATTCTACACTCAATTCATATGCAATTTGGCAAGATCAAACTTAGGCGTGCGAGAACTCATGCTAAATAGTTAATGTCTGTCAACTTTACAAAACCACCAAGCTGGAAGAGATCTCATTGTTCCCAGCTCGGGTCAGAAGAAGAATGAAACAAAACAAACGGAAGAGTTGATATGACAGAACAGCATTTACCTTTTTCTCCATGGTTGGCGATGACTGTGGTAACACAGAAAACAGCCACAACAGCAGCAACAGCACAGCACAGAGAGCAGGACAAGAAGAACACAATTAATTCACACAGTTCAGGGGTCACAGACCCAGCAAAACACACAGCCAGCTGGCTCCCAGTAGGACAAGCCCCAACATCACACACAAAGAAAAAGCAAGCATTGCATAAACAAATTCCACTGAGCAATGAGAGCATGAGTGTAGATATGTCAGGTCACAGATAGCTGCTGCAACATCGCAGGTCAAATGCTAAAACTTTCTAACTCTTCCTAGTCATCATTTTAAAAGTTAATCATAAAATGCAGCATGAAGGTATTTCTTTTCACACAGAGAGTGGTGAATCTCTGGAACTCTCTGCCACAGAGGGTAGTTGAGGCCAGTGCATTGGCTATATTTAAGAAGGAGTTAGATGTGGCCCTTGTGGCTAAGGGGATCAGGGGGTATGGAGAGAAGGCAGGTACGGGATACTGAGTTGGATGATCAGCCATGATCATATTGAATGGCGGTGCAGGCTCAAAGGGCCGAATGGCCTACTCCTGCACCTAATTTCTATGTTTCTATGTTTCTATGTATTAGGTATACTATCTATACTAAAGGTATACTCTTCTTTCATATTCATGAATGCAGGACTTCTGCAGCCACTTTAAGTTAGTAGAATGTTAATGTTACATAATGCAGTGTAGGGTAATTCACCGACATGGCTTCAGTGTGGGTCACTTTCACAGGGCAGAGTAGAAATATACGTAAGCGTTTTGAATCTCTAATAAACAGTAGTGATATCAGTGACAAAATCATAAACTGACAAGGATTTTCTTAATTACATGGCACATCCACTGGAAGTCAGCATGAATCAACACCATGAATGCTGCTCTCCTGCCTGCACCTACTTGGCCCATGAGATATCACTCAGGAAGAACTTCCAAACTTTTCATGGATAATTAGGACTGAGATGAGGAAAAACTTTTTCACCCAAAGAGTTGTGAATCTGTGGAATTCCCCGCCACAGAAGGCAGTGGAGACCAATTCACTGTGTGTTTTCAAGAGAGTTACATTTAGCTCTTTGGGCTAGCAAAATCAAGGGATATGGGAAAAAGCAAGAACGAGTAACTGATTTTGGATGATCAACCATGATCATATAAATGGCGGTGCTGGCTTGAAGGGCTGAATGGCCTACTCCTGCACCTGTTTTCTATGTTTCTATGTTTCTATAATCTGATGCAGTAGCCACTTCATACCATGGCAAGGGATAAGGCCATTAAAATTCTCCCAGGAGAGGTTCATCTTGCGTGCTAATCACACACTTGAATGAATACAGCAAGCTCATGATAGGCGTAAAAAGCTGAAGTAACTCAGCAGGTCAGGCAGCATCTCTGGAAAAAAGCATAGTTGACCCTTCTTCAGACTGAGAGCCTGGGGAAAGGGAAACGAGAGACATAGACAGTGATGTAGAGAGATATGAAACCAGCATCTGCAGTTCCTTCCTACAGAAGCTAAAGATAGGGTTAGGAAAAGATTAGTAAAATAACCGCAGATCACCTGGAGGATCGGCAATGCATTATCAGAAACGTTGACACAAACTCAGCACTGATGCTGTACTGATGTGGGCCCCAATTATTTTTAAGATTATATTGACCTATCCAGAAGTTTATAAGAGCAAATGGAGCCACTGCAACTCATCACACGATCAGATGCTGTGCTTCAATGGTGGAACCACATATCGTATTATTAACTGAAACAAATTGCAGTTCGCAAGTTTGGGAACTCTTAAGGCAATTTGTCGACATAATCCGAGGCTAATTGGATACTTTTATGAATTCCGGTAGGCGGCGCGGCTCTGGCCAGCAGCGGCCTCTGCAGCCTGTCCGCGTTTTTATTATTTTTTGTCAGTGTTTTTATGTAGTTTTTGTTATTTTATGTTGGGGGGTGTGTGGGGGGGGGGGAAACTTTTGAATCTCTCCCTGCACTGGAGACCCGACCTTTTCTCGTCGGGTCTCAGGTGTCGTTGAGGCCGCAACGAGGAGCGGCCTCCAACGGGAAGAAGCCGGGGACTCTGGTGCTACTCACCGTCGCCGTCGCGGAGCTGGCCGAGTCCGGAGCGGGTGGAGCGGTGGAGGAGCGCTGCTGCTGCCGCCGCTGCTGCTGCTGATGCGAAGGCTGCTGCTGCGGGTCTGCGGACGGCGGGAACCGGGAGCCCGCGGATCCCTGGAGAGAGACCGCTTTTCGGGGCTCCTGCAACGGCGACTTCCCCCGCCCGAGTTGCGGGGTCGAAGAGCTCCTGGAGCGGGGCCTAACACCATTGCCCCGCGCGGCTGGAACGGCCGCGGGACTTTGCGAGCGCACACCGGGGGCTCCAACACCAAGACCCGGTGTGCGACCTCGCACCACCCGGCGTGGCTTCAATGGCCGCGGGACAATCGCCATCGCCAGCCGGGGGCTTTGACTTTGACTCTGACATCGGGGGGAGGAGAGTGCAGTGGAGAGAGAAGTTTTTTTTGGCCTCCATCACAGTTATGTGATGGATGTTTATGTTAAATGTAATTATGTTGTGTCTGGGGTCTATTTGTGTGTATTGTATGGCTGCAGAAACGGCATTTCGTTTGGACCTCCAGGGGTCCAAATGACAATTAAATTGACTCTTGACTCTTGAATTTGATGCCTACATTCTGGGTTAAGTACTTAGTTGTAACCAGATGGGAAGTTACATTTCAAATGCAATTCCCATTGCTGGGATCTTATGCCAACCACTAATATTAATTAAAGTAGGTGTGTAGGGTGTTTGTGAATCCCTTAATTAAAGAAAGGTACTTGGATTAGTTAAGAGTCTGACCTTGCTGTGTATAAGTAGTTGCACAGTCCTGACGGTGGCAATCTAGCTTTGTTTAGTTTAGAGATACAGCGCAGAAACAGGCCCTTCAGCCCACCAAGTCCGCACCGACCAGCAATCCCCACACATCAACACTACTCACACTAGGGACAATTTTACATTTATACCAGGCCAATTAACCTACAAACCTGTGCGCCTGTGGAATGTGGGAGGAAGCTGAAGATCTCGGAGAAAACCCACAAGGTCACGGGGAGAACGCACAAACTCCGTGCAGACAGCACCCATAGTCGGGATCAAACCCGGGTCTCTGGCACTGTAAGGCAGGAACTCTACCGCTGTGCCACCGTGCCGTCCCCTGTGTCATTCAATGTCGATTTTCAAACTGTGATTCCAGTGGAAGAAAAGCAAAAGCCCCCAAAGCTCATGGCATAGCCAGATATAATTGGGTTGTGGGAATTCACAAGCCTTCCAGACAAACTCCATTCAAAATCTTGACCTCTCTTGATAAACATTAGTTGATGTTTGCCTTCACAACAGCAGGCTATCAATTTCCCAATACAATTGTTTCCCGTAAAACTATTTAGAGTTGTTTTAACGTGAATGTTTTTAGAACAAGGTCAACAGACAGCAAACCTTTCTACCTCTCCGGCTGTGGACTTGTTCAACTGCACCTTGCTCCAGATGTTAAATTCACCACAACACACCAGTCATTGATCCAGTCAGCATCACCACCTGCATTGTAATGAGGTTCGCTCATGCAGATAAGTCAGACTGACACCCATTTTCCTTTCAATTAGATTAATTATATTTTAAAATCAGAATATATCGCTACAGGGGGATCAATTTTAAAGTCACGTTAGGTCCATGATAAAAAAAGTTTTTCCTGCAGGGGAAGCAGCATATTCTTCCAATTAAATTATACTTATACTCAAGGGACAATGTGGTATAGATGTTAGGATTATCAATGCTTGAGGTTATGTCCAGTATTTTAATGTTCGGTAAAGGCTACAAAAACAACCACGGTCAATTCTGACACTTTTTTTTAGGAATTACAATACTGCTAAAATGGCATGATAACAATTTTATAATTACTCTTGGAATATTTTCATAGTTGTTTAAAATGTGCTTACCTAAGATGCCTGAAACTGATCATTTAGAATGTTAGAAAGCCTGGTTAATGTGATTGAATATCTCAAGAGTGGAATTTAATTGGTTGCTTCAGGCAGTCGAGTAGAAAATACAAATTTAAATTCCACCCCCCCTCCCTTACTTTTAAATCATACTCAATATTAGTAAATACAATAAATAATGCCAACCAATTATTTCATTTGCCTCACTGTGTCCTGCTATTTATTTGTGTGTGTATATTTGCAAACTGTTCTGAAACATATTCAGTCCTGTGGGAAACTAGTTAGAGTATTTAATTTTTCAGCTTTCAAAAAGACTGATGGAAATGGTCAGTAGAGAAAACATTGAAGAATCTGACCTTTCAAATAGGCATAAGGGCTTCACTGACTAAAACATCAGGGACAATCAAACGACACAACAAATGAAGAACAAAGACACCATTTAAAATTAGTCATCTGCATGGAAGTGGGAAGAACAGATCACTGATGATGAAGTTGGAAGTTGAACTTGGGTTGCAGCTCAGGCCAGCAGTAGAGGCCAAAATCATACAAAGAAATACAAGTCTGTGCAGGTTGAGTAAAAAGGCTGAGCATTACACACACCCGCATACATACACACACACACACACACACACACACACGCACACGGGCACACGCACAATGGTAGGTGTCCGAAAGCAGACATAAAAGCTATGTTTAAGCAGCATATAGACAGACACATGAACATACAGGGAATAAACACTGACCATGTGCAGGCAAATGGGATTAGTCAGATTGGCATCATTGGCAGCACAGACATGGCGTGCCAGAGGACCTGTTCCTGTACAGAACATTTCTATGTTCATATCCACTCAAGAGACCACACATCTTATTCCTCCAACTGCTTTCCAATGTTATTAACATGTATTTATTTATATGGACAAACCACTCCCCAAATTTTAACATAAGCAATAAACAGGAACATTTGTCTAATACTCTTCAAGTAAAGTGTACATCTGCTCTCACTACACCAATACCATTTAAGGGAGTACTCGGTCCCCCATCTAAGTAATTTTGTCACTGCTAAACACCACCCCAGTGAAACCCAGGTGTTCATGACTTCATTACATCAGGGCTACAATCATAGCCCCAGGATGCTGAAACTGGCATTACTCTTCTTCCTTTGTGCCAATACCTCAGCTCCTTATTAAAGAAATCAATAAAAGTAGCATTAATTACAGCTGATGGAAGCCTCCTGCCTTCCAAATTTTGATTTGCGCTTGATAATTTGGCACTTACAATCTCCAGCTACACGATGCAAGTTTCTCCAAGTTTCTCAAATAATCTTCCCAGGCATCTCTGTACTATGTACAATATTGGCCCTAACTCTTTTGGAGCTGATATCCATATCAGAATCCTGCCATTAACCTACCATTCAGGAAATACATTTCAACTTGCAACTTGGGTGTGACTACAAAGTGTTTAAATGAATACTGGCCTGTTTCGACAAAGGGCTGTCGTCTCTCAATGTCATTCATGCTAATGCCCAAGTGCCAAGATGAAAGTTCATTCCTCTATCACACCAAAAATGTCCGTCTAAAGTTCCACTTTGATTTTTGCAGTATAATAGCAAATTTCTGAGAAATTCCCGACAGAAAAATGACACTAAAGACGAGACAATTAATTGATCCTGACAGAAATTGATGTGACATTCATGATGACGCCGGTGTTAAACTCTACAATGACAGTACCATATGTAATGACAGTACAAATTCCTATATTCACTGAAGTAAATGCACTGAAAATAGTAACGTGATAACATCACATTACAAACAAATGTTTCCGATTCCATTTTCCAAACTGAAAATTGAGGCTCAATCAGGTAGGCATGGGGACTCTTCATGGATCTGTCAGTGCAGTTAAAAATATGACATATCGATGTTTTTCTAAGCCACCCTGTGCATGCAGTCTACCACCTACAACCTATCACCACAAAAACAGCTGGCATTACACAATGCTTACTTGTTCCTGCCAGTCATTGTTCCGTCTGATTGCGCATTCCCCCCTACTTGGTGCAGTTTGGACCGTTCTATATGTTCCACATAAGTTTGGATCATCTGCAACACAAAATAATTATTTAGTCGCACCAAAAAGAGGAAGCCTCATTCTAATAAACAATAGACAATAGTTTCAGGAGTAGGCCATTCAGCCCTTTGAGCCATTCAATGTGATCAAGGCTCAATCAGTACCCCGTTCCTGCCTTCTCCCCATATCCCCTGACTCTGCTATCTTTAAGAGCCCTATCTAGCTCCCTCTTGAAAGTATCCAGAGAACCCGCCTCCACCGCCCTCTGAGGCAGAGAATTCCACAGACTCACAACTCCTTATTCTTAAACGGTGGCACCGATTCTGGACTCCCCCAACATCAGGAACATGCTTCCTGTCTCGAGCGTGTCCAAACCCATAACAATCTTATATGTTTCAATAAGATCTCCTCTCATCCTTCTAAATTCCAGAGTGTACAAGCCCAGCCTCTCCATTCTCTCAGCACATGACAGTTGTGCCATCCTGGGAATTAACCTTGTAAACCTACAAATCATGTCAGCACTCCATTCACAGAATGGACTAACTTGTCCAGGACATTATGTGAGACATCAAGAAATTGGGCCACTTCCTGAAAACAAAACTTTCTCTTGCCTTTTTATTGGTATATTCTTTTTTTTTTAACTCAACATTTATTGACATAACAAAATACATATACAGACAAAACGAAGAGACACAGAAAAGACAATCGCAAAATGACATTATTGGTATATTCTGTACACTACTTTATAAAAATATTAGAGGATACCATTTCTTGACATTCCACTACCCATTACATTAAATAGCATTGCATCAAGTTCCATTCATCTTTATATTTTAGATCTTGTACAACAGATCTCACCCCTCAGCATTATCAGTTCATTGGAGGATGTGATTCGGGCTCTTGTAAATGTGGTTGGACATGCAGTTTCGAAAATCAAATCAAAGGAATAACATGTTAAAATAGAGAATAACTGGAATTAATATTGTGCTCATGTCACTCAATCAATTGTTGACATTGAAAAGTTTAGAATGTAAAATACACTAGAAAGGAAAATTAAAAGTCTGTATCCAGAAATTCAATGCGACATTTTTTGTGATAATGGATAATGTTTGCTTTGATGTTCAAGGTCAATTGGCAGCAGGAAGCAACCTGCAAAATTGTTAATCTACGCCAGATATATACTGAACATGCGATAAACATTCAACAGGTCAGGCAGCACCCTTAGAGAGAGAAACAGGGTTAATATTTCAGAGAGATCACCTGTTAATCAGGACAAAGGAAAGTTAGACACCAAACTTGTTTTAAGTTCTCATATTTTCTCATGAATCAGGTCATTTGGTGCATTGCGACTATGCCAAGTCTCAGAGAGTTTTCCTCACCCTCATGCCACCACTGAGCCTACTCTCCTTCACATACTCATCAACTCCCCTCAGTTCCAGTCATCCAGTGACACTGGGTGTAACTCTCATCATATTTTTGAGTGGAATCGGAGAAGTCGGGGAAATCCATGTGGTCACAGAGAGAATGTGCAAGCTTTGCTAGCGGCACTACCTGTTAAACCAATTAGCCGACCTCCTCCAAAATAATGCCACATCATTTTTCTCCATCCATTTGATGGACATACAGGTCACGTAAGCAGCACAACACCATCACATGGACGTGGCAGTCTAGAATGTGCTTCCACCTCTCTGGTGCAGTATGAAAAGAAAATGGACAGTTAACGTTCCTTGTCAAGGCCCCCCGACATCTGGACTGAGGGTGGAGGGGAGATAACCAGTATAAAAAGGTGGGGCAAAAGCTGGAAAGCAGTTGGTGGATCGAAGTGAGAAGGGATGGATTGGTGGATAGACTCAGGTGGTGGTGGAGATAGCAATAGAGACTGGAACATGATCAGTTGAGGTAACCAGGGAATGCAGATGGGGACGTGGGACAAGTAAAGGAGGTAGGGTGTGAAGATGGGAACAATGGGGTGGAAGGGACCCCAATGAGAAGAGTGGGTGGGTGATGGGCCGATGGAGTGGATGGGAAGGAACTGGGTGAGAGGCGGTAGGGTGTTTGAAGGGTATGTGAGGGAGGATCTCGGTAGATAAGGAGGGAGGCAGAGACAGAGGGGAAGCACATTACCTGAACTAGAGTACTCAATAATCATTCCGTCAGGCTGTAGACTACCCAGGGGGGATACGAGGTGCTATCCCCAAGTTTGCATTTGGTTTCACCTTAAATGGTCTCACCCTAGCGGTGGTGAGAGGTCAAGGCAGACCTCCTCACCTGGATCCAGCGTGCCACCTCTTACCCCACCTCTTTATACAGGTACTTCCTCTCTACTCTTTGTCCAGTTGGAGGGTCTTGACCAGAAACATTGACCATCCATTTCCCTCCACAGATACTGCCTGGCCCGCTGATCCTCCAGCTGTTTATTTTTTGTTCCAGACCTCAGCAGCTGTAGTCCCCGGGGTCTTTGTTTTACTTCCTTTCAATTGTGACGTTTATTTCTAAAGATAGACACAAAATGCTGGAGCAACTCAGCGGATCAAGCAATATCTTTGGAGAAAATGGATAGATGACTTTTCAGGTCAAGACCCTTCTAAACCCAGTTCAAATGAATGTCATCATTCTCCCAGTACTGGGAATATAAATCTGGAAAGTAAACTCAGCATGAATAGATACAGAGTAAAGCTACATCTACAAATACTTCCAAGGCACGTTAAAGATCGATTTTGGATCCCAAGTCCAAGGAACAGCCTACTGCATTTTCTGGTCCTTTTGATGGAATGAGGTCTAGGAGAAAGGGAAGGTTTGATGAACGGTAATTGTCCATCATAAGTTTGAGGCCAGGAGAACATGATGATCAAGAGAGGGCCATGTTAAATTACCCTTGTTCTCTCCACCCCTTGTCTTTCTTTGCATTATAAAATATGCTTTCTTGATTCTGAAGAAATGTCATCGGCTTGAAACATTAACTGTTTCTCCCCCCCAGATGACTTGTTTATAGCATTCCAATTTCTATTTCAGATTGCCAGCACCTGAAGCTCTTTTAGTGTTTAGGTTTCTCACCCATGCTTCCTGCTTTGCTGAGCAAAGGTTTGGGCGAGTGATCCAGCACAAAACTATGAAGTATTTTAACAAACAAGCAAGGGACCAAGGAGGAAAGGAATCATAACAGAAGTCCAGAGAAGGAATAAGGAAGGAATATTTAGCTCCACGAGTCTGATCTGCTGTTCAGAAAGACCCCCCCCCCCCCCTCCCCTCTGTAAGTCCATGGCCGAACTGATTTTTGGTTTCATCTCCACTTTCTTTCATGATCCCCATAAATCTTTATTCTGCTATTGCACAAAAATCCACCTCAACTTTGTAAATATTTAATGACTTACAGTTGCCTGGAGTAGAATATTCCACAGCTCTGAGAGGAACAAAAATTCCTATCTCGAGGCTATGCCTCTTGGTTCCAGAGCCCCCACCAAGTGTGTTACATTTCAGAACTTCATAAAGATTACCGGAGTTGCGAGCACCAATCCTGTTGAGTCCTTTTGGGATTTAATTGCTTCACATGTTTCAAAATATAAAAGAATATGGACCTTATCTTTCTGAATCAAAATAATAATAAATGAACAGGAAGGAAATTGGGAAAAATGGACAATTCCGAGGTTAGACTGGCCCTAGAATCTTGTGACTTTGCACGTCGATCTATCCATGTAAACCCAACTAGTACACACAAACCTGGACCATAGTAAAAAACATTCAAGCTCAGGTAAAGAAATGGCCTGAAAGTAGGAAATATTTACATGCATTGACTACAGAGACCTATATACTTCCTATTTCTGGTGAGGTTATGATCACAACAGGATGCAGGGAGCAGATTATATGTAAATCTGCCTCATCAACCCCAACAAGAGATTGAAGATTCCTGCTCCTTCCACCTGTTCGAAGCCGCCTAACTGCTGATCCAACTTACAACACGTTGCTCCAACAAAATACCAGAAATATTGTGAATGGTTTCAAACTATCTTGGGGCAATATTACTTTTCAAGAGTATAAAGCAAGATCTCTACAATCTGAAGCAAAATTAATTACATTTTTACTTATCATGTGATTAGCTGCAGTGCCGAATATTATTTAATATTCATGGATGTAGATCACCTTGATTAGCATAATTAAATACAAAATCGGTACATCAAGAGGATGCATTTTCAATTTTAACCATTAAGGTAATCTGGTCAAAAAGACTAGCGGCCTGTTATTGAAAATACCCAATTTACATTTGTAGAAAAGAATGGAACGACAACAAAAAATATCGATGGTTTCTATGAAGGACAATTGGTGCCTGCCCTATAAAATTATACTTAACATTGAACATGCAACTTTAGTCCCATGTGTTTCAACTTAGGGTTAGTGGAGTTGCACCTTGCTACAAAACACCAAAGTCCACCTCTCAGGTCATCCCCACAATGACACTTTGTTGCTGCCTCAGGCTTATGCACTGTCACAAGTCAGCTGCTTTCATGCGACTATTGACTGTCGGTCTCTTACCTCAGTGTGTCTCAGATGTAAGGCATTGTATTCCTTTTTCATCTCTGCCTCCCGCTCTTCCAGTCTGGTAACTGCAACGACAGCACAAAGCTGAATGAGACTCGTATTAATTGGATTCGATATAAAGAACCCCATCTAACAAAATCACACTGCATCTAGAAATCAGACGGATTTTAAGAATTAAATTCACGATGGGTGGGAAACAGATGAACAGAAACTGAACCTATTCCTCATGACACAGAAGGCTGCCGTTCACCCCTTCAGTTCCGTGACATCTCCCAGCAAAGTAACCCCATCAGGCCCAATCCTTTGTCATTTTCCTGTATCCCTGGAACTTACTACCTCTCACATGTCCATCTACTCCCATTGATTCTTTAGCAATTAACCTACACTAAGGAAATTCACGCTAACCAATTAACCTACCAGCACTTCTTTCAAATGTGGGAGGGAACTGGGGCACCGGATGGAAAAACAAGCGATCACAAGGACCAGCACAACCTGAAAGGCCCAGAGATCACATTGACACCCTCTTGCTGTCCCTGTGGGGAAACAGCACTGTCTTGCAATGGCAAAAATGTAAAGATCGCATGGATGATTTACAAAATTGTTCATCCCTGTCAGGCGTAAAAGTAAAACAGGGATGGCGGCTCAACCGTGCCTAACATGGGAAATTAGTGTTAAATCCAAGTAAAGAGCCATATAAATTGGCCAGAGGAAGCTGCCAACAGGAGGACTGGGAGAAATTTAGAATTCAACAGAGGAGGACAAAGGGGTTAATTAAGAGGGGGAAAATAGAGCATGAGAGAAAGCTTGCGGGGAATATAAAAACTGACTGTAAAAGCTTCTCTAGATATGTGAAGAGGAAAAGATTAGTGAAGACAAATGTAGGTCCATTACAAGTCTGAAACAAGTGAATTTGTAATGGGAAACAAGGAAATGGCAGACTAGTTAAACAAGTACTCTGGTTCTGTTTACACTAAGGAAGACACAAACATACAATCTCCCAGAAATACTAGGAGACCGAGGATCTGTAGGGAGGGAGGAACTGAAGGAAATCCACATTAGTCAGAAAATGGTATTGGGTAAACTATTGGGACTGAAGGCAGATAAATCCTCCTGACCTGATGGTCTGCCTTCCAGAGTACTCAAGAAGGTGGCTCTAGAAATCATGGTTGCATTGGTGATCATTTTCCAATGTTCTTTAGACTCTGGATCAGTTCCTGTGGACTGGAGGGTAGCTAATGTAACTCTGCTTTTTAAGAAACGAAGGAGAGAGAGTGAATTATAGACCAGTTAGCCTGACATCGGTGGTGGGGAAGATGCTTGAGTCGATTATGAAAGATGTAATAGTAGCACATTTGGAAAATAGTGACAGGATCGGTCAAAGTCAGCATGGATTTATGAAGGGGAAATCATGCTTGACTAAACTTCTAGAATTTTTTGAGGATGTAACAAGTAGAATAGATAAGGAAGAGCCAATGGATGTGGTGTATCTGGACTTTCAAAAACACTTTGCAAAGAGTAGGAATTAACGGGTTCTTTTCAGAATGGCAGGCAGTGACTATTCCTGCTATTGAGGGAGTGCAGCGTAGGTTTACAAGGTTAATTCCCGGGATGGCGGGACAGTCATATGCTGAGAGAATGGAGCGGCTGGGCTTGTACACTCTGGAATTTAGAAGGATGAGAGGATATCTTATTGAAACATATAACATTATTAAGGGTTTGGACACGCTAAGAGGCAGGAAGCATGTTCCCAATGTTGGGGAACTCCAGAACGAGGGGCCACAGTTTAAGAATAAGGGGTAAGCCATTTAGAATGGAGATGAGATGAAACACTTTTGCACACAGAGAGTTGTGAGTCTGTGGAATTCTCTGCCTCAGAGAGCAGTGCTGGTCACTTTCAAGAGAGAGCTAGATAGGGCTCTTAAAGATAACGGAGTCGGGGGATATGGGGAGAAGGCAGGAACTGGGTACTGATTGGGGATGATTAGCCATTATCACATTGAATGGCAGTGCTGGCTGGAAGGGCCGAATGGCCTACTCCTGCACCTATTGTCTATTGACTAATTGGGTGCCGCAAGGCCCAGTACTGGGACCCCAGTTATTTATAATATATATTAACGATTTAGACGAAGGAATTAAATGTAACATCTCCAAGTTCACAGATGAAACAAAGCTGAGTGGCAGCGTGAGTTGCGAGGAGGATGTTATGAGGCTGCAGGGTGACTTAGATGGGTCGGGTGTGTGGGCAGATGCCGTATAATGTGGATAAATATGAGTTTGTCCACTTTGGTAGCAAGAACAAGGCAGATTATTATCTGAATGGTGTCAGATTAGGAAAAGGGGAGGTGCAATAACCATATAACAATTACAGTCACTGAAAGTAAGCATGCTCGACCCTTCTAGTCCGTGACGAAACATAATGGCCCCTAGTCCCATATGCAAGCGCTCAGACCATAGGAGCCTCCATTCCCTTCCCATCCATATAACTATCCAATTTACGAAGGACTAAATTTTAAACCGAACCGTGCCTCCACACTTTCAATGGAAGCTCTTTCCACACAGCTAACCACTTTCTGAGTAAAGAAGTTCCCCCTCATGTTACCCCTAAACTTCTGTCCCTTAATTCTCAAGTCATGTCCCCTTGTTTGAATCTTCCCTACTCTCAGTGGGAAAAGCTTTTCCACGTCAACTCTGTCTATCCCTCTCATCATTTTAAAAACCTCTATCAAGTCCCCCCCTTAACCTTCTGCGCTCCACAGAATAAACCCCTAACGATTGTTTTGAAAAAAAATCTGCATTTCTCTTTAACTTAGTTGCCTTAAACCCAAGAAAATTCTAGTAAATCTCCACCATCTCCTAACTCCACCACATGAGGTCTCTCGCTGCTACAACCAAAGACTCAGGGGAAGCTATGGGATGGTAACATCAACAAGAGTAGGCAGATTGAACTGGGTGACATTAACGTGATGGTGAAACAGCATAGACGTAATGGAAAAAGACTGAGACAGTGGCATTTGCAACAAAATGCATCCGAATGGAAAGTATACAACCAAATCCAATTTTAATAAAAGGTGATAGTGGATGTTGGATGGATTTCCATCTGTTAGCTGTCAATTAGTATCAAATGAGCAAAAATCTAAATTTAAAAAATACTGTCTATCCAGATCACGACCAAACAGAGCTGGGAAGGGTGCTGAGCTCAAAACCAATGCAATGACAGCAAAAAAAACTACAGTATGTTTGGTGAGCATCTTTGACAAAGCAAAATGGCACAAGTTGCTTCATGAGAGCAGGACTGAACTAGACAGGATATTAGAAAAGGATGGCAAGTGTTAACGAGTGGAAAGAGAGATGGCGCAGTGGAGAGGAATTAGAATCAGGTTTCCAAAGCTTAATGTCGGCAGCAGAAACCAGTGGCAGAGCAATTAGATTCCTGTAGGGAGTTGGAAGCAGGTGTCTCGGAAACAAGACACAAAGGTGGAGGCTACAAGGTAATAAATACCTTTGAAACAAGGAGGAAAATTTAAAATCATGACATTTCCACTGGAGCAATGGATAGGTCAGTGACCGTAGGAATAAATGGCGACAGCATCTTGGGACAAGTTCGGATGACCTCAACTTTACAGAAACTACAGTACATGTGCCAAATACAATTGGAAGAGTGAAGACAGAACACAAGTCTGACATGGATTGTACAGAGGTCTAGTCGGAGGCTCAGAGGGGATCGAGCCTTCTCTGTTGCTGCTCCGGCACTCTGGAACACCCTGCCGTTGCACATCAGACAGGCCCCCTCACTGTCCATCTTCAAATCCAGTGTTAAAACACATTTGTACTCCCTGGCTTTTGACCAGCCTGAGACTTGGCTTCTGTTTTTGGTGCCTTTTTTCTATGTTTCTATATTTTACATGTCTTTTCCTACTATTTCTTTTGATTGTTATTTTTGGTGTGTATTAACTTTTTTGTCAATGATTAGTGACGTACAGCACTTTGTTGCAGCTATGTTTGTTTTTAAAGTGCTCTATAAATAAAAAAATTATTATTATTATATTATTATTATTTATTATTATTAGTAGCAGTATTATAGTGCATAGCAGAGGAGCTGAATAGAAAGGAATCAGGTTGTATTATGGAAATTGACATAGGCAAATTTAGTATTGACTAGTAGTCATAAAATGGAGTTGAGAACAATAACCAAAGCAGCAGCAGATGAAACAAGGTCCCATTACATATTATGTCAGATTTGGCATGGAATGGATAACCAATTGGCAAACAATTTATTTTCTTACTAACAACCTCACCTCTGTTATCAGAATTCTAATTTACACCAAGTCCTGTTCACCCATCATTCCTGCACTGCTGATATTAATTGCTTCATTTTTAAATCTCTTCCCTATTTTTAAATATCCTCCGCATCTCATTCTATCCTGTCCATAATGTCTTCCAACCTTCATAATCCTCCGTGATACCAGTACTCCCATTGTCCATATCTAATTGTGATTCTGTCACTGGATGGATTTTCATCAGTGGTGGCTTGTCTCTCAGTATCAAATGTTGCAAAACCTACCTGAATCGTCGTTGAGAATCTGCCCCAGGCCGTGTGCGCGATTTTGGCGCTGTTTAGAGGGGGCGGGTTTAAAACGCGATTTTTACTAGGCTGTTCCAATCGAAGATGTTCAGCCTAGTAAATCATTAACGAAAAATCGCTGCAAGACCCCGTCGCAAAAGGTATTATTAGTTTTTATGGCCTTGTATAATAGTTATAATAGTTTAAAAATCACTCTCTAAACCCGCGACCTCTCGCAGCCCCAGGGTTTATAAAGCAAACAATTAAAGGTATGTACCTTATTTTTACAGCAGAAACCAGTGGCAAGAACCCTGTCTATAGAGTTTTCTATAGCGAGTAGCTCAGCAGGGTCTCTTTATAGACCCACAGGTACTTTACAAGGCATTTGAAATACCTTTCCAGCGCAATGTGAAACGTTCTAAACCAGACGTGTTCACAGGAACCCAATGGAAAGCTGAGTTTAAAATGGGAGTTAATTTACAGCAATTGAACACTAAATTCCTTCCATTTGGCCTATAAATTGATGCCAAATGAGATTGGAAAAATCATGTTTTTATTGTGAATTAGTGGTGAATATTATTTGGACAGCTTAGGGCTGAATAAAATGTTAATCATTTATTAAGAAATGGATAGATGTTTAGTTCTAATAATTGAAGTTTGAAATTTGCTACACTTGGGTAACTAACTAATTATATGCTTTAATTTCAGGTCATCCAAGTAAGATTATTTTATATTTGTTTCAGAATGCTTCAATCTACGATAACTGAAAATTCCATTCAGTTCTCTTAATTTTTAAGAAGGTTATGGCCTTTTGACAGAATTCGCGATCACAGCTTTTCCTGTTATGTCCATCATTCCTGCAATGGGATATTAAGATGCTTCATTTCCGAGTATGAAAATCTTCCATAATTTTTTAATATACTCCGAGATATGAAAGTGTCCATTAGGTGTCAACCTTCAAACTTCCGTTTTATGCTTTATCTGATGGTCCATATAAATTACAGACTGGCACTGATTTTTTATTTCTCAAAATTTTGGCTGGTTGCTACTGTCAGGACCACAAACACTAGAATTACCTCCCTCAACCTTTCTTCCTCTCTAACCAAAAATTAAAATTTGGCCACTTTGCACAAATATCTTTTCAAAATGTAGTTTTGGTTTAGAGATACAGCATGGAAACAGGCCTCTCGGCCCACTGAGTTCACGTCGACAAGCGATCCGCATACACTAGCACTATCCTATGCACGGGACAGTTAACTATTTTACCAAGACAATGTACGTCTTTGGAGTGTGGGGGGAAACCGGAGATCCCGGACAAAACCCAAGCAGGTCACTGGGAAAGCGAACAAACTCCGTACAGGTAGGACCAGTAGTCTGGATCGAACCAGGGCACTGAAAGGCAGTGCAGAAATGGAGGGTTATGGATCATGTCCAGGTGGATGCGATTAGTTTAACTTGCCATCATGTTCAGTGTGGGACAAAGGGCCTGTTCCTGTGCTAGACTGTTCGATGTTCAGTGTTAAAGGGTTTGTTGACAAACATTGTATGATAATAGCTCCTGTGTGGCACCTTGGAATCATGAACTAAGATCAAGGTTATACATTATTACAAGTTGGAGTTGCCAAGTTAGGGTTCTCTTTACAGCCTTCTATTGAAAAACACATTTAAACTTAATAATAATAATAATAATAATAATAAAGCAGCATCTCTGAAGAACATGAATTGCTAATGTTTCGGGTTAGGGCTGTTCTCCAGACTGATTGAGCTCATGGAAAGAATGGCGGGGGGGTGAAGAAAGCTAGATGAGAGGAGGGGCAGGACAAAGCGTGGCGAGTGATAGATGGATACAGGCGAGAGGGATTTTTGATATGCAGATGTTGGACAAAGGCCAGAGATGAAGAGACAAAGGCTTGAGATAAGGATAGAAAAGTTGCGAAATAGGCAGCAATTAGAAGGAACTGCAGATGCTGGAGAATCGAAGGTAGACAAAAATGCTGGAGAAACTTAGCGGGTGCAGCAGCATCTATGGAGCAAAAGTTGCCTATTTCCTTCGCTCCATAGATGCTGCCGCACCCGCTGAGTTTCTCCAGCATTTTTGCCTACCTTATAAAACAACCTTCATCTGTATTCACCCATCACTCGCCATGCTTTGTCCTGCCCCTCCTCTCTTCCATCTTTCTCTTCCCCCCACCACAATCAGTCTTCAGGGTCCCGACCCAAAATGTTCTCCAGAGCTGCTGCCTGACCCGCTGAGTTACTCCAGCACTTGCGGTCTTTTTCTGTGAACCTGCTCCTCCAGTTTCTTGCTTCTACATTTAAACTTACGCTGGTCGGCGTAGTTCTTGGACTTGAGCTCCAGCTGTCTGCTCTGCAGCTCCAGAGATTCCACGTGTGTCTGAAGGTCCTTCTTCTCCTGTTCCAGCGCATCTTCAAACTCGATAAATTTCTATATACACACACACAAAAAAAGTACGGTGAAACAATGTTGAGTATACGAGAAGCTCCATACAAATGATTAAAGCTTTTATTGAGCAAAAGGAATGATGCAATGAGGTTGCTACTTCGTGTCCCTAGGTGGCATAGTGCCAGTCAATTGTTTGTGTCCACTAGAGTGCCAACCTGTGAGGCACTCTTTAAGACAGCTGATGCTTAGTTTTATGTGTCTCCTGGACAAGTCAGAGAACCACATAATTGAAGCCTTAGTCAGCCCTCTGAAAAGCTGCTATAGATTCACTTTTAGGCTAAGATGGCATTGGTGCAATAGCTTATATATATTTTAGGCTAATATGCAATTTCTTAATGTATCTTTGTAATTCTTTGTACTGTTTGATGTGTATATGGACCTGTGTCTGAAATAAAGCTTTTTTAATAATAATAATAATAATAATAATAATAATAATAATAATAATATATTCAGGTTGCTTTGCTTCATCCAAAAACAACACATTGATTTCTTGAAATCACGCATCAAATATTTAAAATGAAATTAAAAACTCTTTCCCCACCAGAGAGAAGTATCTACTGAATAACACGTGCTCCCATGGTAACCACACTGCCATTCATGACGAAAAGGCCGGAACCAATTGAAATATTTCCCACATGCACAACTGGGACAGCATTAGCTCCATCTTTTTTTTAAACAAACAGCTATTATGGAATGCCCACACTGCCTCCATAACATGACAACGGAACTATTAAGAAACTATTAAGAAGAACTATTAAGAAGAATTGAAGAACGACACAGTGGTACAGCGGTAGTGTTGCTGCCTTACAGAGCCAGATACCCTGATTCAATCCTGACTACAGGTGCTGTCTGTACGGAGTTTGTACGTTCTCCCCGTGACTGCGTGGGTTTTCCCCGGGTGCTCCGGTTTCCTCCCACACTCCAAAGACGTACAGGGTTGTTAGGTTAATTGGCTTTGGTAAAGACTGTAAATTGTCCCTAGTGTGTGTGTGTGTAGGATAGTGTTGGTGTGCGGGGACCACAGGTCAGCGCGGACTCAGTGGGCCGAAGGGCCTGTTTCCGCGCTGTTTCTCTGTCTGAACTAAACTTAAACTTAAACTATTAAGAAAAAAATTGAAGCATTTCTTTTAACATTCTGAAATGACAGAAAACAAGTTGGAAAAGGGGCTTTTGATTGTACAATATTTGGCAGAATTGTTCACAGAACAAATGTACTCTTCTTACTTAATGTGATTTAGTTGCCAAGAGTACATTAGCAAATATGATACAGTGCTTTAAAGAATGGAAATATAAATACATACTATAAAGTGTTTTATATAATGAATTGTACATATGCCAAATGATTAAAATAATTAATTACCAGTCATGTGCTGAACCTACTTTATATTCTTGTAACTTCTTGCGCGTCAATATCATTGACATTAATGCGATCAACGTTGGAGATATGATCTATATTTTGGTAAACTAAACCCATGTAAATAGAGAATATGCAGCTGTGATCTTAAGAGAGAAATCCAGATTTGGTAGTTGCTACGTCGCACAGATGGAATCTTAACTCAATATTCACAATTGGCTCAGTGTCAGTCAGACTTTCAAAATGACACAAACAAGCCACTGCAAACATGGAAAATTTGATATAAAATCAGAAGCACTTCAAATAAAATCTCACTGTCCACAGCAAAACCAACAAAACCCAGTTACCTGATTGCTACTTCCTTAATTTACATCCTGCCACTCTTCCGGTCTGAAAAATCTTGTAGCTAAAGATAAAATTGATTTATGATCCAACCTGACCTTCTGTGCACCCCTGACGTCAGCTGCCTTGACTACAGGTTCTAAATCTTCTCCCTAAATGTTTCCTCCCGTTTAATGTACTTAAAGGCACTGTTTACAATTGCTTGGCTGATATGTTATTCTATAGGTTGGTGATTTTATTTCACAAGGTAAAGACATTAAGCTGACATTTGTGATGCTCCTAAAAGAGCCTGCAAGCACCCAGTTGCTGGTTACTTTGACAAAAAAGAATCAGTGCTTGGAAGAGAGAAAAAAAGATCAAAGTCCACTGGAGTAAATTTGTTTAGCTTTAGTTTATACAAAGTAAAAACTTAACTTGATCGTTACACCTTTTTTGCAAGCTTTCTAGTTCTAAAAATTAAGATCATTACTTTTAAGTTTGTGGGTATCATTTTTCATTTTTCCACAATTTTTTTTTAATTTCCAGCAAGATATCAGTTGAGCAGAGGACTACACGCATGGCCCTATATTATTCTGCCACACGTTAACAAAATCAATTTGAAACCTGCTATTCTAGTATTTCAGCTTCTTGCAACAAATTTCAAACACGGTAATTCCCTGTAATGCAGCCGTCTATGATGTAATGAAATGCAATCTCAGAAGAGTTGGAACATTAGCAATGAAGAGTAGAAATGTGTAGGAAGGAACTGCAGATACTAGTTTAAACCATAGACACAAAGCTAGAATTTCATTGTCCGTAACTCATTTTCACCTAGCCCCCAGCTAACAATGTTTCCTTTATCATTGTTACTATTTTGCATATCTTTAATTCATTTGTTCTCTGTCTCTCTATATCACCGTCTATATCTCTTGTTTCTCTTTCCCCTGACACTAATGGCCCTGTCCCACTGTTCGAGTTCATACAAATGCTCTCCAGAGTTTAAAAAAAAATTAAACTCATGGTAAGCACAAAGAATGAACGTAGCGGGTACGTCGGTGCTCAGGGACGTCTCTTAGCGGCTCGTAACGCTAATGGCAGGTACTCGGGAAACGCTGTAAGCTCGGGAAGACTCATGAAGATTTTTCAACATGTTGAAAAATGTCCACGAGAGCCCCGAGTACCGACGAGCGGCCATTACCGTAAATCTCCGAGTTCGAATCAGGGCAAACTCGGGAGAACTCTTTGAATGAACTCGTACAGTGGGACAGGGCTTTTAGTCTGAAGAAGGGTCTCAACCCGAAATGTCATCTATTCCTATTCTCCAGAGATGCTGTCTGACCCACTGAGTTACTCCAGCTTTTTGTGTCTAGCAATGAAGTACTATTGGAGTCAGGCTTCCCTTTTCTATATTACACGGAGCTGGAGTAACCCAGCAGGTCAAGCAACATCTCTGGCAATGACCCTACCTCAGACCTGAAATGTCACCCAACAATGTCCTCCATACATGTTGCCCGGCCTGCTGAGCTGAGTTCTACACAAGATTCCAGCATCCGCAGTTCCTTTCAGTAATGTTTTTATATCCCAGTATAGAGTCATGCAACACAGAAACAGGCCCTTTGACCCAACTTGCCCATGCCGACCACCTACACGAGACCTACATATTCACCTAAACCTTAACTTAACAACATCCTTCCTACAGCAGGGTGAGCAAAACTGAGCAAAACTGAACACCAAATGTGGCCTCAACGATGCCTTATACAACTGTAACATACATCCCAACTTCTATACTCAATACCCGGACTGATGATGGCCAATATAGGGTGATTTCACGAAAGGTCACTGGAGCGTAGATCCGCACCCACGTGA
The DNA here is from genome assembly GCF_028641065.1 of Leucoraja erinaceus. Taxonomy (NCBI): domain Eukaryota; kingdom Metazoa; phylum Chordata; class Chondrichthyes; order Rajiformes; family Rajidae; genus Leucoraja; species Leucoraja erinaceus. Next base: position 32,184,994 of record NC_073396.1, read on the forward strand.
CCGAAAATCTCAAGTGGAGGACATGCTATACATCCGGTACATGTTAGTGAATGGGAAAACACGCACTTTCCCACCCGTTAAAAACATCGAAAACGGACAGTTTTTGAGCTGCAATTTACTGTGCCAGTCGGGGTGACCGTGAGGCACAGCTACCTAGATTTTCAGTCCAAAAAAAAGATAGAAACTAAGGTAAATTAAAGAGGGAGCTGAAGGTGCCAATCCAGCGGAAGTGAACAGCGGACATTTGCCGTGGAGATTTAAAGGTCCAAAATATCGGGAATTATCGCGTTTGCTCGCTGCATTTCATCAATAAAGATAAAAAAGTCAATAATGCCTTACTTTTGATGAAATGCAGCGAGCAAACGCGATAATTCCCGATATTTTGGATCTTTAAATCTCCACGGCAAATGTCCGATAAGCATTTCCGCTGGATTGGCACCTTCAGCTCCTTCTTGAATTTACCTTAGTTTCTATCTTTTTTTTGGACTGTAAATTTAGGTAGCTGTGCCTCACGGTCACCCCGACTGACACAGTAAATTGCAGCTCAAAAACTGGCCGTTTTCGATGTTTTTAACGGGTGTGAAAGTGCGTGTTTTCCCATTCACTAACATGTACCGGATGTATAGCATGTCCTCCACTTGAGATTTTCGGTCACGTGGGTGCGGATCTACGCTCCAGTGACCTTTCGTGAAATCACCCTATAGAAAAATCCTTCTTGACCACCCCATCAACCTGTGACGTTACTGTTAAGGAGCTATGTACCTGTACTCCTAGATCCCTCTGCTCAACAACAGTTCACAGGCCCCAGCCATTCACTGCAAATATGCTCCCTTCATTTGACTCCCCAAAATGCAACACCTCGCACTTATCTGCATTAAATTCCATTAACGATTCCTAGGCCCACGTGCCCAACTGACCAAGATCCTGCTGTCATTTTTGATAACCATCTTCAGTATCTTGGTGTCATCTGCAAACTTACTCATCATGCCTTCTACATTATGATCCATATTATTGATTTAAGCTATAGGCAGCAATGGGCCCAGCACCAATCCCGGAGGCACACAACAAGTCACAAACCTCCAGTCCAAAATACAATCTTCCACCATCACCCTCTGCTTTCTTCCATGAAGCTAATTCTCTATCCAGTCAGCCAGCTCTCCATGGTTCCCATGCCTCCTAACCTTCCAGAGCAGCCTACCATGCAGGATCATATGCTGAAGTTCATATGGATAACATCAACGGCCTAGACCCCACCAACCCTTTTGGTTACTTGTCCAATAAGCTCAGCTTCATAAGACACAATCTCCATGCACAGCGTACAAAGCCATGCTGGCTATCCCGAATCAGCCAGTCTAAATCTAAATGCACATACAACTTATCCCACAGAATACTCTCCAGTAACTTGCCATACACTCAATAAAGTGAAGTGGTCTAATAATCGATTGTATCCATGACCCACTGTATCGTTTTTCCCTTATTCAGTGCATAGAATTTTTACTACCCAAGATTGGCACATTTGTACCTACTCAGTGAAAAAAATCTTTATTATCAAATGCCTAAAAGATCAAATGTTCCAAATATAGAAATCTTTTTGCAGAAGATTAGCACACTCATCTGTAGAAGTTCATTGAGAAAGTTAATGAAGAACCACACACTTCCATGGATTTCAAACTCTGAGCTCCCTCCTCAAGGCATTGATTCCTGAGAGGGTACACAAACAGACGTCTATTTTGCCAGGTACTCTTCATGCATTACTACAGAGCGTAGGTAGAGGCAGCCTACTTTGTAGGCATCACAGCAAATACTTTAAAAGTCAAAGGACCCCCTACTCGACGAACAGTAGCTTCCAACTTGTATTTCAGAATACCAGCCCTATTTGATCTCACAAATTCCTGCAGTTTTGGGAAAAGTCGTTGAAATACTGCTACAATTTTAAAATAACAGATTTGTTGCAAAAGCTTGTAAGATTACACAGTTCTGTGGAAACAAGGTTTTAAGCATAAAAATAATCTTTGCATTGATCCTGGACGGACAGATATGCCACTCTAAAGCAGAGAAATGTTCCACAGCATCACACTGTATGTGCATGGATATCAATAAAAACAGGAGGAACAGCACCTCATATTTCGCTTGGGCTATGAATATCGACTTCTCTAACTTCAAGTAACCCTTGCTTTCCCTCTCTCTCCATCCCTCCCCCAATCTAGTTCTCCGACCAGTCTGACTGACCCTGATTACATTTTATCTTTGTACGCTTTGTTGTCACCTAGCTAACAATCATCTATTCTATTCTCCCTGATCTTCATCCCCTTTGATGTCTCGTTTTCACAATTTACCCTTCCATATCTCTGCGTTTCCCCCTCCCCTGAGTCTGAAGAAGAGTCTTCGCCCGAAACGTCACCCGAAATCGACAAATGTAGGTCCCTTACAGTCAGACAGGTGAATTTATAATGGGAAACAAGGAAATGGCAGAACAGTTAAACAAGTACTTTGGTGCTGTCTTCACTAAAGAAGACACAAACAATCTCCCAGAAATACCAGGGGTCCGAGGATCTAGTGGGAGGGAGGAGCTGAAGGGAATCCATATTACTCAGGAAATGGTGTTAGGTAAAGTGTTGGGACTGAAGGCAGATAAATCCCCAGGGCCTGATGGTCTGCATCCCAGAGTACTTAAGGAGGTGGCCCTAGAAATCATGGACGCCTTGGTTTTCCAATGTTTGACTCTGGATCAGTTCCTGTGGACTCGAGGGTAGCCAATGTAACTCCACTTTTTAAGAAAGGAGGGAGAGAGAAAACGGGGAATTATAGAACAGTTAGCCTTACATCGGTAGTGGGGAAGATGCTTGGGTCGATTATTAAAGATGTTATAGCAGCGCATTTGGAAAACAGTGACAGGATCGGTCAAAGTCACCATGGATTCATGAAGGGAAAATCATGCTTGACTAATCGTCTGGATTTTTTTGAGGATGTAACAAGTAGAATGGATAAGGGAGAGCCAGTGGATGTGGTGTATCTGGACTTTCAAAAAGCCTTTGACAAGGTCCCACACAAGAGATTAGTATGCAAAATTAGAGCACATGGTATCGAGCGTATGGTATTGACATGGATAGAGACCTGGTTGGCAGACAGGAAGCAAAGAGTAGGAATTAACGGGTCCTTTTCAGAATGGCAGGCAGTGACTAGTGGGGTGCCGCAAGGCATGGTGCTGGGACTCCAGTTATTTACAATATATATTAACGATAGATGAGGGAATTAAATGTGACCTCTCCAAGTTTGCAGACGACACAAAGCTGGGTGGCAGTGTGAGCTGCGATGAGGATGCTATGAGGCTACAGAGTGATTCGGATAGGTTGGGTGAGTGGGCAGATGCCTGGCAGATGCAGTGTAATGTGGAAAAATGTGAGGTTATCCACTTTGGTGGCAAGAACAGGAAGGCAGATTATTATCTGAAGAGTCAAAAGTGTTTTATTGTCATATGTCCCAGATAGAACAATGAAATTCTTGCACGCTGCAGCACAACAGAATATGTAATAATAAATAATATAACAAAAACAAAAACTCAGGAAAAAAAACCCCAAACAATAACAGTAATAATAATAATAATAATAATAATAATAATAATAATAATAATAATAATAATAATAGTCTATTGTAGCTCATAGCTTATGAGGTTGTAGTGTTTGTTAGCCCGATGGCTCTAGGGAAGAAGCTGTTCCTGAAGGTACACAAAAATGCTGGAGAAACTCAGCGGGTGCAGCAGCATCTATGGAGCGAAGGAAATAGGCGACGTTTCGGGCCGAAACCCTTCTTCAGCATTTTTGTGTACCTTCGATCTTCCAGCATCTGCAGTTCCTTCTTGAACAAGCTGTTCCTGAATCTGGGCGTTACAGTTTTCAGGCTCCTGTACCTTCTTCCCGATGGCAGTGGTGAGATGAGTGTGTGGCCAGGATGGTGTGGGTATTTGATGATGTTGGCTGCCTTTTTGGGACAGCGACTACGATAGATCCCTTCGATGGTGGGTAGGTCAGAGCCGGTGATGGATTGGGCAATGTTTACAACTTTTTGCAGTCTTTTCCACTCCTGGATTTCAAGTTGCCGAACCAGGCCACAATGTAACCAGTCAGTATGCTCTCTACTGTGCACCTGTAGGAGTTGAAGAGAATCATCTTTGACATACCAAATCTTCGTAATCTTCTGAGGAAGTAGAGGCACTGATGTGCTTTCTTTATGATTGCATCAGTGTGCTGGGTCCAGGAAAGATCTTTGGAAATATGCACGCCCAGGAAATTGAAGTTTTTGACTCTCTCCACCATCGTCCCATTGATGTAAACAGGATTGTGGGTCCCCAACCTTCCTCTTCCAAAGTCTACAATCAGTTCTTTGGTTTTGAAAAAGGGGAGGTGCAACGAGACCTGGGTGTGCTTGTACATCAATCACTGAAAGTAAGCATGCAGGTACAGCAGGCAGTGAAGAAAGCCAATGGCATGTTGGCCTTCATGGCGAGCAGATTTGAGTTTAAGAGCAAGGAGGTCCTCCTGCAGTTGTACAGGACCCTGGTGAGACCGCACGTGGAGTATTGCGTGCAATTTTTGTTTCCTAATTTGAGAAAGGACATTCTTGCTAGTGAGGGAGTGTGCAGCGTAGGTTCACCAGGTTAATTCCCGGGATGTCGGGACTAACATATGATGAAAGAATGGGTCGACTGGGCTTGTATTCACTGGAATTTAGTAGGATGAAAGGGAATCTTATAAAAACACATAACATTGGACAGACTAGATGCAGAAAAAATGTTCCCGATGTTAGGAGAGTCCAGAACCAGGGGATACAGTTTAAGAATAAAGGGTAGACCATTTAGGACTGAGATGAGGAAACACCTCTTCACCCAGAGAGTTGTGAATCTGTGGAATTCTCTGACACAGAAGGCAGCGGAGGCCAATTCACTAGATATTTTCAAGAGAGAGTTAAATTTAGCTCTTAGGGCTAAAGGAATCAAAGGATATGGGAAAAAGCAGGAACGGGCCTACTGATTTTAGATGATCAGCTATGATCATACTGAATGACGGTGCTGGCTCGAAGGGCCTACTTCTGCACCTATTTTTCTATGTTTCTACGTCACCCATTCCTTCTATCCAGAGATGCTGCCTGTTCCGCTGAGTTACTCCAGCATTTTGTGTCTATCCTCAGTGTAAACCAGCATCTGCCGTTCCTTCTTACACAATAGAATCTGCTCATTGTACAAGTAATTTTGTGACCTGATAATTCTGCAAAAAACTTCATCTTTGCATACACAGTCGTTTATATTATGCTGGGTTTGGTTAAGCATTAATAGCAATGACTATTCTAACTGTTAAGTGCACTATGCAAATTTTTCTCTGTGTGGGGCAGCTGTGAAATATCTGCTTTCAAATAATTTGGCCCAATGACCAAAAATCTAACTATAAAAGATTGAGTGCAGTTACTGTTACCATTAAACATTGATTACACCCCCACAAAACCTTACACTTTGGCCATGATCTTTGCAGCCATGACACTTTGGCAGAAGCGGTAGACTGAAGTTCCAAATAATGTAAACATAATCGATCCATCTTTGATATTTTCAATACATTGGAGGCTAGTTCTTAATGCGGGGAAAAAGTACATAAATGGTGCACAACTTTAATAACTTGCAAATTGGTAGGAGGATATAGTGGAGCGATCGTTCCGCTGACTGGTTAGCACGCAACCAAAGTTTTTCACTGTATCTCGGTACACGTGGAAATAAACTAAACTAAACTAGATCCAGTGAATCTCACAACTGGTGCATCTATGCCCCTCCATCATTTGACTTGGGCAGTCTCTCCTCACCAACCAGCACTATCATGTGCAGATTCAACATACTTTGAACAAATTGTTGAATCTGTGCATTAATTACACATTGAACTCACGAGTGGCTGCCTGTCCAACTGTCTATAACAAAAAAGAAATTTAAACGATGGAGTTTTATTGTTTTCAAAAAGTGAATTTGAGTTTGTGCATTATTATTGTGTTTTTCCCTTTCTATCTTAAATCAATTCATTGTTCCTCCTTTTAAAAAAAAACAATCTTATTCCAATTTACCTTCCTTCGGGTTTTTTAAAAATCTATGGTTAAGCAAGTAGCTATAATATATGTTCATAAATTCATGTTCCAAGAGCAGAATATGGTCATTCGGCCCATCAAGTCTACTCCGTCATTCAATCATGGCTGATCTATCTTTCCCCCTCACCCTAATTCTCCTGCTTTCTCCCCATGGCCCTCGACACCAGTACTAATCAAGAATCTCCGTGCCGTCCTGCCATCCACATCGCCATCACCGGCTCACAGTTACAGCAATTTGGACAAAGAACTTACAAGCTGAAGGATATAGAACCGCTCAAAGATAAAGGAGAGAATGTACCTTTAGTCAGACGATGTCGGTGAGATACTATATAAGTACTTTGCAAGGAGAAGGCCATGGAGGACAGTGACATCAGTGTGGGGAATACTAATATGCTCGGGCATGTTAAGGTCAAGAAGGGGGTGGTGTTGGGACTCTTGAAGGGAAGTAAGATGGATAAATCCCCAGGCCATCCACTTCATACTATTGAGAGAAGCATGAGAGGAGATTGTAGGGGTCTTGACGAAGATCATTGTACCCTCTCTAATCACAGGAAAGGTCCCGGAGGAATGGAGAGTGGCCAGTGTTATTCACTTGTTTAAGAAGGGAAGTAGAGATAGTCCATGGAATTCTAAACCATAACGCCTCGTGTCCGTGGTAGAGATGCTAATCGAGGATTCTTCGGAATAGGATTTGCTCACGTTTGGAAATGAATAAGGTAAGAGGGGCAAAGTTTAAAGGAAATAAGCAGGGCAGGTTGTTTTTTTCCTATACAGAGAATGGTGGTTGCCTTGTACAAGCTGTCATGTGTGGTGGAGAAGGCAGATACAATTTGTGAAGCTTATGGATAGGCACATAGATATGCAAGGAATGGAGGAATATAGATCATGTGCAGGAAACGTGATTAGTTTAACTTGGCATCATGTTCGGCATGGACATTGTAGGCTGAAAGGCCTGTGCTTGTACTGTACCATTCCATGTTCTATGTAGCAAATGTCCCACTCTGCAAGATACTCTAGCAAATTCCCACCAAATATATTCAGGAAAGGAACATGAAGACAGGGAACAATAATATGATTGGAGTATTTCAATATTCCCAAGATAATGCAGACAGACCAAAAAATCGGGTGAAATAAAGTGCAGTTCCACTGGTTTCTGAAGGACATTATCTATTCCGAGCTTGTGCATAGCTTGCCCCAGGCTGATAGCTTACATAAAGGATTGAAAGTGAAGGACTGGCACTGAAATATTACAATCTATTCATTTAAACCATGTCCTTGCACAATATTCCACCATCTTCTGTACAATTCCTCTGCAGCTCCATATCCCCCACTTGTCTCTGTATTCCACTCTATCCCTAAATTTATACAAAACAAAGGCATCAGCTATACTTTAAAATTAGTGGACCATCAAAATAATAAATAAAAAAACAGAAAGGAGGCCCCCCCCCCAAAAAATTTTTCAAACCAGCCATAACAGTAATAAATATCAGATCAGGTTCAAGGGCATTATGATTCCTCCAGTTCTTATTTTTGATACCAATCACTTTTACCCAAACACTTTCCTCCCTCCCTGAACCACGTTTACAAATAGAGTCATCAATGTGTTTAATTAACCAAACACGTCACAATTGTAATACCTCTTGATTTAACCTCGATCTCTTCATGAGTGACATGGTGTCGCAGCGGTAGAGTTGCTACCTTACTGCGCCAGAGGCCCTGGTTCGATCCCGACTATAGGCGCTGTCTTTCCGGAGTTTGTATGTTCTCCCGGTGACTTGCGTAGGTTTTCTCTAAATGTGTTAGTACAGCAGGTCGGTACAGACTCGGCGGGCTGAAGGGCCTGTTTCTGCGCTGTATCTCTAAACTAAACTAAATCTTCTGTGGAATTGTTCATTCTATATTTGAACAGATTCCTCACCATCTAAGTAATACTCTCTTTCATAAAAAGATGTGAGGCCTCCATGTTAAAGGAAACAGTAAATGGGGGTACCCCCCCCCCCCCCCCCCCCCCCCAGATGGAACACTGATGTACAGAAGATTTTAGGGTGCAAGCCTATAGCTCCCTGAAAGTGGAAACACAGTCTATAGGGCAGTGAAGGTATACACCACATATGCTTACTTTGGTTGCGTTGTTGAGTATACAAGTCAGGAAACCATGTGTAACACTATGTAAAACTTTGGTTCGGTCACATTTGGAGCATTGTGTTCAGTTCTGCTTGCAGGAAAGATGTGGGAGGCTTTGAAGAGGGGCATGGATGATTCGCAGGGGTATTGCCTCGAGGCGCAGGGGTATTGACTCGAGGCGTAGATAAGTTAGATGGTTCAGTCTTTTCCCACGCTGGAATGCCTGTACTAATGTAGGCCTGCACCTGTGATGGACCTTTCTAGTGTGGGCCTTTACCTGTTTAGTTTAGGGATACAGTGGTGTAAACAGACCACCGACCAGCAATCCCTGCACACTAACACTATCCTACACATACTAGGGACAATTTACATTTATACCCAGCCAATTAACCTACAAACTTGTACGTCTTTGGAGTGTGGGGGGAAACTGAAGATATCGGAGAAAACCCACGCACGTCATCAGAAGAACGTCCAAACTGTGAACAGATAGGTCCCGTAGTCAGGATCAAACCCAGGTCGCTGGCACTGAGAGGCAGCAACTCTACCGTTGTGCCACCCTGCCACCGACAGTGATGTACTGATATACATTCACTCAAAGAAAATAAATAATTTGTATTCACAAAGCACCTTTCAAAACTTCATGGTTGTAATATAGGCATCTGAAATGGACTGTCGAAAGTCTCACACCTGACTTAAGTACTTCAACAGATCGTCACTGACAAGCCCAACATTAATTGCCTAACCCTAATTGGCTTTGGAAAGGTAGTGATGAGTTGCCTCATGACTCATTGCATTCATTCTGGCGAACAACATTGGTTTTGGGTTGCAGTCGCCAGAATTTAGACTTCAGAAGATGAACAAACAGCAGCACATCGAGGTCATTTGGTGTGCAACGTGGAAGAGAAGCTGCAAATGTGAATGTTCCATAATGCTGTTCTTTTATCCATCTTATTGCAGCCCAGGAAAGCAGCTGAGATGCATGTTATAGATGGTGCACATTGCAGCCATGATGCACGAATAGAGGGAACAAATGTTTAGGTGCTGGAGAGGGTGCCCAGCCAGCAGGCTGCTTTATGGCTCTGTCCCATGGTACCAGCTCATTCCAAGAGTTCTCCCGAGTTTGCCCTGTGTCGAACTCGGAGATTTACGGTAATGGCCGCTCGTCGGTACCCAGGGACATTTTTCAACATGTCTTCCCGAGCTTACCTGCCATTAGCGAGTCTTCCCGAGTACCTGCCGTTAGCGTTAGGAGCCGCTAAGAGACGTCCCCGAGCTCCGACATACCCGCTACGTTCATTCTCCGTGCTTACCACAAGTTTGATTTTTTTTTTAACTCGGGAGAGCTCTTGGAATTAACTCGTACCGTGGGACAGGGCCGTTATCCTAGATGGTGTTAATCTTCATATTATTGCAGGAGCTCTACATCCAGGCATACATATTACAACACACTTCTGAGCTGTGCCTTGTAGATGGTGAAAAGGCTTTGGGGTTTCAGGAGGCGCGCATCTCCTGTCACAGAACATCCAGCCTCTGACCTGATCTTGTTGCCATGTTATTTATGCGTTTGGTCCAGTCTGGTCATACGTTGATGCTCCAGGAGACAGAAGACCCAATACAAGTCCACCACCAATTTTCCAGCACCCTTGGTTCCAGAGCCTTTCTGGATTATCCGTCTGGTCGGACCAACAGACGTCACGGCCTCCGAGAGGAGTCCAACAGCAACAGCCAAGGCCGCCGAGATACCGGTTTTCGCAAAATCAGCCGCGGTAGTTGGCTAAGGGAACAGATCTGCTGGCTCTGGCAGGGCCGGAGTTAGAGGGCCCCGGCCACAGAGGGCAATTGGATCGGAAGTCCGGATGAAGTTGAGATCGGCTGCCTTCCCCGGTCTTGGCACCACATTTTCAAGGGGACTTCCAAATGGGGGGGGGTTCAAGTGAATGCTCGTAATTTTGTCCGGATTAAAGGAGATGCCAGACCACCAGCTGCCAGAAGATCGGCGGTGGACCTTTAATGGTAATCTTACTGAACATCAGCAGCAGAAAACAAAACTGCAAAAGGTTAGAAACACTTGAGAAAGATCACTATCCAGCTTGTGCCGTGGAGATTTGTCACTGGGAAGCCTGTGCCTGAATCTGGCTTCAGTCCCCGAGGCTCTGCAAATGGAATTGAGCCTGATATGGCCATCGATGGATGTCCTTTTCAGACATGACAAAGAGAACTTTGAAAAGTGGCTAAAGATAGATGGGCCTGGGGTAGAGTGAATGTGGAAACTTGCGCAATTATGTCCTGTTGCTGGGACGACCGACCCCAATGAATTCTTTGTGGAATTCTTTGCCACAGAAGGCTGTGGAGGCCAAGTCAATGGATATTTTAAGGCAGAGATAGATAGACTGTTGATTAGTATGGGTGTCAGAGGTTATGGGGAGAAGGGCAGGAGAATGGGGTTAGGGGGGAGAGATAGATCAGTCATGATTGAATGGCAGAGTCGACTTGATGGGGGGCTGAATGGCCTAATTCTGCTCCGATCACTTTTGACCTAATGACTTTTGTTTGAGGTATGACTCTGATCATAGAAACGTTTCCCCTTACTCATTCGTTGAAGTCAATTTTACCAAGTATCCCTCATAGTCAAACCCAGAGGTTGAGGATAGTTACTCTCAACTCGCGTCTAGAATATAGCCCTTTCTTTCACATTTGGACCAAGGCTGGCAGTAACAGCACACACCAGACCACAAATCACAGGCTACAGTAGAACATTGTATAGATGGATCACAGCAAGTCATGGGATACCCAGTTCTGAGCATCCATCTGACATCTGGTTGAATTCCAAAAATCGATTCCTCCTAATGGATAAATCAGACCAATTCATAACAAGTTGGTCTCCATTTGAGGTCTTTTTAGAATCTTATGGTGCAACACAATTGTAAAACCTAACTGTTTCAGGACTGGAGGACGGTTGGTCAAGACTATAAACAATGATCTCCTTACCTTTTTTTTAATTTATTTTTTATTTTTATGTCTTATTCTCTTTTTTCTATTTTCTTTTTCTCAACTTTCTTCACTCATTCGTCTTTTTTCTTTTTCTTCACACACTATATATCTCACGCCGTTCTATCCTTTACTATCTCATTTCTTTTTCTTATTCTAATCTTTCTTTAATATAACAAAAAAAATAAGAAGCTGTACATAAAATGTATTATGAAAATATATATTAGGCACTTTGGTGCCATATGATTAAAAAAAAAAAAATGAATTCCAAAAATAACACATTAGCAAAGAGTGAATTCCTTGTGAGAATTTTTTGCACATCTTGCTACAGTAGTTAGTTTTGAAACACCAGTGGCTGCGGAAACAATGCCAAGCAACTTGGAGAATGTGAAAGAGTGGATCCTCAACAATACAAGAACAATTTCTCCTGCTCCACACAAGGAGAAGTTAAATATATGTAATGCTGAAGAAAAATAAATAAATTCCACTATTAAACATAAATGAAATTAACAATCTATTTGAGGACATTTTCAAAGACACTGCACTGATACAACTCAACATTTGTTTTGAGGCTCCGCACAGGACAACTATACTGGTTTTGTTAAAGTTAGCAAACCATTCTCTCCAGGAAGAAATTAATATTTAATGTTGTATAATGTCATGCATCAGCTCTAAAACCAATCTTTCTGCACAGCACTGTAATATAAATCCCTTTAACTCTCAGAAGGCCATTACATCATTACACAGAGCAGTACTTCTAACATGGGTGTGAACGCACAGACAATGAAGGTGCGCTCAGCTGCCATTTTCTTTAACATTCAGCAACATCAGGGGAGCCGTGTCTGCTTTGCTTTCAATCTTAATCCTTGTTGCATTCACACTGAATAAACTCCCAGGACACCCTCTGCTGGGAATGCTGACTAACTGTCACCCGGAAAAGACAAGTGACGCAAGATAAAACGGTTCAGCAGTTACAGTAGTTGCATCGAAATGCAGTCGCTTTTGTTCCGAGGATATACGTGTGTTTCTGTGTGTCAGTCTGATGAATTGCAGGGTTCTCCTTTACAATCCATGCAAGATATTTAAGATTTTGCCATATTTGCATTCATTCTATACAATGACGTGTATTATTCAAAACACAGGAGTTTCCTCTTGCTTTTATTTCTGAAGTGCGAATGCTAGGCGGTAAATAAGTAAACACGCACTACAATGAGCATGAAAATAACCTTAAAGACTTCTTTGCTCAGTAGGATACTAATGTAGGATTGAGCTCATTCCCAGTATTCAGGCAAAATGCAGCATTAGACTCTAAAATCACTGCCAGGATCTGACGAAAAAAATAGGTCCTTTTAAACCAAGATTAGGTGGAAGGGCAACAGACATATCATAGTGGTGTTTTAGGATTAGAAAATATTCAGTATTCGCTTTCTACTTTTGTCTCCACTAATATGTTTGTCTTCAATTTAAAAACAACAATGGATATCTATCTATCTTCTACCTTCTATCTATGTCTATATCTATGGTGTGTGAGATAGCAACCTTCACGTGGTGCACCCTGTTCCAACGAATGCAATCAACCTGACGTGCACAATCAAATAAGATCAAATAGAACAAGTTGTCCTACAACTTTAGGCTGTGTACGCCATACGCAAGAAGAAAATCTATATCTATCTTCTATCTATCTATCTATCTATCTATCTATCTATCTATCTATCTATCTATCTATCTATCTATCTACCTATCCTATCTATCCTATTACTAAAACTCTCATTTTGTCCTCTTCCGGTTTGCGTTGTTTTTAAATTTGCGCAAAAACAGTATCCTATATCGCTAGGATTTTTTCGCCACCTTACTCATCGTTCTCCTCTGCTCCAAGCGCACCAAGTTTTGTTCCGATCGGTGAAATATTACAAAAATTATTGGTCTGTTATTCACGGCACAGCAACGCCTCTTCCGGTAACCGCTGTCAATCACTGGCGCCTAGTGTGGGCTGTGATCGTGGGCGGGGGCTGGCTGGGTTCGCCGGCGGGAACTGGCTGTGTTCGCCGTCCCCCTCCCCTGGCTGCAGGATGCTACTCGTCTGAAGCCCTCTCTGTCCCCCGGCTACAGAACGCTCCCGCCATTGCATTGGGGGAACAGGTGAGTGGTGGAATATTGCATTGGGGGACCAGGCCTCCTGTGTGACTGGGACCCAACAGGTCCCATTTAGTCTAGTAAGTATTAAAATTCACCTACAACTGCAAGGTCAGTGTACACCATAAATTATGTAATGTTTCTAAAACAAGGACTGTACAAAGGTCAAACAAATTATCTAATCCAGGTCTAAAAATGCCAGATACTCAGCTATTTGCCTTCAGCCTCTATTTGTCTAATATTCCCTCTGGCCCAACCTTCCCTGGCACCAAGTCTTTATAAACTGACCTTTTCCATCCTTTATATCATGTAGGCTCCCTTATTCTGCAAATTCCAAATCTAGCACATCCTTGGGTTTCACTAGTCCACCATTCAACCATAGGGCCATAAAATCTGGAATTATTTTACTAAATCACCCTGCCTCTGCATTGCTCCCTGCATCTAGACCTCCTTCAGTTTCAACCCAGATAGAGCTACTGGTCATCCATCTTTTAACTCCTCATGGGTCAATATTTATTTGATAACATTCCTGCCAACACCCTAGATATTTTACTGCATTACAAATACCGTATATATATGCAAGATAGACAGAAAATGGTGGAGTAATGTAGATGGCTAGTGCATGTGCCTTTAACATAGTGACCTCACCACCCTTAACCACTCCCCTTATTAGGTGTATAATTGCATGCTCCCACCCTGGTGTCTCTCTCTCTAGCTCCGGTGACAGACCACGTACAGCTAGAATAGTAATGATGTGAACAGTTAATAAAAACTATAGTTAAGACAATGAGTTGGTGGAGTAACTCAGCGGGACAGGCAGCATCTCTGGGTAGAAGGAATGGGTGGCGGACGTTTCAGGTCAACACCCTTCTTCAGACAGAGTCAGGGGAGAGGGAGACACAGATTTAATGGAAGGGTGTGTGACAACAAGAGATCAAAGGGGACAAAGATCAAAGAAAATGTGGAATAGATCATTGTTAGCTAGGGGAAGTTGACAACGAGGCATATAAAGATAAAACTTAATCAGGAGAACATGGATGGGGAGGGATGACGAGAAGGAAAGCAAGGGTTACTTGATGTTAGAGAAGTCAATATTCATACTGCTGGGCTGTAAACAGCTCAAGCGAAATATGAGATGCTGATCCTCCAATTTGAGTTGGACCTCACTCTGACAGTGGAGGAGGCCCAGAGCAGAAAGGTCATTATGGGTTAGGGAATGGGAGTGGGAGTTAAGGTGTTTAGCCATATAAATACAGGCGGTTAGTGTTTGAAATAATGGATCAGTCTTAATCCTATTAAAAAGACCCAAATCCGCAATTACAATCAATTAGTTAAGATGCACTGCGTTCAACTTGTGCTTAACTGGAGCAGGGCAAATTGAACCCGATACTCTGTGCAAGGCTCAATATTATGAAAGCATTTAGAATCCATTACTGTAATTAAAATCAAATGAATATGCTAATCATTGATACTTTCCTCTGACAAATACCAATAGTTCACAGGAGCTGAAACAAATGAAAATTAATAAACAAACTTGGTGACTTACAATACCAATGAATAAATATACCAAAAATACATAATAATTGTGGTCTGCAAACATTAAAAATATACAGCGCAATACGCTGGAGAGACAGAGTAGTCAGGCAGCATCTGGAGAGTGAAATGGAAAGTCCATTTCCCACCACAGTTGCTGCCAGGCCGGCAGAGTTCCTCCACCAGGTTAGTTTGTGCTCAAGATTCCCGCATCTGCAGCCTCTTGTGGTTCCATACATCAAACGCAATCTCTTCCGAGACACAATATATTATTACAACACGGCAGACCAGACAGCATCTGCAGAGAGAAATGGGTTGCCCATTTCACTCCATAGATGCCGCCTGACCCATTCTGTTCCTCAAGCATATTGCTTTATATATTTTAATGTATGCAGACCACATTTATTTTGTATTTTTGGTGTATTTATTTATTGGTATATTATATCATTGAAACTTACCGAAGAGTAAAAGAGTGGATGTGGAGAGGATGTTTCTACTAGTGGGAGAGTCTAGGACCAAAGGGCATAGCCTCAAATTTAAAGGACATTCTACTATTAGGTGCAGGAGAGTTCGGCCCTTCGAGGCCATTCCAAATGGGCGTAGCCTTCTCTCCATACCCCCTGATTTAGCCACAAAGCCACACACTTCCTTTGGCCTCCTTTAGGAAGGCGATGAGGAGGAATTTATTTCGTCAGGGGGTGGTGAATCTGTGGAATTCTTTCCCACAGAAGGCTGTGGAGGCCAAGTCAGTGGATATTTTTAATGCAGAGATAGAGATTCTTGATTAGTACGGGTGTCAGGGGTGTCAGCAGGAGAGAAGGCAGGAAAATGGGGTTAGGAGGGAGAGATAGATCAGCCATGATTGAATGGCGGAGTAGACTTGATGGGCCGAGTGGCCTAATTGTGCTCCTATCCCATGATAGGCAGAAAACCTGTGTGAAGCATATCTGTGGATGAAGGAACGATAACATTTCCAAATTAAGTTTGTGTTTTAACTGGTGGGAAAATGTGTGGTAGTGGCTCCACATTTCAACCACAATCACAAACGCTCTGGAATAGCAATTTCTGGTTCCAGATTCAGTTCCAACACAGATATACAAACTTAACACAAATCACCATTTAACTCACGATAACATTTTAAATTCAGAAAACGCTTAACTTGCAACATCCAGTATTGTAGTAGACAAGGAGGAAAAATGCATATTTGGAAAATCTGCTGTTAACTATCAATTATAAAAAGGCTGTGTCCTCGCTCAGATGACATTCTGTACACAGCTTCTCATCACAGGCTTGGCAATGCTGGTTGCTGGGGTGACCATTTGATCTCCAATGACATGTCAACCAGCCATGACTCTCAGACATTCTGAAAACACTGGCAATCTGTGACAAATGCACTTTAGGATGAAGAAGGAATTATCCACATTATCTTCAAAGAATTATAAAATATCATTCTTCAAGAAAAACAACGCAAAAGACAATTTCCCAGATTTCCAACTTACTTCTCTCTCACTGCCGCAGTATCTCTCTTTCCCACTGGCATAGATTTTACAATCTGGTGCCGCTCACCATCAACAAAGATTTGGTGATCTTGGTGGGGCAGAATTTCCCTTTACTGCTTTCCCACTTATTTTGGGAAAGGTGCCATCAAGCTCCAAAGAGTATGGAAAAGATAAACATGGTTGTGTCTATCAATGTTTCCTTGGGAATGTGTTGTTGGGGGCAAGTAAATGAAATGGTGAAACCATTGGAGCCAAGTCGAATATAATAAGAGCCTCGGTGATGTTGATCATGCCCAGGGGATGGCATTGGTTCACTATCCTGTCAAGGGATTTGGAGGATTTGGTGGACTTTAGTTATCCCTCCCAAGCTTGGTGGAGCCTGCCCTAGATAGTCATACCAGTTGGGACCACTTGCTCACTGAAGACTCTCCTCCACCTAATGCCCCTGTCCCAATAATGCCCCTGCCCCACTTAGGAAACCTCCCCGGAAACCTCTGGAGACTTTGCGCCCCACCCAAGGTTTCCGTGCAGTTCCCGGAGGTTTTTGTCAGCCTCCCTACCTGCTTCCACTACCTGCAACCTCCGGCAACCACCTGCAACCTCCAGGAACCGCACGGAAACCTCGAGTGGGGCGCAAAGTCTCCAGAGGTTTCCGTCCAGGTTTCCTAAGTGGGACAGGGGCATAAAATTTGACAGGGCAAACCTCCACTCCACGTTCCCACGAAAACTGTGGTAATCATCCCCTCCTCCCCCACCTTGCTTATTAAGAATCTATCTTCCCGTCTACAAATATGTATCTGTCTACTTCCATCATTCTTTAAAGAAGAATTCCAAAGATCATGTAAGAGAAGAATTTCACCTCAACGCTTTCTTAAATGGTGACCTCTCATCTCCCACAAGTGGAAATGACTTCTCCACATCAACCCTGTCAAGTTTTTTTTAAGGATCTTTAAATGCTTCAATCAAGCCACCCTTTTCTGTTCTAAACTCCAGTGCAAACTTTGCGATGGGTTTGAGGTCTTGGTCTTCAAAACGTGATTTTTTTAAAGATGGCCTAATGACAGTAATGGCTCTGGTTTAATAGCTCATGACCACCTACATTGTGTTTCATGGGGTTTGCTTTCCAGGATCCTGTCATGGCCCTTTATTGACAGACCGGTGATATACAGCGGGGGTGGAGGTTCCTTGAGGAACTTTTGTGATGTAGATGTTAAGAGTAAGACCCATTCCCATCCATGGATCAGTGAATGAGTTGATGATGACTTGGTGGTCAGTTTCTGCATGTGCACATACGCATGCATTCTCTGTATATAGTAGATCCATGTCTGATATTTGGTGACATTGGTTCTGGAGTGGAAGTGGTGCAGGCTAAACAGTTTTCCATTTGTATGTAAATTAACTGCAGTCCAGTGGGCATTGTTTTCAATGAGGTGCAGCATTGTTGCGTTAAAAATTTTGAAAGATGTTGGGGTGTAGCTCACCTTGTTTGAAACCAGTCGGCAGTGAGAAGACTGTCTGCTTTTGGATTCACAGATTAGATCACACCTTGAGTGCCATTACGTAGCCAACTTAAGATGAATTAGTTCAGCAGTCAAATTTGAGAAAGATGTATTACGAATGCATTAAAGTATTTTAAAAGTTAGTTTAAAAATGAGCTTTTAATTTGTCTGAAAATTCTTCAAAGTGATTGATTGCCCAGTCTGCTTGATGACATCATTGGTTTTAGTTGCCAGGAATGTTCAAATTTGCCCACGACTGAACCATATCCCCCTAAACCTTCCCTATCCAAGTATCAAGTATCAAGTAGCCTTTATTGTCATTCAGACCTTGTGGTCTGAATGAAATTTTGTTGCCTTGCAGTCCTACATATAGTAAAAATGACAAAAAACACATTAAACACAAATTAACATCCACCACAGTGAGTTCACCAGGCACCTCCTCACTGTGGTGGAAGGCAAAAGTCTTAAATCTTTGTCTCATCCCTTCTTATTCTCCCTCTGCGCCGAGGCCGCTGCCGCTGTCCCAGCTGCCGCTGCTCCAGCTCCGATGCCATGTGGCCGCTGTCGCCATCCCAGCCGCTGCCGCCATCCCAGCCGCTGCCGCCGCCTTCCCAGCTCCAATGCCGGGCGGCCGCTGCCCCAACTCCGAGGCCGCCAGCTCCGCCATTAGGCCTCGGCGCAGGCAGAGACGGGGGATACGACAAAAGAAGTCAAATCTCCCGAAGGAAGAGACCAAAAACGTGTTCCTCCCCCCCCCACATACACAACATAATAAACCAAAAATCAACTAAACAGGACAAAAGAACAACACAAGCCTCTTCAGCCCCCATTTATTCCCCTCTCTTCCCTATGCCCCAGCTGGACACGCACCCATATCTCCTTTTTCTCTTGCCCCTGTCCCCTTCCACCTATACACCTTCCTCAGGCCCCGCATCCCACGCCTCATCTATCCTTATCTCATGCGTTTTGTCTTTTCATCTCTCGCCTTTGCCCCACCATCTGCTGATCAAAAATCCTTCTATCCTTCGGCTGACTTTGTCCTGCTCTCACTAGTCTTCCAGCTTTCTAAGTGGGGCAGGGGCATTATTGGGACAGGGGCATTAGGTGGAGGAGAGTCTTCAGTGAGCAAGTGGTCCCAACTGGTATGACTATCTAGGGCAGGCTCCACCAAGCTTGGGAGGGATAACTAAAGTCCACCAAATCCTCCAAATCCCTTGACAGGATAGTGAACCAATGCCATCCCCTGGGCATGATCAACATCACCGAGGCTCTTATTATATTCGACTTGGCTCCAATGGTTTCACCATTTCATTTACTTGCCCCCAACAACACATTCCCAAGGAAACATTGATAGACACAACCATGTTTATCTTTTCCATACCATCAATCAACCTTGCATTAATTAGATATTTTCCCTGAATGCGATGTACATCAACATTTGGCCGGCTGATACATTGCACAATGTGCTTCAGCTGCTACAGTGGGGTCACATCCCAACTACATGCTACCAACAAAGAACCTCACTGCCAGGTGGCTTGTGTCAATTTTTTTATCCAATTAAATTTGATGCGCAGACCACAAATGATCTGATTTAATCAGGCTACTACTAATTACACAGGTCTACTGAAGAGGATCTTACTCTCAAACAGGTAAAGATCACAGTGAAAGGGTCACAGAACCAACGTTTGTGACTGAATAGTTATACCAAAAATGCAAGGATAGGGGGCTCCAGATTAAAGCTGAATTCTGCATCATAACACAAATAATTTCTTGAAGATTTCTGTATATATCCTTCAATTTAGCAACCATCCTGACTTACAATTGATTTTCAGGTTGCATTCTGCCACCATTCGCAATTAGATCCATCAGTTAAATCCATAAGATAATCCTCAATCAGCTAGCGTTATTAAATATTTATGCCAAAGCATTTAAGTTACAGAGTTCCTACCTCGACATCGCCAATGCACTATGCAAGGATTGTTGCCTTCAGTATTGCACCAGGTATCATTTTTCACAAAAGATACAAAACTGAGGCCCCCTTCAATTGGATGTATTTCAAAAGGAGAGAACAAATAAGTTGTCCTTGGCATTCTGCACAATGTTTATCCTCGATCAACATTATTTTAAAATAAATCTCATATTGCTATTTATGGGGGCTGGCTGCGCAAAAATTGACTGCTGCATTTCTTCTATTACACTAGGATTGCAGCATTGACTGAAAAATGCTTTGGCATGACCCGAGGCCTTGAAGGCCATTATACAAATGAAAATCTATTTATTTTCCTAGAAAACTTTCATTAAGTCTCACATAGTTGAAAAAAACATGCGCCCGTTTCTCGACAATTCCAAAAGGCAATTTAGGCTTTTAATAACAGCAGACGAGAAAATCATCCAAGAAGCTACATTTCCCGTATGCTATGCGGCTTTAAAGTAAGTGAAACAAAAATAAGATAATGAAACATATAGTATGCAATATAAAATTGAATTACTGGATTCATTTCACATATCAGACCTACGCTCACAAGTCCTTGGAAGTACAGCAAAGATATCACGCAATGCTAATTGACGCCACTGCTGGGAGGCTGAAGCATGTATACTCAGTGAGAGAGTGGACTAGAGCCGGAACCTATAATGGGAGGATTAACAGCTACAGGAGAGCTAAAGGTCCCATTGAGAAGAGGAGTTGAGTAAAGGAGCAAAGAGGTCCTTCTGCAGTTGTACAGAGCCCTAGTCAGACCTCACCTGGAGTATTGTGTGCAGTTTTGGTCTCCAAATTTGAGGATGGACATTCTTGCTATTAAGGGAGTACAGCGTAAGTTCACAAGGTTAATTTCTGGGATGGCGGGACTGTCATATGCTGAGAGAATGGAGCGGCTGGGCTTGTATACTCAGGAATTTAGAAGGGTGAGAGGGGATCTTATTGAAACATCAGATTATTAAGGATTTGGATGCGCTAGAGGCAGGAAGCATGTTCCAGATGATTAAGTTTAGGAATAAGGGGTAAGCCATTTAGAACGGAGATGAGGAAACACTTTTTCACACAGAGAGATGTGAGTCTGTGGAATTCTCTGCCTCAGAGGGCGGTGGAGGCCGGTTCTCTGGATATTTTCAAGAGAGAGCTAGATAGGGCTCTTAAAGATAGCAGTCAGGGGATATGGGGAGGAGGCAGGAACGGGGTACTGATTGGGGATGATCAACTGTGATCACATTGAATGGCGTTGCTGGCTCGAAAGGCCAAATGGCCTGCTCCTGCCCCCATTGTCTATTGTCCATTGAGAACTGCCATGAAGAGCTCTTGGCAGGTCCCACCTTGCACCCAACTTGGTCCTCCTTACATAACTCCTTAAATTCAGCAGTGGCATTTCTAGATCCACACTGAAGCCCCAGAATTCGTGCTGTTTACAAGCGCATTTTGTGAGTAAGAAACAGGCCCACCCCACTGCCCCATGAGATATTACTTTAAACCAATGAAGATTTAGCACAGGTTTCCATGAGTTTCACAATTTCTAGCTCAGCAAGCTGCATTGCAGATTATATTCACTTGATAAAATGTTCCAAATACCTAACCTGCAGGGAAATGGTAAACTACTAGAGATTTTGAGCATACTGAACTCAAAGCAAGGCCACTTTCCACAGCAAAAGTACGAAGCAGTGCATGCGACTCTCTATCTAAGATGTTTTAACTGAAAGCTCCAGGAAGAATCCCCATGGACTCTGGTGGAACATTGGCCATCATTATTTTGCATTAACCATGGGGTATAAATGCAGACGAGATGACTGGTCAGCATTTTACTGACCTTATCAGTTTCCCAAAGGACAGTTGTTCGGATAAAATTGGCTTCCCTTATTCTTCATCACAGGCGGAATCAATACAATGATCAAATAACATTTCCCTTGGCATAATGCCAACTTAACAATTGGGTATGTGTTCTAATATAAAACAGTGGGGCAAAACTTCACTTGGGTCAACAGTGCCGCAATGAGGAATCACACAATCACATGTTCATGCATAGGGGCCAGAACGCACGTCTGTGAGCGGACGGCGGGCCACATCTATACACATGGATCCCGCCCCAGAGGGCAGGCATCAAATCACGTGTTCACAGAAGGTAGACAAAAATGCTGGAGGAACTCAGCGGGTGAGGCAGCCTCACGCAATCCTTGCTTGTCTCACCCGCTGAGTTTCTCCAGCATTTTTGTCTACCTTCGATTTTTCCAGCATCTGCAGTTCTTCCTTAAACGTGTTCACAGAAGGTGCGCGGCCATGCCAGCGGCTTTGCGCAGGATGCGGTACAGCCAGAGCTCGGCCGCTGCTCGGGGCGTTGCTGCTCGGGGCGCCTGGCCACTGCTCGGGGCGGGCCGGATGATTACAGGGGGGAAAATCCGCCTGCGGGCTGGATGATTTCGGGTTACGGGACGCATTCGACCCAGAGACCGTAGGTTGCCGACCCCTGTTGTAGATGATGGAAAGGCTTTGGGAAGTCAGAAGAGGAATCATACTGCACCAGAAACCCAACATCTCACCTGCTTTGCAGTTGCAGTATTCCTGTTGTCGGTCCAAGTTAAGTTTACAACCAATAATGACAACAGGATATTGATTAGTGGATCAGGCATTGGTAATTTCAGTAAATTTCAAGGGCCAGTGCATAAACTTTCCCAATGGAGATGGTCACTGCATTTCAGTAATGGGCAAATGTTATTTCCCACTCGGTGAATGTTGATCCCATGTTTGAATGTTGCTTAGATCTTACAGCGTGCATACCTGCTGCTCCAGTTTTAAAGAAGTTGCAAATTAAATTGAATATTGTGAAATCAATCTGCATCCAAATTCTGACATTATGCACGAGCAGTAAACGTTCACTGTTACATTCAACGCATTGCTTGATATCCCTAACTCTTGCTATTGTTTCCACACTTGCATCAGAAGCCTCTGCTGGCATCCTGTAGATCAGGATTCCTCTCTTCATTGTCTCTTATTCCTGCAAGACCTCCAGCTCTGTGTCCCAAGGCCTTGGTACATGATCAACAAGTCCTGAATGTTCTGGTGTCCTATATGTGAAATGATCTTAGCACCCACCGCCATCATATGGAGGTATAGATTAGCTTTAAGTGGATGATGCAATAACTCCCCACAGAGATTACCTGACAGCTGAGGATTCTTGCACCTTTTGTTTACATTTCAGATTTCCAGGATCTCCATTTATTTTATTGCTCTGGGTAAAGCAGGTGAGTTTTCGTGCTTGATACTGGACATTTATGAAATTGGACTTGCTCTTGATAATGTCCAGAGTGGGGATGGCTGGTTCCATGCAGCAATCATGGAAGAAGTGTGAAGAAAGGTCTCGACCCAAGACGTCACCCATTCCTTCACTCCAGCGATGCTGCCTGTCCCGCTGAGTTACTCCAGCATTTTGTGTCTATCTTCAGGAATCGTGGAAACAGCCCCACAGCACAAATGCTCTCACCCTGCCCGCGGTGCAATCGTAACATACTCTTACAATGCAGTCGTTGCACCTGGTACCTAGCCTTCTCCTGCTACATCACTGGCTTCTCCAGAACAGCAGCACGGAATCTGTCTTCCCTCCACCATCCCAGCTAACGAGGGCAAAATACAGTCCGTAATAAATAAAACAACCAACCTTGAGACACGTTTATGACAGCATGACCCTGGCAATAAATAAATATACATTCTGACCTTCTTGGTTTTCTGCACAAAATAAGATTTCATTCCAAAGATAGACACAAAATGCTGGAGTGTCTATCGGGAAACATCACCCATTCCTTCACTCCAGCGATGCTGCCTGTCCCGCTGAGTTACTCCAGCATTTTGTGTCTATCTTCAGTTTAAACCAGCACCTGCAGTTCCTTCCTATGCAACATTTCATTCCAACAACCCTATTATTGTTTACGTGAGCAACATTTCATACAATCATTACAATCTTGCTTCTCTTATAATACCCAATCAAAGGCTGATGCTAGAATTTTAGCTCAGTGAGCAAGGGGATTGGATTAATCCTTCAAGCTTTGCTTTTTATTTTCAAAATGAATTGCAATAATGGTTTTTCACACTGTAAATAGACCAATCAACCAATGATGAGGGGACCCAGACAACTGATGGAGCATACTTGGTGTTAGGAGACTATTTGTCAAACATTATTTTCAGAATAATAATATTACACGATAATGAATTCCTTAAAAAAAAATTCCCTGGATCCATTTAACTCGAGTGAAAGATTTCAAATATTTCCAAATCCTCACCTTATCCCTTGGTTCTTGGTTCTTGGTTTCTTGGTCCTCCAAAATATTCCAAATGGAATTTAAACTGGAGGTAGTGAAGGGAGGGCTTAATCCAGAAAGGGTTATTGGGAAGAAAGAGCTACTTTAAATTTAGTTGCATCTGGTTGGGTAACTATAGTAGGGTGGAGATTATTCCATGCTTTAATTGTGCGGGGGAAGAACGAATTGCTGTATACATCTGTCTTTGTAGCTGGGATCACAAATTGGATCGAATGCCCTTGTCTGCTCCTAATTGGTTTGGGTTTGGTGTAGGTCTTGTAATCTATGTCGAGCTGACCATTTAACATTGAGTAAAAACAGGTCAAACGGTGAACTTCACGTCTGTCTTGGAGAGGGTTCCACCCCAGAGAATTCAGAAGTTTGGTGACACTCGCTTCTCTCTCATAGGTGTTAGTAACAAATCGAGCTGCCTGTTTTTGGGCACGTTCGATGGAAGACATCCCTTTTAAATGTATCAGTGGTTCATGATTCAAACAATACAAATTATGTAGAAAGTGATTGTAGAAAGTGATAACCTGCATAAATATATAATTTGATTTAAGATCAAAAATATTTATAATATTCTTGAAAGCCATTGGTAAGTAAAGTCACTGCAATTTGATGGGCAGGAGGCATACACATCAGGAAAGTCTGGATTCAAGCAATCCCAGCTTCATGTGGGTTGGTGGATGGATACAATTACCGAAAGGCAACTATATAAGAATAACAATGATGGAAAGATTTTAATCTGACCTGTTTTTTTTACTAAGCATTCCCAAGGCAATCTGGGGGTTCTCAGATACAGCACACAAGAATTGGCAACCCAGATCATATCTCAGTATGAATGGCTTTAGGATTATATTACATCCTTTAAAAGACATAGTTTCTGTCACGTGACTCATTTGTTCACATGAAACTAATTGATAAACCTGTAACATATAAAAAAAATAGGAATACATATAATCTGCAAGCTAGTTTAAGCAACTAAACCATTTATTCAGCTCAATAAATTGCAGACTAAAATAGGTTACAGCAATATTTATGAACATAAATCATTGGATTGAATTCATTTTAACAGCAATACCATTTATTTACATTTTACAGCACCAGGGAAACCAAAAAAAGCTAGAAACGATTCAATTTGCATACCTACGCCACTACAGTACGAATGGGAATCAAGATACAGGGAAGTCAAGCTCCAGAACAGGATGCAACAAGCTAAGTAAGTAAAGTTTATGCATTAAGTAAGTAAATGTCTGAGTGATCAGGTTGGAGAAACTCCATGCACCAATATCATCCGTAACATTCACAACATTTTTCAATTTATTTTACTCTTTCCACAGTTTAAGAATAAGGAGTAAGCCATTTAGAACGGAGACGAGGAAACTTTTTCACACAGAGAGTTGTGAGTCTGTGGAATTCTCTCATTAGAGGGCGGTGGAGACCGGTTCTCTGGATGCTTTCAAGAGAGAGCTAGATAGGGCTCTTAAAGATAGTGGAGTCAGGGGATATGGGGAGAAGGCAGGAACGGCGTACTGATTGGGGATGATCAGCCACGATCACATTGAATGGCGGTGCTGGCTCGAAGGGCCAAATGGCCTACTCCTGCACCCATTGTCTATTGAGCAGTAAAGGAAATGAATCAGGGGTATCAGAGTTGTAACACCAATTGCAAGTGGGAAGATACATGATGTTAAAGCTGGACCTTACCTGCCAGGATACATAAATGAAAGGCAAATGGTACTAGACATAAGGGAGATTCAGCTGCAACTATTGAATACATGGAAGCCTGCAGAGCTCCAATACAGAATGGATGAACTAATGCAAGTGCCAGATACTGAATGAATGACAATGCAATTGTAACCTCGACACATGCCCTGATGTTGATCACATAACCAGCATTGAGGCTTAATATGACTTGGCCTAGAGATGCAAGCTGCATGAACTAATATAAAGCATTAACATTTAGCTTATAATGTAAAATACCAAAGGAAAGAAATGATGTAAATAATGCATGTCCGAGTGATCAGGTTTGAAAAACTCCATGCACTAATATCATCCATAACATTCACAACATTTTTCAATTTAACTCTTTCCATATTTTGCCTTCATCAGGAACCATTTGTAGTATAGCTACAAAATTATATTTTATTTAGATAGTACAACTTTTATTAGATTATGTATATTAAATATATTATAATTTTATAATATCTGTAAAATTATTAATAACTTGACTAAGTGGAACCTATTAGGTCCCTGTCACACAGGAGGCTTGGTCCCCCACCACATTCACCCATAGCCCCCAACTACACAGGCGCAGCTCATTTCCACTCATCCCTAGTACTCTCTCCCCCTCCTCTTCACCCTCCCTGTCCTTTCCCTCTCCTCCCTCCCCTCCCCAATCCCTCCCTCACTCACCCCGTCTCCCCCTCCCTCCTCCCTCTATAACTCTTCTCGATTCCCTACCCCCCTCCTACCCTCTATCCCCCCCCCCCTCCCCACTCCCTACCCCCCCCCCTCTATTCCACCTCCTTCCCCACTCTCCCTCATCACCTCCCTCTTCTTATCCCTCTCCCACTACCCCCCCCCAATCGCCCCTTCACCTCTCCTTTCCCCTACCCTCAGTCCTTCCATAACTCCTCTCCTCTCCCCTCCCTACTCCCCTCCTCTCCCTCTATCCCCATCTCCCCTCGCACTCTCCCTCCCCAGGATCTCGAGGTTGCCGCTCCTCTCCCTTCTTATGTGCCCCGGAGGAGCATCAGCCGTCGGCGCAGATCCTCGGCTCGGCCCGGAAGCACCAGCAACTACAGCGTTGGCGGGGGGAGGGGCAGTGGAGAGCTTGGAGAAAAGACGGAGGAAGAGCCATGAGGGAGAGGGGGGGTATCGCGGGGTAGGGGGCAGGAGCCAGTGAGGGGGACCAGAGGGGAAGGAGCTGGAGCTGCGGGGCGTTGTGATGGCAGTGCGTTTGGGACTCACCGTGGGCGCTGGACGCTCTCCTCCGCTGGGATCAGATTCTCCGCTTTCCGTTTGGCGGGCCATCCCGCGGAGTGACAAGAGAAGAGACCGATCCGCGCACGTGTGGTTTTTAATATTTTCAAACCTCGCTAACTTTTATAATAGACCACCGATCGGAACAAAACTTGGTGCACTCGCAGCACATGAGAACGGTGAGTGAGCTGGCGAAAAATCATAGCGCTATCGCGTACCGTTATTGCGCAAATAGAAAGACCGCACAAACCGGAAGAGCAGAAGATCAAAATTTTAGTTATGTATAGATACACAACGACTCATCAGTATCCCGAAGGATGTGAATTGGAGATGCGTAATTAATCTTTAACAATGTTTATGAGACAAGATTAGAGTAAAATTATTCAAGGTCTGGTAGAATTCTTCACAATAATAAGCCAGTGACATGCTGGAGCAACAACATGTTTTAGGAATAATTCATTAACTGTAATTTTTTTATCTTAGGATTCTTTGTACCCGTCAAGTTGATATATGTCAATGCAAGGGAAAGAGCAACATTTTTTCATATCCAAAGTAAATACCAATCCAAAGATGTATTAGAGAGAGAGTTAGATATAGCTCTTCGGGCTACTGGAATGGGGAGAAAGCTAGAAAGGGGAACTGATTTTGGATGATCAGCCTTGATCATATTAGATGGCGGTGCCTGACTGAAGGGCCGAATGGCCTACTCCTGCACCTTGTTTCTATGTTAAATAAATGATTGTCAAATAAGAAATGACATTTTAGGAAAATATAGAATGTATATTGCAGCATTTCAAATGTATAATATCCCCTTAACTTTTTTAGTATTCAACATTTATATTTTAAACGCAGACAAGTTGAAATTCTGGCAAACAGCCTGATCTGTAAGAGCAGGACTGTCATCAAAATGATGCTGCAAATCTACGATCTTATATCTATTCTAGATTTATAATTGACTTTGTGAATCCTGCCAGTTGATGGGAAGCAAAAACATTTGGCATGGAACAAATCGACTAAGAAAAGCAGGAGAGCTTGCATGCAGTTCACCAAATCTATCTACCTCCATCCCTGCAATTAGAGACCACAAACTGAGAAAACTTGCGTTTTACTCAAGAACCTTTGCTCCCAGCTTTTTATAAATACCTCCTAATATATTCTTATTAACTCCCCATATTGCAGTATATTATCCAAATGCAAGCCAAGACTATAATTGCAATCAAGTTACTTAGCTGCCACAGCTCAATATTGCAATCTTCCCCAGGTACCTTCCCCTGCAACCGCGGAAGATGCAACACCTATCGCTCTACCTCCTCCCTCGACTCTGTCCAGGGACCCCGACAGTCCTTTCAGGTGTCTATCTTCATTTTTTTGTGTCTATCTTCAATTCATACATCAATGATTTAGATGAAGGGATTCAAATTAACATTAGCAAATTTGCAGATGACACAAAGCTGGGTGGCAGTGTGAACTGTGAGGAGGATGCTATGAGAATGCAGGGTGACTTGGACAAGTTGGGGGAGTGGGCAGATGCATGGCAGATGTAGTTTAATGTGGATAAATGTGAGGTTATCCACTTTGGTAGCAAAAACAGGAAGGCAGATTGCTAGCTAAATGGTGTCAAGTTGGGAAAAGGGGAGGTACAATGGGATCTGGGGGTCCTTGTTCATCAGTCAATGAAAGTAAGCATGCAGGTACGGCAGGCAGTGAAGAAAGCAAATGGCATGTTGGCCTTTATAACAAGAGGAGTTGAGTATCGGACCAAAGAAGTCCTTCTGCAGTTGTACAGGGCCCTAGTGAGACCACACCTGGAATATTGTGTGCAGTTTTGGTCCCCTAATTTGAGGAAGGACATTCTTGCTATTGAGGGCGTGCAGCCTAGCTTTACAAGGTTAACTCCCGGGATGGCGAGACCGTCATATGCTGAGAAAATGGAGCGGCTGGGCTTGTATAATCTGGAGTTTAGAAGGATGAGAGGTGATCTTATTGAAACATATAAGATTATTAAGGGTTTGGTCACGCTAAAGGCAGGAAACATGTTCCCGATGTTGGGGGAGTCCAGAACTAGGGGCCACATTTTAAGAATAAGGGGTAAGCCATTTAGAACGGAGACGAGGAGATACTTTTTTCTCACGGAAAGTTGTGAGTTTGTGGTATTCTCTGCCTCAGAAGGCGGTGGAGGCCGGTTCTCTTTTAAGAGAGAGCTAGATAGGGCTCCTAAAGATAGCGGAGTCAAGGGATATGGGGAGAAGGCAGGAACGGGGTACCGATTGGGGATGATCAGCCATGATCACATTGAATGGCGGTGCTGGCTCGAAGGGCCCAGTGGCCTACACCTGCACCTAATGTCATTTGTCAAGTCAATTGGTTTTGGGTTCAAGTCTCATTCCAATGTTTTTTGCACAAAACCTGAAAATGTCATGCAGAGCTGGCTGACATGCTCCACTTGGCTGAGAATTGGATAAAGGCTTCACATTCCCTCCTAGAAAAAGCCATCAAATATGCTATTGCATTATTTCAAAGATGGGCGCAAATCAACATGCAAATTTCCATTTAACCTTACATAGAAACATGGGAACATAGAAAATAGATGCAGGAGTAGGCCATTCGGCCCTTCGAGCCTGCACCGCCATTCAATATGATCATGTTTGATCATCCAACTCAGTATCCTGTACCTGCCTTCTCTCCATACCCCCTGATCCCTTTAGCCACAAGGGCCACATCTAACTCCCTCTTAAATATAGCCAATGAACTGGCCTCAACTCCATTCTGTGGCAGAGAATTTGAGAGATTCACCACTCTCTGTGTGAAAAATGTTTTTCTCATCTCGGTCCTAAAAGATTTCCCCCTTATCCTTAAACTGTGACCCCTTGTTGTGGACTTCCCCAACATTGGGAACAATCTTCTTGCATCTAGCCTGTTCAACCCCTTAAGAATTTATTTGTTTCTATAAGATCCCCCCTCAATCTTCTAAATTCTAGCGAGTACAAGCCGAGTCTATCCAGTCTGTCTTCATATGAAAGTCCTGACATCCCAGGAATCAGTCTGGTGAACCTTCTCTGTACTCCCTCTATGACAAGAATGTCATTCCGCAGATTAGGAGACCAAAACTGTACTCAATATTCCAGGTGTGGTCTCACCAAGACCCTGTACAACTGCAGTAGAACCTCCCTGCTCCTATACTCAAATCCTTTTGCTATGAATGCTAACATACCATTCGCTTTCTTACAGTCTGAAGAAGAGTTTCAGCCCGAAACGTTGCCTATCTCCTTCGCTCCATAGATGCTGCTGCACCTGCTGAGTTTCTCCATCATTTTTGGGTACCATTCGCTTTCTTCACTGCCTGCTGCACCTGCATGCCTACTTTCAATGACTGATGTACCATGACACCCAGGTCTTGTTGCATCTCCCCTTTTCCTAATCAGCCACCATTCAGATAATAACAAAGAAACATAGAAAAATATTTAAAAGGCATTTTAGAACCAGGCTGGGAGCAAACTTGCAAAATGTTGTTTCTAATATTTCAAAAATACCTTGTACTTCCTTATTCAGAGGTTTGGGACATCCCAAAGTGACGAACGATGTCAGAGGATAAATCCAAATGTTGCATTTTCCACGAGGACAGCAACACAGCAGGTCTGAACGTTGTTTCCCAACTTCAGCAGAGGCCGCTGGAAAGTGCATTGAGATGGAAATTGGCAAATATTCCCCTCCATTAGCCAAGGAATGCTGTAGCCCCAGGCCAAGAATAGAAACATTTACCCACCATTGCACCAAGAGCAGCTATGTTGGTGCAAGCCCCAAAACCTGAACTTGCCTGTTTTGTCAAATTCCATGTCTGGCCATGTAACGCATTTACCCAGTCAATAATTGGAAAGCTGAAAATGATAGTGCTTTCTGTTTTGTGTTCATTTCCTTCCTGTTTTCGAGTCATCTGGAGGAAATTGATCACATCATTCGCGACTCTGGAATCCAGAATCAGATTGAATATAGACAAAAGTACAGGAGAAACTCAGCGGGTGCGGCAGCATCTATGGAGCGAAGGAAATAGGCAATGTTTCGGGCCAAAACCCTTCTTCACACTGATGTAGGGTGGGGAGGGGGGGCGACGGGAAGAAGAAAGGAAGAGGAGGAGGGCTGAGGGAGAGCTGAGAACGAGAGGAGACAGCAAGGGCTACCGGAAATTGGAGAAGTCAATGTACAAGCCGCTGGGGTGCAGACTCCCAAGGTGCTCACCTCCAATTTCCGGTGGTGCTCACTCTGGCCATGGAGGAGGCCCAGGACAGAAAGGTCGGATTCGGAATGGGAGGGGGAGTTGAAGTGCTGAGCCGCTCCCTCCATAACTCCCTGGTCAATTCTTCTCTTCTCACCCGCACCACCCCTTCCCCGGGCACTTTCCCTTGAAACTGCAGGAGATGCTACACTTGTCGCTTAACCTCCCCCCTCGACTCCATTCAAGGACCCAAGCAATCGTTCCAGGAGCGACAGAAGTTCACCCGCATCTCCTCCAACCTCATCTATTGCATCCACTGCTCTAGATGTCAGCAGATCTACATCAGTGAGACCAAGCGTAGGCTTGGTGATCGTTTCGCCGAACACCTCCGCTCGGTCCGCATCAACCAACCTGAGCTCCCTGTGACTCAGCACATCAACTTCCCCTCCCATTCCGAATCCGACCTTTCTGTCCTGGGCCTCCTCCATGCCCAGAGTGAGCACCACCGGAAATTGGAGGAGTAGCACCTCATATTCCGCTTGGGCAGTCTGCATCCCAGCGGCTTGAACATTGACTTCTCCAATTTCCGGTAGCCCTAGCTGTCTCCTCCCCTTCTCAGCTCTCCCTCAGCCCTCTGGCTCCCTCCTCGTCCTTTTCCCTTCCCCCCCCCCCCCCCCCCCCCCACATCAGTCTGAAGAAGGGTATCGGCCGAAACGTTGCCTATTTCCTTCGCTCCATAGATGATGCCGCACCCGCTGAGTTTCTCCAGCACTTTTGTCTACCTTCGATTTACCAGCATCTGCAGTTCCTTCTTGAACATCAGACTGAATATATTCAATAACATAATTATTTGGACTTTTGCTATTTTGATGATATTTTGGGACTCCAAAGGGCCAAAAAACATAAGTGACTAACAGTACAACTGTCAGCATTCCCCTACGCTGTCTTTTTAGAAACATAGAAAATAGATGCAGGAGTAGGAGTAGGCCATTCGGCCCTTCGAGCTGGCACTACCATTGAATATGATCATGGCTGATCATCCAAAATCAGTGCCCCGTTCCTGCTTTTCCCCCATATCCCTTGATTCCATTAGCTCTATATTTAGGCTTATATTAAAACTATTAATAATTTAAACTATTACTATTTGGCCCTATATTAAAACCCCTGTATTTTAATTAAATACATCCATGATGCCTTTGTCTCCTCCCTTTATCTCTGTCCCCTCATCCCCCAGCCTCAGCAATTGTTTCTACTTTACCTAAGTCTTCCTTACATTTCCCAACAGGGTGAGTCTATTCAACGGGGATCCCTCAGCGAAGGCCCATGTCCGTCTAGACACTGAAAGGTTTAGATTGCACCATCAGGCTCCACATCTCTCCCCATTCCCCCCATTTTGGTAAACCCGCCCTCAAAAGACTAATACCACATCAAGCATCGCTGATTAGGTGCCAACATCGATGCAGGAACCTGCAAAGCGAAAATTATTGAAATATTCCTGCTGCTACTGCAGGCTGCCCGGTGCGTTTGGTCGCAATCCTACCACTGCATTGAGCTCAAATCGCAGAGAAATCTCCAGTCAGATACATAAACAAATGTAAGCAATTGCCCACACATATAATACACATGTAAAGCTGCATACACACGTACAACAATCTCACATGTTATTTTAACTAACATAATCCTACAGAGGAACTAACATAGTCCTACAGAGAATTCTACAGAGGAACAGATTCCTAATCCCAATCTAAAATGGCAACATTTATTTTTGATTTAACGAATAATCGTAGAAAGGAGGTTTCAGGGTGACATAAACGCAGGCAATTGATTTCTGAACACATTCTTATATAATGGCTGTAACAAAATCCAAACACTCATTCTACTGATACCAATCAATGATCAAAACACTTAATTCAGACAGGCCCGAGATGGTGCAGTGAAGCCCGTTACACCAGCAAGGTTTAGGCAGAGAAAAAGATAGCAAGGGGGGGGGGGGGGGGGGGTGAAAGATTTCAACTATAGTGTTAACATGTAAACAAAGCTGTCAGCAGTCTAGAAAAAAATAAATTAACACACAGGGGTTGATAGTTCGATGATGGGGAGTTGAAAGATGTATGATTAATATGTGAAATGCAGGTGCTGGTTTACGTTGAAGAATAAACACAAAATGCTGGAGTAACTCAGCGGGTCAGACAGCATCTCTGAAGAGAAGGAACGGGTGACTTTTCGAGTCGACCCTTCATCAGATGAATACATTGATCAGGACCTCACCTCCTCGGCTTGTTTCCTGAGCGACTTCTCCCTCTCGTACTGGGTGAGCAACTGCTCGTTGTCCTCCCGGATCAGCTCCAGTTCCACTTCGTGCTCCTGGTTTTCGGTGAAGACAGAGTCGAGGTTCTCCAGCACATTGACGACCAGCGGCATCAGCTCCTTCACCACCTCCTCATCGTACTTGTGGATCAGGTGCTCGAACTCGCGGTAGATGCTGTTGGCCAGGCCCGACACCCGCTCGGACATGACCGACACCGAGCAGTCATCCTGGTAAACCACCCCGTCATCCAGCTCCATCATCTTCCCGGCTGCTGCTGGCGGTGCTGGCGGTGGTGGAGAGAGGGAAACAGACAGGGGGGTAAATCTGCGCTCCCGGCCGGGGAGAGGGAGGGAGGGAGGGAGGGAGGGGGGGAGGAGGGGAGAGAGAGAAAGGAGCAGTCACAGGTCCTCCTCTGCAGTCTCAGTGCATCTTAATGCAACGCCCAGTCCTTGTCCGCCGGCCCAGTCCCCGTGTGCCCCCTCGCTGTGCCGAGCACCAGCCGCCCTCCCGGGCTACAGACAATAGCGCTCAGTCCCTGCGCCTCTGTGTGTGTGTGTGTGTGTGAGTGTGCCCCGCTCTCACACAGTCACATCCAAAGATTATAGAGGAGCTCCTCTATAATCTTTGGTCACATCCACAGGTCCAGCCCCAGCCACAGTCACAGTGCCAGCCCCAGTCCCAGTCCCAGCCACACACACAGCCACAGCCACAGTGCCGTCACCGCGCAGTCAGCCCCAGTCCCATCTGACGTCAGGAGCCTCAGCCGTCTCCGCATTATCAGCTGGCTGTGAACCTCCCTCTGACCTCCCCTCTGGGCCTCTCTCCTCTGCCTTATGGGAAACGCGATCGAACCCCCCCCCCCCCCCTCCTCCCCCTCCATATTCCTCCTTCCTCCTCCCTCCCTCCTCTCCTTCCCCCCCCTCCCACCCTCCTCCTCTCTTCCCCATTTCCTCCTCTCCTCTCTCTCTCCCTCCTCTGTCCCCCCCTCTCTCTCTCCTCCTCCTCTACTCACTCTCCCTCCTCATCTCCCTACCTCCATCCTTCTACCGCTCCCCCACTCCCCCCTCCTCCCCCCCTCTCCATCCTCACTCTCCTCCTCTCTCTCTCTCCCTCCCTCCTCCTTCTACCCCTCCCACTCTCCCTTTTCCCTATGTCTCCTCTTTCTCTCTCCCTCCATCCCTCTCCCTCCTCATCTCTCTCCCATCTCTCTCTCCTGTTGTCTCTCTCCCTCCTCGATCTCCCTCCCTCCATCCTTCTCCCATCTCCCACTCCTCCTCCCTCTCCCTCCCTTGCAGCCACAGCAACCCGCCTGCAAGCTCCTTGCTCCCCGCCGCTGGCCCATTATTATCTCAGGTGGCAGCAGTTCTACCCCTCTCTCCCTCCCTGATGCATGAAATGATTGATTGATAAACATCATATAGGAACTGAGTTTACCACCTTTCAACGGGCACTGAAGAGGATGGGAATTTTTTGTTTGGAAGGCGCTGAAGTGGCCTTTAAAATTCTGGACAGATTTGATATGGAAGCAGAAAAATATGGACCTTTAGTAAGAAATTATGAATAATAATTATTACAGTAGGGAATTAGGAGATTGTTGAGTTCATTCACGGAATATGCAGTTTCTAGCAAGGCTACCATTTATTACCCACCCTTGAATGCCCAGCTCGTAAAGGTACTCTACATGTCCTCCAGAGATGCTGCCTGACCTGCCGAGTTGCTCCAGCACTTTGTGTCCTTTCAGTTTCTAGTTAATGGTGTCTGAATGGCAACAACTGTCACTGTTGAGCTATCACGTTACAGGTGTGCAAGACATTGGTGAGGCCACAGTTGGAGTATCGTGCTCAGTGTTAGTCACCCTGCAACAGGCTTGATGCCGTTAAGCAGGAAAGAGTTCAGAGAAGATTTACGAGGACGTTGCCAGGACTTGAGAGCCTGAGTTGTAGGGAGAGGTTGGGTAGATTAGACTTTATTCCTTGGAGTACTTGCGGCTGAGGGGAATAGATAGGGTGAATGCACAGGTCCAGGGTAGTGCAATCAAGAACTAGAGGGCATAAGAGGATAGATTTAATAGGAACTGGAGGGGCAATTGTTTCACACAGTGTGTGGTGGGTATATGGAATGAGCTGCTCAAAGAGGTAGTTGAGGAAGTTGCCATAACAACATTTAAAAGACATTTGGAAAGGTACATGGATAGGAAAGGTTCAGAGGGATATGGGCCAAACGTGACTAGCTTAGATGAGCATCTCGGGCTGTATGGGCGAGTTGGGCTGAAGGGCCTGTTTCTGCGCTGTATGGTACTACCTCTGCATGTCTGCTTTTTGTTCATGTTTGAACCAAGGTCACGACAAGGTCCAGACTTGGATAATCCTGCTGAAATCCATTGTGCACATTGAGTGATATTTATTCAACAACATTATTCACAATTCCTTCGATCACTGTTGAGAATTGAGTGTGAGCTGCCATGATGATTGCATTGGAAGACATACTGGCAATTTGACGCTTTGTTCGGGTAGGAACCAGTTTTGCAGCCCCACTAGACCAGCTCGGCCAATTCATGACTAATTCAGGAGCACAATCCTTCATCTGTACAATCACGATGTTGCCAATAGCTGTCGGCTTTACTGTTTTCTTTACTTTTTTCTCTCATTTATCATATTGTTTCCAGTGTACTATGTTTACATATTCTGTTGTGCTGCAGCAAGTAAGAATTTCATTGTTCTATCTGGGACATATGACAATAAAACACTCTTGACTCCTGTTGACTATTTGATGCTTTCTGCCTCATTTTCATGTGAAGTAAATTAATTTGGCTGTAGATTAGCTCCCTATGATGCATCCCTAGGATGAGTCTGAGATGGACCATTTATGGCCAATAATTTGTGCTAAAGATTTATGCAAATGCTTTAGTCTTTTGCACTCATAGCCTGGGGTTCATCCGTCACTGAAGAAGGGTCTCGATCCGAAACGTCACCTTTTCCTTTTCTCCAGAGATGCTGAGTTACCCCAGCTTTTTGTGTCCATCAACGAGAAGGGATCTTCATGCCAATTCCTCCCCATGTACAATTGTTTAGTTGTCAATTACTATTCATCACTGGATATTGATGTTATACAGAATATGAAGGGCATTGCCACATGGAGTGGCTGAAATGAATACAATAAGTCCAACTCAGGGAAAATAGTGTAAAATGTGCATTAGTCCACGTGGGGTAGTTGGGGGCCCTCAGTTTAATGTCTCCTTGGAAGGTTTGGCATCTCAGGTATTTAGCCAAGCATTTTGTTCCCAAATTTCCAGAGTGGGTCCTGAATCAAAAAGGAGGAGAGACATTGCATTGGTCCGTTTCTGCGCTCTAAGGTCCATGTAAAATGTGTTCAACATTACCACATCGCAGCAGCAGCAGAATACAATGTCTCAAGTTACATCACCAACAAAGCAAACATTTTAAATGCTCTCCAAAAAGAAAGTCAATAACAAGATTTGAAAACCGATTCATGGCAGCTTAATGCTAGGTTTCTGGAGGTCTTTTTTAAAAGGGCCTATCAATATATAAATATATGCATTTATATAAAGTTATATAAAGTAAATGTCAATAGATTGCAGAAATTTAAATGTTCATAGCTTATTGCTAATGCTCAGTTGCTCCATAAGGTCGTGGCTAAATTTATAACTCAAATTCCCAATTCCATTAAAGTCCAAAAAAAATCTATAACACTTGAACAGATGCATAACTCTCTGAGCCTGTAGAATTCCAAATGCTCATAATATTTCATGTATCACAGATATTTTTCACCCCTGTTCTAAATTAGTTGACTCCTTACCCTCGACTGTAAACATGTTTTGTCTTTCTGCCGACTGGATAGCACACAACAAAAGCTCTTCACGGTACCTCGGCACACATGGCAATAAACTAAACTGAAGATTATGGACAATAGGCAATAGGTGCAGGAGTAGGCCATTCAGTCCTTCGAGCCAGCACCGCCATTCAATGGGATCATGGCTGATCATCCCTAATCAGTACCCTGTTCCTGCCTTCTTCCCATATCCCCTGACTCCGCTATCTTTAAGAGCCCCATCTAGCTCTCTCTTGATAATGATGATCTTTCATCAGATCTAGCCAATTTTCATAAAAACTGATATGTTTGCTTGTCTAAAAATGTTGAATTGATTTCATGTCCTTGCCCGACCCAAATCGTTGCATATCCATGTCCTCCAGAGATGCTGCCTAATCCGTTGAGTTATTCCAGCACTTTGTGCTCTATGGACAATAGACAATAGGTGCAAGAGTAGGCCATTCAGCCCTTTTGATATCGGCCCTTTTGATTATGATATCCAGTTCTCCATTCAGCATCTAGGCAAACAGCCTCTCACCAGGAACCCAATCAAGCTCACTAATAATTTGAAATGTTTCAATGAATGCCTAAAAAAACAGGGAACATACGCCTCTTCTCACAGAACTGAACTCTGATCCGTGGAATCTATCCGGTGAATCTTTATTGCACTTACTCTCGGGCAAGTGTATCTTTCCTCAAGTTAGGAAACTGAAACTGTGGACTACTACAGATGTAATCTCTCTGCCACAAAGCTTGCTTATCCTCATACTCCAAATGTATATAAATAACATAGCACACTATTTACCTTCCAAGATATTTACTGCAATTATATTAACATTCTGTGATTCATACACAGGAGACCTCGGATGTGGATGGCAACATTTATTAATCATTAATATTCTGATTCTCAATGCTTCCTAAAGTGGACAACTTTCCAATGCACCAAATTGAGTTTGATCCCACATCTCCCTGCTCAAGCATTTAACCAATGTATATGCTTTACACAGCTTCTTTGCATATTTCTTAAAATGTACTCTGTTGTCATTTAGTGATTATTCTGGTGAGTTTTTGGCCCACTCTCTCCCCCTGAGGAGAGGAAGCAAAATACAATTGTTAGCGTAGTGCACAAAATCCATATTTTGTCTTTGTTTTTATATTCTTTATCTATGCAATGAAACTCTGTATCCTGTTTTGATTGGGTTTTTTTCTGTTTTTATGATGTGTGTACATCCTATAGACAATAGACAATAGACGATAGACAATAGGTGCAGGAGTAGGCCATTCGGCCCTTCAAGCCAGCACCGCCATTCACTGTGATCATAGCTGATCATCCACAATCAGTACCCCGCTCCTGCCTTCTCCCCATATCCCTTGACTCTGCTATCTTTAAGAGCTCTATCTAACTCTCTCTTGAAAGCCTCCAGAGAATTGACCTCCACTGCCTTCTGAGGCAGAGAATTCCACAGATTCACAACTGTGTGAAAAAGTTTTTCCTCATCTCCGTTCTAAATGGCATACCCCTTATTCTTAAACTGTGGTCCCTGGTTCTGGATTCTCCCAAGATCGGGAACATGTTTCCTGCCTCGAGCGTGTCCAAACTCTTAATACTCTTATATGTTTCTAGAATTTAGAAGATTGAGGGGGGATCTTCTAGTAACTTACAAAATTCTTAAGGGGTTGGACAGGCTAGATGCAGGAAGATTGTTCCCGATGTTGGAGAAGTCCAGAACAAGGGGTCACAGTTTAAGGATAAGAGGGAAGTCTTTTAGGACCGAGATGAGAAAAATATATGACAGTCCCGCCATCCCAGGAATTAACCTCGTGAACCTACGCTGCACTCCCTCAATCGCAAGAATGTCCTTCCTCAAATTTGGAACTAAAACTGCACACAATACACCAGGTGTGGTCTCACTAGGGTCCTGTACAACTGCAGAAGGACCTCTTTGTTCCTATACTCAACTCCTCTTGTTATGAAGGCCAACATGCCATTCGCTTTCTTCACTAACTGCTGTACCTGCATGCTTACTTTCAGTGACTGATGAACAAGGACCCCCAGGTCTCGCTGTACTTCCCCTTTTTCCAAGTTGACACCATTCAAATAATAATCTGCCTTCCTGTTTTTGCCACCAAAGTGAATAACCTCACATTTATCCACATTAAACTGCATCTGCCATGCATCTACCCACTCACCCAACCTGTCCAAGTCACCCTGCATCCTCATAGCATCCTCCTCCCAGCTTTGTGTCATCTGCAAATTTGAATCGCTTCATCTAAATCATTAATGTATATTGTAAATAGCGGCAGTCCCAGCACCAAGCCTTGCTGTACACCACTAGTCACTGCCTGCCATTCTGAAAGGGACCCGTTTATCCCTACTCTTTGTTTCCTGTCTGCCAACCAATTTTCTATCCATGTCAGTACCGGACCCCCAATACCATGTGCTCTAATTTTGCCCACTAGTCTCCTATGTGGGACCTTATCAAATGCTTTCTGAAAGTCCAGGTACACCACATCCACTGGCTCTCCCTTGTCCATTTTCCCAGTTACATCCTCAAGAATTCCTGAAGATTAGTCAAGCATGATGTCCACTTCGTAAATCCATGCTGACTCGGACCGATCCTGCTACTGCTATCCAAATGTGCCGCTATTTCATCTTTTATAATTGACTCCAGCATCTTCCCCACCACCGATGTCAGGCTAACTGGTCTATAATAATAAGATTAAATGAGAACTTACCAGTTTGAAGTTTAATCTTTATTTTATGAGGAGTTGAGGAGTTACGATGAGGGACTACGTGAAGAACCCCGCTCGCATGTGCGTCAATCTTCAAAGCAGCGTTGTGAAATCACAGATAATAGTGACTGAAGTATAATAGTAAGATGATAGAAGACTAGAACTACCAGATGACCTTTATGAGGGATGGGAGCGGAGGGCACGTAGTCCCTCATCGTAACTCCTCATAAAATACAGATCAAACTTCAAACTGGTAAGTTCTCGTTTAATCTTACTGTAAACAAGAGCCAGAGACAGTGTATGATTTAAACACATCTTCAATGAGCACTTGAAACTAGCAGCGCTGAGGACGACAGGTTATCAGTGCAGCCTAGCTGCTCGAACTGCGGTGCTGGGAAATGAGTGTTAGTATAAGTGTTATAGTGGGGTGGAGTTAGTGATGCTGGCTTATGTGTGATTGGTTCACATGTATCATCAATCTACACTTACTATTTTACTTCGGAGTCACGTGAGTGACTACGTGAAGATTTCAAAGCTCTGTGATTTCATGCCGTGAGAAACGAGTCTACACAACCACAACTGCTTCATTGACAAATGAGGGAAAAACATTCATAATGCATACAGTCATGACATCGATTTAAAACATGCTGATGCTGTTAATGAAGTAATAATAATAGTAACACCTCCCGGGTGGAACTATAAATAAATAAAACGTAAATAGAGTTGACAAATACCCTTGGTCTGGCATTGGGTTATTATAAAATGTTTGGAAAACCCATTCATTGTTTACCATGCTGCAGCTGTTAGGATGTGATCCAACGGAACGTCAACAACCCCTGCTGCCGATGTTGCAGCAGCCCTGGTGCAGTGAGATCTGGAAACAGTATCTACTCCTGCATAGATCAACCCCGTTTTTTATCCATGGAAATCGTCTGACCGGATACATTTTATAACGCTTTTTGTGTACTAACAAGCATTGCAAGTTCAGAGCCTTGAAAAAGCTTGACCTTGACATATAGTTGTACATGTGTGCCCTCACACAGCCAAAGATCCCTGGGTATGCCTTGAACTTATTCTGACACCTGACACCCCTTCTGCTGTGCTTAAGTAATTATAAAGATAAAATATTATATTTTATTTACAGATGTAATTATCCTGTACCTTCGCAATATGTAGCGACTGAACCTGTTGCGCTAAACCAGCGCCAGTAGGATAACTACCTTATGAGGGCCGGCCAAACACAAGGATGTAACTGGAGCCCCCTTGTGAAATAGTGTTAACACAATGTCAGTATCCCATACTGCATTGTCCGAAAAAGTCTAAAGTCACCAACCTGAATAACTACCGCCCGGTTGCCCCAACTCCAATACCAATGAAGTGCTTCGAAAGGCTGGTCCTCTCCCACATCAAATCCAGCATCCCTGCCTCACTGGACTCTCATCAATTTGCATACAGGGCAAATAGATCAACAGAGGATGCCATCTCTCTGGCTCTTCACACTGTCCTGACTCACCTGGATAGACAGGGCACGTACGTGAGGATGCTCTTCATTGACTATAGCTCTGCCTTCAATACGGTCATCCCCACCAAGCTCACCACCAAACTCCACCAGCTAGGCCTCAGCTCGCCGATATGCGATTGGATCCTGAACTTTCTGACGGAGCGACCGCAGGCAGTGAGACTGGGCCCGCACCTGTCCTCCACTATCACCCTGAGCACCGGCACACCACAGGGCTGTGTACTAAGCCCCATGCTCTACTCCCTCTTCACTCACGACTGTGTTCCTGCATTCGACACCAACACCATCGTGAAGTTTGCAGATGACACAACAGTGATTGGGCTGATCACCAACGGTGATGAAACAAAATACAGGGCGGAGGTGCAGAACCTGGTAACAACTTGTCACTAAACACCTCCAAGACCAAGGAGCTGATTATTGACTTCAGGAGGTCCCATAATGGAGAATACGCCCCAATCTCCATCTACGGGGAAAGTGTGGAGAGAGTGTCCAGCTTTAAGTTTCTGGGCACTCACATTTCAGAGGACCTCACATGGTCCACCAACACCGCTGCGCTGGTCAAGAAGGCGCAGCAACGACTGTTCTTCCTGAGGACATTAAAAAAGACTGGTCTGCCCCAACAGGTGCTGACAACCTTCTACCGCTGCACCACAGAGAGCATATTAACGTATGGCATCTCTGTGTGGTATCTCAGCTGCACAGAGGCGGAGAGGAGAGCTCTTCAGCGCGTCGTCCACAGAGCGCAGAGGATTATTGGGACACAGCTACCAGCCTTGGAGGGCATCTACCACACACGGTGCCTCAGGAAGGCCGTCAGCATCCATAAAGACTCCTCACACCCTTGTAATGGACTGTTCGAACTACTTCCCTCCGGCAGACGTTACAAGGCCTTCTACGCCCGAACCTCCAGACTCAGGAACAGCTTCATTCCCAGAGCTATAGCGGCTCTGAACCGGCCCTGCTGAGTGCCCCCCACCCCCATGGACTGTCTCCCTCGGATGGTCACGTAGCACAGACACATCTGCACTTTAATCTGTTGAACTGTTTTGACTGTTTTACTGTTCTTTTTACAATCCATGTTCTCGGGATATCCAAATTTTATTAGTTACTAGACTAAGTGCGTCCCATGTTCACATGGGAGGGCTGGTCCCCAACGCAATATTCCACCTCTCCACCAATTCCAATATGGTGGCCAGTGGGGGAGGGGGGGGGGTTCTGGAGAGCTGGTATGGGTGTTTTTGGCTGCAGGGACTACTGGTCTCCAGAGGGCTAGTATGGACATTGTGGGCCAAATGGATTCTTGGGGTGGCAACTCAGTCCCTCTAGCCTGATGTGCTGGCAGCTCACTCACAGCTGGTGGGCTGGCAGTTGACTCACGGCTATTCCTTGAAATTCCATTTCAAGCAGAGTGCAAGGCCACCAAATTCAAGTGCAGTTTCATACCATTTCAAGCAGGGTGCAAGGCCACCATATTCAAATGCAGTTTCATACCATTTCAAGCAAGGTGAAACCACCATAAAACCACTACACACAGTTCAGTAGACATTCAGGGTGTTCAGTTGATTCACAGCTCAGAGTTGTGACCTCTCCCTGCCCCATCATACAGAGACTGAGCCACACCAACACTTCCGGGTTTTATAATTCCTCCCCCTTCCACTGGAAAAGGTGTGGCCTTCATGGTGTGATTGACAGGAGAGAGATTCTCAACATTTTTTAAACACTAACAACCATTAGCAGTGCATTTTTACTTCATGAGCAATGCATTTTTACTTAATTAGCGGTACATTTTTACTTCATTAGCAGTGCATTTTTACTTCAAACCAACCATATTTTCATTTTCAAACCACATTAAGGGCACTCACAGTTGAGTAGGCATGTGTTCAGTGTTATTCAGAGCTCAGAGAGACATGACAGCTTCCTCCATCTTGCAGAGACTGAGTGAGGCACACCACTTCCTGGTTTTATAGTCTCTCCCCCTCCCTCCAGCAGGGGCAGCAGAGAGAATGGCAAATTATTTAAAAACAAATTCTTAAGACCATACAAAGCATTAATTTAACATCTGACGGGTGTGGGACTTAGAGACCCAGAGGCAACAGTTTCACATCTGAATCTCCAGCAGCACACACACAGACATACCAGAAAACGCGGGTTTATATACGTACAGATATAAAACCAATTGCATGATGTAATGTACAAAAACCATCAGCCACCTCCAAATATGGAGTTGTTTTTCACTCTTTGCCAAAAGCCAGTTACCACAATGGCATCCTCTGGGCCCCTTCTTATCTGACTAAACTCTTCTACTTACATAAAAAACCTTGCAAGAGAGCTGTGAACTATTCAACTTAAGTTAAAAAAAAACCCTTGTCACGATGGGAGTTGTACATATCCCATCATGCATTACAATTGGCCTTTTACAACAGGAAAGGTTAAATATGACAACAATCAATTAATACTTTCTACAGGGGCACGGTGGAGTCTGTACTCAGGTACTGCATAAATACGTGGTACTCCACCTGCAACTGCTCGGACAGGAAGGCTCTGCAGAGGGTAGTGAGGGGAGCAGAGAGGATCATTGGCGTCTCCCTACCCTCGGTACAAGAACCGTTCCAGAGCCGCTGTCTGAAAAAAGCTCAGAGAATTACTAAGGACAAACTGCACCCCCTCCACATACACCTGGATCTCCTGCCATCAGGCAAGAGATATCGCAGCATCAAAGCCCGGACTACAAGACTGCTAAACAGCTTCCTGCCACAGACTGTGAGGCTGCTAAACAGTCACTCTGTACTCACAGTCACCTGATTCTGCGGCTTGGCACGGCCACTTTAATAACTGGCACTGGCCACTTTAATAATTGGCACTGGCCACTCAAATCAGCTGCCCCGGACATTTTTATGATTGGTTTTACTGTATTTTAACGTTGTTGTT
The DNA here is from genome assembly GCF_028641065.1 of Leucoraja erinaceus. Classification (NCBI taxonomy): domain Eukaryota; kingdom Metazoa; phylum Chordata; class Chondrichthyes; order Rajiformes; family Rajidae; genus Leucoraja; species Leucoraja erinaceus. The sequence continues at coordinate 32,229,677 of NC_073396.1, forward strand.
TTACCTGCTTTTAACTATTTATACTGTTCCATCAGGGACTGCATTGTTTTTAGTGTTATTATGTGTGAAATGTTTTACATTTCAGGTGCAATGCTCCGGTATTCCCTGGGAAACGTCTTTTCATTTTGCACTGTACAACTGTTGCTTGCAAGATGACAATAAAGGTTGATTAATTGTTCAAGAAGGAACTGCAGATGCTGGAAAATCGAAGGTACACAAAATTGCTGCAGAAACTCAGCGGGTGCAGCAGCATCTATGGAGCGAAGGAAATAGGCAACGTTCGGGCCGAAGAAGGGTTTCGGCCCGAAACGTTGCCTATTTCCTTCGCTCCATAGATGCTGCTGCACCCGCTGAGTTTCTCCAGCAATTTTGTGTACCTAAGGTTGATTAATTGATTGATTGATTGATTGATTGATAACTAACTTTCACTCTTCTTATCATATTATCTGGGGATCTTTTAAAAACACCAAAGAGAGTGGATGTTTGTGGGAACACTACCAACAGTGTAGCATCCCCTGGGTACTACACTAAAGTGTTGTCCTGGATTATGAACTCAAATCTGTGGAGAAGAACTGGAGTCCACAATTCTCCAATTTCAAGTCATATCCTGAAGATAGGCACAGAATGCTGGGGGGGTCAGACAGTATCTCTGGAGAAAAGGAATAGGTGACGTTTCGGGACGAGACCCCTTTTCAGTCTTTTGTGCCTTTCTTTTGTTTAAACTAGTATCTACAGTTCCTTCCTACATGTCAAGTAATATCCTCCTCTGTTTACTTGCGCCCCCCCACCCCCTCGTCTCCCTACTTCTTTCTCCTCTTTCACACACTGATCTCCCATCCCCAAGACCAAGTCTGAAGAAGGGTTTTGGCCCGAAACGTTGATTATTTCCTTTGCTCCATAGATGCTGCTGCACCCGCTGAGTTTCTCCAGCACTTTTGTCTTCCCTCAAATAACCTTTATTTTATCCCCCTTCTCCCCGGCTCCTTCCATCTATATCTTTACATTTGGCCTTATAGTTCACTTTCCTTTCTCCTTATCTACCATCCTTTTTGTCTCCATTTGACCTCTAGCTGTCATTACTTACTTCACCCATCTGCCTAACAGACCTCCTCACCTGGGTCCACCTATCACTTGTCAAGCTTTGTGCTGGCCGCACCTATCATTTCCAGCTTTCTTCCCCTACTTTATCAGTCTGAAGAAGGGTCCAGACCCAAAATGTCACCTGTCCATTCCCTCCACAGATGCTGCCTGACCTGCTGAGTTACTCCAGCACTTTGTGTTTTGCTCGAATTCACAACCTTTAGACTCAGAGGTAAGAATGTTTTGTGTCGGAAGGAACAGCAGATGCTGGTTCACACCCAAGACACAAAATGGCAGAGTAACTCAGCAGGGCAGGCAGCATCTCTCACCTGGATAGAAGGAATGGGTGATGTTTCAGGTCGAGCCCCTTCTTCAGACTGAGAGTCAGGGGAGAGGGAGACTCAGAGATAAGGAAGTGTAAGGTGTAAAAATTACACATCAAAGGGGATGAAAATGTAGGAATATGTAGAATAGATCATTGTTAGCTAGAAAAGGGTGACAAGGGAGGATGTTCTCACTGGGCCAGAACACGATTGTTTACTTTCTAAGTTCTTTAATTATTCTTAAAAAAAGATTTTATGACATTCCCACTACTGGTGTTAAACTGACTAACCTGTAATTAACTGACTCATCTCTTCTTCACATTTAGACTTGCTCTCTTCCAGCCCTCTATTAATGTCCTCAGATCCAGTGAGGTTTTATAAATTATAATTAATCTTTCACTGGTTTCCTTACTTATTTATTTTAATACCCTCGCGTTTGAAACCATCTGAAACCTTGCCATCAGTCACTACCGTTTATTCACTGCAACTTTCCTAATTATACTAATCGTTGATAATTCCGCTACCTTACTAATCGTTAGTCTTCCCTCAACCTTTAATGTCTTACTGTGAGGATGAAAGGAAAGTATTTATGCAGCAGCTGTGACATAGTCTCCTCTGCCATTATCATATCAAAATAAGTTTATAATAGATTTCTCATTTTCTTTCCAAGGTCATAGCCCAGTCCTGAAAACGCAATTTTGTGTGGGTTAATTCCTGTGAAGATCTCATGGTTGAGTTTCAAAGCTTGTGAATTATCCCTTTGATCGATACTCCGCAGTGATTCTTTGGAGCACCACAGCAAAATCACACATCATCATAATATAGAAGTTTAAAAAATAATAATATGGAGCTTGAATGATAAAGGAAATATTGTTTATCAAATAAATAAAAGAAGGAAAAAAACGTATATTTTTATGGAAAATTTTCAAAACCTCGAGATCCCAGATGGTTTTATAGCCAAGAACTACTTTTGAAGATGAGTTAAGCCCCTGTCCTGCTTAGGAAACCTGAACGGAAACCTCTGGAGACTTTGCGTCCCACCCAAGGTTTCCGTGCGGTTCCCGGAGGTTCCCAGAGGTTTTTGTCAGTCTCCATACCTGCTTCCACTACCTGCAACCTCTGGCAACCACCTGTAACCTCCGGGAACCGCATGGAAACCTTGGGTGGGGCGCAAATTCTCCAGAGGTTTCCATTCAGGTTTCCTAAGTGGGACAGGGGCATTACTGTTGTAATATTTGAAATTAAATGGCCAATTGGTGCAGGGTAACCTTATAGAACAAAAGGTTAATGACCAGGTATTTAATTTAGGTCATAAGGTCAAAAGGGATAGGAACATAATTAAGCCATTCGGCCCATCAAGTCTACTCCGCCATTCAATCATTGCCGATCTGTCTCCTTCCTAACCCCATTCTCATGTCTTCTCCCCATAAACCCTGACACCCGCACTAATCAAGAATCTATCTATCTCTGCCTTTTAAATATCCATTCCCTTGGCCTCCACAGCCTTCTGTGGCAAATAATTCCACAGTTTCACCACCCTCTGACTGAAGAAATTCCTCCTCATCTCCTTCCTAAAGGAAAGTCCTTTAATTCTGAAGCTATGACCTCTTGTCCTAGATTCACCCACTTGGGGAAACATCCTCTCCACTTCCTGGCCTCAACTGGCTGCTACGACAACTTCCAGTCAGGATTTCGACCTCTTCATAGCACCGAGACCGCCCTTATTAAAGTTGTAAACGACATCCGTCTTATCACAGACTCTGGCAAAGTTTCAATATTAATGCTATTAGACCTCAGTGCTGCATTCGACACTGTTGATCACTCAATACTTTTGGACAGGTTGGAAAAATGGGTGGGGCTTTCAGGCACAGTCTTAAGTTGGTTCAGGTCATATCTACAAGATAGGAACTATTTTGTTTCCATTGGCGACTTTGTATCGGAACCAACCAACGTGACGTGTGGAGTCCCACAAGGTTCGATCTTAGGGCCCTCTTTATTCAACATCTACATGCTCCCACTAGGGCAAATCATGCGAAATAATAATATTGACCACCACTGCTATGCCAATGACACTGAAATCTATGTAGCGCTATCACCAAATGACTATCGCCCCATAGATCTGATGTGCCAGTGCATTGAGCAAGTCAAAGACTGGATGTGCCAAAATTTCCTCCAACTAAATAAGGACAAAACGAGATCATTGTTTTTGGTGCTAAAAAAGAAAGGCTTAAAGTAACCCAACACCTACACTCTCTGTCCCTGAAAACTTCAAACAAAGCCAGAAATCTTGGGGTTATTATGGATTCAGATTTACATTTCGACAATCACATCAAATCAGTAACAAAATCGGCCAACTATCACCTCAAAAACGTCGCAAGATTAAGAGGACTCATATCAGCTCAAGACTTAGAAAAACTTGTACTTGCCTTTATTAATAGTAGGCTAGATTATTGTAACGGTCTCCTTGCAGGTCTTCCGAAAAAAACTGTCAGGCAGCTACAGCTTGTTCAGAACGCTGTTGCTAGAGTTCAAACAAAGACCAAAAAATGTGAACATATTACACCAATTCTTAAATCCTTACATTGGCTCCCTGTATGTCAGAGAATTGATTTCAAAATCCTGCTGCTCACCTATAAATCACTACAGGTGCACAACCTTTTATCCGAAAGCCTTGGGACCAGACACTTGTCGGATTTCGGACATTTTCGGATTTCAGAATGGAAGATTTTTAGCGTAGATTAGGTAGGTAGCGCGGGCGGCTTGAAAAGTCTGGAGCTGCTGCCTCCTCCCGGGTGACCGGGAGACTCATTGCATAAATGTTAGTCAGTTAGTTTGGAGGGATTTTATGTGGTGGTGGTGGAGTCGGGGTGAAGGGGGAAACTTTAATTCTTAGTCCCCTACCTGGTCGGCGACTCCCAACCTCGCGGAGCTGGGGGCTCCGTCCGGCCGCGGGCGGCGCCGGTTGGAGCTCCGACCCCGGCAACTCTACCCCTGGCTGCGAGGCGCTCCAAATCCAGCGCCGCCCGCGGTCGGACGTCCCAGCTCCGGGAATGTCGGGAGTCGGCAGCGTCGCAGCGCTGGGATACCAGCGGGGAGCGGGCAATGCCTTACCGGGTCGCCGTGCGGCAAGCTCCAGGAACGCTGTGGCCGCCGACACACAACATCGCGGAGCGTCGCTGGATTTGGAGCCGCGGAGTTGGGGGCTCCGTCCGGCCGCGGGCGGTGCCGGTTGGAGCTCCAACCCCGGCAACTCTACCCCTGGCTGCGCGGCTCCAATTCCAGCGACGCTCCGCGATGTTGTGTGTCGGCGGCCACAGCGCTCCGGAGCTTGCCGCACGGCGACCCGGTAAGGCATTGCCCGCTCCCCGCTGGTTTCCCAGCGCTGCGACGCTGCCGACTCCCGACATTTGCGGAGCTGGGGCGTCCGGCCGCGGGCCGCGCTGGATTTGGAGCGCCTCGCAGCCAGGGGTAGAGTTGCCGGGGTCGGAGCTACAACTGGCGCCGCCCGCAGCCCCAACGGCCACAGCGCTGCGGAGCTTACTGCACGGCGACCCGGTAAGGCATTGACCGCTCCCCGCCTCTCCGACCAGGTAGGGGACTAAGAATTAAAGTTTACCCCTTCACCCCCCTTCACATAAAAGCCCTCCAAACTAACTGACTAACATTTAAGCAATGATTTACAGATGTTTAAGCGTCTCCCGGTCTCCAGGGAGGAGGCAGCCGCTACAGTAGTACAGACCTGGGTTGACCGTGGGTCGTTTTGGGTCAAGTTTGGCGCCAAACGCGAGCTTTGGTGCGCAGACGACATCTGGAAAAAATGGCCGGTTTTCGGAGCTTTTCGGTTTCTGGAACACCGGATAAAAGGTTGTGCACCTGTACATGGTTTAGGGCCAAAGTATATCACTGACATGCTTCCACTATATAAGCCTTCTAGACCGCTAAGAGACCAATCTGTTAGTGATTCCCAGAGTAAATACAAAACATGGGAAAGCAGGATTTAGTTACTATGCAACAAATAGCTGGAATAAACTTCCTGAAGATTTAAGACTTGCCTCAACTTTGACCACTTTTAAAACAAGACTGAAAACTTTTATGTTTACTTTAGCTTTCAGCTAAATCTTAACTACATTGCACTTTTAACTTTTGCACTTTTTATAATGCATTTTTAATTTTGCTTTATTTTCTTTTAATTCTTCTATTTTATTTCATTTTATTATTTCATTTTATTGTATGACATGTTTTTATGTGAAGCACTTTGAGTCTGCCTCGTGTATGAAATGTGCTATATAAATAAAGTTGCCTTGCCTTGCCTTCCACTCTATCCACTATTTCACTATTCGGTATGTTTCAATGAGCCCCCCCTCATTCTTCTAAATTCCAGCGCATACAAGCCCAGTGCTGTCAAACGCTCATCATATGTTCACCCAGTCATTCCTGGGTAAAATTCTTGTAAAATAATTCATTCATTCTTGTTTTAATAAAGTTGATAGGAATAAATATTACCCAGGATATCATGGAGAAATAGTAACATGGAATCTTTAAGCAGGGCCTTTGGTTTGAAGATGATACCTCTGACAATGCAGGAACCCCTTACTATTACATTTAATTGCATGCTCAATTCTCAGGAGTCGAGGTTTCTTCTGACAAACTTGTAACTCAAAGGTGAGGGTGTTACTAACTGGACCATAGTAGAAACTGTGAGCTCTCAATGCAGGGAATACCAAGACATAGCATGTATCTTCTACAAAAAAGGGAGTCCTACCCTCTACCAAATGTCTAGATTACCAAACACTGCAGGGAAAGAAAAAAAGTGGTAATCACCCATTGAACCTGTGAGGATGTCTTCATAAACAGTTCAATTTTGAAGAAACTCTCATGGAAAATAATCAGGATTGATGTTCAGGAAATTGCCAATGAATGTCTGTGCTTTATTGCTTCAATTTTCTTAAAGATGTCTTGAACATGCATAAGAAGAGTTCAGTGCTGGTTTTTTTCTCCTCTGCATATCATGTTCTGTTGCCTTATTTGGCTTATTGGTTCCAGTGTCAATTAGAAGATTTACCCGTTCATTATTAGCCATGCTATCTGCTTGCAGACACGCATGTGTAATTTTGCTATATGTGCACTGCCTATGTCATCGTTGACGTCCAAACACTAAAGAGACCAATCTATGATAGATGATAGCCAACTTTTATTTTGTGATTATTGCACGAAGGTAGCGCCAGACACCCAGGTCATTGCTTGAGTCTATATTCCTCTTGTCATGAGTAGATATGGTACTCAGTTGAAAACAGATCAAGTAAGTGCTGGGGCATATATACACCCAGAGTAACGTTCACTTCAATCACCAGGAATTGTAAATCTGGTCCTACAACGGGTGAAAAACACACCCCAGGCAATGTTATGGGTCAGATTTTCAAAATGCATTTGAAATAATGCCGCACAAAAGGATGGGTTTGGAAGGCCAACATTAAGATTATTTTATTTTTAGTTTAGAGATACAGGGCGGAAACCCCTGCACATTAACACTATCCTACACTAAGGGCAATTGTTACATATATAGCAAGACAATTAACCTACAAACGTTTGGCGTGTGGGAGGAAACCAAAGTTCTTGGAGAAAACCCATGCGGTCACGGGGAGAATGTACAAATTCCGTTCAGACTGCACCCATAGCCAGGATTGAACCCAGGTCTCTAGCGCTATAAGGCATCAACTCTACTTCTACGCCATCGTGCTGAGGAATTCATTATAATTCTGCAGGCAAATAGTAATTAGTAGCAGTGGCATCTTCTCTTCTGTTAGAACTAAAGCAAAGGACCAATGTCACCATCTCCTGCCAGTGAACAAACCAAGAAAAATGCTAGTCAAAATGTAGTAACAAGGAACTGTCGATGCTGGTTTACACAAAGGGACACTAAATGCTGGAGTAACTCAGTGGGTCAGGTAGCATCTCTGGAGAACATGCGTAGGAAGGAACTGCAGATGATGGTTTAAACCGAAGATAGACACAAAATGCTGGAGTAACTCAGCGGGACGGGCAGCATCTCTAGAGAGAAGGAATGGGTGTTGTTTCGGGCCGAGATCCTTCTTCAGACTGAAACATCACCCAGTCGCGGAGCCTGTGGACTCACCATCGAGGAGCTGGCCGACTTCAGAGTGCGGAGCGCTGTGGTGGCGGATGGCTGCAGCCCGACTTCGGAGTTTGGAGGTTTCGGCTGCAGGCCCTGTGGATGGTGACATCGGGAGCTCGCGGGTCCCTGGTGGGAGATCGCTTTTTGGAGCTCCCGCAACGGCAAACTTCGCCTGCCCGAATCGAGGGATTTAAATCAACCCGGAGCGGGGTCTTACATCGCCCGGCGCGGCTTAAATGGCCGCGGGACTTACCATCGCCCGCCGGGATGGGGGGGGCTCTAACATCAGGAGCCTCGATCAGCTCGATGCCACAGTTTGGCTGCTTGACTGCGGGAGAGGAATGGGCACAGAGAACAGGGAAGAGATAAAACTTTTGCCTTCCATCATAGTGAGGAGGTATTTGGGGATTCACTGTGATGGATGTTTTGTGTGGAATTGTTAATTGTGTGGTTTTTTTTTTGTTTGATGATGACTGCAGAAATGAAATTTAGTTTGAACTTATGTTCAAATGACAATAAACTATTCTGATTCCGATTCTGATTTTGATCTGATTCCTTCTCTCCAATAACGATGCCTGGCCCGCTGAGATATTCCAGTTTTTTGTGTCTATCAATGGAGTAACTCATCATGTTGAGTTGCTCCAGCGCTTTGTGTGCAAGAATGCTAATGCTGATGCCATTTTGCTGAAGCTCGACAGTGCATTGGTCTTGCCTCACGTACAGTGTTGTGGTCTCTAATGACCAAGTGAGAAAGGCCAAATCGTTGCTATGGAGAAGGATTAACACTCTGGTTCTAAACATTATAAAGAAAAGATACAGTGCAGATATGTGAAAGGATATAAATGGGAGATAAGAGGAACTGAGGCTACACAGTTTGTGGTTTTGATAAGATTAACCTGGGCACTATTTCAAGTTAGACCAACGGTTAAAAAAAAGGAACGTTGACATTAATACAAATCCAAGGTTAGGTTAACTCTCTCATGCTGACACTGGTGACTAGTTTTCTGACTGAACAATAATGCCCTTGTCCCACTTAGGAAACCTGAACGGAAACCTCTGGAGGCTTTGCGCCCCGTCCAAGGTTTCCGTGCGGTTCCCGGAGGTTGCAGGCGGTTGCCGGAGGTTGCAGGTAGTGGAAGCAGGTAGGGAGACTGACAAAAAACCTCCGGGAACCTCCGGGAACCTTGGGTGGGGCACAAAGTCTCCAGAGGTGTCCGTTCAGGTTTCCTAAGTGGGACAGGGGCATAAGAAGAAAAACTTTAAAACCATTCAGTCATCAGTTGAATATTTTAATGTCCAAAGAAAAATCAGGTACACAATGCCAAAAAGCCCTCATTGAACTTACCATCACATTCATAAACCCCTGTGATTACTTAATGTTTGGTAGAAGTACTGCTCTTCACTGAACAGACCTAAACTAACATTGGTTAGAAAATAAATGAACAGTTACAATTTAAATCAGTTGAGCCTTCCTGAGATGTCGTGGGCCTAACTCAACGAAATGCCAGTGAAGGGAGGTGCCCACTGATATATTTGTATCTACACAATCGTTTTTTATGTGCTTGTTAACATGTAGGTACCTTATTATTGCATTCATAGTTAGTTATTGTCCTTAGCATAAGTTGGTATAAACAGTTTAGATAGTACTTTGGCTTTGGTCTTGGTATTCCTGGTTGAACGCTTGTCCTGGTGTTACAGCACAAGTACTTTTGTGCTTTAATAATAATTCAGTCATCAAATTTCCCTTTTCAATGTGTTAGTGATTCAGTGCAAATATAACACGTAGCTCTTTTAAATCTATATATTAATCTCAAGGTTGAATGACTGTAATAGTGTTATGTTTCATTGGCCCTCATATATTATAATATACCGTAAATTCTCGCACTAACGGACCTCTATATAGCGGAGTTCAATTATAGCGGACTGAGGCTCGTGTTGCACCTCTCCCCCCCCTCTACTTCCACCCGTTACCCAGTGAGCTGGCGCCACGTGATGTGCTTCTGGTTGCGGGAGCGGAGAGAGGGATCAGCATGAAGGTGGCGTGAGTACCGGGCCCGTCCCTGACAAACCTCGTGTGGGGCCGGGGGCTCGGTGGCTTCCCAACCTGTGAATTCCCGCACGTTTAATCCCCCCCCTCCCCTCCAAACACCGCGTTTCTTCCCTCCAAGCCTTGGGTTGATCTTTACTTCCCTCGCTCAGTTATAGCAGATCATCAACTATCCTCCCACCACCGTGGTCACTTATTGCAAGGTTTACTGTAATACTCAGTTCTACAGTTGCCTGGATATTACTATGCGCTATCATCGTCCAGTAATTTGTTCGACTCTGCAGTGTGACATCAACAAAAAGTGCATGAATTGGCAGAGGCAGTAACTTGCCAAAGTACTTACCTTAACATAGAAATATAGAAAATAGGTGCAGGAGTAGGCCATTCGGCCCTTCGAGCCTGCACCGCCATTCAATATGATCATGGCTGATCATCCAACTCAGTATCCTGTACCTGCCTTTTCTCTCCATACCCCCTGATCCCTTTAGCCACAAGGGCCACATCTAACTCCCTCTTAAATATAGCCAATGAACTGGCCTCAACTACCTTCTGTGGCAGAGAATTCCAGGGATTCACCACTCTCTGTGTGAAAAATGTTTTCCCCATCTCAGTCCTAAAAAGATTTCCCCCTTATCCTTAAACTGTGACCCCTTGTTCTGGACTTCCCCAACATCAGGAACAATCTTCCTGCATCTAGCCTGTCCAACCCCTTAAGAATTTTGTAAGTTTCTTTAAGATCCCCCCTCAATCTTCTAAATTCTAGCGAGTACAAACCGAGTCTTTCCAGTCTTTCTTCATATGAAAGAAGTATTAATAATGGTGTCTGGCTGAAGATTTTCCAACAGGCCTTTGCACTAAGTGATAAGTTGTTCTTGGGCTTTGCTCGCCACATTTATACAGGCTGACCAAGTTACAATCTATCCCAATAACATTGAAGGTTAAGTTTCAATTTATTCAATTTCAATTGGAGTGTAAAACTGGGATTGTGGACCAAGCACTTGCTACCGAAAAAGACAGCAAATTCCCTTCCTTTGAGCGGTTGTTGCCATAGTGGTCACTTGATTCTCTCCGGCATGAACAGTGTATTGAAAATTACCACCTGAATGACATGTTGTAATATCTTATCAATTTGTACATCACATTCACTTGAAATAGTTAGCCGAGGGCATGACAGGCCTCAGTCTGGTCTTGATATGACTCACCAATCAGTTTTAAAGCAAAAAAGATTTTCCTCCCAGTGAACGGTGGAAAATTTTCGATTATTTCAGTCCTTAAACCAAGCAAATGACATTTTCAGTGTAGATAGTGGCAAAAAGACAAATACTCAAGTTTTTCCAAGTAAACGTAAAATCTGATAACTCTCTGGGATACAAGTCGTACTCAGAGGCTGAGAAAAAAGAAGGGTCTGGACCCAAAACATCACCCCCCCTTTTCTCCAGAGATGCTGCCAATCCCGCTGAGTTACACCAGCATTTTGTGTCTATCTTCAGAGGTTGAGACGGTTTCCTTTCGAGAAGAGAAGGATGATGGAAGATTTGATGGAGACATAGAGTAATGAGGTCACTGAACAGAATAGATAGTGAGAGGCTGTGACAATGAGAAGAGGATAGTGAGAAGAGTAACATTGGGAACAATCTTTTAATGTAGCACCTGGATTTAATCTGAAATGAATTAGCAGCAGATGTGTTGAAGATAGGTTTCCATGTTGCCTTAAAGAGAGAATTGGATACAATTATGGTCCAGAATAACATGGAGATAGGGCCAGAATGTGAAAATATTGCTCAGGTAGAGAGTTGATGCTGCTGTACCCATTCTATGATATGTAGATGTTGAAGACTAAAGGGGCTGTCCCACTTGGACAACCTAATCCACGAATTTAGAAGACCCTAGACGAGTTGAAAAAAATGTCAAGGTCGTGTTGACTCGCCAAAGTAAAAGACCTCCTACAACTATGTCTACGACCTCCTACAACTATGTCTACGACCTCCTACGACCCCCCTCAACCTCAGTCTTCCTCACCTAAGACCAACTACGACCAGCTACGAGTGGAAAATGATCACATGATAAAATGATGTCATGTTTGCAATTATTTTCTCTCAGTTACCAACCTACGACTACCTACGACTACCATCACGACCTACCTACGACCAACCTACGACCTACCTACGAGTAAAAAGTATCCATTTTTTCCATGCCGACCTTTTTTTTTTACTTGTGGACATTTTTTATCAGGCTAGAAAAAAATGCCGCGACCTACTTGAGGCCACGAGTGCGAGGAGACCACTCACGAGCATGAGGAAGAGTTACGAAGACCTCCTACGACCTCGTGACGACCATGCTGCGAGTACGAGTCAAGGGCAAACTCGGCAGAGGTTGCCAATTAGGTCGTGAAAGTGGGACAAGGGCTTTATGCATTCTCCTCAAGACCAGGTTCAATATGTATCTTTAAAATCTCTGTCCGATGTTAAATAAATTAAATAATTACGGGCGAGCACACCATTTAGAATGTAACAAATTCTCAAATATTCTCAAATCCACATCTTCCAATGGTTTAACTGTACCACATGCAGGATTGTGAAATCAATGTCCTCAAAACTTGATTGTGATATTCAGATTTTTGCAAGCAATGATCATTTCCAGGTTATTTTACGAGACTGTTGATAAGGCGTTTCTCGCAGTAATGTCCTCTGACATGATGAGGTGTACATTTCTGAAGTTAAACACACAGCTGTCTGTGTCACCAGGTAAACTTCAGTGATATTCTTCAAAAGCTCTCTCCTGTCATTGGTAATTCTTAAACTGACAAGGTTTATCAATAAAATATTTACTCGGTGGATGCACAATGTAAAATAAATTGTTCGCTAACATTTGCTCCCTGTTCCTCAACACAACAGCGAATGGCTGCTTATTCTGAACTCTGCTCACCGCAACGATTTCTACTGACCTTCACTGCTGTCTGCAAACCTCTTACAATGGGCAAATTGCATGATGGCACCCACAGCTCTGCTGAAGAGACAGCCCCAGACTTTTGAGGCCTTGGACATGAATGGGAGCCCAAAGACGGCAGCATATGATGGCTTTCCACAAAATATCTTATCCCTAAAGGTTTGGGTGGGGGGAGGGGGGGGGAGGCTGTTGAAGTCCATGCTCCTGCTGCAACCTGTCGGAGGAGTGCTGACTTCGGGAGATAAAGTTTGCAAGCAATGATCACAGAGTTCAGTCATTTTCTGCAGCCTGAGTTCCAAGCTTACATCTGTCACCAGCCATGATTGAATGGCGGAGTAGAACCAATGGGCCGAATGGCCTAATTCTACTCCTATAACTAGTGAACTTGCAGGAAGGATCTGCAGATGCTGGTTTAACCAAATGCTGGAGTAACTCAGCAGGACAGGCAGCATCTCTGGGGAGAAGGAATGGGTGACGTTTCGGGTCGACTCCCTTCTTCAGACTGATGTCAGGGGAGAGGGAGATACATAACTAAGGCGTGAAACCAGGACAAAGGGGATGGAGATCAAGGGAAATGTAGAATAGATCATTGTTAGCTGGGAGAAGGTAACAACAAAGCAAACAGAGATAAAAATGTACTCGGAGACAGTCACATGCCAAGCTTACATGCATGCATGGATTGTACTGCCTTTCAGGGTCAGAATCACAGTCAAACTAGTTCATAATCAGACCCCCATTCCAGGAAATAGACACAAAAAGGTGGAGTAACTCAGCGGGACAGTAGCATCTCTGGAGAGAAGGAATGGGAGATGTTTCGGGTCGAGACCCTAATCCAGAAAGGCTGCAATGCTATAATGATTTTTTAAATCAACATTAGCACTAAACACTGCTCTGATTGACGCCCTGACTTCAGAGCAGAAGAATTTCTAGCTTGCTTTTGACAAAATCTTCGTGGGGAACAAAGGTGGTGCATTCTACTCATTTGAGCTTGTTGCAATGAGATATGGTTGATCAAAACCTCAATTACACTTACATGCCTCTGGTGAGTATCAGGTTTCAGCATATAATGTTGCGTGTAATTAAGAAAGGGTACTTGCTTTCATTAAGAAAGGCATAGAATTTAAGAACAGGGAAGTTATGGTAAAAACTTACAAAACTTTGCTGGTGTACAGTGTACAGTTCTGGTGACCACACTATCGCAAGGGCACGAGTGCATTGAAGGGGGTACAGGTAAGTTTCATTAGGATGCGATGGAGGGGATAGACTCGATAGGCTAGGTTTGTATTACTTGAAGCGGATGTCAATAGTCAATCAATAGTCTATTTAATTGTCATTTGGACCCCTGGAGGTCCAAATGAAATGCCGTTTCTGCAGCCATACATTACACACAAATAGACCCCAGACACAACATAATTTACATTTTACATAAACATCCATCACATAGCTGTGATGGAAGGCCAAAAAAAACTTATCTCTCCACTGCATTCTCCCCCCCCCCGATGTCAGAGTCACAGTCAAAGCCCCCGGCTGGCGATGGCGATTGTCCCGCGGCCATTAAAGCTACGCCGGGTGGTGCGAGGTCGCACACCGGGTCTTGGTGTTAGAGCCCCCGGCGTGCGCTCGCAGAGTCCCGCGGCCATTCCAAGCCGCGCGGGGCAGTGATGTAGGCCCCGCTCCAGGAGCTCTTCAACCCCGCAACTCGGGCGGGAGAAGTCGCCGTTGCAGGAGCCCTGAAAAGCGGTATCCCTCCAGGGACCCGCGGGCTCCCGGTGCCGCCGTCCACAGACCCGCAGTAGCAGCCTCCGCATCAGCAGCAGCAGCGGCAGCAGCAGCAGCAGCAGCAGCAGCAGCGGCAGCGCTCCTCCACCGCTCCACCCGCTCCGGTCTCGGCCAGCTCCGCGACGGTGAGGTGAGTCGGCACCTGAGTCCCCGGCTTCTTCTGTTGGAGGCCGCTCCTCGTTGCAGCCCCAACGACAACTGAGACCCGACGAGAAAAGGTCGGGTCTCCAGTGCAGGGAGAGATTTAAAAGTTTCCCCCTCCCTCCCCCCCCCCCCCCCCACACACACACCCCAACATAAAATAACAAAAACTACATATAAACATAGACAAAAAATAATAAAAAAGCGGACAGGCTGCAGAGGCCGCTGCTGACCAGAGTCGCGCCGCCTACCAGAGGGTAAACAAAATTATACCGCCAGGTATTGAAATATAAATAATTATGAAGGGCATAGCTAGAGGAGATAGAAATAAACTTCTCACCATATTGGCCTTTGTTCCAGGTTTGTGGATTACCTTTTATTTGGCACCTTGTTAAATGTCTTTTGGAATTCTCAAAACACTACATCCATTAATCTGTCTTGCTAGTTGTATTCCCAAAGAACTTCCCTTTCATAAAACCATGGTCATTCCCCTCTCTGGATTATGTTTTCTATTTTAGTTAGGTCAGTGGGTGGTGCCGTTGAGTATGGCTGCCCCGCCTGCAGCTGTTTGTCCTTTCATCATTTTTTATTTTTAAAGTTTTGTTTTGGAGGTCTTTTAGTATTTTTATGTGGGGTGGGGGGGGGGGGGGGGGGGATACTGTTTTCTTAGTCACTACTTGGTCGAGGAATGCGTCTGTTCTCCGAGCCGCATATTCGCTCCCTCCTCGCGGCCTACCATCTGGACTGGCGCGGCCTTTCCTGCCGGAGACCGGCCAGAGCTTCAGCTTCAGCAGCGGCGCAGCACTGAAGTACCATCGCGGAGCTGGGCGATGCCTTACAGGGGTCGCCGTGTTGGAGCTCCGGCGTGCTGGGACTGGAGACTTCAACACCGTGGAGCTGTGGTCTGCGGAGCTTCCAGCCGCGGGCGGCGCTGACGTTAACAATGCGGGGCCCTGGGATCCTTCGCCAAGGATTGCCGTGTGGAACTCCGCCCAGCTCGGCCTGTGGACTTTGGAAGCTGCGGTCTTCGGTAGGAAGCGGCCGATTCGGAATTCCAAGCCGCTGAGAGTGTTCTTCCGACTCTGGAGTTCCATCACCCGGCGAGAGGGCCTGAAACATCGGGTCGCCGTTGCGGCAACTGCAGAGGCCTCAATAGGCCTCGACCATGGGTGAACATAGAGGCAGATGACTGAATCTTTATTGCCTTCCCCCACAGTGGGAAACGTTAATTCCGCAGTGTGGGGATGTTCATGTGAAATTCTATCGTGTGTTGTGTTCTTTTTTATTTGTAGTGCTGTATGGTGACACAAATCACACTGTACCAATTGGAACTTTATTATTCCATTAATAATGTACTCAACACTCTTCCTGATAATGTAAATAGCTCACCCCAGGAAGAAGAATTGTTCCTTTCCAGCACTGTCTCCAATATAAGGGCATCCACCATATCTACAATCAGACAATATCCTAATTAACACTAATTAGATTTTCCTTACGACTCTAACCACAGAGCAGCAAAATAAAAACAGATCGTCAAAGGTAAAATGACATGAATGGGCTTCTTTAACTTGCCTTCATTAACAATGACATAGAATTTAAGAACAGGGAGGTTATGGCACAACTTTACAAAACTTTGTTGAGGCCTGAACCTAAACATGTTATTTTATAACAATACTGAGAGAAATAAGTAGAGTAAAAATTAAATTGGTAGATGCGGACTGAAACAAATTTCTCTTTTAATCTGATTTTCAATTAGATTTTTGCTGAGGTCCTTTTATTTTATCTCTGGCCACATGAGACAGTTCAATTGCCATCTTAAATAGGATTAACGACTACAAATAAAAGAGCAAGCACCCACATTCAATTCAGCTCAATGTTTCCAATCAAGGATGCAACACATAAAAGAGTTACTTCTCAATGAGCCCAATTAATTTAGTTTAGTTTAGTTTAGTTTAGTTTAGAGATACAGAGCAGAAACATGCCCTTCAGCCCACCGATTCCGCACCGACCAACAATCCCCGCACATTAGCACTACACACTACACACACCAGGGACAATTTACACTTATAGCAAGCCAATTAACCTACAAACCTGGATGTATTTGGAGTGTGGAAGGAAACTGAAGATCTCGGTAAAAACCCACGTGGTCACGAGGTGAACATACAAACTCCATACAGACATAGAAACATAGAAAATAGGTGCAGGAGTAGGCCATTCGAGCCTGCACCGCCATTCAATATGATCATGGCTGATCATCCAACTCAGTATCCCATCCCTGCCTTCTCTCCATACCCCCTGATCCCTTTAGCCACAAGGGCCACATCTAACTGGCCTCAACTAACTTCTGTGGCAGAGAATTCCACAGATTCACCGCTCTCTGTGTGAAAAATATTTTTCTCATCTCGGTCCTAAAATACTTCCCCCTTATCCTTAAACTGTGACCCCTTGTTCTGGACTTCCCCAACATCAGGGAACAATCTTCCTGCATCTAGCCTGTCCAACACCTTAAGAATTTTGTACGTTTCTATAAGATCCCCCTCAATCTTCTAAATTCTAGCGAGTACAAGCCGAGTCTATCCAGTCTTTCTTCATATGAAAGTCCTGCCATCCCAGGAATCAGTCTGGTGAACCTTCTCTGTACTCCTTCTATGGCAAGAATGTATTTCCTCAGATTAGGAAACCAAAACTGTACGCAATACTCCAGGTGTGGTCTCACCAAGACCCTGTACAATTGCAGTAGAACCTCCCTGCTCCTATACTTAAATCCTTTTGCTATGAATGCTAACATACCATTCGCTTTCTTCACTGCCTGCTGCACCTGCATGCCTACTTTCAATGACTGGTGTACCATGACACCCAGGTCTCGTTGCATCTCCCCTTTTCCTAATCGGCCACCATTCAGATAATAGTCTACTTTCCTGTTTTTGCCACTAAAGTGGATAACCTCACATTTATCCACATTATACTGCATCTGCCATACATTTGCCCACTCACCCAACCTATCCAAATCACCTTGCAGCCTCCTAGCATCCTCCTCCCAGCTAACATTGCCCCCAAACTTCGTGTCATCCGCAAACTTGGAGATGTTACATTCAATTCCCTCATCCAGATCATTAATATATATTGTAAATAGCTGGGGTCCCAGCACTGAGCCTTGCGGTACCCCACTAGTCACTGCCTACCATTCTGAAAAGGTCCCGTTTACTCCTACTCTTTGCTTCCTGTCTGCCATCCAGTTCTCTATCCGCATCAATACTGAACCCCCAATACCGTGTGCTTTAGGTTTGTATACTAATCTCTTATGTGGGACCTTGTCGAAAGTCTTCTGAAAGTCCAGATATAACACATCCACTGGTTCTCCCTTATCCACTCTACTAGTTACATCCTCGAAAAATTCAATAAGATTCATCAGAAATGATTTACCTTTCATAAATCCATGCTGACTTTGTCCAATGATTTCACCACTTTCCAAATGTGTTGCTATCTCATCTTTAATAACTGTCTCTAGCAGTTTCCCCACTACCGACGTTAGACTAGACAGCATCTGTAGTCAGGATCAAACTCGAGTCTCTGGCGCTGCAAGGCAGCAACTCTACAGCTGCACCATAAAGCTATCGTTTTTTTTCTTCTTCATTTTATGTATGAGTAATACCCTTTGGTTATCTGCTACCATTTATACCACAGTTAACCTAAACGTTAAATAAGGAGAACCTTGGAATCTGTGACAGTTGCAAAGTTCCTTGTGCACAATTCAAAGAGAAGTGAATTAATTAATTTGCAAACATTGGCCAATTAATTAGCACAATAACGTAACCATGATAAACCCACGAGGTGCCGACTGCCTTTTACAATTTTATGAATATCAATAATTCGAATTTTAGAACCACGTTGATATTCATTATTCATTTTATGTGAATTGAAAACAGTTTGTTTTTAATTACAGGTCAATTTTTCAATGTTAGGAACCAGAATAACTGGAATAGACAATAAAAATGCTGTGAAGTATCTTGATCAGTTTTTCCTCATTAAAGGTGCTAGTTAAATGTAAATTATTGTTGCCCTTATACTTCTAATATAAAATTATTCTGCTATTTGACGTATAAGGACCCGATACTCGATGAAAGTGAAAGACAAAGAAGCCAATTGGTGAGATGTTTTGGGGATTTAAAATGTTAAAGGGAAACATCCAGGGATCTAAAAGTGTTGATCACAACTGTACTCATCGAACTTCAGACTGGGTTGAAGAAACATAGAAACATAGAAATTAGGTGCAGGAGTAGACCATTCAGCCCTTCGAGCCTGCACACCGCCATTCAATATGATCATGGCTGATCATCCAACTCAATGAATTGGGATCGACACAAAGTTATCATTTTTGTCCGTATGATCTTCTTTTCGTGTCCATCTTGTTTCAAATGCTGACCTCGCTGTCATCGTCCGTCCTGAAAAGGATGCAAGCTTCCGGCGACAATCAAGGAAAGCCTTCACAGCGCAATAGATGACGGCGGTAGCAGAATTAGCTCAGGATACTTCAAGTTTACAGCCCTGCGACGTGGACACTTCTGTATCATATTTTAATATTAGCTCCTCCAACACTTGCTTTAGTTATCTCAAGCTTTATCATAATGATGACTCACGGAATACAGTAAAACATCTCTAATCTAACGTGCTTGTGCCAGATTAGCAGTTTTTTCAAACCACTGGAAACTATTTGCATTACTCCGTTGACACATTTCAATTCACCTTTTTAAGATGTTTCCCGTGTTATAATGGATTTCCCGATGAACCAGAAACAGGACACTGATCAGTTGAAAGAGAATGCAGGAATCTGAATCCTGGTGAGTTGAATGAGACCGTGGAAAAGTTAGAAAGTAGCGCAAAATGCATCTGGTGAACCAGGTGCCAAACCATTTGATTTTCAATGGACAGAGAGCAGATCATTCAACTTTCACCATCACCATCTACACACATTATCTAATTTACATCCTCTGGGGGATGGGGTGATTCATAAGTACCTTCTTGTCGCCCAATCTGGGATGGCGACATGGGCAATTTGTACAGGTCAATCCAGGGGCATTATAATCAAGTGTCGAATCGTCATATGTACTGACCACAGAACAATTAAATCCTTACATGTGCAGTTTAGTTCATAAATTCATATTCTAGGAGCAGTATAGGGCCATTGGGACTATCAAGTCTACTTCGCCATTCAATCATGGATGACCTATCTTTTCCTCTCAACCCCATTCTCCTGCCTTCTCCCCGTAACCCCTGACAGCCTTACTAATGAAGAATCTGTCAATCTCCGACTTAAACAAATCCACTGATTTGGCCTCCACAACTGTCTGTAGCAATGAATCCAACAGATTCACCACACTGACTAAATAAATTCCTTCTCATCTCTTTCTAAAGGTACTTCCTTTTATTCTGAGGTTGTGCCCTCTGGTCTTAGCTTCTCCTACTAGTGGAAACATCCTCTCCACATCCACTCTATCCAGGCCCATCACTATTCGGTAGGTTTCAACGTGGCCACCCTTCGTCCTTCTAAACTCCAGCAAATACAGGCCCATTGCCTTCAATCTCCCATCATACCTGGGATGGAATGTTTAACAGGCCCATAAACAAAATAACACACAGGTAATATATAACAATTGAAAATAAAATAAATTAATATTTTATATTGTGCAAAAACTGAAGTCTGTAGTGCAACCAAAGACACAGTCCATATAAGAACATAGTTGCTGAGGTTAGTGTTATGTGACGTTTAAGATTGTTGGGTACAACCTGTTCTTGAATAGGTTCTGGAAACCTGAACACAACTCTCCAGCCTTTCGAGGATTAACTTAACAACAAAATAAATGTCCATTACCTAAAAACAAATAAATCACCAATATTTCTTTTAGTTGAATAATTTTTTTCTTGCAGATAATGTTTTCACTTGTTGGAATGTGATTGGTACACTTCTTGGCCTTCAATAACTTCCATTTAACCTGGGCCTCCTCCATTGGGCGGCTCAGTGCTACAGTAGTAGAGTGACTGCCAGACAACGGCAGAGACCCAGGTTTGATCCTGACTGCGGGCGCTGTCTGTGTGGAATTTGCACGTTCTCCCTGTGACCGTGTGGGTTTTCTCCAAGTGCCCCAATTTCCTCCTACATTCCATGGCTTCTGGAAAATGTCCCCAGAGTGCAGGATGGAACTAGTGTACGGGGTGACCGTTAGTCGGAGGGCCAAAGAACCTCTTTCCACGATGTATCTCTAAACTAAACTAAACAATGCCAAAGTGAGGCCACATGCAAACCGGAGGTATGGCACCTCATATCGTGCTTGGGTAGATTACAACCCAACGGAATGAACATTGACTTCTCCAAATTTAGGTGATAAACCAACATACAATGCCCTCCATAATGTTTAGGATTCACAAACATTATCTGATCCACAATTTGAGATTTGTAATAGAAAAAAAATCACACGTGGTTAAAGTGCACATGTCAGATTTTATTAAAGGTCATTTTTATACATTTTGGTCTCACCATGTAGAAATTACGGCTGTGTTTATACCTAGACCCCCCATTTCTAGCATTTAGCACCATAATGTTTGGGACACATGGCTTCATAGGTGTTTGTAATTGCTCAGGTGTGTTTTTGTATTCTTGTATTGTATTCAAATTTTATTGTCATTGCCTCACTTTGAGACAACGAAATAAATTTCCCGTACAGGCAGTATCGTTATAATAAAAAAAAATCACAAGATCAGAAAAATAATGACCAAAAATAAATAATAAATAGGCTAATGCAAATAAAACATATTAAAAATAAAATTGCCAAATTGAATTGCCAAAAAATTAAAAAAGCACAAACACAAAAAGTCCACAACATACACAGATTGGCACCCAGGTGAGGAAGGCACCATAGTCCAGCCAGCCTCCCCTCCGTGTCCATCCGTGGTCGGGGCCTTCCGAGCACCCGCAGTCGCCGCCCCGGGTGGCCCGATGTTCAGGCCCTCACGCCGGGCTGGTGGAACGCCGACGCCGAACCCCGACGGTGAGCATCCTCCTCCTCAGCGGCCCGGACATCCTGATCAGCCGCCTCCCGCTGCCGGAGTCTGCAGCTCCTGAGTCCACAGGCCGAGCCGGGCAGAGTCGCAGGACCCCGGCCTGTCCATCGGCGCCGCCCGCGTTCGGAGCTCCGCAAACCGCCGCTCCAGGATGGTGGTGAAGCAGGTCCAGCACTCCGGGCTCCAGACGGCGACCCCCGGTAAGGCATCGCCAGCCCCGCGATGTTCCAGCGCTGTCCCACCGCTGCGGGGGCGCTGGTCGATCCCGGCAGGAAAGGCCGCGCCAAACCAGGGAGGTAGGCCGCTGTGGGGGGGGGGGGGGGGGGCGAGGACGCGACTCGAAAAATAGTCGCGTCCTCACCAGGAAGCGGCTGAAGGACGGTATCCCCCGCACCGTGCCCTCTTCCCCCACATAAAAACACAAAAAAAACACAAAAAAATACACTTTTAACATAACTAAATAAACAAAAAAACAAAAAGATACCGGGCTGTAGGTGGAGGCTGCTGGCACCAGCGCCACCGGAAGTACAAGTACACTGCCTCCTTAATGCAGGTATAAGAGAGCTCTCAGCACCTAGTCTTTCCTCCAGTCTTTCCATCACCTTTGGAAACTTATATTGCTATTTATCAACATAAGGACCAAAGTTGTGCCAATGAAAGTCAAAGAAGTCATTATGAGACTGAGAAACAAGAATAAAATTGTCAGATACATGCGCTAAACCAAAGGATTACCAAAATCAACTGTTTGGAACATCATTAAGAAGAAAGAGAGCACTGGTGAGCTTACTAATCGCAAAGGGACTGGCAGGCCAAGGAAGTCCTCCACAGCTGATGACTGAAGAATTCTCTCTATAATAAAGAAAAATCCCCAAACACCTGTCCGACAGATCAGAAACACACTTCAGGTGTGGATTTGTCAATGAACACTGTCCACAGAAGACTTCATGATCAGAAATACAGAGGCTACACTGCAAGATGCAAACCACTGGTTAGCCGCAAAAATAGGATGGCCAGGTTACAGTTTGCCAAGAAGTACTTAAAAGAGCAACCACAGTTCTGGAAAAAGGTCTTGTGCACAGATGAGACAAAGATTAACATATCAGAATGATGGCAAGAGCAAAGTATGGAGGAGAGAAAGGAACTGCCCAAGATCTAAAGCATACCACCTCATCTGTGAAACACGGTGGTGGGGGTGTTATGGCCTGGGCATGTATGGCTGCTGAATGTACTGGCTCACTTATCTTCATTGATGATACAACTGCTTATGGGAGTAGCATAATTAATTCTGAAATGTATAGACACATCCTATCTGCTCAAGTTCAAACAAATGCCTCAAAACTCATTGGCCGGCGGTTCATTCTGCAGCAAGACAATGATCTCAAACATATTGCTAAAGCAACAAAGGAGTTTTTCAAAGCTAAGAAATGGTCAATTCTTTAGTGGCCAAGTCAATCACCCGATCTGAACCCAATTGAGCATGCCTTTTATATGCTGAAGGGAAAACTGAACGGGACTAGCCCCCAAAACAAGCATAAGCTAAAGATGGCTGCAATGCAGGCCTGGCAGAGCATCACCAGAGAAGACACCCAGCCACTGGTTGGTGATTAACCATTAATCTCTGCCAATATAACCTTCATCACTATGTTATACATGATACACATTCCGCCGTGCTCTGCAGTCCAGCCTGGGACTTGAGTAAGGAATGCAGTTACTGATAACAACTCTGCTTGTCCCTAGCTTGGCAGTCTGTCAGATGAGACCAATGCAGTGGTATGTATTATTCTCTCTGCTTACGTTTTAATAAAAGCCTTGTGGTTCACCTAATTGAGTGATTACAAAACAGAAGATTTGGACCACTTCTCCATTTCATTTGCCTGAATTTATTTCAGTTTTTTTTTAATATACCATCTTCTTGCCATGGCTGGAGCCTTTCATAAACCTGACCTGCTAGTGATTGATGGTGACCTTGTTGAATCAGCAAGATCACCATCGCGCATCGTTGAAGTAGAATATGGAGTGTTCATCCACACGGCTCACCGTGATGCACCCGCTGATGTACAAGCTTCCATTCTCCTCAACGAGGCGGGCACAGAAGCCACACTACGGGCACAGTGTTTCAACTACGCACCAGCTGAGCCTAATGATGCGGGTAACATTGCGACACCTGCGGAATCTATCCGAGACCCAGAGTGCCTCCTTAGAAAGTTCCGACAGCTATGCCAGCTGCGAACTAACTTGGTTATGGAGCACCACAGATTCTTTTCACGTAATCAGACGGAAGACGAACCAGTCGAATCCTATATCAGTGCCCTGAAGAACATCGCTGGCAGACGCCAATTCGGTGATCTGCACGACAACCTCATCCGTGACGGACCCGTGTACGGCATCCTGCTTAACAAGGTGAGAGACGAGTTACTCCGGGATGAGAAGCTCACTCTAGTTAAAGCCGAGAGCGTGCCTGTCAGGTTGCTGAGGTAACCGACACCCATACCCAGTCTCTAGGACCCGGACCTCACTCCGCAGTGTCAACACGTTCTACAGATTTCCGTGCCAGCCACCGGCTGCGTCAAGTAAAGCTATCACCAAAATGTTTAACAACTGCGCCAAATGCGATGGCTTACATACAGGGGTCCCTGAAATGTGCCCTGCTTTCAGGAAAATGTGCTATTATTGTAAAAGAAAAAAACACTTTAATCGTTGCTGCCACACTCGTGGGAACAAAGTTGGGACAAAACAATATCTCCATATCCTTCAACCCACACTTTCCCACGAGGCCCATGTATTCCCAGCGCCGGTCTAAAACCAGACCCCTCGAAAACCATCGCTATCAACGAGCTGCCAGTGCCCGCGGACGTGATTACATTACAATGGTTTCTTGGCATGGTAAACTACTTGGTAAAGTTCATTCTCGGTCCCACTTTCACAAATTCTCCCGAGTTTTCCCCTTGATTCAAACTCGGAGAATGTCCTTTAGTCCGTAGCGAGTCCGTAGGAATCCGTGGATATATCGTAGCGGCTCGTTATGCCAGCTGTAGGTACTCAGGGCATCAGGTAAGTCAGGACGTTTTTTCCAGCATGTCAAAAAAGTCCACGAGTAAAAAGATAGTCGTGAGGAGGAGTTCGTTGATCACAAAAATCTTGCTTTTTTTTTTAAGGTCCTTTCAACTCAGCAGAGGACTCGGGAAAGTGGGACAGACCCTTAGGGCAACTGACTCACAAAAACACAGACGGGTCCTGGCAAGACCACCAGCAGAGGGCGTTTGACACTCTTATGCCCCTGTCCCACTTAGGAAACCTGAACTGAAACCTCTGGAGACTTTGCGCCCCACCCAAGGTTTCCGTGCGGTTCCCGGAAGTTTTTGTCAGTCTCCCTACCTGCTTCCACCACCTGCACTGTCTTCTCACTTCCTGCTCGCAGCGCACAGTACATAAAGTAAAGTGCACTCCCCTCATATTGGAGTTTTTTCTATATACTACACTATACACTTGTTTAATGCTAGTTTGCTTCTTTAAGAGGAAGGATGTACTGTAGATTAACCATATTAATCTCTGCCAATATAACCTTCATCACATATATTCTATATGATACACATTCCGCCATGCTATGCAATCCAGTCCGGGACTTGAGTAAGGAGTGCAGTTACTGATAACAACCCTGCTTGTCCCTAGCTCGGCAGTCTGTAAGATGATACCAGTGCAGTGGTATGTTTTATTCTCTCTGCATACGTTTTAATAAAAGCCTTGTGATTCACCTGATACTTTGTAATGGAATGATTATAAAACACTGGTGATGTCCATGAATCACAGACTTCAAGCAGTCATTGCATGCAAAGGATATGCAATAAAATACCAAACATGACTACTTTCATTTTCATGACATTGCCGTGTCCCCAAACATTATGGTTCCCTGTAATGGGGGGACTATGTATAAACACTGCTGTAATTTCTACATGGTGAAGCCAAAATGTATAAAAATTGCTTTTATTAAAATTTGACAATGTGCACTTTAACCACCTGTGATTTTTTTTCTATTACAAATCTAAAATTGTGGAGTACAGAGGCAAATAAATAAATGATGGGTCTTTGTCCCAAACATGATGGAGGGCACTGTACATTCCCTCACCCCCACCCCACTTCACAATCTCTTCCCTGTGGCCACCTGGATGCACAACCTTTTTCCTGTCTCCTCCTCTCATTCCACGTATCCTTCCTCCGGCTTCACATTTCATGTCTCTTTTCTCCTTTTCTGCTTATTTATCTCTGGTCTTTTTTATCTCTGGAATTTGTCCATCTGCCAATCAAACCACTTACCTGTATCCACCTATTACTTGCCAGGCTTTATCCTGCCACCAACACACTTCCAGCTTTCTCCCTCACCCCTCTTCAGTCAGTCTGAAGAAAGGTCTCTACCCAAAACGTCGCCTATCATTGTCCTCCAGAGATGCTGCTGAGTTACTCCAGCACTTGATGGCTTTTTTTGTAAATCAGCATTTACAGTCCCTAGTATCTACTTACATTCTTCATTTAGCAGGTGATGCACGGGACAATCGTCATGGGACATGCTGGCCAGCAAGTCAGCCCAGCACAAACTAATGTTATAAACTGCATTAGTGCACGATAAAGATGGTTTGGTTTTTGAAGTCACTTTCAGTGCAGGACTCTGCGGAGCACCGATGTACAGAGGGACCTTGGGGTGCATGCCACAATTTCCTGTAAGTGGCAACTCAAGTGGAGTCATTGCTGTTTTGCTGTTTAGGATGTATTGGCAAGTTACTGTTTTCAGATGATGTTCCTCTGCTCACTATTGTTTAATGTTTTTTTATTTTTCAACGTGCAAACTGAGTTGTACAGTAGACTTCTCAATGCATTATTAACATTAATTATATAACTTGGTGGCATTTGAAGGTTTTAAGGAGCCACTTGAACGAGGTTTTGTTTTTGTATCTGCTTTCAGTGTAGGACTCTGAGGAGCACTGATGTACAGAGGGATCTAGGCGTGCACATCCATAACTCCCTGTAAGAGGCACCTCAAGTGGACAGGATAATAACAGCAGAGTACAGCGTACTTTCCTTCATCAGTTGGGCCATTGAGTATAAAAGGGGGCCCGTCATGTTGCAACTGCATAGCACACTGATTGGGCCACATTTCAAGCTTTGTGCACAGTTCTGGTCCCTGCAAAACAGGAAGGATGTGGAGACTTCAGAGGAGGAACAGAAAAGGTCTACCTGAATTGGAGAGTATTTGCTGCAGACAAAAATTGGATGAACTTGAATTATTTCCATTGAGCATAGGAGGGTGAGGGACACGATTGGAGTCAATTTCCCAGAACGGAAATGTGAAATGGTAGTTTTAAGACGAGAAGAGGAAATTTATGAAGTGTTTTATTTTTAATGCACAGGGCAGTAACTGGCCGGAACCTGGTCAGAGGCAGTAATGGAAGCAGATATGATAGCAACTTGCAAGAAGCACTTACACAGAAACATAAACAGGCAGGGAATAGAGGTGAATGGCCACTAAAGACAGCGAGTCGTGACCTCTCCCTCCTCCATCTTGCAGAGACTGAGCCACACCCACATTTCCGGTTTTTATAACCCCTCCTCCTCCTCCCCCCACCGGAAAAGGTGTGGCTTTCATGGAGTGATTGACAGGATATTTTCAACATTTAAAAAAAAACTAATAACACTTTTATTTTTCATTGATGGGAAGAATTCTCTGTACCTGCTCAGCGAAGGGGGGTCTGAGTAAGATGGCCAAAAATCACACCTGTAAGTGGTAGCGTTTTATCTAAAATCAATATACAGTGGAAACAGGTAGTGCATTTACAGTAGTGCTCTTCAAGCCAATGCACCCACGCCACCATTTGCAGTAAGTAGTGCATTTCAACTTCATGCCACCATTTGCAGTAAGTGGTGCCTTTCAACTTCAAGCCAATGCACCCAAGCCACCATCTGCAGTAAGTAGTGCCTTTCAACTTCAAACCACACCCAAGCCATCATTTGCAGTAAGAGGTGCCTTTCAACTTCAAGTCAAAGCTCCCAAGCCACCATTTGCAGTAAGTAGTGCCTTTCAACTTCAAGCCACCATTTGCAGTAAGTAGTGCCTTTCAACTTCATCAAAGCAACCAAGCCACCATTCGCAGTAATAGTGCCTTTCAACTTCAAGCCAAAGCTCCAAAGCCTCCATTTGCAGTAAGTAGTGCCTTTCAACTTCAAGTCAAAACTCCCAAGCCACCATTTGCAGTAAGTAGTGCCTTTCAACTTCATGCCACCATTTGCAGTGTGGTGTCTTTCAATTTCAAGCCACACCCGAGCCATCATTTGCAGTAAGTGGTGTCTTTCAACTTCAAGCCACACCCAAGCTACTATTTGCAGTAAGTAGTGCCTTTCAACTTCAAGCCAAAGCAACCAAGCCTCCATTTACAGTAAGTAGTGCCTTTCAACTTCAAGCCAATGCACCCACGCCCCCCCCCCCCATTTGCAGTAAGTAGTGCCTTTCAACTTCAAGCCACACCCAAGCCACCATTTGTAGTAAGCAGTGCCTTTCAACTTCATGCCACCATTTGCGGGGTGGGGGCTTTCTGAAGCGCTAGTATGAACCATTTTAGAACCAATAGACTTTTTTTTGCAAGCTTTAGAACCAATAGTCATTTTGTTTTAGCAAGCTTTAGAACCAATAGACATTTTTTTTGCAACCTTTAGAACCAATAGACTTTTTTTTGCAAGCTTTAGAACCAATAGACATTTTTTTTGCAAGCTTTAGAACCAATAGACATATTTTTGCAAGCTTTAGAACCAATAGACATTTTTTTGCAAGCTTTAGAACCAATAGACATTTTTTTGCCAGCTTTAGAACCAATAGACATATTTTTGCGAGCTTTAGAACCAATAGACATATTTTTGCAAGCTTTAGAACCAATATAGACATTTTTTGCAAGCTTTAGAACCAATAGACATATTTTTGCAAGCTTTAGAACCAATA
Organism: Leucoraja erinaceus; assembly: GCF_028641065.1. Classification (NCBI taxonomy): domain Eukaryota; kingdom Metazoa; phylum Chordata; class Chondrichthyes; order Rajiformes; family Rajidae; genus Leucoraja; species Leucoraja erinaceus. The sequence goes on from NC_073396.1 coordinate 32,258,161, forward strand.
GACATATTTTCGCAAGCTTTAGAACCAATAGACATTTTTTTGCAAGCTTTAGAACCAATAGACATTTTTTTTGCAAGATTTAGAACCAATAGACACTTTTTGCAAGCTTTAGAACCAATAGACACTTTTTGCAAGCTTTAGAACCAATAGACATTTTTTGAAAGCTTTAGAACCAATAGACACATTCTGCAAACATTTTAGAACCACTAAGGGCACTTACATTTGAGTAAACATGAGTTCAGTGTTATTCACAGCTCAGAGAAACGTGACCCTCTACCTTCCTCCATCTTGAAGAGACTGTGTGGCACACCACTTCCTGGTTTTATAGTCCCTCCCCCCACTGCCAGCGGGGGCAGCAGAGTGAATGGGGAATTTTGTAAAAACATTAATATCTCTGTCATTTTTAATCGACGGGAAAAATCCTCGGCACACATGCAGCGGAGGGGGGCTCTGAGCAAGGTGGCCAGAAATGACGGCCGTAGGTGGCGGCGTTCTCTCGGAAATCCGGTCAAGAACATACTTTTAGTAATATAGATGGACGGGAAAGGAATGGAGGGTTATGGTCTGAGTGCAGGTAGATGGGACTAGGGGAGAAAAAGTGTTCGGCACGGACTTGAAGGGGCGAGATGGCCTGTTTCCGTGCTGTAATTGTTATATAGTTACACAGGCAGCAGCTCAGCTGCCGAGAATGTTTATCTCGAGTGACCTACGACCTGGGCATGCGCAGTTGAAATACTGAACTCGCGTATTAACTTTAACTCATTTAGTGTAGGGATAATATAAATTTAGCTTGAAAGCTAATTGAGGCTTGATACAAAATGAAGATTATAACAAATATTGTTGCAACTTATTAAATTGTACGAATAGGCCATTCGACCCAGGGGGCTGCTGCACCATTGCACAAGATTATGCCTAAAATCAGTCCCAGCTACAATCATCAAGACATAAATTCTGACCGACTCTTGTTGGAGCCCCACAATCAGCTACCTTTCCATGGGAAAGTCATAGAGTTGGGAAACAAACTCTTTGGCCCAACTCATCCATGCCAATCATTATGTTGGTTGTCGACAAACGGAGAGAGTACGAGGTGCTGTTTAGGAAGGAACTGCAGATGTTAATTTACACCATAGACACATAATGCTGGAGTAACTCAGCGGGACAGGCAGCATCTCTGGAGAGAAGGAATGGGTGACGTTTCGGGTCAAGACCCTTCTTCAGTCTGAATGCACTCCTTGCAGTAACCAAGGACTTGTGAATACTGCCTCAGTCAGCTTGGGACAAAGACTGTCCATGTAGCCAATGAAGAGGCAGGCATAGACAGGCCCATGGCTGCACCTTGACGACTGAGTTCAAGAGTCAAGAAGTCATGCTCCAGCTGCATAAAACGTTTGTTAGGCCATGTTGGAGTATTGCGCAGTTCTGGTTGCCCCATTACAGGAAGGATGTGGAGGCTATGGAGATGGTATTAGCTATGAGAGGTTGGACAAACTTGGATCGTTTCTCTGAAGCAACGGAGATTGAAGGATGAACTAATTGAAGTTCACAAAATGAGAGGTATAGACAGGGTAGACAGTCAGAATCTTTTCCCCAGGGTATGTCGAAATACGAGAAAGCATAATTTTACAGTCAGAGGGAAACGTTTAAAGGAGATGTGCAAGCCTTGGTATTTTTTCCCCATTGAGAGAAATGTAGGTGCCAGGAATATGCTGCAAGGGGTGGTACTGGAAATAGAGACCATTTTAAGTGGCTTGCGATAGGCATGCAATTATACAGGGAATGGACAGATATATGGACAACATACAGGCAGAAGAGACTAGTTTACTTTGCCATCATGTTCAACACATACATAATTGACCAAAGGGTCTATTCCTGTACAAAAAAAACAATGCTGGCAGGTCAGGCAGCATCTGAGGAGGGTAATGGACAGATGATGTTTCTGGTCAGAACCATTCTTCAGAAAGATTGAGTTGGGGGGGGGGGGGGGGGAGGTAGAGAAAGCTGGATGGATGAGTTAGCCAAGGAGTTGCAGAGAGAATGGTCTCTGCAGTAAGTATGGTGAGGATGGTGCATGTTCCTGTGCTGTACTTAATTTGTAAGAAGTGTGAGGAATCAAGGGAAATTGTTTAGAGCAAGAACAAGTGCCGGCAGGCTGAGTAGATTTGTCATTGCAGACAAATCTAGCAATATCGATACAACATTCCAGGAAAACACCTATTCACTTAATCCATCTATTCCCTAGATATATCTACATTCATTTAGATAACCTCAGATGACATTGCCAGAGGAAATATGTCTGAATATTTAGTGATATATCACGGAGAGCAGCAGGTAGGAGAGTAATATCTCTTCTCCCTAGAGAGCTGGGAGAGCAATAGCAACCAGAGACAAATACTTCACTAAAATGTAATGGCACATAATTTTATTTCAGGGAAGGTTAGGTTTATTGTCAAAACCACTTACAACTTATTTTATTGCAGTCAAGCAATTAAAAAAAAAAGTTATTTTGGTTTTAGAGATTTTGTAGAAACAGGCCCTTCTGCCCATCGAGTCCACGCCGACCAACGACCACTCATACACTAGCTCGATCCTACACATTAAATACAATTACAGAAGCCAATTAACCGACAAACCTGCACATCTTTGGAATGTGGGAGGAAACCAGAGCACCCATGCAGTCACAGGAACAACGTGCAAACTCTGAACAATCAGCAACTGTAGTCAGGATCGAAGTCTGGTCTCCAGCAATGTAAGGCAGCAATTCTACTGCTGTGCCACTGCATCAACCCAATCACAGGTAGCTTATACACTTATGAAAAAGCTACTTGTTTGCACTTTTCTTCCCCCATGGGTAGGTTGGTGAATAGTTATCCATCTGTAACCACTGCCTCCATAACATTTCTCCCACTATGTTTCTACCAGATGACATGACTCACTCCCTTTAGGGAGTTGGGGGTCCCAGGAACTTGTAACAAGCCAACATTTGGGGCAGCTGGTATGGTCAGAAATGGACCTCAGACTTATGGGGACAGGTGCTCAAAGGCCAGTCAGACCCATCCCATGGATTGAATGAGGCAGAGGTTAAAATGGTAAAACAGCGAACCAAAAATGTGCAGTATGATTTGCAAGGTCAATGATAAGTTGAAATATCTCATTCCTGGATACAACTTAAAAATACATTGCTATTTTGTTGCATATGTTGATCACCACCTTAGTGACTCCATCATGGCAGTAATCCAAATAGACCCATCTTTTTGCTGATCTTCCCAATAATCACACTCTTACTAACCTTACATCCAGGAATAGCCCATAAATGTTGACTTGAGGCCAACACCTTACCATTAATTTTATGGTGGATTTTATTGATCCTCTGGGTAGTTAAAATACTTTTGTCCTGACCAACAAAATATACACAATGCTCAAGTAACTCAGCGAGTCTGGCAGCATCTCCAAAGAACATGAATAGGTGATGTTTTGATTCAGGGAAGGGGTGGTGGAGAAAGTTGGTAGAGAACTGGGGACAGGACAAAGCCTGGCAAGTAACAGGTGGATGTATGCAGTGGTAGGCGGTTGATTGGCAGATGGCTGGACCATCAGAGGTGAAAAGATACAGAGACATGGATGGAGGGGTGTGAATTGTGAAGCCAGGGGAAGAAAGATAGGGGGAAGAGGACGGTGAGGGTGAGGGTGAGGGGGAAGGGGAGAAATGGGCACGCAGCCCAGTGGGGCACAGGGAAGACTCCAAACTCAATGTATTTTCTGCAACTGCCTTGCTTTCCTCTCAAGTCCCCTACATCAAAGACCCATATTACACAAAGCATTCGTCACCTTTCCTTTCAACTAAGTCCATTTCCAACAGAAATCCAATTTCTACAACTATCGTCCCTGTTAGACTATTGTAGAGTTTTCCCAACAGGGGATACAGCAAGGATAAAAAGAGTATTTGTTTTAGGCAGGGAGGAAACATTTGAATAATGTTTTCTATTTCACACTGAAAAGCAAAGCTTCCCATCCCTCTAGCTAACATCTTGGTATATTTCTTATTTCCTATTAGTTTGGTGAATTGTGCGGGCACAGAAGCTTGGAAAAGTATTTCTTAACAACATGACCTCACTGGTCACATACTGCAGACCAGCAAACCAAAATCAGATGGCATTATATTACTGCAATGATGGAAGCATAGAGTGACATTCTGTTCACAATTGAGCAGCTAATACCTCTGGAGGTTATGATCACAGAAATTCTCAGCTCCACTGGTATTAGTAATGCTGGGAAACAGGTTAGTATATTAATGTTGTTCCCGCAGTATCAAACACGACAGAGATTTGTGGTATAATACTGGGAGATCAATATTAAGTACCATCAAGTCCCTGAAAAAAAAGGTATTTGTAAAGAGAGGTCAAACATCCATGCAAAACAAACATTGTACATACAAGATCAACTTTATTGGGATTAATCCAAAATACAAAGAAAACAAAAACTGTTTCCAGAAAGTAAAACAATGCAAAAAAAAAGCAAATATATTGCAAAGATGGCACACAGCTCTTTAAACAACCCCTTCCTCTAACACCTTAACATCCCAAATATTGCAGATTGTTCAGAATAGAGTAAAATACAGCCCATTGAAAGAACATGTACATTGTGTGGAACATTATTTACATTAAATTACTGAGGTTAGCAGATTCCTCCCGTCTGCTGTTGGAATACGTCAATAGTGTCTTCATCTTCCATTTCCAACTGCCAAGAAAAAACATTGCCATCCATTTAGAAAAATAAAGAACAATATTTCATATCAACGTCTACCAATTTCACCCCCTCAACACCCAACTCCTATCAAAACATTCATGGGTGACAATCATGTATGCTGGATGCTCCCAAACCCAATTTAAAGTGCTTCCGTCATATTTATAGCAATTAGGTGAATTACCCGAATAGGCTGAGGCAACGCCATTAGTTCTTTGAGTCTCATTATTGTTTCTTCCTCATACAGGTCGACCACTGATTTAACCGGCAACTGGTGGTCTGGCACCTCCTTTAACCCAAACAAAACTATGAGAGCGCGTTTGAACCCCCCCCCCCCCCCCCCCCCCCCCCCCCCCCCCCCCCCCTGGAAGTCCCTCAGAAAATGTGGCACCTAGGCCAGGTTAGGCAGCCAATCTCAACCTCATCAGGACTTTTTTGGCAATCAGTGGGTCAAATTTGCCCCTTCTAGAACTCTGGCCCAGCTGGAACCGGCAGATCCGCCCCCTTAGCCGATTTTGCAGGCTGATATCTCGGTTTCTCGGCGGATCGTTCCGACACCATTGGATTCCTCTCAGAGGCCATTACCTCCGTTGGTCCAGCAAAATGGAAAATCCAGAAAGGCTCCGGAACCACTGGTGCCAAAAAAATCAACGGTGGAACGATATCTAATTAAAAATCCACATTTATTTTTTCTATGAAAGAGCTGTTTAGGATTTCTTCAATAGTCCATAAAGATGCTCAGCCATTAAAAATGAGGGCAGACTCCAGGTTCATGAACTGTCTGAAGTGCAGCTGATCATACCAAGATAAAACATTCACCTTAACACAAAAGTTTCAATTACAACATTCAGTGTCCATATATTTCCCTCTAAGTACAACACTATTCCTGTAATCAGTGTCCCCAAAAACCTGCAGAAAGCAGTCAATGTAGATTATGCTAATAATTTTGTTGCAAACTTAAATAAGGTGACTAAACATGAAAACAACTCTAAAAAGCTGAAAAACTCAGAAACCAGCTGAACAAACAAAATAACCCTTTTGGAGTTGATCTTTCCTCACCTCTCCTTAACCTTTTTTTGGTGTTTTCAAAGTAACATAGTAACAAGAGTATAGAGGATGAGAGACGTGTTTCTCCATTTCTTTCATTTATCATAACTCAGAATATGTCAATGAAGGGAAGCATGGAAATGTACACAGCAAGCTCCAACAAATCACTAAGCCAAAGGCTCCAAAGAAAATCATTAATTGAAATTTTGCCTTACCTACTTCCAAATACAGATTCACCAAACAGCTATTATTTGGATTTCCAGGACAGCAATTCTCATTTCTAATTTGTCCGTTAATCATAACAATGATTTTTATAACTGAGCCAATTACAGTTCTATCCTTTCTGTAGAATAATGTTCCTGATCTGTGACGGATGTACTGGACTTTACAGTAATAATTATTGCAGCAATTATTGGAATGGATTTGCTCACATTTAGAAGCAATAAGCTAATTAGCCTTTTTCTGGGGCATGGAGTATTTCACAACCTGCAAACTTGATCAAGTTTTGTAAGTTTGCAGATTACAAAAAATGGTGGAATTGCAGGCATGAAGAAAGTTTGTCAAAAGATACAGCAGGATATAGACCAGTTTCAGATATTGGGGGGAGCGGTGAATAGCATTTGGAGTATCGTGTACAGTACTGGTTACTCCATTACAAGGTGGATGTGGAGACTTTGGACAATGTGCAGAAGAGGTTTACCAAGATGCTGCCTGGATTAAAGGGTATTAGCTCCGAGATAGGATAAACAAATTGTCTCTGGAGAGTCTGAGGCTGAGAAGAAACCTGATAGAAGTTTATAAAATTATGCGAGGCACAGATTGGGTAGACATCCAGAATCTGTTTACCCCCACCCCATTCATCAGGGTAGAAATATCAAATACTACTGCATAGTTGTAAGGGGAGGGAAAAGGGGTTTAATGAAGATTTTGTTTCTGCATCAAGTGGTAGTTGTCTAGAACATGTTGGCAGTGGTAGTAATGGAAGAATATGCTATAGAGGCTTTTAGACAGGCACATGGATATGCAGGTAGAGATTTGAAGCACGTGCAGGCATTAACATGGCATTATGTTTGGCACAGACAATATGACCTTAGGGCCTTTTTATTGGCTGCACAGTTCTGTGTTCTAATTAGATTGCAGGAAAGTAGTAAGCAACATAGAAGATAAGCATTTTCTGGACCAGGACCAATACCAAGTCAGAAGAAGGGTCTCGACCCAAAACGTCACACATTCCTTCTCTCCAGAGATGCTGCCTGTCCCGCCGAGTTACTCCAGCATTTTGTGTCTACCTTCGATTTAAAGCAGCACCTACAGTTCTCTCCTACACACTGCAACTAGAAAATGGAATTCCGCATCAGCAAATGCAGCCTATTAATCATGTGGATACAAGGAACTGCAGATGCTCGTTTACAAAAAAGTGACAGAGTAATTCAGTGACTCGGGCAGCATCTCTGGAGCGTATCGATAAATGAAGTTTCAGGTCCGGACACTTCTTCAGAAGGATTGTAGGCAGAATGGAAGGGGAGTGAAGAAGGGAAATAAAGCTGGAAGAAAGGAAGTACAGGGCAAGGCCTGATAGGTAATAGGATGATACAAGTGAGGCGGGGGGGAGGAGTTGGGGTTTGATAGGCAGATGGTGGAAAAGGCCAGAGATGAAAAGACAGAAGGTGTGAGACAAAAGGGTTGAAGATTTGTGAATTGTGAAGCTAGAGGAAGGAATGTAGATGGAAGTGGAGGAGGAGGGGGGGAATTGGTTGCGGATTCAGGTGGGGCACAGTGGAGAGGGATTTAGGGGGAAGGGGAGGGAGGGTTTTGTAGTTATCAAAATATTGAGAATTCAATGTTCATACCATTGTGTTGTAAGCTACCCAAGCAGAATAGGAGATATTGGTCCTTCAGTTTGCATACGACCTCACTCTGGCAATGGAGGCGGCTCAGGGCAGAAAGGTCAGAATGGGAATGGGAAGAGGAGTTAAAGTAGTAAGCAACTGGGAGATCCGGTAGGTCTTGACTGGTAATGGGATCACATTTGGGGTGACGGAAATGTTAGAGGATGATGTGTTGGATGCAGAGGCTAGTGGGCTGAAAGATGTGCATCTAGCCTTGCTCCATCAGGGAGGGAGGGGGAGTGAGAGCAGAATATCGAGACACTGAGGAGCATGGGTTAGGAATCCATCTAGGAAGGCAGTGGGGGAAATCACATATACTAAAGAATGGGAACATCTTGGAAAGTCTCATCTTGGGAGCAGATGCAGCAAAGACAGACAAATTGAGAGTAGGGGATAGAGTCTTTGCAAGAGATAGGGTGGGAGAAGGTGTAGTCCAGATAATTATGGGAGTCAGTAGATTTGTAGTAGTCATCAGTCAATAGTCTGTCCCCTGTGATGGAGACAGAGCAATCAAGAAAGGGGAGAAAAGCTTCAGAGATAATCCAAGTGAAGAGGGCAGGGAGGAAGTTAATGGTAAAGTTAATGAAATGAACAAGTTCTGCAAATGCAGTCATCGATGTAGCAGAGATGTAGCAATGGCACCTCCCTTATCAGTGAGTTTAATAACGATGTTGGGATTGTTGCTGAGTGAGCAGAGGGCTGTGGGTTTAGAGGGGGTGAGATTGGAGAGGAGAAATTAAGATGCTTGATATTGCACCAGCAGTTGTAAATGAAAGGGTCCAGACTGGGTAGCAGGCCAGCAGGGATAGTCCATGAGGAGGAGGAGGAATGTTGGAGACAGAAGGGGATGTCACTGGGAGGCGAGGACTCCTTACCAGAGAAATGGCCTGGAAGTGGAGGTGACTAGAGAAGAGTTCAACATCAGGAGGGGTGGGGAATGGGAGGGGGCAGGATAAATGGTATGGTTGGAATAGAGGGGGGGGGAGGGATTTCCTCTGATTCCGCAGGACCTAGTGGTGCTTTTATTGTATCATGTTCCTTTTGATAACATGGTAGAGATCTTTAAAAAGCAAGCATTAAGTTTAGTATAATTGTTTCATAGATGCTCAACCCAGTACACTGCTACTTTCAATCTAAGATAGATTACTTACCATAGCCGGTGTATCAGTTTCATTTATCGGCTGCCCATCAAATCGAAACCTGATCTGTCTGATCTGCAAGCCCTGCAAACAGAACATAGTCGGCATACAAATGAGAACTTGCAGAAGTTTGGCACTCGCCATTCCATATTTTAATTGGGCTCTAAATTTTGCACGCTACCTTTTCGTTTGAACAGCCAGTCTCAATACACCTCGGCTGATGGCTTTCAAGATCTTGGCCATTAAAATATTTGCTCTGGTGGTCGTGGCTCTCAACATGACTATTTGACGTTACAAAGTAAACATGGTTTTCCACACAGCCTCTCATATCATTTTGTATTTTTCCCAGGTCCATATCTGTCACTGTAGACTATTTTAAGAAAAAGTTTCTAATATTTCATTTAACTTTATCCTTTCAACCTACCGTCCCAATTTTACAATTTCAAAACCATCATCTATTTCAAAATTTCAAACATGCTTTTTTACATAGAGATTTCAGCTGCTTTTCTTAAAGTAATTTATTTGATGTTTTTGTACTGAATGTGTGCATAAAAAAAGAAAGCAAATTCCACCATGACCAGGCATGCTATGAAATGTGTGCAAAGATTAATACAGACCAGTGGGGCTAGAAGATACTCAGTTCCATTTTTTCCCCTCTTGGGTCGAAAGGAATCAAGGAATATGGGGAAAAAGCAGGAACGGGGTATTGATTTTAAATGATCAGCCATGATCATATTGAGTGGCTCGAAGGGCCAAATGGCATACTCCTCCACCTATTTTTCTGTTTCTATGAAACATTTTAAAAGCGCAATGAGCTATGTTTTATGATTAATATGGAATACGATTTTTTTTATCTATCTTAATTTTAGGTCTCATTACATTGAATCAATGTCTCCTTGTTTGAGACTATCCCACCATTGAAAACATCCCCACATCTACCTATCCACCCCTTAAGATCTTATATATTTGAAGGTCTCCACTCATTCTTCTTAACTCCAAGGAACACAGACCCAAACTGCTCAGTCTCTCTTGGTAGCACAACATTCTCATGTCAGGAATTAGCCTGGTGAATTTCCTGTTCCTGCCACCAATGTTATTATATTATTTTTAGATAACAGGAACAAAGCTGTACATATTTGCGGTGGGGCCCTCACAAACACCACCCAATTGAAACAAAACCCCTCTATTTTTAAACTCTAACCCATTGCAATGAAGGCCATAATGCACATTGGTCTTGCATGCTAGCTTTGTGATTTGTGGTCTAGAACACCTAGATCCCCCAAATCACATGTGTGCAGTCTCACTATTTCAATAATAATCTCTTTTGATTTATCTTACTGAAGTACATGATCTCATACTTCCATTTAACACGTTAAACTTAATTTGCCAGTCTTTTGCCCACTCACTCAATCAATTAATGCCTCTTTACAGAATCACAGTATCCTTACTGCGACATGCCCATCCACCTATTTTCACATCATAAGCAAATGTAGAATCCTTACACACTGTTCCTTCCTCCATGCAAATAATGAGCAACTGTGGTCTGATCAAGAACTGATTCCTGTGGTACTCTATTACTTTCTTCTAGTCTGAAAATCACTCATTTATTCTAACTCCTTTCCACAAGATGGCTTTCTACATTCCATCATACTCCCTGATACCACATGCTTTTAATTTATGCAGCAGCCGCCTATCTGGTACCATGTCACTTTCCTTTTGGAAATCTAAATGCACTGAAGTGCAAGTTCCCTCGATTAACTCTTCTTGTTACATCTTCAAAGAATTCAAGCAAATCTGTCAAATATATTTACCTTTCATATTTGTTATGTTACATCAAATGTTCCTTGCAAGAAACAATTTTATTGTTTCATTTCAGATCCGGTGCATACGACTCTTAAAACGATGCTGACTAGGTTTAATTATACTCTGCTTTCCTAACTGATTAGCTATGGTATTTCCTGATTATTGACTCAAGTATTTTGACAATGCTGCTAAACTGGCTTGCCTCTTGCTTTATTTTTGGACAACTGAGTCACATTGGCTAATTTCCATTCTTCTGGTCTCTTCCCAGAGTTCAGCGAATTATCAATAACATCAATGTATGGGGTCCATAATCTGTGCAGCCACTTCCTTCAAAATCCTAGCGTGTAGTCCATTGGGTCCTGGGCACCTGTCCACCTTTAGCCCCCTCAGAGTTTATTTGGCTTTTGTAAGTTCAAAAGTTCAATTTTGGAAATTGCTTTTGTAAGTTGGACCCTGTTATTTGAAATTAGCCCCAAAGTGAACCAAGCTGTATAAATGCTACTGCATTTATTTACACATGCTAGAATTAACAGTATGCTTGTTCAATGGGCATCATTGAACCCATCATTTAGGAGAATATACACTAATCTTTATGGAATTTTGAGCATTAAAATGCTATGATCATCACATATAAATTACTAACATTTCTGCTTAGTGCAAAAGGGTACTGCTTCAATTAACTTATTCAGTTTAAACATTTGCACATGGTTTAAATTTTGTTTTCTCAGGACAAGCATCCATAATTTATAGAATGCATTCCTTAAGTAAGATCAGGATTCATTTACGTTGGCAGGCAAAATAATTGCATTTTTAGATCTCATTTCGTTTAAGAGAGCCCACAATGATTTTCGAACTGCAAAAATGACTCGGAAGGTGTAGATATTGGTAAAGCCAGTCAAAGCCATAAGGATCACTTTCTGGGAGAAGTCTTGTGTTGAACCACTCAACATTAAATGTAATAATTTAACCACAATCTGTACGACCATTCAGTTTACATGCCAACAAACTACTGATTTCATTGCTAGCCAGGACTCAATATCATGGAAGATCTTTATCAGACTGACAAAAAGAAGAGCCTCTCAAAAAAACAAGGACATTTGGTGAAGCTTCTCGTTATCTCACCGGGCAAATCCATCACATGCTGTGGCCTCAAAAGCAGAGTGAAGCTCTAGTTGGAAGCAGGGCTTTTCACTATTCATCACGGTAGTAACAATCTTTGAAGTGCTGAGAAGTAGCCAAGTTGCTTAACTAGTGTATAATTGTTACTGCATTTACATTTTCTACCATTTGGGTTTGGCAATTAAAGCCTTAGTCACAGATGAGCAGTGTGTTATTTTGTCAAAATGTAACTGTATTTAAATGTTTAGGTAAGTGAAAATATTCTGGAGGGATTAGACGAATCAAACAATCCACAGAATAAAGAAACACAGAAAAAAAGTAAAGTTCTTTCTGTTGCAACCAAAATAAGCTTTAGAACCAAACTTTTAACACAGCTATGTCTGTGTTTTAAAGCTACGTCTTTCCATATTATAAATGGAAAAAATAATTCACCCTGGAGTCCAAAAAGGAAACAAACTGAGATGTTCCCCTCCCTAATTATGTATGAATGCCGATGTTGCCAACAGTAAGCTGGTCACTGACAAATTTAACATGTACTGGGAGTATGTTAATTATTACACTTTTTAGTGTAAACATGCTTTGTAATGTCCTCTCTGCTAGCTCTGAAAGAGAAAAACTGAAAACCAAAGATGCAGCCCCAGGTGGATTTAAGAGAAAAAAGGAGAAACACATTGGCCCGAGTCTATTTTACAACAGCTAATATGAAATTCAAAGAATAAGCAAATATATCAAAACACTCCAACATATTAAGACTAACCTGTCGCTCACAGTATGCTTTCATCAGCTTACTCAATGGTGTTTGCTTCTTTATCTTGAACTGTACAACTGACCCATCTTGTCCAGCCACTTTCAGGTTAATATGATCATTCCTCTGGTCATTTCCTTCGCTTTTCACATTTTCCTAAAGCCATGATTAAAAACATCTAATTTAATATATGCCCCAGAAAAATAAATACAATGATCAAATGTATCAACTGCATTAGGTCATGGGGAGACTAGATTTCAATAAAAGAAATCACTGGACTATTGACTATCAATGCACTGGATTGGATACATTCCAAGATATATCCCAATGCTAACTCAGTGGGTCAAGCAGCATCTCTGGAGAAAATGGATAGATAGGGCAGGTAGGGGATGTATTGCTTGAAATTGGAGAAACCAATCCAGAAAAGTTGATATGGGAATGAGAAGGGGAGTTAAAATGGTTAGAAACAAGAAGCTCCAGCAAACTTTGGCAGACAGAGCGCAAATGTTCAATGAAATGGTTGCCTAGCCTACACTTGATCTTGCTGACATTGGGAGCACTAAACGCAATAGGCAAGGTCAAAGGAGGTGCACTCTGTCTGACCTGGATGGAAGTTAGAGAAATATAGGGACAGGTTCTACACCATCTGCAGTTGCAAGGGGAAAGCACCTGGAGAAGGGTTGAGTTGGGTGGTACCAGATTAGCAAACCAAGCAGTTGTGCAGACAATGGTCTCTCCAGAAAGCAGAAAGGCATGGAAACAGGAAGATGCTCACTTTGAAGGTGGAGGAAATATTAGAGAATGTGTTGGATGCGAATGTTAGTGAGTGGAAAGGTGAGGACCAAGGAAACTCAATTCTTATTCCATCTGGGGGGTGAGGGGTTGCGAGAGCCAAACTGCGGAACACAAATGAAACATTGAGTGAGGGATCCATCCACTACAGCAAGGGTGAAACACAATTGCAGGAGAAAGAGGACATTTTGGATGTCCTAGAGTGGAGAGCCTCATTTTGTAAGCAGAATGTGGTGGATACAGAGAAATTGCGAGTAAGGGATTCAGAAATTTCAGGAGGCATGAGTGAATAGAACAATACACCAGGATACAAACAACAGATTTTTGGTCGAGGGCAGTGCAGGGGTAGAGATGCTGCCTCACAGCACAAGAGACCCAGCTTCAATCCCAACAATGGGTGCTGTCTGTGCAGTGTTGTGAACATGTGGGTTTTCCCTGGGTGTTCCAGTTTCTTCCCACATTCCACAGACATGCAGGTTTGTAGGTTAATTGGCTTCTGTAAATTTCCCCTAATGTGTAGGATAACATAGAACTAGTGTACTGGTGATCAATGGTTGGCATAGACTCAGTGGGCCAAAGGGCCTGTTTCCACAAAGTATTTCCAAACTAAACTTAAATGTAGAAGTTGGAAGATGGGAGGCTCTTCTAGACTGCTGAAAAAAGTTAATTCCAACAATGAATGTCACCATAAATTAGGATTTTCACTGCTAGGAGGAAGTCAGGCATAATGTGTATGAGTCCAACTCACCTTCATTCAATTAAAAAGATGTGTATCATTTGTCTTAGCCTCATTCTGCAAGAATGATAAGGAGTCAGTGCCTCGAGCAGAGTTTGAGGCAGGGTCCAAAGACAAAGCCATTTTGTACACATTTAGTTGAAGGAAATGTTTATTTATCCAGTCTGGATATCGTGCAAATAGTATTAACAATTACGAGGAAATGGATATGGCGAGTTTGGTTATGATAGGTGGTGCCAAGAAAGGTCCATAACATGGTAGACCAAGCTGTTACTATTATTCAGGCAACTGGGGGAAAAGGCACTCATTTTTGTCTTGATTCCAAACTTAGGCTTGCTGGCAGTTTAAAGTTACGATTTAACTTTTGTATGCACTTGACATAATTGCTACCAGAGAATCATTTTTTGAAACCAATATTCCAAATCGTGTAAAAAACAATATAATTTATATAATGCCTGCAATGTGGAATAATCCAATCACCAAAAAGATGTTTTAAATACAGATTCTTTATGGGTATAATTATGGTTATACACAAGAATACCATTAATAACGCACATATGGCTATTATGCCATGTTCTTCAGGGATGCTGCCTGGCCCGCTGAGTTTCTCCATCACTGAGTCCTCACATACTGGACAATATTAGTGAAGTATAAGAGGAACCACTTTTGAGACTGCAAGATCAACAGTGCTGCTGAAACTACAGGCTCTGCAAAAAGAAACCTTGATTGCCACATAATTGTAATTGTAATTGTAAATCTTTATTGTCATTTCCTGAGTATTCGCATACTCGGAGGAAACAAAAAAAACGTTTCTCGACCAGTGTCCATTCAGTTTTCGTTACAAAATAAATAGCAATTAAAGTTAAAATACATGTCATGAACAATTTAACCCTCTAATAACACTCAATAACATTCAACAGCCGTTCCGACTGGCAGCGGGGTGTTTGTGCGCGATACTTGGCAGGGGGGAAAGTTCATTTAACAGTCTTATAGCCTGTGGGAAGAAGCTGAGGAGCATCCTGCTGGTTTTGCAGCTGATGCTCCTGTACCTCTTCCCAGATGGGAGGATGGTGAAAAAGTCATGCGATGGGTGGTAAGGGTCTTTGATGATGGAGATGGCTCTGTTGATGCATCTCTTCTTGTATATGTCCAGCAGGAAGGGGAGTGGAGCACCAATAATCCTGCTTGCGGTCTTCACTATCCTGTCCAGTTGGTGACGTTCGTACGCCTTGCAGCTCCCGAACCAGGAAGTGATGCCGTATGTCAGTGTGCTCTCAACAGTCCCCCTGTAAAAAGTCCGTAGGTGTGTGGTGGGGAGGCCTGCTTTCCGTAGTCTTCGGAGGGGGTGAAGTCGCTGCTGGGCTCTCTTGACCAGAGCTGTGGTGTTGGCCGTGGACGTCAGGACGTGCACATACATAATTTCCTCTCAGAATGACATTACTTGTTGATACAATCAACTTTCCTGATCACATTTCTGAAAGCAACTTTAAAAACACTTAGGATAGACTCAAATTGCTGGAGTAACTCAGTGGGTCAGGCAGCATCTCTGGAGAAAGGTATAGATGAAGTTTTGAGTCGAGACCCTTCTTCAGACTGCTTAATTTCCTCAATGAGTAAATTCTTAATTCTGCATTGAACCTGGAAAGTTCTGCTGATAGGAGATACATGGAACTGTAGATGTTGATTTATATTTTTTTAAATCAAAGTGCTGGGGTAACTCAGTAGCTCAGGCAACATCTCTGGAGAATATGGACAGGCGATGTTTTGGGTTGGAACCCTTCTGTTGATTTCTTAAAATAAACACAAAACACAGTAGATGCTGGCAATCTTAGAAAGATAGAAAATAGGTGCAGGACTAGGCCATTCGGCCCTTTGAGCCGCCATTCAATATGATCATGGCTGATCATCTAAAATCAGTACCCCGTTCCCGCTTTCTCCCCATATCCCTGGATTCTGTTAGCCCTAAGAGCTGTATCAACAGTTTATTCAGAAAGTATTCAGACACCTTCACTTTTTCCACATTTTGTTACATTACAGCGTTATTTTTAAATGGGTTAAATTATTTTTATCATCAATCTCCACAGAATACCCCAGAATGAAGAAGCGAAAACAGGTGTTTAGAAATTTTTGCAAAGTAATTAAAAATAAATAATTGAAATATCACATTTACATAAGTATTCAGACCCTTTGCTATGAAAGGCACACACCCATCTATATAAGGCCCCACAGTTGACCGTGCATGTCAGAGCAAAAACCAAGACATGAAGACGAAGGAATTGTCCGTAGACCTCAGACAGGATTGTGTCGAGACACACATCTGGGGCAGGGTATAAAACAATTTTTGCAGCAATGCCGGTCCCGAAGTGCACAGTGGCCTCCGTTATTCTTAAATGGAAGAACTTTGGAACCACCAGGACTTTTCATAGACCTGGCCGCCCAGCCAAACTGAGCAATCGGGGGAGAAGGGCCTTGGTCAGGGAGGTGAGCAAGAACCCGATGGTCACTCTGACAGAGCTCCATAGTTCCTCTGTGGAGATGAGAGAACCTTCCGGAAGGACAACTATATCTGCAGCACTCCACTAATCAGGCCTTTAAGGTCAAGAGGCTGAATGGAAGGCACTCCTCAGTAAAAGGCACACGACAGCCCGCTTGGAGCCTGCCAAAAGGGTTGTTTTTTTCTGGTGCTCTGGTCTAATGAAACCAAGATTGAACTCTTTGGCCTGAATGCCAAGCGTCATGCCTGGAGAAAACCAGGCATCGCTCACACCTGGCCAATACCGTACCTACGGTGAAGCATGGTGGTGGCAGCATCATGCTGTGGAGATGTTTTTCAGCGGCAGGAACTGGGAGACTAGTCAGGAGAGATCCTTGATGAAAACCTGCTCCAGAGTATTCTGGACCTCAGACTGGGGCAGAGGTTCACCTTCCAACAGGACAACGACCCTAAGCACACAGCCAAGACAACGCAGGAGTGGCTTCATGACAAGTCTGTGAATGTCCTTGAGTGGCCCAGCCAGAGCCCTGACTTGAACCCGATCTAACATCTCCGAAGGGACCTGAAAATAGCTGTGCATCGACGCTCCCCATCCAATCTGACAGAGCTTGAGAGGATCTGCAGAGAAGAATGTGAGAAATTACCCAAATACAGGTGTGCTTGTAGGTCATACGCAAGATGACTTGAGGCTGTAATAGCTGCCAAAGGTGCCGCAACAAAGTACTGAGTAAAGGGTCTGAATACTTATGTAAATGTGATATTTCTGTTATTTCTTTTTATTTACTTTAGAAACATTTCTAAACACGTGTTTTGGCTTTTTTATTATGGGGTGTTGTGTGTAGATTGATGATAAACAAATTAATTCAATCCATTTTAGAATAAGGTTGTAACATAACAAAGTGTGGAAAGGTAAAGGGGTCTGAATACTTTCCGAATGTACTATAACTCTCTCTTGAAAACATCAAGTGAATTGGTCTCCACTGCCTTTTGTGGCAGAGAATTCCACAAATTCACACCTCTGGGTTAAAGTTTTTCCTTATCTCAGGCCCAAATGGCCTACTCCCTATTCCTACATGAATTTCTGGACTCCCCCAACATGGGGAACATTTTTCCTGCATCTAGCCTGTCCAATCCCTTAAGAATTTTATATGTTTCTATAAGATACCCTCTCGTCCTTCTAAATTCCAGTGAATGAATATAAGCCCAGTCAACCCATTCTTTCATCGTATGTCAGTCCCGCCATCCTGCAAATTAACCTGGTGAACATATGCTGCACTCCCTCAATAGCAAGAATGTCCTTCCTCAAATTTAGGAGACCAAAACTGCTCACAATACTCCAGGTGAGATCTCAACAGCCCCCCTAGACAACTGCAGTAGGACCCCCTTGCAAATGTATACTTAAATCCTCTCGCTATGAAGGCCAACATGCCATTCGCTTTCTTCACTGCCTGCTGTATGCTTACTTTCAGTGACTGAATAATCTGCCTTCTTGTTCTTCTTAACTTAAAGTGTTGGAAATATCAAAATCAAACAGAATTAATAAAGATCAAATCAAAAGGTAATGTTGCTTCACATTTAATATTAATTTCACATTATCTATTAATTTAAAGTAACTGGGATACATTTGCAAAATGTACACTCGTTTTCAATATTTGTTTTGAAAAATGTAAAGATTTTGAATATCTTTCAAGTTCTATGAAGGTCATTTTGTCCAGGAGGTAGAGTTCTAATTGAAAAGACGATATCTTCCTCGACACAGTATATCCACCAAAAAATAAATTAACTGACACAGCAAAACCCCACGTACAGGTATTTCAAAATGCAATAGACAACCACAAAATAATTATAATTGAGATCGAGAGTTGCGAGTCTGTGGAATTCTCTGCCTCAGAGGGTGGTGGAGGCCGGTTCTCTGGATACTTTCAAGAGAGAGCTAGATAGGGCTCTTAAAGATAGCAGAGTCAGGGGATATGGGGAGAAGGCAGGAACGGGTCCTGATTGAGGATGATCAGCCATGATCACATTGAATGGCGGTGCTGGCTCGAAGGGCCGAATGGCCTACTCCTGCACCTATTGTCTATTGAATCTAGAAAGTAACTTCACACAAAATTGTCATCAATTGTGAACGTTCACGAATAAGTTGTCAGTTACTAAAACTAGGTTGTTAGCTGTTGGATACTGAAAGACCAGAGATTACACACATTACCTAGTCATGTTTGATCCGAAAACCGAGATATGATTATGGGCGAGGCGGACCTTTCAAACAGACTACTTTCGTTTCATGAATTGATGTATTTAAGTGATATCAACTTGGGGGAAATAGAAATGCGATCGCAGGAACCCTCCACCCGACGATTCCACACAACAGCGGATACCTTCCTCATGTGGCCTCAGCCTGCACCAAATCCAATGGATTCAGGAAAACTAGAGGCTGAATAAGTGTCTGCAGCAGCGACTGTGGCAGCCGGAAGCGAGTGCAGGCCCAGGCCGCGGAGACAACCGCACAGCCTTGGTTTTCGCGTAGCTGCATTTCAACTAAACTAAACACACGGGTTATCCTGACACGGCTGCGGATGGGCTCCCGTCCCCTGTATAAGGATCCACTCACAATGCACTGTCGCCACTGCACACCTCGGCTTGATGCCGCAGGCCTGGATCAATGGAGCCCCCCCCCCACCCACCCGGCTAGTCCCAGCCCTGCCGCCCACAGCGGTGGACGAGGGCCGAGGGCCATCAACACACCGACATTACACAGCACCCGGGCCTACGGCACCCTCCTCCGGTCGCTCACTCCCTCCTCCTCCCCGCATCTCCCTTCACCCATCGTCACCGACTCCTCGCCATTCCAACATAACAGGTCTCACCCCCTTGGCTTTATCCTCCGCCATCTCACGGCTGCTGATGGCGCTCTGCAGCAAAGTCTGCAGACCGCACGGTGGCCTCCCTCGCGTCGCAGGCGTCACCTCCCCGTCGCTCCCGCCACCTCGTGACCGCAAGCCCAGCCCCGCCCAGCCCGCGCACGCACAGACCGACGCCGCTGCCGGGGTCACGTGGCCGACACCCCGCTGGCGTCGGGCCCGACCCCCCCCCCAGCACCCCACCCCCGCCCCCCCAGCACCAGCCCCCCCCCACCTGCCCCCCGCCCCCAGCACCTGCCCCGCCCCCCAGCACTAGCCCCGCCCCCAGCACCAGCCCCGCCCCCCAGCACCAGCCCCGCCCCCCAGCCCAGCCCCGCCCAGCCCAGCCCAGCCCGCGCACGCACAGACGGACGGACGCCCGCCGGGGTCACGTGGCCGACACCCCCTGGCGTCGGGCCCGCCCCCCCCAGCACAAGCCCCGCCCACTGCACCAGCCCCCCCCCCCCCAGCACCAGCCCCGCCCCCAGTTTTCTGGGTTACGGAGTGTTCCGGGTCACCGGCGTCCGAGCGACGTGGTGACTGAAGACCTGCAGGGGGCGAGAGCGAGCAGTCACAAAACTCACCTTCAACGGCGCTCCAGACCAAAGATCCTATAGCGGAGCAAGATGGGCTACTCCTGCGACATGCAATGGGCTGACGTGTAGTACGCTACGGAGGGGATCCTGGGCATTGTTCCCCGCCCATTTTAGTAACCGGAACCTACCCGACCCGACTCGCAAGTGTAATCTTATAGCAGAGCTATAGGATCTTTGGTGTAATTCTGTTAGTTCACATTTCTGTTAATTCTTGTCAAGAATAAAATTTGACTCTGGTAATTGTCTTTTTTAATTTTTTTTTAAATCATTTCTTTTTAAATGGTTCATAGACTGTGTTTGAGTTGATTTTGTATTAACCGGAACCTACCCGACGCGACCCGACTCGCAGGGTAATCAACGTTGCGGGGGAACAGTTTTTGTGTGTGATATAGGGTTAGATTCATAATTCTGTTAGTTCATAATTCTGTTAATTCTTGTTAAAGAATAAAATGTTCATAAATTTTGCCTCTGGTAATTTTCTTTTTTAATGTTTTTAAAATCATTTCTTTTTAAATGGCTCATATGCTGTATTTGAGTTGATTTTGTATAGGGTGATTTCACGAAAGGTCACTGGAGCGTAGATCCGCACCCACTTGATCGAAAATTTGAAGTGGAGGACATGCTACACTTCCGGCACGTTAGTGAATGGGAAAACACGCACTTTCACACCCGGTAAAAACATTGAAAACGGCCAGTTTTTGAGCTGCAATTTATTGTGCCAGTCGGGCTGACCGTGAGGCACAGTTACCTAAATTTACAGCCCAAAAAAAAGATAGAAACTAAGGTAAATTCAAGAGGGAGCTGAAGGTGCCAATCCAGCGGAAGTGAACAGCGGACATTTGCCGTGGAGATTTAAAGGTCCAAAATATCGGGAATTATCGCGTTTGCTCGCTGAATTTCATCAAAAGTAGGGCATTATTGACTTTTTTAATCTTTATTCATTTGTTATATGAGAAGTTTTAAAAGTGAAAAATCCCTCAGTAAAATTGCAAAATCACCCATGGTTCTCAGGTGGGTTTTAATATGCAAAATGAAAACGCTTCTGAAGCTACATTTACCATTTAAATAATGGTAAACTATCAATGCATTTTGAAATAAATTTTACTCAGATGCAAGCTAAGGAATGGGATAATTGTCAGCAGTCAGTTGGACAAAATTAGGACATTTTATTATTTTCCAAAATATATTTCTCAATGTTTCTTGTTTAAAGCCTGCACATGCACATTCACCCAAACTACTTATTTATTTATTTCTTTATCATCGAATACATTCCATGCTGCAGGCTTGTCTGTTGTTAGATGATTTAAACAAGAAACATTGAGAAATATATTTTGGAAAATAATAAAATGTCTTAATTTTGTCCAACTGACAGCTGACAATTATCCCATTCCTTAGCTTGCATCTGAGTAAAATACTCTATACTCAATGCTCTGATTTATAAAGGCTAGCATACCAAAAGCTTTCTTTACCACCCTATCTATATGAGATTCCACCTTCAAGGAACTATGCACGGTTATTCCCAGATCCCTCTGTTCAACTGTATTCTTCAATTCCCTACCATTTACCATGTACGTCCTATTTTGATTTGTCCTAATTGAAGAATTTCACAAAATTAACTTTGTTTTGAGCAAGATTTACAAGGTTCTTTAGTAACTTGTCAGTTTCTTTGTTGAACTATGTATAACTTAAGCATGGTTTTATTCCATGAGCATACAACTGACTAGATTGTGCTGGAAAGAACACACATACATGAATGTGATATAGATGTATATAATCATATAACACACACAATTATATTTCTTCTGATTTTTATATCCAATGATGAACTTTATTTCAGACTAGACAAGGGACATTAAATAATAAACATTGTAAACCTCCCCGCAACTTCACACACACAAGGCCCTATCCCCACCCCTCCACTCTTCCCCCCCCAACCCCCCCCCCCGACACTTCCTCGCCTCCCCCCACACTACAATGTCTCCCCCCCTCCTATGCCCCTCTCCCAGCTGCCCCAAGCTGCACACCTCCCTCTCCCCGCTGCCCTGGGCCGCGCACCTCCCTCACCCCGCTGCCCAGGGTCGCACACCCCCTCTCCCCGCTGCCCCGGGCTGCGCACCCCCGCACTCTCCCCGCCCAGGTCAAAGACCAAAGCGAAGATACGGGAGCGGAGGCAGAGCAAAGATCCGATCTTTGGCCGGAAGCAAGATAGAAACATAGAAAATAGGTGCAGGAGTAGGCCATTCGGCCCTTCGAGCCTGCACCGCCATTCAATATGATCATGGCTGATCATCCAACTCAGTATCCTGTACCTGCCTTCTCTCCATTCCCCCTGATCCCTTTAGCCACAAGGGCCACATCTAACTCCCTCTTAAATATAGCCAATGAACTGGCCTCAACTACCTTCTGAGGCAGAGAATTCCAGAGATTCACCACTCTCTGTTATCCTTAAACTGTGACCCCTTCTTCTGGACTTCCCCAACATCGGGAACAATCTTCCTGCATCTAGCCTGTCCAACCTCTTAAGAATTTTTAAAGTTTCTATAAGATCCCCCCCTCAATCTTCTAAATTCTAGCGAGTACAAACCGAGTCTATCCAGTCTTTCTTCATATGAAAGTCCTGACATCCCAGGAATCAGTCAAGATGGCGGAGCAAGATGGCGGAACAAGATGGCGGAGGCTGGTTGCTAAAATGGGTCATATAATCACCCATGAATCTGCCCATGACCGTACAACGCGTTTGCGTGAGAGTAGGCCATCTTGCTCTGCTATAGGATCTTTGCTCCATTACTGTCACTGGCCGTGTGCGTGCGACTCTGGTGCCTTTGAGGGGGAGCGGGATTAAAATGCAGGATTGTATCGCTTGTCGGAGAAGGATTTTCTCTTGCTGCTAACTAATGAAAGAAAATCGATCGGACTTCCGTTCCCGGTTCATTTTTATAAAAAACTGCTGGACAATTTAATCGCTGGATTAAAGTAAAACGCGACTTCTAACGCCCTCACCGCCTACAACGTGACGGATCGCAAAAGCAGGACAAAACAAAGGGCGAGTTGTTTATTTTACATATAATCTTGCTTCTTGGGGTGGTTTTAGTCTAATTTTACGTTGCGAAAATGTTATTTGGGCCCCATACGGATCGGCAGTGTCTTTCCTGCTGATATGGGGTTAAAATTCACGGCAAAGGCAACGGCAACGTTCCAATCGATCGAATTCCAGATACACCCACTAGCAAGATGATTTAAATCCTCGATTTTTTTGGACAATCATGTCATTAGCCGTCTAAATCATCTATATTTTGTGTTATTCTCTCTCCATGATCATTATTTTTTAATTAAATACTCTCAACAGATTGAGTCACATGTGTTGTGCAAAAATTAATAATTTTGATTATATTTTGAGTGGATGTTTCTGGATTAATTCATGGGAATTAAACATTAAATTCCTTCCATTTGGCCTATACATTCATGACAGTGAGATTTAAAAATCATGTCATATTGTAAATTCTTGTGTGAATGTTATTTGGACACTTAGGCTATTTTAAAATGTTAACCTTTTCTTAAGAAACGGATAGATGTTTAGATCTAGTCATTGAATTTAGATGATTTAAATTGATTTGATGAAACTGATAAATATGAATTTTTTGTTTGGTATTTACTATTTGTTTTAGTGTTTAACGTTATAATTTTAAGTTTTTTTTCTAAAACTGCAAATAATAACTTGTTTCTGTTAATGCTGTTCAGTGTTTTTTTATTTACATTATAAACAGATGTCTCCGAAGAAGAAATGCAAAATTGTCAATCGAAAAGCTCAGCCAGGCATAACTAGAGTTCACCTTGAAGTGAATTGCTCTGTCATGCCCAAGTCTAAGAGGGATCTTAAAAATGGGCACATCTTGTACTTGTATACCTCGTTTGGAAAAAGTCTGCCTGA
The DNA here is from genome assembly GCF_028641065.1 of Leucoraja erinaceus. Classification (NCBI taxonomy): domain Eukaryota; kingdom Metazoa; phylum Chordata; class Chondrichthyes; order Rajiformes; family Rajidae; genus Leucoraja; species Leucoraja erinaceus. The sequence goes on from NC_073396.1 coordinate 32,282,086, forward strand.
AACAGAGAAATCGCTGAGTTCACATTTCTCCTTGTTGGGTGCAGAAGGCTATTCATTTGCTGCTGTTAACTCAAAAGTGAGGACTCTCGTTAACCGGACTTGGCTTAAGTTTAAAAAACTCACCAATCCCAAGGAACTTGGAGCATTTATGAAAATTTGTGATGAAACTTTTAAACTGCCTTCTTTAGATGACATTCCACCACCTTGTGCTCAAGATCCTGAATCCTTGACATCAGCCAAAAGCCAAGTGCCCATATTTCAAGACACTGAGGACATGGGCAATGACAGTCATAGTCTGCAACCTCCACTGAATCTAGCAACGCCAACGACAGCTGCTGCCTCGCCTGAACCAATGCCATCGACATCTAGTGTTTCAACAAAATGTAGCAGAGAATTTCTAAGTCTTTCACCAAGGAAACAGAAATTGAAGAAAAGACTAAACTTTCTGTCCGCATCCAAGGCTGCGCTTACACTAAAGTATCGCACAAAGATCAGTGAACTTAGGGCACAGTTGAAAATTCCCAAACGTGTAGTTAATCAAGCCTTAAAGAGAAAGCAAAACCAAATAGATTTAACGGACAGAAAGATTCAAGAACTCAAAACCAAATTACGTGGGGAAACTTTTGCACGAGAGCTTGCTGAAACCAAGGCAGGGATTTTCAGACTTAAAAAAGCAAACAGACAATTGCTGAAGTTTCGTGGCAGTAAGAAAAAGAGGAAAGCTGTTTTAATTCACCAGTACAGAAAAGCTCATGAAAAATTAAAGGACAGGGAAGAGGATGTGAGATGCCTCGAATTTGACAATCTTATCCTCAAAGAAACAATCGAAAATCTGCAGGCTGCCAGTATTGTCAAGTCAAATGTGGACCAGAAGACTTACTCCTCAACAACAAGGATGCATGTGTTTGACTGTATTATAAACATAACTCCCACAGCAAACATTCCAATCCTGATAAGCCAGTTCTACAAGCGGAGTGGACTTAATCTGGATCATGTTCCTCGACTCAGTGCAGTTGAAGTTATGGCCCGAGAATTGGGAGCTATTGCTGAGTTAGAATAGAATAGAATGCCTTTTATTGTCATTCAAACAGACAAGATTTGAACGAAATTTCATTCCTGCAGTCATGACATTACAAAAAAACCAAGACACACACTTAACACAATTTACACAAACATCCATCACAGTGACTCTCCAACATCTCCTCACTGTGATGTAAGGCAAAAGTCTTATATCTTCTCTTTGTTCTTCTCCCACGGTCCAGCAGTCCAACGGCAGCGTCGAGGCGACTGGGGCTCTCGTTGTTAAAGCCCCTGGCAGGCGATGGTAAGTCCCGCGGCCGTTTAAGCCGTGCCGGGCGATGTTGGGCCTCACTCCGAGTCATTTAAACCCCGCGATTCTGGTGGGAGAAGTTGCTGTTGCGGGAGCTCCAAAAAGCGGTCTCGCACCAGGGACTTGCTAGCTCCTGATGTTCCTGTCCACCGGGTCTGCGGCCGGAGCCTCCGAAGCTCCACAGTCGGGTTGCAGCCGCGCGCCACCACAGGTCTCCCCGCTCCGAAGTCGGCCAGCTCCGCGATGGCGAGTCTACAGGCTCCACGACAGGAACCCTCAGTTTGGTTCCGGTTGGAGGCCGACGCCGGCTCCACGATGTTAGGCCCGCAGAAGAAGCGCCATCCTCTATGACATCACCCAGGCTGAAGCAAAAGTAGAACTTCAGATATTGGGCTTAATTGGCAAATATCTGACTGCGCCTTGGATGAAGCACTTCTACACTTCAAGCCAGAATCAGATCAACCATGTTGACGGCATCAAAGTTGATGGTATCAAAGCCACTTCCGGACGTAGCGGCACTGCCCAAACAGCTGCGGCTCACCTGCAGTCTGTCCGTCTTTTCTTTATTTTGTTTTCTTTTTGTCCCGTTGTTTAGTTTATTTTAGTTGTGTATGTGTGGGGGGGTGGAAGAAAGTGTATTATCCCCCGGGTCTCCGTCTGCGCTGAGGCCTATCGCGGAGCTGGCGGCCTCCAACTGGGACCGACCTCGAGGCTCCGAGATAAATGGCCGATTTCGGGGCTGTGGCGTTGCGGCGGCGACCCGACTTCAGAGGCTTGGGCACAGTGGACGACAATGTCAGGAGCTCGCGGGTCCCAGGTTTGTGACCGGTTTTCTGGAGCTCCAACAACGACAGCTTCGTCCGCTGGAATGGAGGGCTGCAGCTTCGACTGCCCCGGGCCACGGAGTTTGAACCAGCCCGTTTGTGGAGCTCGGATGTGGCCGCTGGACTTACCATCACCCAGCGGGGTCCCTACATCGAAAGCTGAATCACCTCAACGCAGAGGGAGACGAGGAGGATACAAGGACTTTAAGCCTATTGCCTTCCATCACAATGAGGAGGTGTCTGGTAGACTCACTGTGGTGGATGTTAAACTGTGTTAAGTGTGTGTTTTGTTATTTTATTCTATGTTATGACTGCAAGGTATACAATTTTGTTCAGACTGAATTGTCTGAATTACAATAAAGGATACTTCACTTTACTTTAAAGGGGTGATTGCTGCTCTAAAGGAAACCACAGAAAATCCAGACATCTTGATATTGGCAAGGGAAGATTTCTTCGGTGAGGAGGTGCATCTTGATTCCACATTGACAAACTTCAGGAGCTACCATTACATCCACAGTTCAGTTCAAAGATGAGGAGCTGTCTTCAAGCTGTCATCATGGTGTTGGAGAGGCAGTATAGTACATACTTTGAACTTGATGTATTGTAACTGAGAAACTGAAGGAGGAGATTGCATCAGCAAGATCACACAACATTGATGCGGAGGAGATAATGGGGTTGTTTAGTTCATCGAAACAGAAATCTCCCAATGCCACCATGTGTTATTTGTCATGTAGGATGCGGGCTTGCAAGAATAGAACAGTCAATTACTTTGATAATCTCGAGGAGCAACGTAGGGAGGAGGTGCTCTGTAAGGCAGTGACATGGGGGAGAGGACAGAGGAACAGACGGAAGAAAAAGGAATTGAACGCAGAAATCATCAAGTGACAGAAAAACAAGGAGCATGCTCGGGACACGAAAGAGAGGTTAAAAACTAGTGGGGAAAAAATTGAAAGTGACCGATTTAAACAGCATTCGCAGAGATTATCCGAATTTGGACTACTCCAAATGTGATGATCTACAGGACATTCTTAATGGGAAAGTAGTGGGCAGAATGGAATGTCATGCATGGTTTGAAGAGCAAACACTTGTAGTTTACAGTGCCAAAATTGAAAAGTTGAGGAAAAACAAGGTGTACAGAGTTGCAATCTGAGGAGTATGATGATGCTATTGATTATGATATGCCAATGTAGCACCTAGCAGCTGATCATCTCCATAAAGACTAGGTCTTTTGCCAGAAATTGTAATTTCTTTACCTATCTGTTACAGACTTACAGCATATAATACAATAATATTAAAGTTCTGATCTTGAGAATATCACATTTTTGAATTTTCAAGGCAGTCTGGGTGTTTTTTTCTATTTCCGTCACAACGGTCAATTTTGTAATTAGTTACAATTAGGTAATTAACTATTATATGCTTTAATTTCAGGTCATCCAAGTAAGATGTTTCATATTTGTTTCCATATAACATATAACCATATAACCATATAACAATTACAGCACGGAAACAGGCCATCTCGGCCCTACAAGTCCATGCCGAACAAATTTTTTTCCCCTTAGTCCCACCTGCCTGCACTCGTACCATAACCCTCCATTCCCTTCTCATCCATATGCCTATCCAATTTATTTTTAAATGATACCAATGAACCTGCCTCCACCACTTCCACTGGGAGCTCATTCCACACCGCCACCACTCTCTGCGTAAAGAAGTTCCCCCTCATATTACCCCTAAACTTCTGTCCCTTAATTCTGAAGTTATGTCCTCTTGTTTGAATCTTCCCTATTCTCAAAGGGAAAAGCTTGTCCACATCAACTCTGTCTATCCCTCTCATCATTTTAAAGACCTCTATCAGGTCCCCCCTTAACCTTCTGCGCTCCATAGAATAAAGCCCTAACTTGTTCAACCTTTCTCTGTAACTTAGTTGCTGAAACCCAGGCAACATTCTAGTAAATCTCCTCTGTACTCTCTCTATTTTGATGACATCCTTCCTATAATTTGGCGACCAAAATTGTACACCATACTCCAGATTTGGCCTCACCAATGCCTTGTACAATTTTAACATTACATCCCAGCTTCTATACTCAATGCTCTGATTTATAAAGGCTAGCATACCAAAAGCTTTCTTTACCACCCTATCTATATGAGATTCCACCTTCAAGGAACTATGCACGGTTATACCCAGATCCCTCTGTTCAACTGTATTCTTCAATTCCCTACCATTTACCATGTACGTCCTATTTTGATTTGTCCTGCCAAGGTGTAGCACCTCACATTTATCAGCATTAAACTCCATCTGCCATCTTTCAGCCCATTTTTCCAAATGGCCTAAATCACTCTGTAGACTTTGGAAATCCTCTTCATTATCCACAACACCCCCTATCTTGGTATCATCTGCATACTTACTAATCCAATTTACCACACCTTCATCCAGATCATTGATGTACATGACAAACAACAAAGGACCCAACACAGATCCCTGAGGCACCCCACTAGTCACCTGCCTCCAACCCGATAAACAGCCATCCACCATTACCCTCTGGCTTCTCCCATTCAGCCACTGTTGAATCCATCTTGCTATTCCTGCATTTATACCCAACAGTTGAACCTTCTTAACCAACCTTCCATGAGGAACCTTGTCAAAGGCCTTACTAAAGTCCATATAGACAACATCCACTGCTTTACCCTCGTCAATTTCCCTAGTAACCTCTTCAAAAAATTCAAGAAGATTAGTCAAACATGACCTTCCAGGCACAAATCCATGTTGACTGTTCCTAATCAGACCCTGTTTATCTAGATGCTTATATATATTGTCTCTAAGTATCTTTTCCATTAATTTGCCCACCACTGAAGTCAAACTAACAGGTCTATAATTGCTAGGTTTACTCTTAGAACCCTTTTTAAACAATGGAACAACATGCGCAGTACGCCAATCCTCGGGGACTATTCCCGTTTCTAATGACATTTGAAATATTTCTGTCATAGCCCCGGCTATTTCTACACTAACTTCCCTCAATGTCCTAGGGAATATCCTGTCAGGACCTGGAGACTTATCCACTTTTATATTTTTTCAAAAGTGTCAGTACTTCTTTTACTTTGAACCTCATAGTATCCATAGCTACTCTACTAGTTTCCCTTACCTCACATAATTCAATATCCTTCTCCTTGGTGAATACCGAAGAAAAAAAATTGTTCAATATCTCCCCCATCTCTTTTGGCTCTGCAGATAGCTGTCCACTCTGTCTCTCCAATGGACCAATTTTATCCCTCCTTATCCTTTTGCTATTAATATAGCTGTAGAAACCCTTTGGATTGACTTTCACCTTACTTGCCAAAGCAACCTCATATCTTCTTTTAGCTTTTCTAATTTCTTTCTTAAGATTCTTTTTACATTCCTTATACTCCTCAAGCACCTCATTTACTTCATGCTGCTTATAATTATTGTAGATCTCCCTCTTTTCCCGAACAAGATGTCCAATTTCCCTTGAAAACCAGGGCTCTTTCCAATTTTTACTGTTTCCTTTCAACCGAACAGGAACATAAAGATTCTGTACTCTTAAAATTTCCCCTTTAAATGTCCTCCATTTTTCTTCTACATCTTTCCCATAAAACAAAATGTCCCAGTTCACTCCTTTTAAATCATCTCGCATCGCATCAAAGTTAGCCTTTCTCCAATCAAAAATCTCAACCCTAGGTCCAGTTCTGACCCTCTCCATAGTTATATTGAAACTAATGGTATTGTGATCACTGGACCCGAAGTGCTCCCCAACGCATACCTCCGCCACCTGTCCAGTCTCATTTCCTAACAGGAGGTCCAGCACTGCCCCTCCTCTAGTAGGTACCTCTATGTATTGCTGCAAAAAACTATCCTGCACACATTTTACAAACTCCAACCCATCCAGCCCATTTACAGAATGTGTTTCCCAGTCTATGTGTGGAAAGTTGAAATCTCCCACAATCACTACCTTGTGCTTACTACTAATCTCTGCTATCTCCTTACATATTTGCTCTTCCAGTTCTCGTTCCCCGTTTGGCGATCTATAATACACCCCTATAAGTGTTGCTACACCTTTCCCACTTCTCAATTCCACCCAAATAGCCTCCCTAGATGAGCCCTCCAATCTATCCTGCCAAAGCACTGCTGTAATATCTTCCCTGACTAGCAATGCAACACCTCCACCTCTTGCCCCTCCAATTCTATCACACCTGAAGCAACAAAAACCTGGAATATTTAGTTTCCAATCACAGCCCTCCTGCAACCACGTTTCACTGATCGCCACAACAGAATGCTTCAATCTATAATAACTGAAAATTGTATTCAGTTCTCTTGATTTTTAAGAAAGCTATGGGCTTTTGACTGTCCTCGATCACAGCTTTTGAGTTAAAGCAATGGAAAAGCAATAGGGAACAAGATGCTAATTTCCAAGTATGAAAATGGCCATAACTTTTTTTAATACTGAAGATATGAAAGTGAATTATGTTTCAAATTAAACTTCTTTTTATGCTTCATCTGATGGGATAAATTGCAGACTTGATTTTTTTAAATCTCAAAATGTTGTAACATTGCTACGTTGCACAGCACCCGGGCCTATGGCACCCTCCTCCTCCCCGCATCTCCCTTCACCCATCGTCACCGACTACTCTCCTCTCCACCACAACAGGCCTCACCCCCTTGGCTTTATCCTCCGCCATCTCACGGCTGCTGATGGCGCTCTGCACTGCAGACTGCACGGTGGCCTCCCTCAGGAGTCGCAGGAGTCACCTCCCTGCCGCTAGGCCTCGTCACTCCCGCCTCCTCGTGTCCGCCAGCCCAGCCCGCGCACGCACACGCACAGACGGATGCCGCTGCCGAGGTCACATGGCCGACGCCCCGCTGGCGTTGGGCCCACCCCCAGCACCAGCCCCACGTTTTCTGGGTTACGGGGTGATCAGTTCACCGGCGTCCAAGCTACGTGATGACTGAAGATCTGCAGGGGGCGAGAGCGAGCAGTCACATTTTCATGATAGAAAGCAAAGATACTGATAAAAAGAATCAAGTCGTGAAGAGAGTTTATGGTCATGTGTCCCAGATAGGACAATGACATTCTTGCTGGCTGCAGCACAACAGAATATTGTAAACAAAAATACAGAACAGTTCAGTTCAATATACACATAAATAAGCAGATACAGTGCAATAGGCTGTTACAGTTCAGTCTGTTTGTTGGTGAGTTTAATAGCCTGATGGCTGTGGGGAAGAAGTTGTTCCTGAACCTGGATGTAACAGATTTCAGGCTCCTGTACCTTCTGGCCGATGGTAGATGAGAGATGTGCGTGGCCAAGATGATGTAGGTAGGTCCTTGATGATGTTGGCTGTCTTTGAGGCAGCGACTGCGATAGATCCCGTCGCTGGTGGGGAGGTCAGAGCTGATGATGGACTGGGCATTGGTCAGAAATGAAAAGAGTGAAAACAACAATAAGAACAGTAGATAGACTTGAGATAGACGCTGGAGTTGACGATTTTTTTTAGGCGACTGCCGGTGACTGTCATAGTCGTAGCAGGTCGCGGAAAAAACAGCAACTGGACCCCCCATGACAATGTCTACGACAAGCTACAACAACCTACCACCTAGTCGACGGCAAGCTACCGGCAACCAGCGACCCAATCGTCGCGACTTAGGACGTTCACCTACGACAAGTTACGACCCCGTCGGTGACAACTGAAGACAATTCACATCATTTTGGCCTCAAAAACAATGGAATCCCCCAGTTTTCCTATAAAAGTGGTTGTAGGGTAGGGTTTCCAATAATTGCAACACAGAAACATATCAATATTAAGTGGAAGGCAAATAAATTACAACTTTTCGCAAGCTGTGAGTGACAAAGAATTTCAAGTCCAATTCACAAAAATTATTATAAAATTAGATACCTGGTGAGCCTGCTGATGTGGTGGTCCCATCTGTTGCTGTCCCATGTGTCCCTACAGCTGCAGAACCTGCAGAACACACATGAATTCATTGTGAATATTTCATACAATAACAGTAATATTAAGGTCAAATGTTCCCAAAATTCCACAGTAATTACTTAAAATATTTACCGGCTGGGAGAAGTTATGGGCCATCGTCATGGCAGCCATGGTGTAGTTGAACCACACGTTCACTGGTATCTTGGGCAGCTCAGTCTTTAAGAATCCCAGGAAGGTCTCAACAGCCCTCTCATGTGGTAAATGGGGCTGTGTTATGGCCTCCCTGGCCTCTGTTGCATGAGCTGCAATGGAAAAAAAGATGGATGGAAGGAAAATTTCCCCAAAAGTACTTGCTGCCTTGCCTCTCTCCCCTCTACCTCTGTTGCTGTGGGGATGGAGCCTGCAGTGGAGCTGGCAGTGCTCCTACTCCTCTTGCTGTGCTGCTGACTGGTGGAGGGGGTGGATCAAACTCCTTTTCACTGGACATACTGTGCAATGGCTTCTTGTCAAACGGAGGAAAATGGATCTCAACCCGAAACGTAGCCTATTCCTTCGCTCCATAGATGCTGCCTCACCCACTGAATTTCACCAGCTTTTTGTCTACTTTGGAAGAAAATAAATGTGTTTTGCAAACTTTCAGGACATGGCAAGCAAGATGGCAATCAAATGATCAATTTCACAATAACTATTTTATAATAATTATCTTTTTGGTGCTCCACACGTACTATATGTGATTTGATAAAGTCCCATTCGTCGATGATCCACTGCTGCCTCGGGGTAAAGTTTTTGCCACCAGACCCTGACTTGTTTCCACTCTGAGACAGCTTGCCATATCTTGTTCTCTGGCTTTTGTACCACAGAGTTGGTCATTTGTAAAACAATTGTTTTTTTTTTTTTTTAATTTAAAAAGGCCAGTGTGAATTGCCTGCCTGCAAGGGAATGGAAGAGCTGCTGCTGAAAACTTGAAATTTTAACAGACTGTACATGTTACCACATATGAAAAAAAATAGACAGAACAAAAATAACGCCAAAATATACAAAATGCAACAGGTAGGCAAAATGTACAGGCAAACTTGCTGGTGGCTTATTGCACTATTATCTGTCCACAATTTCATGTCAAGGCAAACAAGATGACAAACAATAGACAATAGGTGCAGGAGTAGGCCATTCGGCCCTTCGAGCCAGCACCGCCATTCAATGTGATCATGGCTGATCATCCCCAATCAGTACGCCAGTTCCTGCCTTCTCCACATATCCCTCGACTCCGCTATCTTTAAGAGCCCTATCTAGCTCTCTCTCGAAAGTATCCAGAGAACCAACCTTCACCACCCTCTGAGGCAGAGAATTCCACAGACTCATAATTCTCTGTGAGAAAAAATGTTTCCTCGTCTCCGTTCTAAATGGCTTACCCCGTATTCTTAAACTGGCCCCTGGTTCAGGACTCCCCCAACATCAGGAACACGTTTCCTACCTCTAGCGTGTCCAAACCCTTAATAATCTTATATGTTTCAATAAGATCCTCTCTCATCCTTCTAAACTCCATAGTATACAAGCCCAGCCGCCCCAGTCTCTCAGTATATGACAGATCCGCCATCCCGGGAATTACCTTGTAAACCTATGCTGTACTGCCTCAATAGCAAGAATGTCCTTCCTCAAAATAGGGGACCAAAACTGCACACAATACTCCAGGTGTGGTTTCACTTAGGCCCTATACGACTGCACAAGGACCTCTTTGCTCCTATATTCATCTCCTCTCGTTATATAGGCCAACATGCCATTCGCTTTCTTCACTGCCTGCTGTGCCCGCAGGCTTACTTTCATTGATTGATGAACAGATCTCATTGTACTTTCCCTTTTCCCCAACTTGACACCATTTAGATAGCAATCTGCCTTCCTTTTTTGCTACCAAAGTGGATAACCTCACATTTTTCCACATTGAACTGCCAGACTCAATAACAACTTCATCAGCAAGTTCGCTGATGACACAACAGTAGTGGGTCTCATCAGTGACAACGATGAATCGGCGTACAGGATGGAGGTGGAGCTGCTCACAGGTTGGTGCAAATCCCACAACCTCATTCTTAACATGGGAAAAACTAAGGAGATGGTGGTTGACTTCAGGAGGGCGGGGAAACAACACCATACACCTCTGCACATCGACGGAGCTGATGTGGAAAGGGTCAGCAGCATGAAGTTCCTAGGACTACACCTGTCTGATGACCTGACGTCCACGGCCAACACCACAGCTCTGGTCAAGAGAGCCCAGCAGCGACTTCACCCCCTCCGAAGACTACGGAAAGCAGGCCTCCCCACCACACACCTACGGACTTTTTACAGGGGGACTGTTGAGAGCACACTGACATACGGCATCACTTCCTGGTTCGGGAGCTGCAAGGCGTACGAACGGCACCAACTGGACAGGATAGTGAAGACCGCAAGCAGGATTATTGGTGCTCCACTCCCCTTCCTGCTGGACATATACAAGAAGAGATGCATCAACAGAGCCATCTCCATCATCAAAGACCCTTACCACCCATCGCATGACTTTTTCACCATCCTCCCATCTGGGAAGAGGTACAGGAGCATCAGCTGCAAAACCAGCAGGATGCTCCTCAGCTTCTTCCCACAGGCTATAAGACTGTTAAATGAACTTTCCCCCCTGCCAAGTATCGCGCACAAACACCCCGCTGCCGGTCGGAACGGCTGTTGAATGTTATTGAATGTTATTAGAGGGTTAAATTGTTCATGACATGTATTTTAACTTTAATTGCTATTTATTTTGTAACGAAAACTGAATGGACACTGGTCGAGAAACGTTTTTTTGTTTCCTCTGAGTATGCGAATACTCAGGAAATGATAATAAAGATTTACAATTACAATTACAATTACAATTACAATTTGCCATACATCTGCCCACTCCCCCAACCTGTCCAAGTCATCCTGCATTCTCATAGCATCCTCCTCACAGTTCACACTGCCACCCAGCTTTGTGTCATCTGCAAATTTGCTAATGTTACTTTGAATCCCTTCATCTAAATCATTGATGTAGTGCATTCAGAAAGTATTTAGACCCCTTCACTTTTTCCACATTGTGTTACGCCCCAAGCTTATTCTAAAATGGATTAAATTCATTTTTTTTAATCATCTATCTACACACAATACATCATAATAAAAAAGCAAAAACAGGCTTTTAGAAATATTTGCAAAGTAATTAAAGATAAATAACTGAAATATCACATTACACAAGTATTCAGACCCTTTACTTCGTACTTTGTTGGGGCACCTTTGGCAGCGATTACAGCCTCAAGTCTTCTTGAGTATGACGCTACAAGCTTGGCACAGCTGTATTTGGGTAATTTCTCCCATTCTTCTCTGTAGATCTTCTCAAGCTCTGTCAGGTTGGATGGGAGCGTCGATGCACAACTATTTTTAGGTCCAGAGATATTCGATCAGGTTCAACTCCGGGCTCTGGCTGGGCACTCAAGGACATTCACAGACTTGTCACAAAGCCACTCCTGCATTGTCTTGGCTGTGTGCATAGGGTCATTGCCCTGTTGGAAGGTGAACCTCCAGCCCAGTCTGAGGTCCAGAACGCTCTGGAGCAGGTTTTCATCAAGGATCTCTCTGTACTTTGCTCCGTTCATCTTTCCCTTGATCCTGACTAGTCTCCCAGTTCCTGCCACTGAAAAACATCCCACAGCATGATGCTGCCACCACCATGCTTCACCGTCGGTATGGTTTTGGCCAGGTGATGAGCGGTGCCTGTTTTTCTCCAAACGTGACACTTGGCATTCAGGCCAAAGAATTCAATCTTGGTTTCATCAGACCAGAGAATCTTGTTTCTCGTGCCTTATGGCAAACTCCAAGCGGGCTGTCATTTGCCTTTTACCGAGGAGTGGCTCCCGGCCTGATTGGTGGAGTGCTGCAGATATAGTTGTTCTTCTGGAAGGTTCTCCCATCTTCACAGAGGAACTCTGGAGCTCTGTCAGAGTGAACATTGAGTTCTTGCTCACCGCCCTGACCAAGGCCCTTCTCCCCCGATGGCCCTTCGAGCCAGCACCACCATTCAATGTGATCATGGCTGATCATCCCCAATCAGTACCCCGTTCCTGCCTTCTCCCCATATCCCCTGACTCCGCTATTTTTAAGAGCCCTATCTAGCTCTCTCTTGAAAGCATCCAGAGAACCTGCCTCCACCGCCCTCTGAGGCAGCGAATTCCACAGACTCATCATTCTCTGTGAGATAAAGTGTTTCCTCGTCTCCATTCTAAATGGCTTACTCCTTATTCTTAAACTGTAGCCCCTGGTTCTGGACTCCCCCAACATCGGGGACATGTTTCCTGTCTCTAGCGTGTTCAAACGCTTAACAATCTTATATGTTTCAATGAGATATCCTCTCATCCTTCTAAGCTCCAGAGTGTACAAGCCCAGCTGTTCCATTCTCTCAGCATATGACAGTCCCGCCACCCCGGGAATTAACCTTGTAAACCTACGCTACACTCCCTCAACAGCAAGAATGTCCTTCCTCAAATTAGGGGACCAAAACTGCACGCAATACGCTAAGTGTTGTCTCACTAGGGCTCTGTACAACTGCAGAAGGATCTTTGAACTGCTTTATTTGGACTTTATCTTGCACTAAATGTACCCTTTTCCCTTTATCTGCAAACGATGGCCTGTTTGACTGTAATCATGTGTAGTCTTTTTTTTTGACTGGATAGCATGCAAACAAAAGCTTTTCACTGTCACTCAGCATACATGATAATAAACCAAAAACAGAACAAAACATACTGCAGATGCTGGAATCTGGAGCGGTGGGGGGGGGGTTATGACTATAATTTGCATCCCTGTGTACTTATTTATGTTGCTGTTTTACTTGTACGTGACTTTGCTCTTTATTTTAAGCCGACTCAATGCAGGATACATTTTAAACATTGAGATGTAAAGCTTCCACCGGCATTACCAGGTGTGGTGAAACACGTGTCTCTTGTTTCAGTCGAGGACCTGTTAACAACATTGGGTAAGTTTGGTTCTGAGCTGCGAACCGCTGTTACTTCCGGGGTTGTGAAGTTACAGGCGGTGAAATCACATGTTGCAAGTCTGTCAGCCGCGGGCTCCAGCAAAGATCTTATAGGCTCCAGTGTATCAGACGGTGACACCAAACCCAGTTGCTGCTGAATCAAGTCCATCTGTAGGGAAGACGCTAATTCTCCGACATGAGCCAGCCAGCAGAAAGAGGTCAGCATTAATTAGAATGTCTATATACGTCTGGTTGGTCGGAATGAATTTCTGTGCTGTTAACTCTTAACAAAAAGGTATATCAGGAATGCATGCGCGATTGAAGAGTATTGCTGAAATGACACAAGGAACTGCAGATGCTGGTATTGCAACAAAAAAAAAGACACAGTGCTGGAGTAACTCAGCGGGGCCAGCAGCATCTCTGGAGAAGGTGGATGTGTGTCGTTTTGCTTCGGGACCCGTCTTCAAGTGTTAATGTGCGACACGATGAATATTATTTAAATTCCTTGCAGATGTGCGAGCGCCTGCTTTCAACTTTACGTTTTTTTTAATTCTCTATATATGGGGTGACAGTATTTAAGAATAAGGATGGATTCATTTAATCTGCAAACACGCAGTCCTGAACAAAGTCCAGTCAAACCGCACTTCCAATGGAAAACCAACGTTCAGTTAGAATTGCAGCTAACTTTATAACACAGCAGATAACATTTACAGAACAGTAGATAATGGCAGCCGTCCCAAGATTTGTGTTTTTTTTGTAAACAAAAGTAAGGAACACAGAAATAATTATCTTTACCATTGGTCACCTAATTAGCAAGCAGCATCATCTCTGTGGACTTTATGCTGCTGTTTTACTTCTTGTATATTAATTTGCACTTTTATTTTAAGAAGACTCTGTAGAAGACATCCTAAACACCAAGAGTCACGTGTTTTATTGTCATGTGTCCCAGTTAGAACAATGAAATTCTTACTTGCTGCAGCACAACAGAATATATATTGTATACACTGTAAACAATCTGATAAAAGAGAGCAAAAAAAGAAAAAAGTTCAGTGTGTATAAATACACATACAAGTACACACACATATATACACATACTCAAAAAACAAACAAGAGTAATGCAATAATTATAATAATCATAGTCTATTGTAGTTCAGAGCTTATCAGCGTTTAATAACCTGATGGCTGTGGGGAAGAAGCTATGGCCAGGATGGTGTGGGTCTCTGATGATGCTGGCTGCCTTTTTGAGGCAGCGATTTTGATAAATCCCTCCTATGGTGGAGAGGTCAGAGCCTCTGGGCAGTGTTCAGTTTAGTATATTATGATCACACGTTCTAAGATACAGTGAAAAGCTTTTAAGTTGCATGCTATCTAATCAGCGAAAAGATGTAAAGTTTAATTTGCATGACTAGATGTAGGATTACAACTCCTTCCACCCCCCCCCCCCCCCCCCCCCCCCCCCCCCCACCCACCACACACCCACCGTGGTGACTGGGACCCAATGGGTCCCACTGAGTTTAGTCAAAACTATTTGGCTGAATGTTTCATTGCTGGAACCGCCAGACTGTTCTCGGGGGTCACAGCAAGCCAGACATCAAATGCTGCTGGAAGATCGTAGACTTAGTGAAAGGCGCACTTGGATCTGCCCAATATTTATTGGTCTGCCAATACCACAAGATGTCCACGAGTGGCATTTTCCAAGCTGCAGGAGTACATGCTAAGAGATGCGTTGAAGCTTGATGTCACCAACACAAAGGCTTTATGTGGAAAGACTATTTTACGGCTCTGTTGCTGTGAGACATTGAGCTCAGGATACTTCCAGTTTCCAGCCCCGTGACCTGGACGCTTCTGCTATGGGGCCTGTGTTGGTGTAACTCAGCGGGACAGGCAGCATCTCTGGTGAAAATGGATAGGTGATGTTTCAGATCTGAACCTTCCTTTGGGTGAAGAAGAGTCCCGACCCGAAACGTCGCCTAACCATGTTTGCTTGTGCACCTGGTCCTTTTAAATAAACCAGCATTTTGGACTATCTTTGATCGGAATTTATTGGCTTTACTTTGCACTAAACGTTATTCCCTTTTCATGTATCTATAATGGCTCGATTGTAATCATGTATTGTCCTTGCGCTAACTGCTTAGCACGCAACAAAAGCTTTTCACTGTACCTCGGTACACGTGACAATAAACTAAACCGAACTGAACTGCAGTTCCTGGTGTCTCCATTTGTAAAATCAACACTATTTACATTGGAACAACAAACAATCTCAGCGTAGCTCAGTGGAGCAACAAACCCCCCCCCCCCCCCCCCACCCTACGTGGGAGTCTACCCCTCAATCTGCCACAATGGTTTGGCATCTGCAATCAATGGTAATGCAACAGCACTCCTTTCTAACCTAAGAAATAAAAATCCCCACGTATATATTTTGCATTCACTGCAGTGAAAACTTCCCCTTTATTGGCATCTCCTTCTGGCCAGTTTCACATCACCGGCATTCAGCAGCAGTCATAACAATGGATAGTCACAGATATGGAACGAGAAGACATTACTAAATTAACATTGCACCATGACGTTAATCTCAAAGTAGAAATTGCTACATCATTAATGAACGCTTCTAAATTCCTTAAATTTCTATTAAGGAGATTATAGTCTTATGGTCATAAAATTAATTATTTTAATATAGATTGATAAGCAAGAACTTGCAACGTAATTAAAAGTTCTCTCAAATCTCCAGTAACTAAATGGAAGATTCGCAGGATATTTTACAATGGAATTAGTTTGTAAAATTTTAGTTTGTAAATTAAATTGGTTAAGGCAAATAAGGTGTTAAGGAGGTACACAAAAATGCTGGAGAAACTCAGCGGGTGCAGCAGCATCTATGGAGCGAAGGAAATAGGCAACGTTTCGGGCCGAAACCCTTCTTCAGGTGTTAAGGAGCATGGGTACTGACCATTAACAAGGCTTTTTATACGAACGAGTTTGGAAAGGAACACAAGAATGATAATGGGAAACATTGAGAGAGCACTTCACCTGAAGTTGGACCATTCAATGTTAAGTCTCGAAGGGAGCAAAGTGCCCAGGCTGCAGATCAGACCTGGTTGGGCTCTTTGGATTGGACAGGCTAGATGCAGGAAAAATGTTCCCGATGTTGGGGGAGTCCAGGACCAGGGGTCATAGTTTAAGAATAAGGGGTAGGCCATTTAGGACTGAGAAGAGGACAAACTTTTTCACCCAGAGTTGTGAATCTGTGGAATTCTCTGCCACAGAAGGCAGTGGAGGCCAATTCACTGGATGGTTTCAAGGGAGAGTATAGATCTTAGGGCTAACGGAATCAAGGGATATGCGGAGAAAGCAGGAACGGAGTACTGAATTAGGATGATCAGCCATGATCATTCCGTTCCGGAAGTGGCGGCTCAGCTGCGGCTCGCCTGCAGTCCGTCTGTCTTTACTTTTTGTTGTTGTTTTTTTTGTCTTGTTTTGGCTAAGTTTTAGTTTGTTGGGTTGTGTTATGGGGTGGGGGGGGGGGTGAAACATGTTTTTTTGTCTCTTCCTTCGGGGGAATGCGACTTTTTATAGTCGTATCCCCCTTCTCTGCCTCCGTCTGCGCTGAGGCCTAATGGCGGAGCTGGCGGTCTCCAACCTGCGACCGACCTCGAGGCTCCGGAGGCAGAGCCAGCCAGGACTTACCAACGCAAGGCTGGCCGTCTTCGGGGCCAAGACAGCGGTGGCCCGACTCACTGACGCGGTGTTCCAGCTTTCGGCAGCGGCCCGGGGCTGGGGCTGCGGGACCCGGAGCTGATGCAGTGGGACTCGGAGCTGTTGCAGCGGGACTCGGAGCTGATGCAGCGGGACTCGGAGCTGAGGCTGTGGCGGGCCGACTCGGACCGGAGCGGAGACGGTGTTCCGGCTTTCAGCAGCGGCGACATCACCACGGAGGTCCACTGGACTGGAGAGCGGCATCTTCGGCCTGGATCGATCGCCTCAGCGCAGAGGGAGAACAAGGAGGGAAGAGACAGAGACTAAGACTTTTGCCTCCATCACAGTGAGGATGTGCTTGGTGAACTCACTGTGGGGGATGTTAATTTGTGTTTATTGTATGTTTTGTTATTTATTGTTACTGTGTATGACTGCAGGCAACGTAATTTCCGAAAGGTCTGAATGACAATAAAGGAATCAAAATTGAATGGTAGTGCACTGATCTACTCCTGCACCTATTTTTTTCTATGTTTCTATGTTTTTTTTTTCAGAATTTTCTGTTTATATTCAGATTCCAGCACCTGCTGTTTTATTGATTTCCAAGTAATGTGTTAAGTTTTTCTATAATTGACAATATTGCAGTTTGACAAAATTAATGTTACATCCATTCATTCTGTATGCTTTTTACACCTTACCCCTCTCTCCTTTTAGCCTATTACAGGTTCCTGCTACTATTTTTCAACTGCCTGATGACTTTTGGTTCCTATTTCTGCTTTGACATTCCCAGTGTGCTTCAGGATCAGTTCCAGGGGGTGAGTACTGGATTGTCCTGTATCTGGATCTTCAGTCATTGTGCAGGAGGGAATGGCAGATGCTGGTTTACAGCGAAGGTAGACACAAAATGCTAGAGTAACTCAGCGGGTCAGGCAGCATCTCAGGAGAAAATGAATCGCTAAAGTTTCGGGTCGAGATCCTTCTTTGGACTGAGTCAGAGATATAGAGAGATAGACAAGAAATGAATGGAATATATGCAAAATAAGTACGATGATCAAGGAAAAGTGAACTCATTATCACCTAGCTACAGCAAACAATGGACCATTGTGGGCTCTTTCCTTGATCATTTTTTGCATATCTTCCATTCATTTGTTCTATATCACTGTCTATATCTCTCATTTCCCTTTCCCCTGACTCTCAGTCTAAAGAAGGGTTTTGACCCCAAACGTCACCTACTCTTTTTCTCCAGCAATGCTGCCTGACCCGTTGAGTTACTCCAGCTTTTTGTGTCACTCTTCAGTCATTTATCTATTTGTCAGGCCTGAAGATGCACTGACTTGCATGGTAGTTTAATAAGCCTGCATAAACACAAAAAGTTAGGTGAAGAAAATATCTACATATCTTTTGCTTCCCCCCATCCCTTGTCATTTAAGGAGAGTTTATCTTCTGGAGCTTTATTAGCTTTTGCAAAATGTTAGTTATTTGTTTTGTTTGATGCTGGGAAATTTACAACAATGTCATGTTAATGAAGATGATCCCACTGGGGATAGCGGAGATAGGGGATATAGGGAGAAGGCAGGAACGGGGGGTACTGATTGGGGATGATCAGCCATGATCACATTGAGTGGCGGTGCTGGCTCAAAGGGCCAAATGGCCTACTCCTGCACCTATTGTCTATTGTCTATAAACTAATGTTTTGTTGAGGATGGTCACAGATCTGGACTGGATTACAAGTATGAGTGTGAAAAAAAGAATTGGGATTAACAGATGAATTTTGTTTTAAGTCTGTCCTCTATTGCCTCTCTCTGACAGTGTTGTGGCCCGTTCCATTCCAGAATCTCACTTGTCTTAATGCTAATGACACCAATGGGACAACAGATTGTGTGGAGGGACTGGGAATGACCCCACAGCAGTACAACCTTCTCTATGTTATCTATGCGTGGACGTAAGTATCCTACGTAATGAAATAAATACTTTCACATTGTCCTCAAGAGCTTTTTTTAAAATTTTTTCCAGCACTCAAGCTAGGTAATAAATTTCAGTACAGTGGTCCATTTCCATCCAACCATTTTACAGAACATCAGTAAATCTCACCATTTATCACCACATGTGAACACATGACACGTGTCTGTTACTGATGAGCAGGGTGAGGTAGCAAGTTTAAACAGGCTCTTCAAGTACATGTGCCTCACCGTGTGTTCATTTTCGCTGAACTTGCACAATCTCCTATGCATTTGTAATAAGAGAGATAGTTATTTGTTGGCACTTAGAACAGAAACAAGCCCAGTTTTGTTTTTACTTTTTCCTCCTTAAGCACACTGTAAAAGAACATGAAGCAGTACAGGTCTTTCAGCGCACAATGTCCCTGCCGATCATGATGCTGTTAAACTAATCTCTCTGCTTGCGTGTCCTCCATTCCCTGCATCCCCACATGCCTATCTAAGACCTTTTAAATACCGATCATATTTGTCTCCACCTCCACCCCTGGCAGCACATTCTAAACATCCATCACTCTGTGTGTGTCTGGAAAAAAACTGCCCTTCATATCTCCTTTAAACTTTGTCCCTCTCACCTTAAAGCTATCTCCTCTAGTCTTTGCCATCTCCACCTTGGGTGTGGGGGGAGAGGTTCTGGTTGTCTATCTGTGCCTTTCATACATAGCTCGTACTACCCTACAGCTAATTCCCTATAGGCCAGGCAATGTTCTGGATAGACACACAATGCTGGAGTAACCATGCAGCATCTCTGCTTAGAAGGAATGGGTGACGTTTCGGGTCGAGACCCTTCTTCAGGCAGAGAGCCAGGTGAGAGGAAGACAGAGTTAAGGAAGGGTAAGGTGTGAAAATGAGACTTCAAAGGGGATGTTTGATCGAGTTTGGGTTAAAACGTGGTCGGAGAGCAGGAGGAATCACAGAGGGGGAGCAGCGGGAGAGAATTTCGCAGAACTCTCGACGGAGAGAGGAGGAGAACTTCTTCAAAGTAGGTGATTGAGAAGATTTCACAGTGGAACAGACAAAATGTGTAGGAAGGAACTGCAGATGCTGGATTGCTCGTCTGCATCCTCCAATGCCGCCACTTCCTGCCGGTAATGGGGCAACCAGCGCTGTGCACAATTCTCCACATACAGCCTAACCAAAGTCCTATAAAGCTGCATGACCACTTCCTGACTGGTGCTGTTTCCCTTAATGCCACTTTCTTTGTTGATAATCTGGGATTCTCTGCTCTCAAAGGTTCCATTACCGTTTGCTTTACCAACTGAGCGAGTTTTCTGGATTGATGAAGAACCTGTTTTGTGAAAACATTACTTTGTTCAACTTTGCCCAAGGCACTGCTTTCAATGGTTACACAAAAAAGCTGGAGAAACTCAGCGGGTGCAGCAGCATCTATGGAGCGAAGGAAATAGGCAACGTTTCGGGCCGAAACCCTCAAGGGTTTCGGCCCGAAACGTTGCCTATTTCCTTCGCTCCATAGATGCTGCTGCACCCGCTGAGTTTCTCCAGCTTTTTTGTGTAACCTTCGATTCTCCAGCATCTGCAGTTCCCTCTTAAACACTGCTTTCAATGTTGCTCTGGTTTTGAGTGATTCCAATTGCATACCAACAATTACATACCAATTAGCATCCAGTGTTCGACTGGCATAAAGACAATAAACTTTTGAATGTGAATTGTGAGATTCTACAAAGATGGCAGGAATGAGAATAGTTTTGAGCAGTTGAGCCGGGAGTTAAGGTGAAGAGAGAGGAGACTGAAGAGGAGTTTATTCTGACATTAAGGCTTTGTGTAGTTTAGAGATACAGCGCGGAAACAGGCCCTTCGGCCCACCGAGTCTGTGCCGACCACCCATTCCTGCACACTAACACTATCCTACACAATAGGGACAATTTCCAATTCCTACCAAAGTCAATTAACCTACAAAACCTGTATGTCCTTGGCATATGGAAGGAAACTGGAGTACCCGGAGAAAACCTACGTGGTCACAGGGAGAACGTACAAACTCCGTACAGACATCACCTGTAGTCATGATCGAACCCGGGTATCAACTCTATCACTGCATTACCGTGCCACCCTTTGATAGACACAAATTCTTGGGTGTGACGTTTTAATTGTAATCTCTAATTGCATTTGTATTTTCTCTCCTGTAGAAATGCTCTGGTGGTGATACTGGCAGGTTTCCTCATAGACAAGCTGGGAAAATAAAAAACCGCGGTGAGTCTGAAGAACTGTATGAACGTTCGCAAGGAGGCCAATAAATAAGCCATCTGCGTGGTGCGTGAATTCCATAGGGAGTTCCTCTTATCCACAGCACAACAGGTTCTTCAGCTTATAATAAATCAGAAATAATTCAGCAGGCACATGTTGTCACAATAACCTGAGTGTTGAGCATGCTGATGTTAGTTTGGGTGTGTCTGCGAAGACAGCTGCATGATTCCTGGGATGTTGTCTTTAGGTGGATAGACACTTCTAGAATTTAGAAGATTGAAGGGGCCTAAGAAACTTACATTTGGGCTAGAAGAAGATTGCCATGTTTTCCTATAAACTGAGAAGAACTTTTCTCACGCAGAGAGTGGTGAATCTCTGGAACTCTCTTCAGGAAGTTCATTCTATAATCTAGATGTGCCCGCTGATTCAGGGGGTATGGAGAGAAATCTGGTTCATCCATTATTTGCAGGCTCGAAGGGCCGAATGGCCTACTCTGCACCTAATTTCTATGTTTCTAGTAATAACCTGAGGTTGAGCATGCTGTCCAAAGGCAAAATGTTTGTTTTCTGCCTGTGTTGGGAAAGCGTCATTTTATAACTGGAACTCATTGTACCGCTATATCTATGCCACTGATTCAAATCTGGTTCACCAGTATTTCACTGTACTAATCACAGGTCCCGACCACGGGGGGAAATGGAGGATGTGATTTTGTGCCTTCCACCACAGTGAAACTGATGTTTGTGTAAATTTGTGTATTGTTTTTGTGTGTTCTTTATCAATGCTATCTATACACACAATGTGACGCCTGATTGTTGAATATTGTATCCATCTCTGCCTTTACTACTACACAACCTTCTGAGGCAAAGAATTCCACAGATTCACCATCCTCTGACTAAAGAAATTCCTCCTCATCTCCTTCCTAAAGGAACATCCTTTAATTCTGAGGCTTTGACCTCTGGTCCTAGACTCTCCCATTACTGGGAGTTAATTCATTTGTGTTCAATTTGTGTACCAACAGCATCAGTATGCTAACGAAAGATGGGGGAAAAAAGTAAAATATTGATGGGATACACTAGGACAAAAGATGACTAAAGGTTCTACTCCAGTGTCTACCAAAACAGTTGTGTACATGTTTAGTCTGAGATAAAAAAAACCTGAAATAATTTTTCAAGTAAACCCAAAGAGGTTGAAAGAAGGGAACTACAGTCATTTTAAAAATGGGTTATTGAAAAGGTTAATTGATCAATGGGATAATCTCCCAGGAAAAAAATATTTGGAACATTTAAAAACAAATTGGCATCTTGGGGTATATATGTTGATATATTAAATGTTCTAATTTTAATCATAAGGTAAATCTTCTCTGGTTAAAACCGTTTGATGTATTTTCCCCTACAGTTGGTGTCCTCGTGTTCTCCTTTCTTATTGTGCTGGGCTCGGCCACCTTTGCTTTGGGATCTCATTTCAAGGGGACCCATTACCTATTGCCTCTGATGCTCATCGGCCGACTTATTTTTGGCTCAAGCAACGGGTCACTCATGAGTAAGTATTAGTTCAATTTCTTGGCACCAGACTGAAAGGAAAAGGCCAGGGCTTAGAACATTGTCTGAACTGTTCAATCATTCATTCATTTAATGTTGCTCATTACAGCACAGGAACATGCCCTTCAGCCCATGATATCTGTACGACTATGATGTGAATTGAAACCAATCCCATCTGCTTGCGCGTAGTCCATCTCTCTCCATTCCCTGTCTATTTAATCATGTGCATATCTGAATGCCTCTTAAATGTTGCTATTATTTAACAGCCACTGTTGCTTTTTCACCACTTCCCCTGGTAGCACATACAAGACACCTACCACCTTGCATGTGAGGGGGGGGGGGGAAACTTTCCTCATAAATCACCTTTAAATTTGCCTCATGAATTTCCTTGTTGTTCACCATCCAGGACAATGTGCATTTTAGTTAATATTCCATGTTGAATTATTCCCTTTCTTCCTCAAGGATTGAATGAATATGCATTTCAGTCTTCGATCTTTGTGAAATGAAAACGTTGGAGTTTTGTTTTCACAATTGATAGAGGTCTTTAGGATACTGGCATTGCTGGTGAGGACAGCAATTATATGTACCACTGTCCTCCAGAAGATGATGGTGAATCTTCTTGAAGTGCAAGTGTACAAAGTCCTGGAGAAACTCCAACTGGTCAGGCAGCATCTGGGGAGGGAATGCACAGGAGACATTTCAGGTCAGGACAGTTCCTCAGTTTCTTTCTGGTGAATACAGAAAGGGCTGGCAATCTGGCATTGTGACAGATGAAACAAATCTCCCCAGTCTGTCAATGTGAGTGATGTGGGAGGAAAGGACAGTGTATGAGCAGCAAACCTGTCCATCATCACTCTGTCATTCAGCAGATAGGGGCTGGAGGTCATTCTGTTTCTTGACTCACTTAAGCTTGGATTCTCTGTTAATTCTGTAAGGTGCAAGCTTAAACTAATCAAGAGCTTATTAGTTAGTGTGAATACCAAATTTCTCAACTTCACCCGAACCAACAGTCTGTTTGTCCCTTCTTTATTGTTTCTTTGGATGTGTTAAATGTATTTTTTAGTGTTTTTTTAGCTTGTTTTATGTGGGGGGAAGTTGGGGGATCTTTTTCTTATCTCTTACCTCGACAGAGATGCGATTTTTTTCCCTATCGTATCTCTGTCTACACTGTGGCCCAACATCAAGGAGTAGGCGGCCTTTGCTGGAGACCGACTTCGAGAGCTGTTAGCGGTTGCCTGCTGCCTTTAACATCGCGGAGCTTGTTAGAGACCGACTTATGGGAACGACAAGACGTGGGAGCTTCGATCGCCGTAACGGGGGGGGCTTTGACCGCCGGCTGCGGGATCTTCGATCGCCTGATTGTAGATGGTTCGACTGCCCCGAACCTGGGAGAATAAAAGAGGAAGAAGATTGGACCATTGCCTTCCATCACAGTGAGGAATGTGGGGAATCTGCTGTGGTGGATGTTTATGTTAACTTTTATGTTGTTGTGTGTCTTTTTTTTTAAGTATGTCTGTATGGTAATTCGTATTTCACTGTACCTTCTTAATAGGTCACATGACAATAAACTGACCTTGAAACCCATGAAACCTGTCGCTGTATTGTATTGTAGATTTGGCATTTATCTGTTGTATGCAAGAGGGACCCGGCGCGGGGAGCAACTGAGAACAAAGAGCGACTTGTGAGGACCGTGATGAATACTTTGTAACTTTGTTGGCCCCTCTACTTTGCGACTATTTGCATGGTATATGGAATGGTATATACACAAAAGAGAGAATTTCACTGTGACATGTCACGTGTTAATGAAGTATCTATCAATCAAGTATGTTAAATAGTGCCTTTTCCCAGTTTGTGTGTGTGTGTGTGTTCTTTTGTGATGTGTGTGAATCCATTCATTCACTTTCTGTTCCTTCTCTCTCTCCAAACTCTCAGTTGCACAAGATCGAATCGTTGCTTTCTGGTTCAAACGCAAGGAGCTGGCTTTGGCTTTTGGGCTGATAATGGCCTTCTCTCGTTTTGGCAGTGTCCTCAATTTCTTATTAACCCAGTCTTTAGAGGCACGTTTTGGGATTCAGTGGACTCTTTGGGGAGGTAAGCATGGATATGAAGAATTTTTGTTGAAGGCCGTGTATTTGAAAAATATTTGTGTGAGGAAAGTGAAACCAGTCCTGTGCTGATTATTGTATCATAATTGGAGTCTATGGGAATATTATACTCTGATTAAAGATGCTAAATTTGTCTAAGATATTGGTCTTGTAATTAATTTTAACCAGATTGTACTTTAAGGAAAATTCTTCCATCAATTAACTCAAAAAGACAAACCCGAACAGACATTTGTAGAGCTGCGTTTCACTGATAGATAATTAAATTAACTGGTTTAGATATTCATGCAAATTCTGTTTTGGCATCACTGGACATAGAACAAATAAATTGAAATGTGCATCAGAATCTTAAGGGGCTCAGTTACTTGTGGTGCTTTAAGCCTTTACCTTCTGGCCTCCTACTGCATAGAATTGTATTCAAATCTCATCACAACAGGTTTAACTTAATTTAATTAAAGATATTTGGAATTAAATACCAGAATTAAAATGAAGCTGTCAGATTGTTTAGCGAATCCACCAGGGTCACTAATATCCTTCAAGATTTTTAGGCAACGCTGGTCTGTCTGTCTGTGACCTCAGACCATTCTGCAATGTAGTTGAACCCTACCATGCCCTCTGAAATGGAGTAACAAAACAATTTATTGTACCAAACCACAAATAAATATCATGTGTACTAGAATCATAAAGGGTGGTATGAAATAGGCAAAAATTACTGATCTTGCCAGTGATGTCCAGATCTCATAAATAAATTGTCAAATATTTAGCCTGATTTGTTAATCTTTACGTTGGCGTTCCACTGCAATATGTGGAAGAATGTGCTCGGATCATTACTGCATCTGGTTTTGCCTTGCCTTCTTCATTCCTCCCCTCCTCTCCTGTGCAGCAAAGCTCTGACCTGTCACGTTACTCTCTGTATGAAGCCGAAACAGCGTCGCTGAGTTACTCCAGCTTTTTGTGTCTATCTTCAATTTTATTTAATGTTCTTTCCAAGGGTGAATCTGTGATATAAATGCAAGAGGCTGCACTTGGCTGATGAAGTTCTGACTGTCACTGGTGGGACCATCTCATTATCCCTGTTTGTTGCAGCGTATTCTTTGCCAGTCATGTAGGCTCTCCTGTGGTTCATTTCTTCAGGAACTTTGCTGTGTGTTCTTAGCTTTGTGTCGGCCATCATCGTTGGCATCCTGGATGGGAATGGAGCAAAACAGTTGGGACTAGATGAAGTCCTTCAGCAGGAATCCAAGAAAGTGGTAGGTAGATTCATGGACATTGGATTTAATCTTCCATAAACTATTGCTTCTGGATTCAGAATTGATTATCTGTTATAGCCAGTCATTGTAGAGAGTAATCCTTGGTCTTTGATGTAGATCTCTGGAAGTTGGGATACATAAGTTCAGCTTACAATACTTTGGCTAAATGGGACTTACTCCGTCTTCCACTCCCGACCCCCCCCCCCCCCCCCCCCCCCCCCCCCAACCTCTTGTCTGACTTTATTGTTTTTGTTCTCATAGAAGCTACAGGATATTCGCCACTTGTCTCTCCGCTACTGGCTACTGGTTCTCACCGTCATGTTCTTCTATAATGGAATGTCCCCATTTATTGCAGATGCCAGGTTAGTAGAGTTTGTCATTATCTAAAGTGCCTCTACCACAGTCCTAAAGTTTCTGCATTACAGGTTATGTTTATTACAACCGTTGTGAAACGCTCCATTTTTTTATTACACTTCCCGCTGTCCTTATCTTTAATGTATAACCGTTCTGTAATGAGGCAACAGTCAATTTCTCTGCCAATTTTTGTCCTCTGTCGCATGCAATAAATATACGATAAACTCTCACTGTAACAGACCGGTTGAATAGTAAGGGTGTTGGGGGTTATGAGGCAAAGACAGGAAGAAAGGGGTTGAGAAAAAAAGATAGATCATCCATGATTGAATGGCAGAGTAGACTTTATGGGCTTTATTCTGTTCCTAGAACTAATGAACATGAATCATAGGGGGAGGGAGAATGGTGTCCATTGTGCCGATTGTTCGTTATAATGGAACGAGGCAGGGGCCTGGGCTCCGTGTCAGAATCCTGGAGCCCCATCACTGAGGGTGCAGTTGGACCTCCCTCACCACACGGGGGGCTGCAGCACAAGAAGGCTGCCCGGCACCACCTTGACCAGAAGAGCTGGGGAACGGCAATAACTGCTGCCCCTCTTGCTGATTCTCACAGTCAGAGATTAAGAGCAAAATGGGAGGTCTGGGGGTTGGCGTGGCGGGATAAGGAAACCTTGTCCCACTCCCAACAGCCACGGCTGTTGTTGGGGTTAGCATTGTTGCCCCTCCCGACAGCGATTTCTCAGGCTGTTACCACCGATGGGACACGCTTGGTCATCATGGGGCTCTCTCCCTCCTCACCAGCTTCTTCCTGTCGGCCATTGTTTTGTCCGCTCCACCGCCGTAGCTTCTTTCGCCCGCCACTTTGTCCACTCCTCTGCTCCCTCCTCAATTGCCACCTCCTCCCCCCCCTAGAGTCGCCGACTCCGAGGTGGAATATGTCAGTGACTCCGGGGAGAAGGAGGAGGGGAGATTATGTGTTCAGCACGGACTAGAAGGGTCGAGATGTCCTGTTTCCGTGCTGTAATTGTTATATGGTTATATGGGAGGGGCAGAGGTGTGAGATGGGAAGGGAGGCCAAGTGGAAAAAGTGAGAGGAAAAGGAGCAGGAGCAGGAGGAGGGAGCAGACAAAGTGACGGCCGACAGGAAGAAGCTGGTGAGTGGGGGGAGAGCCCCATGATGACAGAGCGCGTCCTGTTGGTGGCGGCGCCCTGAAGATAGCGCTGTCCCCAGGAACTGCAACGTGGGCCCTAAAAGCAACCGTGTCAACTGGACCGTGCAGTGGGTGAAGTAGGGCTTGCTGGTTGGTACACCTTGGTGACACCGGCAGGCGGAGCTGTAAGAGACCAGGAAGGTGGTGTGAGCCAGGGTGGCATCCGCTATAACCAAAATCTGTTTTAAAAGGGTCCGTTAAAATGAGGGTTTACTGTATTTGACACCATCTCCAGGAATATGAATAAAATTACAAAATGAGAAAACCACACACCAGTGATCTTTGACATTGTATCGTTTACATCTTGCCATTTATTTTTCAGCAAGTTTATACAGGATAAGTATCCGGGCTACAGTCAGCAAGAAGCCTCGTACATCACTGGTGCTGTGTTCGATACCTCGTTGATTCTGTTACCCATAGCTGGAATCCTCATTGTGAGTAGTTTGGTTTGTGCTAACTGCAAGACTGGGAACATCCTTGTTGTGGATATTAACTATATTGAGCTCAGACTGAACATTAAAAGGTGGGCTGCAGTGAAGTGTGAACCTTGTTTGATCCTCCCTATAAGCCAGCAGATAGCAGAATGATCTGAATTGCATTCCAACAATAATAAAGGTCTGAAGAAGGGTTTCAGCCCGAAACCTTGCCTATTTCCTTCGCTCCATAGATCCTGCTGCACCCGCTGAGTTTCTCCAGCATTTTTGACTACCTTCGATTTTCCAGCATCTGCAGTTCCTTCTTAAATAAATAAAGGTCTCTTCTCCCCTTAAAGAAGAATATTTTGTATCAGTAAAGTTCTGAGGCTTGGGAGGGATTGTTTAGCAGGTGACATGTTTACTTTTTAGCAGATGAACTTTGGTTCATGATGTCAATGACACATTCATTATGTTAATCCACATTTTCAAGCATTCTTCTCAATCCAAGTTTCTGTTGGGAAATGTCCTTTCTTGGCATTATCCTTCTCAGGATAATTCCATCTCAGCTACTTCCCATGTTTATTGATTTCTCTTTTCTCCGTATAACCTCCATGCATGCTATTGTACACAACTCCCTACTGCCATCCCCACCAAGTTCATGATCACTGCTCTCATGGTCCTGATCACCAACAAAGCTATCTCCGATCATGTGCTTTTCTCCACTATTGTCCACATCTGAGACTACCTTTCCATTCCGGTCGTCTCTTATTCTATTGATAAAACATCTCCCCCAGGTTGTGCACGACCCGCGTTTAACCGTGTACAGTTACTTTGGTCTTCCATTTTCCACAGTCCCTCTACAGCTAATGAACTGGTCTTCAACAACTCTTCCACCAAGGTCTTTGTCCCTTCTGTATTGTTCCGTCTGGTATGACCTTCCCCAACCTGCATCGTCACCACAAATAATTCTGCCCTGCAGCTGGTGACATTATTCAGTTCTGGCTGTGTAGCAAGGGATGACCTAATGATTCATGCACTTCACAGAAAAGCAAGAAGAAACAAACTGCACAGTGACACAGCTGCTAGAGCTGCTGCCTCACTGCGACGGAGACCCTGGTTAGATTCTGACCTTGGGTGCCGTTTGTATGGAGCTTGCTTCTTCTCCCGTAGGTTTCCTCTGGTTGCTCTGGTTTTTCCTCTCGCATCCCAAAAACCAGCTGATTTGTAGGTTAATTGGCCTCTGTAAATTGTAGGGAGTGGATGAGAAAGTGGGATGCTATAGAATTGGTGTAAAAGGGTGATCGGTGGTCAGAGTGGACTCGGTGGGCTGAAGGACCGGTTTCCATGCTGTACCTCTAAATTAAACTAAAATGCTAACAAAATATAAAATGGGAGGATGGTAAATACTAAAAATCCATTCAGGATCCGAAGCATCTTTTCAAAGAACAACTCCGCAGCCTAAAGCCAAATAGAAAGGAGAATTAAAAGGAAGGAGTTGGGTGGTTTGTCCGGGTGCCTGAACCAGGACACACCCAACACCCAGCACTGACCTCAACCGCTTTGATAATGTACATACGCATATCCAAATGAAATCATGAAATGTTCTTTTGATCTTTTTTCAGGATCATGTAGGATTGAGAGGAGTATTTGTCACAACGTGTGCTGTGTTGACAGTCCCGGTTTTTGCACTCTTGGCGTTTACCTTTGTACCACCACTGGTTTCTATGATATGGCTGGGAGTCACCTACTCATTTGCTGCGGTAAGGTGTTTGCTTTATTTTCTCTCAGCTGATAAGTAACTTAATTCTTTCATTACCCACATATGTAGAACTGGCATGAATGTATATGTGCTGAGAACCATTAAAAAAAAAAAACATTTTCAAAGTATTCTGGCATTTTGTGTAGTGAACCTGTGCTGAACCCAGCAAGGGCATATTGTGACAAATCTTGGGAATCATTTTCTGAATTAGGTACTTTATCATTGTCTTTATATGTATATTCTGCTTATTTCCTCAGGCAAGTTTGTGGCCATCAATCATCTTGGTCGTTCCTCTGGCAAATCTTGGAACCGCTTCAGGAGTCGCAACCTCAGTGCAAATGATTGGTGTTGGTGTTTGCAACCTGATAGTTGGACAGATCCTTGGAAGCAAAATCAGGTGAGGTTTTTTGCTTAGTAGTAGCCACTGGAGAGAAAGGTATTGTAATGTGAATTGAGTGCTTTTATTTTATTTTATTTTGATAGTTGTATTATATCTGTTGTCTTGTCTTGTATGATCTACCAACTGCAGATTGAGAACCTGATCTGGTGAAAGCAGTTTATATATGGCCTGGTGACAATAAAAATGCTGTGCATTGAAGACATGTCCAGGTTGCTTGATACATCTTGATGTACTTATGTGACACAAAGCATAACTTAAAATCAATTGAATGATGAACCATGATGATATACCATAACTTTACAAAGACAAAAGTGTATTGATTGAAATCACATGGTCCACAATGAACATCAGTTAAACTAGATTTAAAATTGTGTTGACAATTTCAAATGACAACATGGAATGTTAACACCCAATGTTGTCGTGCAATGACCTGCTCAAAGGCAGTTAGGGATAGGCAATAAATGCTGGCCTCGCTAGTTAAGCATTAACTAGTTAAGAATTAATGCTAAGCATTAGCATTAATGTTCAAGCATTATTGTTAAGCATTAATGCTCCAAAATTTGCACGTGGAGAATACTTTTAAAAATTGAAACAAGAAGTCTTTGAATGTACTTGAAAAGTCCATTAGATTATGACCATATGGAATATGGCCTGCGAATATTTAAGTCACCAATTCGTTTTGGAATCTCCTACGGGAACGTTTTAGTAGTGTTTTGGCAAGAAATAAATTACCTGAAGTAGTTCCGCCATCAGCTTTAAAAGTTTAAGTAGTTCCAAGTTTAAAACGTTAAAAACATGCAAGTTTTGTTGTGTTTAGTGTAAAGAAAATGTCCTTATGTTTGGCTCCTATGTTGATTTCACATCTCAGGCAATTGTCCGACTCTAAATGAAAGACATCTCTCATCGTCCCCAAAAAATAACTAAGTCTAAACAGCATGCTCTCTGTCATGTGAGGAATCTCATGTTGTCTCCAAGGTCAGATTAGATTTTTAAAGCCATCTTTATAGCATGTTTGTATCTTCTATTCCATACAGGTCTGTCTTCTAGCATATTTATAAAAAATTCATACACTTGGGCAACTTTTCATTCTCCATTTCTTTGTTGATAACATGACATTCTGTGTAATTCTTTGCCACAGAATGCTGTGGAGGCCATGTCAATCGATATTTTTAAGGCAGAGATAGATAGATTCTTGATTAGTGTGGGTGTCGGGGGTTATGAGGAGAAGGCAGGAGAATGGGATTAGGAAGGAGTGATAGATCAGCCACGATTGAATGGCAGAGCAGATTTGATGAGCCTAATGGTCTAATTCTGCTCCTATCACTTATGACCTTATGAGTCCCCAGTCTCCTGCCTTATCTTGTCAAATGTATGCCTTTTGTAGGAAATGCTTTTGAACCATTGACGGCACTTGTATCCACTCGCTTCTTTAGCCCAATTGGAATAAAGTTCACAAACCTCCACACCTATTACAGTAAGAAGAATTAATAGTCAGTCTACTTCTATTTCCTGCTTTGGCTTCATTGCTATAGCAATGTTTTGACAAACTAATTTGAGTATCTTCCACTTTCCTGCAACATTTACTTCATATATTTCAAGAGCCTGTGGTGATGACAGAATATTTCCCCGACATCTCAACATACACCTTGCAAATATTTTTTTAACAGCATGGCCATCTCCAAGATGTTCACTGAAATAAAATGCACTGATTTCTCCCTGATCAATATGCTTCCCTGTGGATTGCTCCTCAGGATTAGAACACTTTTATTTTAAAGCAGAATCGAGGGTTGGATCATTTGATCTGCAGATCTATGATCATGCTACTAACCTTTCGATGTGCTCCCTGTGTCAATCTGGTTCAGTAGAGGAGAACCAGGGAACTGCAGGTGCTAGTTTTGAAAAAAAATGACTCAAAGTGTTGGAGTAACTCAACAGGTCAGGCAGCAGCTCTTGAGGACCATCTAGGTGTTTAATTTGGATCGGGACCCTTCGTTATACTGAGTTGTGGAGGTGTGAGAAGAGCATTTTAGGTCTATTTGGCAAATTGTGGCAGTGTAATTGCCTAATCTGTGCAACCCCTTTTACATGGTCAAACTCCATCAAGGTTTTCCAGGATTTATAGACTGTCAACTGAATAGAGGTCTCTGCTGAGTGAGACCCCAGGATTGGCTGTCTGGGAGGCTATGGGTGGAAAGACAGAATATCCATGTGGGGGGGGGGGGGCGGGGAGGGGGGGGGAGGGGGGGGGGGGGGGGTGAAAATGGAGGGATCTAATGTGGGAGTCAGGGAACTAATGTTGCAAGAAAAGGACACATTGCATTGGGGAAAGGTGAAGGATAGAGAATATTGATGGACTTTTGCAGAGAGCAAAGAAGGCTGCAAAAATAATTTCTTTACATTTTTAAAATATTTTGTTATTCAAAAACATTTCTAGGCCAAATACTGCTGATGCTGGACGTCTAAAATAAAAAACAGAAATGCTGGAAATACTTAGCAGGTCATGATGCACCGATGAGGAGAAAATACTGAGTTAATGTTTCGGATGAAATGGGAGTCCTTAGCAAGTTTTTTTTTTAAACCATTCCCTTGTTTGAATCATCTTCGGGTTAGATTGAATTGAAAGATTCAATATAGTAATGTGACCTTTGGCAGACAAAGTCCGTGCTGTCCATCAATCATTGTTCACACTCACACTTTCTCATTCACTCCCTACACACTAAGTGCATGTTTTTTACAGAGGTCAATTAACCTACAAACTTGCACATCTTTGGGATGTGGGAGGAAATCGGGGCACCCGAGGGAAACCCACGTGGTCACAGGGGAAACCTGCAGATTCCATACAGACAGCACCCGAGGTCAGGATCGAACCTAAAGAGCCTGTCCCACGGGCGTCATTTGCGCGTCACGCAGATGGCGTGCAAAGATTTTGTACATCCCAAAATCCCAAGGGGCGCGTCACTGCCTACGTCACCATGCACGCATCGCGCATTGTGACGCGTAAATGATGTTGCGTAAATGACACTCAAATGACGCCCAAGTGGGACAGGCCCTTGAGTCTCTGGCACTGTGAGGCAGTGGCTCTACCAGCTGCACCACTCTTGGATCCTCGGCTCTGTCGTATTAACTGTTTTCACCACTGAAATAATATTGCAATTGGATAACTTTGCAGCAGAACTGCTCAATCGTCTGAAAATGATGAATGTGGTTTTCCAGTTCCTGAAACTATAAGGTTGAGCTTTGTTACAATAGTGTAGGAGGCCACAGATAGGTCAGTGGGAGTAGGATAGAGAATTAAACAGACGGGCAACTGGCTCAGGGTCACCCCCAAGCTGCTTTAGGTTTTTCCAATGTATGGCAGACAGCATCAGTGCAGTAAAATAAGTCATGTAAATAGGTCATGTAATAGGTCATGTAATAGGGGATGTGAAAAACATTTTTCACACAGAGAGTGGTAAATCTCTGAAACTCTCTGCCACAGAGGGTAGTTGAGGCAAGTTAATTTGCTATATTTAAGAGGGAGTTAGATGTGGCCTTTGTGGCTAGAGGGATCAGGGGGTATGGAGAGAAGGCAGGTACAGGATACTGAGTTGGATGATCAGTCATGATCATATTGAATGGCGGTGCAGGCTCGAAGGGCCCGAATGGCCTACTCCTGCACCTATTTTCTATGTATCTATGTATCTATGTAATTGGAAACTAATGTGCCAAGAAAAGGACACATTGCGTTGGGGAAAGGTGAAGGCTGGAGAATATTGAGGAGGATAGAGAATTAAACAGACGATCATGTGATCTCGATGAACTAATGCCGATATTTATTTGATGATGCCATGCATCTCACAGGTCAGTGGGAAATGCTGTTTGGGGCACTAGATTTCTGTGCAACTTGCAGTTATGTGGTTGTTCAGCATAAAACTGGATTACAGGTGCAGGAGGAGCAGCTTGGTCTGTGCTGGACAACTGTGGAGGGTGATTTTCTTTTGTAAAAGGATAAACAAATACTATGGACAGACAGGGTGACGATTCTGGTCGGGACCCTGCTTCAGAAACATCGCCTATCTATCTTCTCTGGGGATGCTGCTTGACCTGCCGAGTTATTCCATCACTTTGTGTCTTTTTTTGTAAACCAGCACTTGCAGTTCTTTGTTTCGACCATGGGCTGGCAGGGAAAAGTGTTTTGTTGAATTCCTGACCAGATTTTTCTCAACAGCAGATGAACATTTTAACATGATGTCCACTCACCCTGATGTCTGATTGAAGTCTCCTGCGCACGTGCTTATTTAGCCAAATGAACCAAAGGCGGATTGGAGAAACTGTCTTTCCATTGCTCAGTTCCTTGTTACTAACACTTTGGGTTTGACACGCAGTGACGTGAAGATCCCAGTGTGGCGCTGGCAGCAGGTGATGACCTTCATGCTGGCCAACACCATCTGCTGTGTGGTCGTCTCCGGCCTTCTCAATATAGTGGACAGCAGACAGGTAAGAGGCTCACTTTGAGGCAAAGGTAAATAGAGTGAATATTGAAAAGGAATGTACACTTTTCGTCATTAAACGGTGCCACAGGATGATCATGAGACTACTGCAAAATGGAAACATGCGCTGGAATCATTTGTTTCAAGTTCTGAAGACATGTTGGTGTGGGGTTCTGCTCACGTTACTGGCCTCTTATGGAGCTGTAGTCTGACTCGGATGCTGACCTTTTATCTCAAGAAGTGTTCAAGAAGGAACTGCAGATGCTGGAAAATCGAAAGTAGACAAAAATGCTGGAGAAACTCAGCGGGTGCGGCAGCATCTATGGAGTGAAGGAAATAGGCAACGTTTCGGGCCAAAACCCTTCTTCAGACTGATGCAGGGTGTGGGGGGGGGAAGAAGAAAGGAAGAGGAGGAGCCAGAGGGCTGAGGGAGAGCTGAGAAGGGGAGGAGACAGCAAGGGCTATCGGAAATTGGAGAAGTCACTGTTTATGCCACTAGGGTACAGACTGCCCAGGCGGAATATGAGGTGCTGCTCCTCCAGTTTCCGGTGTTGCTCACTCTGGCAATGGAGGAGGCCCACAACAGAAAGCTTGAACATTGACTTCTCCAATGTCCGGTAGCCCTTGCTGTCTCCTCCCCTTCTCAGCTCTCCCTCAACCCTCTGGCTCCTCCTCTTCCTTTCTTCTTCCCCCCCCCCCCCCCCACCCTGCATCAGTCTGAAGAAGGGTTTCGGCCCAAAACGTTGCCCATTTCCTTCGCTCCATAGATGCTGCCGCACCCGCTGAGTTTCTCCAGCAATTTTGGCTACCTTTTATCTCAGAGTTATGGGTAGAAATCGAACTATGGAAGGTGGAGGGAATGAATTTGGATAATTTGTCTTGATTCAGTTCTTTTTGGTCACCAGTGTCACTCGCAACCATTGAGGTTGTGGGGAAATACAAATGCTACATTGCAGAGTCACTTCGGTTTGTACACAGAGTGGATAGAGATTTACTCTGCACAGCTCTTCTGCATCCTATCTCGAAGACAAGACAACGTTTCCCTTGATTTTGTTTCACTTTTTTCCCCCTTATTAACCTTTCTTTACCTTTCCGCTCCCTCTGCTTTTCTTTCTCTTACTTTAAGCCGAACGGTGTCACCTTTCCTAATTCATATATTTATTTGTTCTCAATTGTCTAACCATTTCTTTTAAAATGTCAACAGCTCCAAGTGAAAATGACATTTCATTCCCTCTCTGCTTCCAGGATAACATTTTGAACAAAACCACCAAGCATTCTGAAGCTACAAAAGAGGAAAATCAAGAACCATCAGAGACATCCTCTCTGCTAACAGATAGCAGCAATGAAAACATAATTAATTGAAGAATAATTTGAAAGTCAGTGCAGCAGATTTGGAGAGAAAATGGACCAAATGCCATGCCTTTTTTTAAAAACTGAAGTTGTTCTGCCAGTATGATCATTTGTCAAATGCCAATCATCTCAAACAAATAATGGTTTCTAACTGAACTCGAGACAATCTTCTTACAGTTTGGGTGTTTGCACTCTATGTTCCTGAATATTGTAATTTGTTCAATTTCACATTGTGTCTGCATGTTGTTCAATAGTCCTGCAGTCACCGACTCACGCGAGCTACTAGTTTGACATCTACTGAAAGAGAGATTAAAGCTAAACCCCAATACCCGCAGACTGTTGTGAAGCAAACTGGAATAGAGCTGTTCAATCTTTGCAAATACTGAATGCAGGCCATTGCTTCTATTTCAGACTGGATAATAATACTTGCCAATATCTATATTAAAGATACATGCAGAAATCAGAATGACTCTGATAATGAAATTGTTTTCTTAATTCTGTTTAAGGAACCAAGAATTGATCTCATTGGGTTAGGGGAATAACAATTAATTTTTAAACTTTAGTATAAAAATGCTTTTTCTTATTATAGATTAGTTGCTGGGATTGTGATAGATAGATATAGATATGCCATTTATTGTCACTATACATGTACAATGAAATTAAAAGCTGCTCGTACTCAGTGCATACATATAATTTAGTACAAAAAACAAGAAACAGAAAACAAAAACAGAAGGGGGAAGGGGGGGATAGGTGCACAATTCTGCGGCGCTATATACATATATACAGATGGAAGTCCGGGTGTTGGGCTGTGAAGTCAGTGCATGTGTGAATTAAGAGTAGTTATAATTTTCGGAAAACAACTATTCCTGAGTCTATTTGTCCTGGATTTGATGCACCTATAGCGCCTTCCAGAGGGCAGCAGGTCGAACAGGTGTATCAGATTTTCAATGCTCTTTCACATTTCCCCTGAAGTAATTGGTGACCTGCTTCTTAAACCAATACAATTCACCTGGACAAACTATTTCCACAGAATTATTAGGGTGTTTGTGGATTTGATCTGATGATTAAAAGAACAGCAATATATTAACAAGTGAGAATTAGGTTTTAAAATGGATGGGTTACATGTGAATGGTCTACTGCTTTATTCTTCAAAGTTACAAAAAATGCTGGTTTGGTGGGTAGTAATTGATGAGGTGTAACTTGGCCCAATAATGGGCTGCTTTGTCAGGAATTATGTTGAGTTCTTCTGGGGTTGTTGGCACCATTTTGGAGGATGTGAAGTCCACAACCAATATAATTTAGAGAAACAGCAACCTTCGGCCCACTGAGTCTATATTAATCAACGATCACCCGTGCACTCATTCTCTGTTATCCCAGTTTTGCATCCCACACACCACACACCAATGTGGAATGTGGGAGGAAACTGGGGCACCTGGAGAAAACCCACCTGGTCACAGGGAAATGTGCAAACTCTGTACACAAAATGCTAGAGTAACTCAGTGGGACAGGCTGCATCTCTGGAGAAAATGAATGGGAAACGTTTCAGGTCGGCATCTTTCTTCAGATCCCGCTTGGGTAGCTTACACCTAATGGTACGAACATTAAATCCTCCAGCTTCCCCCAGCCCAACTCTGGTGTGTTCCCATGTCCCCCACCATCTCCCAACACTCCAGTCATTCTGCTCCTTTCGCCTCCTTTGTACACTCATCTGCCATCCCAGAGTCCCATATTTCCAATTTATTCTCCCTTCCTTCACACCCCCCCCCCCCTTATCCCCTTCCCTCCAGTTTTACATTTAACTCCTCCTGACACCCTTCTGTCTCCTTTTCACAGCCGATGTTTGTCACTTAATTCATTAATCTGCCAATCCATCCCTCCCCCCACCAGTATGCACCTATCCATGGCCGTCCGTACCTCCCCTTTTTCCCCCAGAATAAGAAAAAATCCCGAGGGGAACAAATTGTTTTTTTTTAATCGGGGGGAAAAAAAAAATTCGGAAAAAAAATATCTGTTTGGGCCCACGCCACCCCCGCTTGGGCCCACGCCACCCCCGCTGGGCCCACACCACCTCACTGTGCCCAAGCCACCCCCGCTGAGCCCACACCACCCCCGCTGACCCCCACTGGGCCTACGCAACCTCCTCTGACCCCACTGGACCCCCGCCGACCCCCACTGGGCCCACGCCACCTTCACCTTCAACCCCCCCTCCGGCAGAAAGTGGGGGGGGAGATGTGGGAGTGGGAGATGGGAAGGGAAGAGGGAAAGGGGGATTATTTTTCGTGATTGCAAAATTAAGTTAGGTTTTAGAGCTATTATATTTTCTCCATATGAATAATTTTAAACAATATCAAATAATATCAAACAAATGGAACTGCTTTCTTTTCCTTGATAATAATACTGAAAAATATGAATTCCATAGTTTGTGACATAAATATTCATTTTAATGGGATCATTATATACAGATGTAACATTTCCATTTCGAGATCGGGGAGGGGGGGGGTGGGGGTGGGTGGTGGAGGCAAATATGCTTCAAGCCGATAGCCTAATCGTTAAAGAGTTAAAAGATAGCCTAATCGATAAAGAGCTGAGAAGAGGAATCGGAGCTGCCATGGAAGGCACTCTGAGAAGTTGAGGAGCAAGTTCTGAAGACTCTTCTTCAGTTTGGAAGGGCATGCAAGAAATCACCAGCTTTAAGAGGTCCCACATAAAAAATTAGTATACAAACTTAAAGCACAAGGCATTGGGGGTTCAGTATTGATGTGGATAGAGAACTGGCTGGCAAACAGGAAGCAAAGAGTAGGAGTAAACGGGTCCTTTTCACAATGGCAGGCAGTGACTAGTGGGGTACCCCAAGGCTCAGTACTGGGACCCCAGCTATTTACAATATATATTAATGATCTGGATGAGGGAATTGAAGGCAATATCTCCAAGTTTGCGGATGACACTAAGCTGGGGGGCAGTGTTAGCTGTGAGGAGGATGCTAGGAGACTGCAGGGTGACTTGGATAGGCTGGGTGAGTGGGCAAATGTTTGGCAGATGCAGTATAATGTGGATAAATGTGAGGTTATCCGTTTTGGTGTCAAAAACAGGAAAGCAGACTATTATCTAAATGGTGGCCGATTGGGAAAGGGGGAGATGCAGCGAGACCTGGGTGTCATGGTACACCAGTCATTGAAGGTAGGCATGCAGGTGCAGCAGGCAGTAAAGAAAGCAAATGGTATGTTAGCTTTCATTGCAAAAGGATTTGAGTATAGGAGCAGAGAGGTTCTACTGCAGTTGTACAGGGTCTTGGTGAGACCACACCTGGAGTATTGCGTACAGTTTTGGTCTCCAAATCTGAGGAAGGACATTATTGCCATAGAGGGAGTGCAGAGACGGTTCACCAGACTGATTCCTGGGATGTCAGGACTGTCTTATGAAGAAAGACTGGATAGACTTGATTTATACTCTCTAGAAGTTAGAAGATTGAGAGGGGATCTTATAGAAACTTACAAAATTCTTAAGGGGTTGGACAGGCTAGATGCAGGAAGATTGTTCCCGATGTTAGGGAAGTCCAGGACAAGGGGTCACAGCTTAAGGATAAAGGGGAAATCCTTTAAAACCGAGATGAGAAGAACTTTTTTCACGCAGAGAGTGGTGAATCTCTGGAACTCTCTGCCACAGAGGGTAGTTGAGGCCACTTCATTGGCTATATTTAAGAGGGAGTTAGATGTGGCCCTTGTGGCTAAGGGGATCAGGGGGTATGGAGAGAAGGCAGGTACGGGATACTGAGTTGGATGATCAGCCATGATCATATTGAATGGCGGTGCAGGCTCGAAGGGCCGAATGGCCTACTCCTGCACCTAATTTCTATGTTTCTATGTAAGAGGAAAGCCCCCCGCTCTTTGGACAATCGTCAGCTGACGAATGGCCTGAATGAGTTTTACTGCAGGTTTGAAAATCAGAAACGTAACCCTGGTACCCCCTCCCCAACAAACACAGCCAGACCCCAGTCGGTAAAGAATGGACCCTGCAGCCCTCTCCTTCCCATTCACCACCTCACACCTACTTAAGGCAAGACTCCAGTAATGAAAAGAGTGGATCCTTTCCCACCCCCACCAACACTTCACACCCAATTACTCATTTTTAACCAGTACCTGCAAAGATGCACTGTCCCTGCCTGCTTCAAAGTCTCCACTATTGTCCCTGTACCCAAAAAGGTAAGGATTACTGGTCTTAATGACTACAGGCTTGTCGCACTGACCTCTGAGTCATGGAGACTGTTGAAGGGCTTGTGCTGGCCAAGCTGAAAAATATCACAATCCCTCTGCTGGACCCTCTGCATTTTGCATATTGGGCCAATAGATCTGTGGATGATGCAGTCAATCTGGGCCTACACTTCATCCTCCAGCACCTAGACCGCCAGGGGACCTATGCGAGGGTTTTGTTTGTTGATTTTAGCTCTGCATTCAACACCATTGTGCCAGAGCTACTACGCTCCAAACTTTCTGAGTTGACTGTGCCTGAACCCCTCTATCGGTGGATCACCAGCTTTCTGACTGACAGGAAGCAGCATGTGAGGCGGGAAAGCATATCTCGGATCTGCAAACGCTCAGCATAGGAGCATCGCAAGATGCGTACTCTCCCCTCTCCTCTACTCTCGCCACACCAATGACTGCACCTCCACAGACATCTCTGTCAAGCTTCTCAAGTTTGCGGACAACACAACACTGATTGGACCGATCTAGGATGGGGATCTCTGTACTCTTTTCAATTTGACATCTTCCCTATAACATGGTGCCCAGAACTGAACACAATATTCTAAATGCGGTCTCACCAAAGTCTTATACAACTGCAACATGACCTCACAACTTCTGTACTCAATACTCTGACTGATGAAGGCCAAAATGCCAAAATACGTTTTGACCACCTGATATACCTGCGACACGACCTTCAAGGAACCATGCAACCATCAACCATTCCTCTGCCCACCTGGCTAATTGATCCAGATCCTGCTGCAATCTTTCACAACCATCTTCACTATATGCAAGACCACTCACATTTGTATCATCAGCAAACTTGCTAATCTTGCCCTGTTCTGTGACGTTTCACAGAGTGCTGGAGTAACTCAGCGGGTCAGGCAGAGTATGGAGGTTGGGAGGTCATGTTGCAGTTGCATAAGAAGGTGGTGAGTCCGCATTCAGAGTATTGTGTTCAGTTCTGGGCACCATGTTATAGGAAAGATGTCATCTGTGACATGTCATCTATCCATGTTCTCCATAGATGCTGCCTGACCTGCTGAGTTACTCCAGCATTCTGTGAAACGTCGCCTATTCATATTCTCCGCAGATGCTGCCTGACCCACTGAGTTACTCCAGCACTTTGTGTCTATTTTCCCTTCACCCATCTGCCCAAGCCCACTCTCCCCCCTCCCTTCCTATGTTCCTTTCCACCCATTAACTTCTCTCTGCCTTTACATTTCACTCCTCTTTCAAATCTGCTCTACTTATCTACATTCATTTTTCTTCTTAACGTTTTAGCCATTGAATGATGCAGTGTGGAAACAAGCCCTTCAGCCAAACTTGCCCACACCGACCAACATCTCCCATCTAAACTAGTCCCACTCGCACGCGTTTGGCCCATATCCATCTAAATCTGTTCTATCCATGTACGTGTCTAAATGTCTCTTAAACATTAGGATAGTCCCAGCCTTAACTACCTCCTCTGGCAGCTCGTTCCACACACCCAGCACCCTTTGTGTGAAAAAGCTACCTCTCAGATTCCTGTTAATTTCTGAAATATTGGACATAAATTTGGTGCAAAAATGTTCCAAAATAAGGCTCAGGATGCATCAGAGAGCATCTAAAACCCCAGAGCTTCCAGGGCCCTTAAGAGGGCCCTGGACCCTGGCATCGAGGGACTTCACGCTTCGCGCTCGTGATGTGCGCAGCGCGTACATTATTTCACATTAAGTTTTTTGTAATCCTGTCGTGCCACCCACCCCCCTTTTTGAAAAGCTTCGTACGGGCCTGGTATAATTTGCCAGGCATTGGCTGCCCTCACCTCTCTTACCCAGCTTTATCTCCCCTACTCCAATCAATCTCAAGAATGGCAGTGTGACTGGCTTGATTATAATCATGTATTGTCTTTCCGCTAGCTGATTAGCACGAAAGGGGAGATGTGATGTAATTAAAGTGAAGGGGGAAATGTGATGTATATGTAATATAAATGCCAGCGCCCCTTGAGGCCAAAAGCAGAAGCAGGCAAATGTGCCTGTGCCTCGTGCCTGAGGTCAGGTGACCTTCTGGAAGT
The DNA here is from genome assembly GCF_028641065.1 of Leucoraja erinaceus. Classification (NCBI taxonomy): domain Eukaryota; kingdom Metazoa; phylum Chordata; class Chondrichthyes; order Rajiformes; family Rajidae; genus Leucoraja; species Leucoraja erinaceus. Next base: position 32,324,214 of record NC_073396.1, read on the forward strand.
TTCCGTTGGTTGTTCAGATTAAATCTTTCTTACAAGGTGGAGGACGTGTATTCATTGTGCTGGTCACAACCAACGCTCTAAGATCTTTGGTCACAACAGAGTCTTACAGCAGACATTACACACGCAACAAAAGCTTTTCATTGTACCTCGGTACACATGACAATAAACTAAACTAATCTAGAATGGACTAGCCCCTGTTGCTTTTCACAGAATTGTTAGTGTCATTGTGCACGTTTAAGGAATTTCTATCATTAATCAACCATAATTAGCAGTTGAAAAACAAGGTTTCCAAAGTTTGGAGTTACCAAAGGAATGGGGCTGGATATATTCAAGAAAGTACGTTTACTTGAATTTGGTGAACGATTTGCATGTAGCACTGAGATCACAGTGCAGGTTTTGGATTATATCACGGTGTTTATATCTGGAGATCTACACCCTGTGCAGCAGAGGACATGCCCCACCTCCTGTCTGTGGAGCTGGAAGCTGAACTTAACCATTTGCATTCAGCAGCGATGCAGCTGCCGTCATGTTGCATGCCTCAGGGCCAGTGTGTAAACATGGCTGGGCAGAGGTTCCAGTTGCAAAGCCACACCCCTTTGTCAACACGAGCATCCGGAAGCTCAACAACACATGTCCTTGTCCACAATTGCTTCTTAGATTAAGTGACATTTTACAGGTGGAACCTGCGAAACTAAGTGTTATTTCATCCTTGCTTAACTCCTACCCTGTACTGTTCTAACTTACACATCTCCTCCTTCAAATCAGAGCATGGGGGACTGATCAAAGTCAGCAATAACAGTATCCTGCAGGGTACAGACTTTAGCTTGATGATCAATAATGGTGCCATATGAACCTTTGAAAAGATCAGTATGCTTTATAAAGAACCCATCCAAACCTGAATGCACAATCCCTACACTGATTGTTGGTCAAGTTAAAGCACACTTTCCTTTATAAGCCCACATCTTAACACTGAACGGTGCTTGTACTTTGCCACAACACTAGTTCTGTGCGTTGCTCATCGCAGAGCCCTGCACCTTGGAACGTGCAAATCACCATTGACACTGGAAGAAAGGCAGGTTTGGATGGAGCAAAGTGCATCCTTCACTGAGTTAATCATCCTCCAGCAAGAGCAGAGAATAGAGCAGGGTCCTGCATCTACACAGCTGCACAAGATGAATCTCAACGGGTCTAACTTACCAGGTGCACGGCAGGGAGCATATTGGCTGGTTGCATCACAGCCTTGTTTAACAACTCGAATGCCCAGGAATAAGTAGTGGACACTGCTCGTTCCATCACCGGTACTGACCTTTGCACAATTGAAGGGATCCAAAAGAGGCATTGCCTCAAAAGAGCAGCACGTATCATCAAGGACCCACACCTCCCTGGCAATGCTCTCATTTAACTCCTGCCATCAGCAAGTAGGTATAAGAGTCTGAAAATTGTGACCTTTAGATTCAGGAACACCTTTTTCACAATGGCCGTCAGGCTATTGAACACTGCAAATACCAACTAAATTCCAAACTACGAACCCGCTTTGTTGCACTAGGGATTTGGTTTTTATTTTACATTAATATCGTTTTTTATTAAACTTTTTTGCTTGTTTTTATTATGTTATCTATTCAGTGCTATCAGACAGGTTGTGCTGCTAAAAGTACAAATGTCATTGTTCCTTTTCGATACATATGACAATTAAATGCTCTTGACCACTGCGTTCAATTCCAGACTTTCTTGGCAAATGTGTATTCCCAAAGTAGATGGAATGGTGCCCGATTCCTGGTGTGGCTGCATCAAGCGGTGGGACAGAGTCCTGTTGATGAATCAGGCAGGGTGTGCCCTTTTCACCACCACCCCCATCCAGACAGTCCGATCTAAACTGAAGCTTGGCAGAAGTGGCTACCGATGCTGGTAGTTGGAGCGAGAATGGGGGACTGCTGGAGGAATGGCAGCATCTAGGAAGGGTGATGGTTATGTTTGAAAGCAAAGATCCTCTATAATCTTTGTTTGAAAGGGTAGAGGGGACATAGCCAGTGGAAACAGGTGGGCGGAGTTCTGTATGGTGACGCCATCTTGCCAGGGGCGCAATGACGTCACCATTGCAAGGGCATGATGACGCCATGTTGTCAGGGGGTGTTTACGACGTATGTTGTTGCCAGGGCGCGATGGCGTCACGTTGCCTGCGTGCCGTCATGCGTTAGCAGCGGCGCGGTGACGTCGACGCGCAGTCGCTGAAGCTGAGACCAGCGGCTAGGGCTCCGATCCCACAGGGGGCGGCAGGGGGCGGAGTTCGTATGGTGACGCCATCTTGCCCCCCGACGTCCCCGCATGATGACGCCCCGACGTATGTTGTTGCCAGGGCGCGATGGCGTCACGTTGACCCATGCGGCTGACCACGCGCGCTCCAGCTCCAGCTCGTCCCACAGCTCGAGACCTCCGACGCTCGGCTCCGGCCAACGGGGCATCTCCGACATGACTCCGCCAGCAGAGAGAGGTCAGCGTTGGGCATGTTTACATCGTTGATATGGCGAGTCGGAGTGACTGACTGACCTCTTTCTGCTGTGTAAAGGGAATCTCAGTCAAGTGTGTGGTTGAGGAGCGTTGTTAATGCGACAGACATCGAATACCAAACACAAAGCTCGGTCTTCTGCTTTAACGGTAGTCGAAAAATACCCAGAATACGAGAATAAGAAAACTCGTAGATAGGCAAAAATGCTGGAGAAACTCAGCGGGTGCGACAGCATCTATGGAGCGAAGGAAATAGGCAACGTTTCGGGCCGAAAAAAAACTTGTCCAAGCTTTGTTTATGTCCTTTCCAAAAATAAGAAGCGCGAATATAATTCTCGGACTTTGATCATCTGAACCATAAACCCTGTGTTCTTTACCCTGCCAGGTGGAGGTCCAATGACTGAGTGTAATCTTTCTCCTAGTGTATGTGTGTGTGTCGTAAATCATAAAATCAATGTAGAATTACAAGAAATTATTTTGAACATCGATGTATGAAGTCTGCTTGTACATAATCAGACGGGACGTTTCTCTATTATTTCAGCAATTCCAAACTTTCTGTCTTTTTCTAATCACCGTGTATCTGTCCACTAAAGATCAACCCACTCAGGGAAGCTCACATCTTCAGGCAAATACAACTTGCCATTTACCTATGGTTATGAAAATGTGTTGGGATTTAGATCCGATTTGTAGACGGGACGTGTTGCAGCAGGTTGGCAAAAATGGGAACTTGGAAGAATTTGAATGTTTTTGACATAGTTGGATAAGAAGCTGATGGATGTTGCTAAGAAGAGGAATATTATTAAAATGTTAAGTAAGAAAGTGTAGGGCTGATGATGTTTCCAAACAGTTAGTAAGAGATGAATTTCTGCAAAGCATTTGACAAGGTTCCACATGGTAGGCTGCTCTGGAATGTTAAATCACTTGGGATCCAAGGAGAAACAGCTGTTGAAAGGAACTGCAGATGCTGGTTTAAATTGAAGATAGACACAATGCTGGAGTATCAGTGGGATAGGTGGTATCTCTGGCGAAAAGCAATTGTCGTTTCTGGTCGAGAGATAGGTGAATGGATAGAAAATTGGCTCAATGGAAGGAAGCAGAGGGTGATGGTGGAAGGTTGCTTCTTGGACTAGAAGCCTGTATTTTTCACGGTTTGGTGCTGGGCCCATTGCTGTTTGTCATCTATAACTATGATTTGGATGGATGAGAATGTATATGACAAGTGGATGGTGTTGCAAATAGTGAAGATGGCTGTGAAAAATTGCAACAGGATTATGATGGGTTAGCCAGGTGGGCTGAGGAATAGACAATAGGTGCAGGAGTAGGCCATTTGGCTCTTCGAGCCAGCACCAGAATGGTTGATGGTAATTAATACAGAGAAATATGAGGTTCCATTTTGGAAAATAACGTGGGCAAGACACATGCAGTGAATGGCAGGGCTCTGGGAAGTGCTGTCGAGCAGAGGGATCTAGGAGTATAGGTACATAGTTCCTTGAAGGTAGCATCACACGTAGATGCGGTGTGTTGTAAAAGGCTTTTGGCACATTGGCTTTCATCTGTCAATAGCATTGTATAGAAGTTGGAAGGCCATCTTTCAGTCATATAAGGCATTGGTGAGGCAACATTTAGAGTATTGTGTTCAGTTTTGGGCACCATGTTATAGGAAAGATGTCAAACTAGAAAGGGTGCGGAAAAGATTTACAAGGATGTTGCTAGGACTCTGCGCGATAGGGAGAGGTTGAACAGCCTGAGACTCTATTCCCTGGAGCACAGGAGGATGAGGGATGATCTTATAGAGGTGTATAAAATCATGAGAGAATTAGACTGGGTGAATACACGGTCTATTGCCTAGAATGCGGGAAGCAAGTACCAGAGCATAGGTTTAAGGTGGAGGGGGAAAGATTTTATACAAATCTGAGGTCACTTATTCACACAAAGGGTGGTGGTTGTATGAAACAAGCTGCCAGAGGAGGTAGTTTAGGCTGGGACTGGCACCGTGGGCAGAATGGTGGTACAGTAGTAGAGTTGCTACCTTGCAGCGCCGGAGACCCGGGATCAATCTTGACTATGAGTCTGTCCGTATTGGTGGAAGTGTGTCAGCTTTGATAACAATCAGCACGAGAGCACCTCAAGGCTGCGTGCTCAGCCCCCTGCTGTACTCGCTCTATATTCATGACTGCGTAGCCGGTCATAGTGCGATGCGTGTCATAGTGTGTGGGACGTATCACTGATGGAGATGAGTCAGAGTATAGAAGTGAGATCGACCGTTTGGCCAAATGGTGCCGGCACAATAACCTGGCTCTCAACACCAGCACAACCAAGGAACTGATTGTGGGCTTTGGAAGGGGTAGTATGGGGATCCATAGTATTGTTTATATCAACGGGTCGATGGTGGAGAGGGTCAAGAGCTTCAAATTCTTGGGCTATCACTGAAGATCTCTCCTGGTCCGAGAACATGGATGCAATTATAAAGAAAGCACATCAGCGCCTCTACTTCCTGAGAAGCTTACGGAGAGTCGGTATGTCAAGGGGGACTCTCTCAAACTTCTACAGGTGACCGGTTGCATTATGGCTTGGTTCAGCAACTTGAGCTCCCAGGAGCGTAAAAGACTGCAAGAAGTTGTAAACACTGCCCATTCCATCATTGGCTCTTGACATCCCCACCATCGAGGGGATCTATCGCAGTCGTTGCCTCAAAAAGGCTGCCAGCATCATCAAAGACCCATACCATCCTGGCCACTCACTCATCTCCCCGCTGCCTTCAGGTAGAAGGTACAGGAGCCTGAAATCTGCAACATGCAGGTTCAGGAATAGCTTTTTCCCCACAGCCATCGGGCTATTAAACTCAACTCAAACAAACTCGGCAAGTATGACCTGTGTAGATGGGTCATGTTGGTTGGTGTGGGCAGGTTGGGCTGAAGGACCTGTTTTCATGCTGTGTGACTTTAGAATTGGGGAGACTTGCTTTTAAAAAAAAACAAACAAAAGACACTACAAATGCTGGAAGAACATGGCAGATTGAGCAGCATTTGGGGAAACAAAATGTGCCAGTGGATGTCTATATTCAAGACAATGCATCAGTACAGGGAAGAGGTCTTGAGAGCAAATATCACCAACAATTTGTCCTAGACCACCTTTGCTCCCATTTGGATGAGAACATACAGGGCACGATTAGAAAGTTTGCTGATGATACAATAGTTAGTGGTTTTGCTGATAGTGAAGATGGTTGTGAAAGATTGCAGCAGGATCTGAATCGATTGGCCAGGTGGGTGGAGGAATGGTTGATGGAATTTAATACAGAGAAGTGTGAGGTGTTGCATTTTGGGACGTCAAACAAGGGCAGGATCTACGCAGTAAATGGTAGGCTTCTTGGTAGTGTTGTAGAGCAGAGGGATCTAGGAGTACAGGTGTATGGTTCCATGAAGGTCGAGTCGCAGGTAGATAAGGTGGTCAAAAAGACTTTTGGCACTTTGGCATTTATCAGACGGAGTATGGAAGGTGGGATGTCATGTTACAGTTGTATAAGTTGTATAAGACGTGGTCCACCCTGTTTCAACGAATGCAATCAACCTGGCGTGCACAAACAAAAGATCAAACAGAACAAGTTGTCTTACAACTTTAGGCTGTACATGCCATACGCAAGAAGAAGAAGACGTTGGTGAGACCGCATTTAGAATATTGTATTCAGTTCTGGGCACCATGTTATAGGAAAGATATTGTCAAGCTTGAAATTGTTCAGAAAAGATTTAGGAGGTTGTTGCCAGGACTTGAGGGTGTGAGCTATGGGGAGAGGTTGAGTAGGCTGGGTCTCTATTCCATGGAGCGTAGGAGGATGAGAGGAGATCTTATAGAGGTATACAAAATCATGAGAGGAATAAATCGGGTAGATGTACAAAGTCATTTACCCAGAGTAGGGGAATCGAGGTCCAGAGGACACAGGTTCAAGGTGAAGGGGAAAAGATTTAATAGGAATCCGAGGGGTAGCTTTTGCACACAGAGGGTGGTGGGTATATTGAACAAGCTGCCAGAGGAGGTAGTTGAGGCTGGGACAATCCCATTGTTTAAGAAACGGTTGGACAGGTACATGGATAGGACAGGTTTGGAGGGTTATGGACCAAGCGCAGGCAAGTGGGACTAGGGTAGATGGGGCATTGTTGGCCGGTGTGGGCGAGTTGGGCCGAAGGGCCTTTTTCCACGCTGTATCACTCTGACTCTATGCCTCTTTGTGAAACTAATTACTCCAGTGCACATTTCCATCTAACAGCATGCCTCATGACTATCCCCAGCAACATTTAATAAAGAGGAAATGCTGGGAGAACTCAGCTAGTTAAGCAGCATTTGCGGAACGAGAGACCAGTTAATGTTCAGACCAGGGCCCTCAGAACCGTGGGAAGAATGGAGAGTTGTCAGATTGAAAGCAATGGGGGTACGATTAAGGTGTAGAACAATGGTTTAATCTGAAGATTGGTTGGATGGGACAGGCAATAAAGAGTATGAATACTGATCTGGAGACACTTTATAAATACAGATGAGAAAGGAACATAAGCATGGTTATGAGAAACAACAAGGGCAATTTACTTGAAATTGGAAAATTCAATGATCATTGCAGAAGATTGCACAGTGCCCAATGGCAGGTAAAATTGCCAGTTCTTCCAGCATTTTGTTCAAAGGTCTGTTTATTGTCACTGTGCCAATTAAGGTACTGTGAAAATATTTTTGTTCAGATTCTAGTATCTGAATATTTTGTTGTTTACCAAGTAATATGTTTATTTTTTGTATAATTGTCAGATAATTATTAATATTTGTGTTTTATTGTTTCTTTGTGTTTTCCATCCCCCTCTCTCCTTTTAGCCTATTACAGGTTCCTGTTACTATTTTTCAACTGCCTGATGACTTTTGGTTCCTATTTCTGCTTTGACATTCCCAGTGTGCTTCAGGAGCAGTTCCAGGGGGTGAGTACTGGATTGTCCATAGGATAAACGTGTTTCCGAGTTGGCCCCGAGGTAATGCAAATCATTCGCTATGTTAGAACCTGTCTCTCTTTCCAAGGAACACCTTGTATTGCATTATTTCTGTTGTATTTTGGACATTCGCAGCATGCTTGACCAACATGTAGCCATTAGAGAAAAGAGTCCTACAACACAGCTTACAACACAGCCAAAGTCCCCTTGGCTCAGTAAGTCACAGTGCCCGTCAAACACCAACCTATTTTTGTCATACATTAATTCAATTTTATATTTCTCACAGCTATTCCTTTATTCCTTGAAGCACAGGAGGTGATCTTATACAGGTGTGCAAAATTATGAAAGAAACAGATTCGATGAATGCACAGAGTAGGGGAATCAAGAACCAGAGGACACAGGTTTAAGGTGGGGAGGAAAAGATTTAATGGGAACCTGAGGATAACATTTTTGACACAGCTTTAAAACATAGAACAGTGGTGTAGAAAGCAACTGTGAATGCTAATTTATACCGAAGATTGACAGAAAATGCAGGAGTAACTCAGGGGTTAGGCAGCATCTCTGGAGAAAAAGAATGGGTGACGTTTCATATAACAGTATAGCACAGGATAAGGCCGTTTAGTCCATGATGTACGTGCTAAACATGATGTCAACTTAAAGTATTACCTTCTGTCTGCGCATGATCCATATCCTTAATTTCCTACATATACTTGTGTCGCTCCAATAGCCTCTTAAATGCCACATTTACGTCTGCCGCCACCACCACTCTTGACAGTAGGTTCCAGGCGCTTGCCACTGAAGCGCATGTATTAAAGTAAAATGTCACAAAGAAAATAATATCCCTAGTATCAAAGCACTTCTTTCTGCCTCTCCCATCTGTAATTTAAGGGTTAAACAGAATGTCAGCTCAAATAGAGTTGTCAGCTAAATTAACAGCACCACTGGTCAACCTGTGCTAGGAAAATAATTAGATGTTTTGGAAGAATGCTTAGGCTAACTTAGAAGGACCAGTAAGTAATGAAGCCACCTGCAAGGTCACTACCTCGCCGTCTGATATGACAAATAACTCTTAACGTTGCCACAAAGGAGGACAGCTAGTTTTAAAACATAGTTATTATAAACATAGACCTGTTATTGTTAGATTAGGGTAGAAACACAGGTTTATTTGATTATATATGTGCATGCTTCAACGGAGCTGTTGCAGTCTTCACCTGTGGAGAGAGAGAGAGAAGGAGCTTTCCTTTGGAGAGGGGGAGAGAGCTTGGACTTTGGTGAGTGCTGGTGTCAGGACATTCGGGGTCTCCGGGCCTGCTGTGGCAGACAGGAGACTCGGATGTGCAGAGGGGTGAGAGAGGTTGATTTATTATTACTTTTCCTGTAATAAACACTGTTGTTTGCACTCTTCTAAATGTTCCTTCTCCAGTCATTTATCCAAATCTCTAAAATCTGCTAAAACTTTGTAACACTACCCAGGTCAATCTGTTTATCTTTTGGCCCTTTGAGGAGCTTCTCAAAATTTCAGTTATTTCTTTGAGTTTGTGAAAGTTACATCTGATGTCATGTGAATGAAGACAATTCCACTGGGGATAGTAGATCCTGACTAGATACACAGTATGGCTATGAAATGTATCCGATAAATTATGTTCAATGCTGCATCCTCTGTCTGACACTGTTGTGGCCTGTTCCCTTCCAGAATCTCACTTGTCTTAATTCTAACGTAACTAATGGGACAACAGATTGTGTGGAGGGACTGGGAATGACCCCGCAGCAGTACAACCTTCTCTATGCTATCTATGCGTGGACGTAAGTATCATATTTAAGAAAATGTGCACTTTCACATTGTCCTCAGCATTTTGTATCTTTCCTGAGGCATCAAGCTATGTAATGAATTACAGTACAGTAGTCAATTCCAACCACCCCCTTTCCAAAATGTTAGTACATTTATCCGTTTATCATCAGTAACATCAAACCATTGGGACATAGTATATCTTGATAATTCCACCCAACCCAGCTGGGTTTTGTATTATAGCCATGTTCATGAAATTTCTTGTAACTCTCCAACCACTATCTAGCATTTGAACTGGCTGCACAACTCTTCTCTACATTTTGCTTGCGTTTGGCTTGATTTTGTTAATTTTAGTATTATCTGATTTGATTTGATATGCAAAAATGTACCTCATCAAACGTGACAATAATAACAACTTAAACCAAAATCTAATGCTATTTCTACTCTAGGCCATCACCTGCACTACCATGGACTTGTTGCTAATTTATTTGTTTTTACACTAATGTTTTGTTTTGCTGTCTGCAACTTTCCCTGTCTGTGTATAATTTATGTTATGTGTGTTGTTTGAGTCTGTCCCCATGATGCTATGGCAAGTACGATCTTCATTGTACCTGTACCTCTGTGGACAAGTGACACAACTTGAGACACAAGGAATTGCAGATGCTAGAATCTTGAGTAAAAACATAAACATAGAAAATAGGTGCAGGAGTAGGCCATTCGGCCCTTCGAGCCAGCATCGCCATTCAATATGATCATGGCTGATCATCCAAAATCAGTACTCCGTTCTTGCTTTCTCCCCTTATCCCTTGATTCCGTTAGTCCTAATAGCTGTATCTGACTCTCTCTTGAATACATCCAGTGAATTGGCCCCCACTGCCTTCTGTGGCGGAGAATTCCACAGATTCAAAAAAGATTTCCCTAAATGACCTACTCCTTATTGTTACGCTGTGACCTTTGGTTCTGGACGTGCTGGGGGAACTCAGCAGTCAGTCAGCTGCTGTGGAGGGGATGGATAGATACCATTTTGGGTTGGGACCCTTATTCTGACTGATTATATTAGGGAGGAGAAGTCTGGGGGTTAAAAGGTGGGGGTTGGACAAAGCCTGCAAGTAATAGATGGATACAGATGTAGGGGCTTTGATTGGCAGATGGGTGGATAAAGACTAGAGATGAAACAAATATAAAAAGAGGCATGAAATGTAAAACTAGAGGGAGGGATATAGGTGAAGGGAATGGGGGAGGGTGGAAATGGGGGCAGGTGGAGGGATGAAACCTAAAACTGGAGAATTCAATGTTCATTCTGTTGGGTTGTATGCTACCCAAGCTCAATACAAGGTGTTGTTCCTCCAGTTTGCCTGTGATCTCACTCTGGCAACGAAAGAGGCCCAGGACAGACAGATTGTTATGTCAATGGGAAGCAAAGTTAAAATGGTTAGCAATTGGGAGAACCAGCAAGCCTTTGTGGACCAAGAGCAAGTGCGTGGTGAAACAGTCGCCAAGTCTATGCTTGGTCTCACTGACGTAAGGGAGGACATATCAAGAACACCGAATGCAGCAGATGCAGTTAGAGGGGGTGCATGTGAACTTCTCTCTCTGCTGGATTGGTTGATGGGGTGTCTGGATGGACGTGAGGAGTAGATGTAGAGTAGTTAAATTTCCTGTGGTTGGACTCAGACTGTAGAGACATGTTGTCCCCACTTTGTTTTGCATCTGTTTGTGGTAATTTACATTCTGCCTCAATGTGGTGCTCCTAACATGCTTTTATATTAATCAAAAAATGGTGTTTAAAAAAAAAAAAAAAAATTTGTTAAAAGATACAGGGAATTAAAAAAGGTCCATTTGACTATGTTTGCTGCTACCCTGATGTGGGCAGCTTTGAAGCTTTTGTGGATGGAGGGAATAATTAAAAAGGTCCATGGGGGGGGGGCTGCTTCCCTGGGGGGGCATGGGTGTGGATGGAGTGAATTGTGGGGGGGGTTTGGGTTGTGTGATGGACTTTACTACATCCACAAAACTCTGAAACGGTGAATCTGTCGAAGTTGGTAAAAGATGCTGGAGACATGCAGACTTTCTTAGTTTTCTGAGGAAGTAGATTCGTTGGTGTGTTCTCTTGGCCGTTCCTTAATGTTTAGTCCAGGACAGATTGTTGGTGAGAATTATGCTGATTAACTTGAAGCTCTCAACCATCTCCACTGTTGCATTGTTACTGCTGAATGGGGCATGTACACCACCTCACATCCTGAAGTCAATAATTAGCTCCTTCATGTTGCTAACATTGAGGGAGAAGTTGTTGTCTTGATATCCTGTCACTACGCTCGGAGTTTTCTTGTACTACATTTTGTCATTGTTTGAGACCACTATAGTGGTATCACCTACAAACCTGTAAATGAAATTGGAGCAGAATTTGGCTGCACAGTTATGAGTGCATAGGAAGTATAATTAGGGTGTGAGAACGCATTCTTGTAGGGGTACGGTGTGGAGAGTTATCATGGAGGTTGCTTTGTTGCGTAACTTCACTGATTGTGGGTCAAGATCCTGCTGCAGAGAGGGATGCTGACTCCTAGATCCAGGCAATCACAGCAGAGACACCAGCTCAATGTTTTGTTGTCACTTTTCACTTTAAACGCACTGTTTTCTACCCTGATCTCACACCCTTTACACATAAATAACCTGGGACTATATGGTCTTATTGGTTTTTTTTCAACTGAGAAAGCTTTCTTGATTGGAGAAGAATGTCTTTTCTAAAACCATTACTCTATTCAATTTAGTCCCAGGCTCAGCTTTCATTGAATAAGAGTTCCTGGTTTGGTTAGTTGATTCCAATCATAAACTTGAGAATGATATCTAGATTTTTAGCACAAAGCCTCTCTACATTTACATGGGTTATATAACATAGCAGATACCACAAAGATGGCAAAGATGCAAATTGCTGTCCGCAGTTCAGCTGGGTGGAGGCGAGAGGGAGTGGAAGTTCATTTACAAACCAAATGCTTTGAAAGGTACAACACCCTTGGGTCTTTTAAGTTTTGTTCCTTATTTGCATTTTCTCTCCTGCAGAAATGCTGTGGTGGTGATACTGGCTGGTTTCTTCATAGACAAGTTGGGAAATCGCGGTGAGTCTGAGGAGCGGTATGATCTATGACAAGGTGGGCCCAGCCCATGAATCAAGTCTAATTCTGCACTTTCCACATTGCTTAGGATTTCCATTGGGAAATCCTCTTCTCTGCAGAACAGCAGGTCTACAGCCCGTAGTTAACTGTGTAGAGAGAGAGAAAATGCAGGAGTCTGGAATAAAAAACAATGTTGAAAGGACTTAGTAGGTCTTCTTTGGAGGCAATAGGGCTAAGTAGATATTTTGGGTGGAGATCCTGCATCAAGACTAATGTAGAATATCAACCTGAAATGTTGACTAATTGCTCTTCCCACTACCCCCCCGGATGCTGCTTGACGTTCTGATTTTTTTCCAGCATTTTGTTTTTAAAAAGGAAGAAAATTCAGCCTTAGTTTTTGTTCACACGAAGACCATGCCAAAATTATTTGGATGGGTTTGCGGAATTGTGAGTTTGCTGTGTGCACTTCAGCAGCTGAAGCATTTGGATACCTTGTTATTTCCCATAAGTATAATACTTCCTATGACTGGCATGAGTCAGGATGCCTCGTACATTTAGGCCATTCACATCTTTCAAACTGGCACAGTTTGGTTAAACGGTGTGTAGCATTGATTTTTGATCAGATAATCAATGCATATTTGGCAAAACAAAGACATTTACCAATCTTCCTTAGTATGATGACCATCTTCTCTGCACTCAGTCCAGTTTAACAACATACTTCTTATAGCACGGTGACCAAAATTGAACTCAATAATCCAAATGCAGCCTCGCCAACTTCTTGTACAACTGTAAGAGAACATCCCAACTTATATACTCAATACACTGACTGATGAAGAGCAATGTACCAAAAGCTTTCTTGACCACCCTATCTACCTGTGATGGAGCTTTCAAGGAACTGTGCACCTGTACTTCTAGATCCCTCTGCTCTACAACAGTCCCCAGGTCCCTATCATTCTCTGTGAAGGTCCTGCCCTGGTTTCCAAAATGCAACACCCCATACTTATCTACATTAAACTCCATTAACCATTCTTCAGCCCACTTGCCCAACCGATCAACATCCTGCTGTAATGTTTTATAACCATCCTCATTATCGAGGATACCACCCACTTTAGTGTCATCTGCAATCTTACTAATCATGCCATGTACATTCTCATCCAAATCGATGGTATAAATCACCAACAGCAATGATCCCTGAGGCACAACACAAGTCATGGAGTCGTACAGCGTGGAAACGTGCCCTTTGGCCCAACTTTCCTACCCCGACCAACATGTCCCATCTACACAAGTCCTACCTGCCTGCGTTTGGCCCATATCCCACTAAACCTGCCCTAGCTATGTACCTATAGTCTTATAATCGAACAAAAGTAATTAACAAAGCACATGGTTGGACTTTGGGCACCATCTGCAAAAACTCCTTAAGTGGTAACCTGGGATTGTGCTGTGACTTTAATCTTTGAGTTCACTGTTGTCCACGGACTTTAGTATTATCTGATGTCCTTGATGCCAAGCATAGTCAAATGCTGCCTCGGTGTCAAGGGCAGTAATTCTCACCTCATTTCTGGAATTCAGGATTTTGGTTCATCGATTCATAGAGCCAACATGGAACTAGGCCCTTCCACCTAACTAGACCATGCTGACCAAATTGCTTAGCTGAGCTAGTCCTATCTTCACATTGGGCCAAGGATGGGTGAAATTCTGGACTCTTCCGATTCAGCTGAAAACAAAATTGATATCAATTTTTTGAGGACTATGGTGTCACTTGAAAGTACTGTTGGCAATGCCAACCATCAGTTTGCCGATGATTGAGAATAAACCTGTAGGGTGATGTTTAGACAGATCGAGTAGGTTCTGCATTTTATTGACAATACTCGCCTGAGCAATTTTCCGCATTGTGTGTTAAATGTCAGTGCTGTAATTACCAGAATAATTATGATAGAAGCACTAAGTTCTGGAGGGCAAGTTGTTGGTACTATAATTGGGATGATATCTGATCCTATTGCCTTTCCATCAGAATAGGCTGAGAGTACTGGATACAGAAGAGTATTTGGCAGGACTAGCTTCTGTGATGATACTATTCTCAGGGGGAAGATGGTCACCTTGATTTTGGCACACACATGCTCTCATCATAAAGGATAAAGATGTTCTTGGGGCTTGCACCTGTTAATGCTTTAATCATGGGTCACCATTTCAGATTATATGTGACAATGCTGTAGAGCTTTGATCTAATCATTTGGTTATGGGATCACTTCATTGTGTGCTTTATTTCACTGTTTGGCACGCGTAATGTCCAGAGTTACAACTTGGATTAGTTGGAACCTCGCTTTTAGCTACGCAGGGTGCTGGTCCCAGCTGTGCCAGTCATCCAGTCATTGAAGTTGGGTAAAGATCTGATCAGATTTGTAATTGTCATATATACCAATGTGCAATGAAATTCCTTGATCATCTGAAGCTCACAGAATAAACAGTATACCTACTGTAGTGATAAATACAACAATTAGCACAATGACGGATGCAAAAGAGCAGAATTGTGCAAAATAAAGTGTAATAGTGGAATAACTACAAGAGATAGAGTTATAGGAATACATGACAGCATCTCTGAAAAGTGGGTGTAAAATAGTTGATTGGTTCAGGAGTCCGACAGCATTGTGGAAGAAGCTGTTCTTATGAATTGATGTTCATCCTTTAATATTCCTGTATTTTCTCCCAGAAAGTAGAAGGGAGAAAAGGGAAAGGCCAAGGTGGTAGGCGTCCTTGATGATACTTTAGTCCAGCCTTCCAGATGAAACACTACATGAAGATGCACTGGATGGAAATAAGTGATAAACCTGTGATGGACTGGCCTGTGATCACCACTCTGAAGAAGGATCTCAACCCGAAACGTCACCCATTCCTTCTTTCCAGAGATGCTGCCTGTCCTGCTGAGTTACCTTTGATTTAAACTAGCATCTGCAGTTCTTTCTTACACATCATCTCTCTCTCTGCAGTTTGAGGCAGTCAAGAGCAGAGCAGTTGCCATACCAGGCTGAGATACGTAATATTAGAATATTTTCTGTTGCACATTCCTACAAGTTTGAGAGAATCCTCAAGGATATGCTGAATCTTCTCGGATGCCCAACAATTGAAAAATGTTGCTGTGTTTTCCTGATCACTGCATCATTGTTTAGGGACTATTTAGGTTCCTTGTGATAGGGATACTGAGAAATATGAAGCTGCACGGCAACTTTGTTGATGAGGACAAGGTTTTATTTGAGCCCTTGCTTTATGTCAATAACGTGCACTTTTGGTAACATTAAGGGCTAGGTTACTGACATGTTTGTAACCCGTTGATTGGTGCATAATTACAGAAGCCGTCCAGAGACTCCTTTCAGATAGTTCACTTTCCAGAGGTTTATTTACCCTTGTGAAAGCAGATCTGACAACTGCCAGTGAGATGTATGGGTAGAGCAGTGGGGGATGGGGGGATGCACCTCAGTTGAATTTTGTTCAAATTGAGCGTAAAATACATTGAGCTCATCCAGTAGCAGTGCTTTGTTGCTGCAGACCCCCCCCCCCCCAGTTTCAGCTTGTTGCCCATGATTATATTCAGGCCCTGCTGCAGTTGCCTGGCATCTGCTGGATTGAATTTAAAACAAAACTAGCTATTTTGTTATGCATATTGATGCATTGAATGAGCGTTTGATTGTAGTCATAAGGTAAATATTCTAAAATCTCCTCTGGTTAAAACCATTTTATTTATTGCCCCCTACAGTTGGTGTACTCGTGTTCTCCTTTCTTATTGTGCTGGGCTCGGCCACCTTTGCTTTGGGATCTCATTTCAAGGGGACCCGTTACCTATTGCCTCTGATGCTCATCGGCCGACTTATTTTTGGCTCAAGCAACGGGTCACTCATGAGTAAGTATTAGTTCAACCTGTGGGGACCAGACTGTGAAGAAATGCCCAGAGGCTTTGTATTAATATTCTTCATTGTTTAAATCAGTCAATCACTCATCCAATGTTCACTATCCAAAATATTCCAACATTTTATTGTTTTTTTTTTAGTTAGTTAGCACCCTTCTTGATTAGTATGGGTGCCAGGAGTTCTGGGGGAGAAGGCAGGAGAATGGGGTTGAGAGCGTAAGATAGAGCAGCCATGATTGAATGGCGGAGTAGACCTGACAGGCCGAATGGCCTAATTCTGCTCCTATGACATGAATTTGTTATAGGGCTGATGAAAATGTCCACACTTTCTTCTAAAGCAGACAGATCTAACAGTAGATTGAAACAACACCATTTCCCAGTTGTGTGTTCTATTTCCAAGAACACGTCACTCACATTCTGTTCTTTGTCTCTCCAAAATCTCAGTTGCTCAAGATCGAATCACTGCGTTCTGGTTCAAAAATAAGGAGCTGTCGTTGGCCTTTGGGCTGAAAATGGCCTTCTCCCGTTTTGGTAGTGTGCTCAACTTTCTATTAACCCGGTCCTTTGAGGCACACTTTGGGATTCAGTGGACACTTTGGGGAGGTAAGCATGAATTTGAGGAATTTGATGAAGGCACTGGAATTGAAAAATAGTCTTGCAAGTGAAATCAATCCCGTGCTGGACTATTATTGGAGAACATCAAAGTATTAAATACGGTGTCAAGATCTCAATTCATTCAAAGGGATTAATTGTATAATTAACTAAATTGCATTTTTCAGATAATGCTTACATCAATTAACCAATAACTTAAAAGTCAGAGCCAAATAGAAATTGGAAGTGCTAAACGTCACAGACTAATTTTGTGATTAATGATAACTGATAGCTGGTTTTGATATTGGTGCAAATCAGCCTATCCAGTCATTCCTCATTACACAAGCCCTTCAGTCCTAGTATTATCCTTCTGAATCTTTACTGAACAGCGAGTTGAGTTGTGTTTCATAATCTTAAGGGGCACATGTCACCTGGTGCTTTAAAGTATGTGCCTTCTATTGCAAATTATTGAAATATCTCAACTTTAATTAAATATATTTATTGAATAATAAATGTGGCCCACCATCATAAATGTGGCCCAAATCGTGTTCACGCTAGTTCTACGTTATCCCACTTTTGCATCTACTCCCTACATGCTTGGTGCAATTTATAGTGGGCAACCTAGAGGGTAAACTCCACACCGGCAGCACCCAAGGTCAGGATCGAACTTGGATTTCTGGTGCAGTGAGACAGACCAGCTGTGCCACTGTGTGGCCAATTTATTTAAAGATACATTTGGAATAAAATGCCAAAATGACAACAAACCATCAGAATAAGGTAAAATCCATGTTTCTCTCAACAAGGGAAACAGATTGCTGGATATATAGAAAATACAACGTGCCCCCTTCTCAACAGTTTCCTATTATGGCTTCACCTCTCCCTACCCCTGTAATTTCCTCCAGAGTTATAACCTACCCATGACATGCCATGTTGCCTCAATCTCATTTTCGGTTACTTCCTGTTCTCTATCTCCTTTGCGTCCTTTTCATACCATTTTTAGACAGTATCTACAATAAAACTGATAATCTGCTGTACAACTGTTCTACAACCCTAATGCCTTGTCATCAGATGATGTTTGCTCTTTCCATTCACTGGGTTCCATGCTCCCTTTAAACACAGTTGGTTCACTGGGAAAAGTATGTAATACCGTGTATCATCCAAAATCATAATAGTTATTCAGTATGGAAACGGGTCCTTTGGCACAACTCATCTATGCCAACCAAATGAGCTTATCCATGTAGAAGCATAGAAAAATAGGTGCAGGTGTAGGCCATTCGGCCCTTCGAGCCATTCATTATGATCATGGCTGATCATCTAAAATCAGTATCCCGTTCCTGCTTTTTCCCCATATCCCTTGATTCCTTTAGCCCTAAGAGCTAAATCTAACTCTTGAAAACATCCAGTGAATTGGCCTCCATTGCCATCTGTGGCAGAGAATTCCACAGATTCAAAATTCTCTGGGTGAAGAGGTATTTCCTCATCTCAGTCCTGATTGACCTACCCTTTATTCTTAAACTGTGACCCCCCCTAGTTCTGGACTCCTCCAACATCGGGAACATTTTTCCTGCACCTATTCTGTCCAATCCTTTAAGAAGTTTATATGTTTCTATCAGATCCCTTCTCATCCTTCTAAATTCCAGTGAATAAATGCCCAGTCGGCTCATTCTTTGATCATATGTCAGTCCCGCCATCCTGAGAATTAATCTGGTAAACCTTCGCTACACTCCCTCAATAAGCGAGTTCGGTATTCCGACTGCACAAGCCCAGGTCATAGGTCACAAGCGAAAAACAGTCTCGGCAACGATGGTGCTGCGTAGTGCGCATGCTTGCATTTCGTCCGTGGTCGGTGTCGGCTCTCCGTCGCTGCGGGTTCTGTTGAGTTGCTGGTGGGCCGTCCCCGTCCCCTCCCCGGTGTCCCGTCCCTGTCCGGAGATGCCTGCGGTGACCCTGGGCTGGCGGAGCGGCCCCGGACTTGCAGCCGGTGCTGCAGCCGCTGGCACCAGCTCGGGTCTCTCCTTGTCCTGCCGGGTTGGCCGGCAGCCCTCCTCCTCCACCCCGCCCCTCCCCTCAGTCCGACACCGAGATCCTGCTGAAGATGGGCAGCCGCCAATCCTGCTCGAAGAAGGGTGACTCGGAGCTGCTGCTGCTGGAGTCGTCCTTTTCGGAGAGAGAGTCTGTGGACAGGCACCTGCCGGGTGCCCGCTGGAGCTGCTGGTGCTGTTGGTGGTGCTAGTGGCAGCAGCTCCAGCACAGGGCCGGTCCAGTGATGGCAAGCACCGCCGGGGTCCGTATATGCGCGGCTGCTGAGTTACTGAGTATGTTTATCGTGAGTGACCTATGACCTGGGTATGCGCAGTCGGAATACCGAACTCGCTTATAGCAATAATGTCCTTCCTCAAATTAGGAGACCAGAATTGCATACAATGCTCCAGGTGCTGTCTCATCAGGGCCCTGTACAACTGCAGTAGGACCTCCTTGCTCTTAAACTCAAATCGCTTTGCAATGAATGCCAACATGCCATTAGCTTTATCCACTGCCTGCTGTACCTGCATGCTTACGTTCAGTAACTGATGTACAAGCACACCCAGGTCTCATTGCACCTCCCCTTTTCCAAATCTGTCACCATTCAGATAATAATATGCCTTGTTCTTGCCACCAAAGTGGATAACCTCACATTTATCCACATTATACTGCATCTGCCCACTCACCAAACCTATCCAAGTCATCCTGTAGCCTCATAGCATCCTCATCACAGATCACACTGCCACTCAGCTTTGTTTCATCCACAAACTTGGAGACGTCACATTCTTCATCTAAATTGTTAATATATATTGTAAATAACTGGGGTCCCAGCACCGAGCCTTACGGCACCCCACTAGTCACTGCCTGCCATTGTGTAAAGGAGCCGTTAATTCCCACTCTTTGCTACCTGTCTGCCAACCAGTTCTCCATCCATGTCAAAATCCTACCCCCAATACCATGTGCTCTAATTTTGCACACTAAACTCTTGTGTGGGACCTTGTCAAAGGTTTTTTTGAAAGTCCAGATACACCACATCCACTGGCTCTCCCTTATCCATTCTACTTGTTCCACCTCAAAAAATTACTGAAGATTAGTCAAGCATGATTTTCCCTTCATAAATCCATGGTGACTTTGACTGATCCTGTCATGCTTTCCAAATGCACTGCTATAATTCCCCATTTTCTCTCTCCCTCCTTTCTTAAAAATTGGCTACCCTCCAGTCCACAGGAACTGATCCAGTTGAGAGAACATTGGAACATGATCACCAATGCATCCATGATTTCTAGGGCCACCTCCTTGAGTACTCTGGGGTGCAGACCATCAGGCCCTGGGAATGTATCTGCCTTCAGTCCCAACAGTTTAACAAATACCATTTCCTGACTAATGTGGATTCCCTTTCAGTTCCTCCCTCCCACTAGATCCTCGGTCCCCTAGTATTTCTTGGAGATTGTTTGTGTCTTCCGTAGTGAAGACAGAACCAAAGTACTCCGTTAACTGTTCTGCCATTTCTTTGTTTCCCATTCTAAATTCACTTGTCTCTGATTGTAAGGGACCTGCATTTGTCTTCACTAATCTTTTCCTTTTTACATATCTAAAGACGCTTTTAGTCAGTTTTTATATTCCGTGCAAGCTTTTTCTTGCATGCTCCCCCCCCCCCCCCCCCCCTTCCCTCTTAATTAACCCCTTTGTCCTCCTCTGTTGAGTTCTAAAATTCTCCCAGTCTGGTTTACTGCTTCCTCTGGCCAATTTATATGCCTTTTCCTGGGATTTAACACTATCCTTGATACCCCTCGTAAGCCACGGTTGTGCCTCCTTCCCTGTTTAATTTTTTCGCCAGACAGGGATGAACAATTTTTGGAGTTGATCCATTTGGTCTTTAAATCTTTGCCATTGCTTTTCCACCGTCAACCCTTTAAGTATAATTTGCCAGTCTATCCTAGCCAATTGCCGTCTCATTCCTTCAAAGTCTCCTTTCTTCAAGTTCAGGACCCTAGTCTCTGAATTAACAATGTCACTCTCCATCTTAATGCAGAATTCCACCATATTATGGTCACTGTTGCCCAAGGGGCTTTGCACAACAAGATCGCTAACTAATCCTTCCCCATTACACAATACCCAGTCTAGGATGGCCGGTCCTCCAGTCGGTTCTTCTACATATTGGTTTAAAAAAACCATCCCGTATACATTCCAGGAAATTCTCCTCCTCAGCTACCAATTTAGGTGGCCCAGTCTATATGTAGATTAAGGTCACCCATGATAACCGCTGTACCTTTGCTACACGCATCCCTAATTTCGTGTTTGATGTTATCCCCAACCTCCCTACTGCTGTTTGGTGGTCTGTATACCACTCCAACAAGCGTTTTATGCCCTTGGCTATTTTGCAGTTCTATCCATACCAATTCTACAGCATCCAAGCTAATGTCTCTCCTTGCTACTGCATTAAGCTCCTCTTTAACCAGCAATGCCAACCCACCTCCTCTTCCTTTCTGTCTATCCTTCCTGAATATCGAATACCCCTGCATGTTTAGCTCCCAGCCTTGGTCACCCTGGAGCCATGTCTCTGTAATTCCAACTATATCATATTCCTTAGCTACTAACTGCACATTCAATTCATCCACCTTATTACGAATGCTCCTCGCATTAAGGCACAAAGCTTTCAGGTTAGTTTTTCTTATCTCCCTTTTACCTTTTGCTTCTGTCCTCCTTTTATGTCCCTCTGTCTCCTTGCATTGGTTCCCATCCCCCTGCCCAGTTAGTTTAAACGTGACCTTTTCCTACACTCTCCCGTTAACTGCATGCAGACTCTTCCACGTTGTTGACCCCACCCGCCACTGTTTAGTTTAAACCCACACATGTAGCACTAGCAAACCTGCCTGCCAGAATGTCGGTGCGCTCCAATTACGGTACAACCCGTCCCTTTTGTACAGGTTACCCCTGCCCCAGTCGAGATCCCAGTGATCTAGAAATCTGAATCCCTGCAGCCTGCACCAACTCCTCAGCCACACATTCAGATATCCTATCTCCCTGCTCCTACCCCCACTAGCACGAGGTACTGGAAGCAACCCAGAGATAACCACGATAGAAGTCCTGCTTTTCTGCCTCCTACCTAGTGCTGTATACTCGCGTTGCAGAACCTCCTTCCTCTTGTTACCCACGTCATTTGTGCCTCCATGCACAACTACTACCGGCTGTTCACCTTCCTTCTCGAGGATGAGAGGGAAGACGGTCTGAGACATCTAGGACCCTGGCACCAGGGAGGCAACACATCTTCCTCGAGTCTCACCTGTCACCACAGAATCTCCTGTCCGCACCTCTGATAATGGAGTCACCCACTACTATGGCTCTGCCTGACGTTGGTCTTGCTGGTTGAGCCTCAGCGCCAGGATTCGAGTCGCAGACCTATCTGCCGCTCAGTGGACTGGAAGCGTCGTCTGCCCCAACAGCTCCCAAGAGGGTGTACCTGTTTTCAAGAGGTACTTCCACCGAGGTCTCCTAAACTAATTTCATCCCCTTCCTTTCCATCTCTAACATGTCACACCTCCTGCACTCTGTGGAGTGACGACCTGACTGTATGTAGGTCCTGTCCAGCTTTTGTCTTCCCAGATGGACCGCAGGTCATCCAGCAGCTGCTCCAGTTCTTTAACTCAGACCTTGAGGAGCTGCACCTGGACCCAGTTCCTAAAGGTGTAGTGGTCAGTGACACCAGCAGTGTCCCTGACTTCCCACATCCTGCAGCAAACGCACTGCTGTAATATTCCTGCCATCACGTCAATAAGTTAAAAAAAATTAAATTTAATTTAACACACAACTAATTAAATGTAAGGTACACAAAATTGCTGGAGAAACTCAGCGGGTGCAGCAGCATCTATGGAGCGAAGGAAATAGGCAACGTTTCGGGCCGAAACGTTGCCTATTTCCTTCGCTCCATAGATGCTGCTGCACCCGCTGAGTTTCTCCAGCAATTTTGTGTACCTTCGATTTTCCAGCATCTGCAGTTCCTTCTTGAACACTGATTAAATGTAGCCTCCTCGCTGAAGGCTCTTGAGCCAAAGACTACACTTTACCTCTCCAAGGCTCGCCACTCCCAACAAGCTAACCTGCACTTAATTTTATCTAACCAAGACAACTATCCACTCAACTAATTAGGATGTCTCAGTTAATCCACTCCCTCGCTGGTCTGGCTGCTGCTCCTCTGTGACCTTCACCTGAAATTTGCCTACATTTGATCCATATTTGCCTGCATCTAAACATTCCTTTCCACGTATCTGCCTAAATGTCTTTTAAACTTCACTTCCTCTGCAGTCCGTTCCATATAGTCATCACCCTCTGTTACCCTACTTGTCCCCTGGAAACCTTTCACCTTGAATCTATGCCCTCTCATTTCGGACTCCACAACCTAGGAAAACGACTGTGATCATTCACCAACCTATACAGTCACTACTCATAACTGAAGCCCTTCCGTCCCTGTAATATCCTTCTGAATCTTTCTTGTACCTTTTCCACCGTAATGACATCCTTTCTACACCAAGGTAACCAGAAGTGCACACAATACTCAAAGTATGGACTTGCCATTTCCACAGATGTATCATGACCTCCCAACTCTTGTACTCAGCGCCCTGACCGATGAAGGGAAACATATCAGATGTTTTCTTTAGCACCCTGTCCAACTGTGTCGCTACTTTTGGAGAACTCTGTACTTGAACCCCTAAGTCTTTCTATTTTACTAATTTATTGTGTAAATTCTATGCTGGTTTGCCAAAGGGCAACACTTTGCATTTGACATTAAATTCTATGTTGACCCAAAGAAAGTGAATTAAAAATGAGTAACATGCAAATTTAATATGAATTAAATGTGAATAACCTTAGCACCAGATTATTGTGGTTTTGCTGTAATGGACACACATTTGAAACTTCAAACGGCGGAGATAGAGTGGATAGAAGGAACTGTTTCCACTAACCGAGAGGTCAATAATTAGAAAGGCCATATTTAAGAACATTCTAGAGAATTAGAGAACAACTGAGAATCTATTCATGCAGAGGTCGGGAACTTGATCAAAGGGTTTTGAAGGCCACAACTTGCATCACGTTGGAAATGTAACAAAGGAGGGCTAGATGTAGACAATTTCAAAAACTGGGAACTGTCAACAGTTTTTTGGGCTGGAATTGATTGGTAAAATAGCCTGCAGATGTGCCAAATAATTCTGATTTACCTCTAATCTTGGGAAAAGTAATTTCTTGGACCATTTTTGACATTGCTTTGAAGAACGTTTTATTGCATGTTCCATCCATCTGTGCCATGTGACAAGAAGCCGCACTTGGATGCAGAAGTTCTGTCACAGGTGGGACCATGTGATATTCCCGTTTGTTGCAGCGTATTCTTTGCCAGTCATGTAGGCTCTCCTGTGGTTCATTTTCTCAGGAACCTTGCTGTGTGTTCTGAGCTTTGTGTCGGCCATCATTATTGGCATCCTGGATGGGAATGGAGCAAAACAGTTGGGACTAGATGGAGTCCTTCAGCAGGAATCCAAGAAAGTGGTAGGTGGATTCATGGACATAAACTATTGCTTTTGGGTTCAGAATTGATTATCTGATTATCAGTCGTTATGCAGAGTAATCCTTGGTCTTTGAAGTAGATTTCTGGCAGCTGGGATCCATAAGATCAGTTTGCTTTACTTTCACTGAGTCGGATCTAACTCCACCTCCCCAACTCCCCAATTCCACAATATCTTCTCTGACTTTTCTGTTCTTTTTCCCCCAAAGAGGCTGCAGGATATTCGCCACTTGTCTCTCCGCTACTGGTTGCTTGTTCTCACCATCATGTTCTTCTATAATGGAATTTTTCCATTTATTGCAGATGCCAGGTAAGCAGAGTTCATGATATTAGTTCTCTAAGGTTCTTATTACCATATTCCTAATGGTCCTATATGACTGATTATGTGTAGGGTCTGGTTTAAACTGAAGATAGACACACAAAACTGGAGTAACTCAGCGGGTCAGACACCATCTCTGGAGAAAAGGAATAGGTGATGTTTCGGGTCGCGTCCCTTCTTCAGACTGAGAGTCAAGGGAAAGGAGAATGAGAGATATAGATGGCACATAGAACAAAGAAAAGAAAGATATGCAAAAAGCAACGTTGATCAAGGATAGGTGGAGCCCACAATGGTCCATTGCTGGCTGTGGGGGTGGTGATAACAAGTTATACAGACAGTGACAGTGAAACTAGTATGACGACGAGGGTGGGGGAGGGACACACAGAGAGAGGGGATGTAAGGGTTACTTGAAGTTAGAGAAATCAATATTCATACTGCTGGGTTGTAAGCTGCACATGCAAAATATGAGGTGCTGTTCATACAATTTGCACTGGCCCTCACTCTGACAATGGAGGAGGCCCAGGACAGAAAGGTCAATATGGGAATGGGAGTTAAAGTCTTTGGCAGGAGTTCAGCGACCCAAAACGTCACCCATTCCTTTTCTCCAGAGATGCTGCCAGTCCTGCTGAGTTACTTTAGCTCTTTGTGTCTATCTTAGCATTGATAGATTGTTTGACTGGCGTTATATGAACAGAAAGTAATGTAGGCATAAATAAGCTCTAAGAAATATTGTTCTAATGGTGTGATCGTGTTATTTAGGTCACAATTGAAGTCTGCTAGTTTATATAGTAATTATCATGGCCTGTTGTTATAGTTTTAAGCGTTGGTTAGTTGTATGGAACACTTCTACAGGGTTATTAATAAAATTATAAAATAGGAAAATCAAATACTAGTTGCCATTACATGTAATGAAGGCATTTATTTTTCAGCAAGTTTATACAGGATAAGTATCCGGGCTACAGTCAGCAAGAAGCCTCGTACATCACTGGTGCTGTGTTCGATACCTCGTTGATTCTGTTGCCCATAGCTGGAATCCTCATTGTGAGTATTGTGTCATTTGCTTTAACTGCAGGGTAGTGTGTGATCACTGGGAATATCAGGTATCCTTGTAGTGGATATTATGTGGCATTGAGCTCACGGTGAACCTTAAAGAATGCACAAAATTGAGTCTTTTTAATCACTTTTATATACTGGAGGATAGCAGGGAGGTTTGAGTCACATTCCAACACAAATTCCCCCTGAAGAAGGGTCCCAACCCGAAACGTCACCTATCCGTTTTCTCCAGAGATGCTGTCTGACCCGCTGAGTTACTCCAGCATTTTGTTTCTATTCCCTCATCATGTTGCCTATTCTCTCATAATTTCTCTGCTTCAATCTACATCTTTGACAACCGTTTTAATGTGGTCTCCTCCAATTCTGAAATGAGAAAATAAAAATCTCCAGGTTGTGTAGAATCCATGTTTGAGCTTGCAGCTCTTCTATTTTTCTCAACCACCTGCTTCTTCTGCCTTATCCTTGTCCCATCTTTCCTTTGTGCCTGGTCTGACCCTCTCCAGCCTTTCTTCATTGCTGCCATGAGTACAATGTATGAAAACTAGAACAACTCTACCACGCAGCTGGTGACATCATTCAGATCTGGCTGTGTAGCAGCCTAGCCCATGTGACATACGTGAGTCATATGCTTTCATGGAGGGAAGAAGCAGTAATAAAAATATAAAATAAATTGTATTGTAAAGACAAAAATTAAGTCTGGAAACAAAGCATACTTTCAAAGAATAATTTGCCAATCTAAAACCAAATAGAATGAAAGATCTCCCTCGGATGGTCACGTCGCACAGACACATCTGCACTTTAGCCTGTTGAACTGTTTTGACTGTTTTACTGTTCTTTTTACAATCCATGTTCTCGGGATATCTTAATCCAAATTTTATTAGTTATTAATGTTATGACATTGGACGGAAGTTGCATACCAAATCTCGTTACGCTTATGTGCAATGACAATAAAATATATTATTATTTTTATTAGATTTAGGAATTCATTGAATGGTTTGTCAGGCTGACGGAACCAGGTCACCACCCATCACAATTTCTTTAATGATGTATTTACAAATTAATCCTTTCATTGTTCCTGTAATCTTATTTCAGGATCATGTAGGATTGAGAGGAGTATTTGTCACAACGTGTGCTGTGTTGACAGTCCCGGTTTTTGCACTCTTGGCGTTTACCTTTGTACCACCACTGGTTTCTATGATATGGCTGGGAGTCACCTACTCGTTTGCTGCGGTAAGGGGAACATTTTATTTTCTCTCAGCTTTAAGTAACTGCCATCACTTATGCATCCATTATAAAAGGATTCTGAGTTGTTTCCAAAATACACTTTCAAAGAATTCTGGTAGTTTGTGAAGTAAACTCATGCTCGAATCCTGCAATAATATTGCGGTGAATCCGGGGAATAATTCTCTGATTTTGGTACTTTATTGTTCGCTTTATAGGTAAACTCTGCTTATTTCCACAGGCAGCTCTGTGGCCATCAATCGTCTTAATCGTTCCTCTGGCAAATCTTGGAACAGCTTCAGGAGTCACAACCTCAGTGCAAATGATTGGTGTTGGTGTTTGCAACCTGATAGTTGGACAGATCCTTGGAAGCAAATTCAGGTGAGGTGTTTTGTTTAGTAGTGGTCACTGTAAAGAAAGGTATATTAATGTAAATATAATGCTCTTATATTCTTTTATCTTGATTGCTGTATTAATTATCTTGTCTTACTTGATCCACTAACTCTACAGACTGAGAACCTTATCTTTACTGACAGATGCAATGTACACACTACTGGTGATAATGAAAATGCTGTATATTCAAGATAGGCACAGGTTGTTCGATACATCTAGATGTAATTATGTGACACAGAGCATAAAAGGAAAACAACCTATGTGACAGAATGCTGAACTGTAACTGATAAAGAGAAACAAGTAGAAATGATATGTACCACAATGCACAGCTACCACAAGTAGAGATCAGTCCTGAACTAACTACCTCTTTGATGACCCTCAGACTTTCTTTGATTGAACTATACTGGCTTTACTTTCTTCTAAAAGTTACTCCATTACGTATCTGCACACTGAATGACTTGATTGTAATCACGTAATGTCTTTCCGCGGACTAGTTAACACGCAAAAAATGCTTTTCACTGTGCACGTGACAATAAATAAAATAAATTGAATGCAGCAATTGAATTAGATTTAAAATATATCAAAACCTACTGTAGATCTCAAATGCGAATGCAGAATATTGACACCCAGTGTTAGGGTGCAATGACCAGTTAAGCATTAAAGCTCCACAATTTGCACATGGTGAATATCTTTTTGTTGAAGCAAGAAAAAGTCATTGAGCCCGTGAATGTACTTGAAAAATCAATTAGATTATGACCATTCTATTAAAATCACTAGTCACATTCGTCACCAAGAAATGTCCTGAAGGAACATTTAAATTTTGTTTTTCAATGAAATAAGTGATCTAGAGTGTCTCCACCATGATCTTTAAGCAGTTAGTTCCATCATAGGGAAGAAAGGGAATTCCATTACATTCGACTGTTTTTGTACTTCACACGTATTGTGTTGACTCTATGTTCTCTGCCACTTGAGAAATCTCACCTGCATTATCTAAGGTCAGATTTATTTTAGTAAAGCAACCTTTCTTGCAGCCTTGAGTCCTCTATTCCATACAGGTCTGTCATTTCTTCTGGCACAATTGCATGACATTTATACCCATTGACTTTTTAGTTCTATCCTGGCAACATACCTCACCAGCCTCCTGTTTATCTTGTTAAATTTATACCACCTGAAAAGGATGATTTTGCACTGTTGGCAGGACTTGTGGTGTTACTCTTGGCCAAATTGGAGAGGCTAGGACACTAAAGCTGAGGAAAGGCTTCTGGGCTGCTAGGCCATTTGGTCAATTTAAAAGTGCTTTCTGTAGAAATGGGACAAGCTGCAGAATAGTGCCAGTTTGTCTAGAGCCTAGATAAGTACTGCAGGAAGAGATGGGAACATCTGCAGACTCTGACAATTAGGTGCAAAATGCATAGAATGGATTGGCAAACCAGACATACACATGGTAAATAATGTTACAAAGCTTTACTTTGCTGGATGTTGATTGGATTAAGTATTGAGCCTTGTCTGGTTTTCTTGCATATCATATGTTGCGATGTTCGTTTCCTCTGAGAAACACTGTTTGAATACAATGTATTATCCACTATATTGGGTTAGGGAAATGTCTGTCATGTATGGGGTTAATTGATATTTGGTATTGGACTGTAAAGAAACCACCCCCATGTGGTTCGGCCGCTCGAGGTCTGGGGACTTATAAACGTTCGCTCCCACGAGGTCCTGTGTCGATCTTCTGGGAGAGCGCTTAGGACTGCGTGACCTTCTGGAGTGTCTCTGTTTGAGCGAGACCAAGAGGGCTTGATCAGGCAGATACGAGGATCAACCCGCGGTGGTTAGGTACAGTAGTGGGAACCGTAATTGTGTTTTGTCAAAATAAAGTTTAGATGCGCAAGTGCTTGACTCAGTGATTTTTTACTGGAACTAGACTGGGGGGAAGCTTAGAACGAGCAATTTACAGTGGCAACATGCCTCTTTTGCCAGTCTAAGCAAATGGAATAAACTTCACAAACGTTTGTACCTTTTGCAATAAGAGGTATTGCTTGCTGGTCTGGTTCTATTTCCTGGTTCAGCTTCATTACCACAGTGTTGTTTTCGCAAACTAACTTGAATTCAAGAGTCAATGGTGGTGGCAGATTATTTCCCCCACCCGTCACGCACAGTTAACCTTGCAAACAATTCTTAAACAATGTGGCCAGTTCCAAGATGTACATCAAATTAAATTATGAAACATCTTCCAGACACGATCTGTAGATAAGCATATTATTTTAATGGTAAATATAAGAATTATGGAACTACTGACGTTCTGATTGCGCTCCTTGTGAATCTAGATTAGTTGAGTTGTGGATGGAACTCTTTGGTCCATCGGGCCGGCAGTGGCAGTTTAAGTAGGGATCTGAAATGGAAATGAAGGGACAATGGAATCCAGGGAGGTTTTCTGGAAAAGGTTTTCCCTGGAAGCCATCTTGGAGGACCAAGTAATCATGTCATCCACATTCACCAGACCAGTCCGGTGGCTCATAGTCATAGTCAAACAGTGTGGAATGAGGCTCTTCGGCCCAACTTGTCCTCACCAACCAACATGTCCCATCTACACTAGTCCCACCTGCCTGCATTTGCTCATATCCCTCCAAACCTATCCTATCCATGTAGAAGTCTGAATGTTTCTTAAACGTTGCCATGGTATCTACCACAACTAAATCCTCTGGCAGCTCGTTCCATACACCCACCACCCTTTGTGTAAAATAAGGCTACCCCTCGGGTTCCTATTAAATGTTCTCACCCTTGCCTCAAACCTGTGTCCTCTGGTCCTCGATTCCCTTTATCTGGGAAAGGGACTGGGTATCAATCTTCTTGGTCGATGCTTCAATATGGGTGGACCAGGAGATGTTGTTGGTGGTATTGACTTCGAGAAATGTAAAGATTTTGACCATCTCTACTTCGGCACCGTCAATGCACACTCCCTGAAGTTGATCACTATCTCCTTTGTCTTGCACATGTTGAGAGAAAGGTTGTTGTCTCGACACCGGGACACAAGGTTCTCAATCTCCTACACAAGGTTGCCAATCTCTTACACCAGGACACACGGTCCTCAGTCTCCTGAGACCAGAGCTGCCCAGTTTACAAAGGGATACACAAAGTTGTGAAAGGAAGGTGAGACTATTGCTGAAATCTGAAACCAAAAGGAGAATGCTGGAAATACCCAGGTTGTATCTGTGGAAAGAAAAATACTTAGTTAATATTACATACGCATAACCTTGCAGCATAAGTGGCATGTTATCTAAAAATGTTGCATTCAATATTTCGTTCTTAAGGCTGCAAAGTGCCCAGACAGAAGATTTAAATGCCAAACCGTATGTTTGGTTTTGATATACAGCGTATAATAAAACCTCACAGAGAGGTCAGTGGGAATGGGGTTGAGAATTGAACAGTCAGGTAAATAGTTCGGGGTAAGCCTTGCAGACTTAAATGGGATGTTCTCCAAAACCACATTTTGTGGTTTCAATGTAGTGGGACTATATCAAGAGTTTTAAATGCAATACAATAGACTGGAAGAAAGGCTAGAAAATGTAAATACATAACTGGATTGTGTGACCTCAGCACCCAATGCCTGCGACATGATAAGTTGCATCGTTGGTCAGTAGGAGATGGTGTTTGGGTCTCTTTGGACGGTTATGAGATCCTGTGGTTTTCCAGCATAAAACTCAATTACTTACGAAGAACACCTTGGATGATGGAGAGGCATTTTTTGTTAAAAGGGGCAAGACAGGTTTTCTGTTTTTTCCCCAGGATTTTTATTTTCATTTCAGATTTGCAAATGTAAAAATTTGGAATTACTGTTGGTATTTTCATAATCCATTTTTTTTTTTTTTTTTAAGTCAAATGAACCAAAGGCGGATTGGAGAAACTGTATTTCCATTGTTCAGTTCCTTGTTACTAACACTTTGGGTTTGACACGCAGTGACGTGAAGATCCCAGTGTGGTGCTGGCGGCAGGTGATGATCTTCATGCTGGCCAACACCATCTGCTGTGTGGTCGTCTCCGTCCTTCTCAATATAGTGGACAGCAGACAGGTAAGAGGCTCACTTTGAGGCAAAGACTTAAATGTGGTGAAAAGTTCACATTATTCCTTAAATATTGCTGGGGATGGTCATGGGGGTTGGTGCTATATAAAACGCGTGCCGGAGAAAATGTTTTCCTGACCAAGGAGGGGAGCTGGTGCAGTCCTGTTCATGCACGACTGTGGTCTGACTTAGATGCTGACCTTCTTCTATGTCTGGGTTGACGGTAGAATCTAGAGCAGATGAAATGAAAGTCTATGAAGGATCTCCATGAAGCAGGTGTGTACAATTGGTCTTGATCCTGGTTCATCTGGACACCATGTGCAGGGAGGAACTGCAGATGCTGGTAGCGAAGATAGACACAAAATGCTGGAGTAACTCAGCGGGTGAGGCAGCATCTCTGGAGAAGGAATGGGTGACGTTTCGGGTCAAGAGCCTCTAGTTCTAGTTTCCCTCGCCCCTGACTATCAGTCTGAAGAAGGGTCTCAACCCGAAACGTCAGATTCCCTCTCTCTCGAGAGATGCTGCCTGACCCTCTGAGTTACTCCAGCATTATGTCTATTAATAAGACATTATTTGGTAGCATCTCAGATGTAAGGAAAATTGCTACTTGCTGAAGTCATATTGGTATTATATTCCAAACAAAGTGGATAGATTTATTGTGCTTTGCCTTTTCTCTCTTACCTAGATATTGTGTCCATAAACAGACATAGTTATTTTTCTCTTTTCTCAATCCCTTTGTTCACTTTTATTAATCTTCCTTTCTCTTTCCTCTTGCCATAGGTTTTCCACTTTCTCTCACAATTTAAACCACACTTTGCCATCTTTCTCAACTCGCATGATAATTGTTCATGTTTTTTTATCGCTGGAAGAACCATGATCGTATTCTATAATAAAAGTGATATTTAGTTGTTTTATCTTAACCTTGCTCCTGCCTATCCCAACTATAATGTTGACGATGTTGACTCTTTGCTGGCAATGATCCTTTCCAATCAGAAGCTGTTGAGAATGAGTGCTGACAGTCCGCTATCTACAAAGGAGGTGTGACCTTGTTAAAACTTCCCTCGTCTTTGCAAAAACATTTAAAGAGTCATAGAGTACAGCATAGAAACCTTTAAACCTCCTCCGGCCCACCCCAATCATTGGAAAATGTTGTTATCTTTGTACTCTGACCCATTGACTATTTTTTAAAGCATCATCAACTCCAAGTTGAACTGATATTTCATTCCCTCCCTGCTTCTAGGATAACACGTTGAACAAAACTACCAAGCACTCTGAAGCTACGAACGAAGAAAATGAAGAAACACCTGAAACATCTCCTCTGCTAACAGATCGCAGCACTTAGAAACAAAATCAACTAAAGGATATCGGGAAGAACAATGTAGCTGTAAAATGGAAACGGGGAACTCCAGGTACACAAGGCTTTGGTCAGGCAAGCAGCAGGTCTAGAAGACATATAGAGATGACGTCTTGGGTCAGGACCTTTCTTCAGACTGAATGTAATGAGTGGGGGGGGGGTGGGCGGGGGCAGAAAGCAGGAAAAGAGGATGCCACTCTCTGCAGTTCCTTGTGCATCCATTTTATGGCTCCACTGCAAAATCCCCTCAAAGCATGCCTACTTTGAAGAAGTTCTCCTCACTGATGGGAGTTCTATGAGACCTCTCTCACTGCTCCGCCTCTGTGATTCCTGCTGCTCTCCGACCTTGTTCTGACCTAGCCTCGCTGGCGCAGCCGCATGCGTTTCCTCAACACTTACCTGCTCCATCAATCAATCAATCAATCAATCAATCAATCAAAGACTTTATTGTCATTCAAAAATACACCAACAAATGCAAGTCTGAACAAAATTTTGTTGCATCTGGCTCACTGTGCAACTTAAAAAGATAAAATAGATAATAGATGTGGCACATTATATGGAATTCAAGAGTCTGATGGCTCGGGGGAAGAAGCTGTTGCAAAACCTGTCCATTCTGCTCCTTATACTACGATACCTTTTGCCCGAGGGCAGCAGAGTGAACAGTCCATGATGGAGATGTGTGGGGTCTTTTATAATGCTGTTGGCCTTGGACAAGTAACGTTTGCACGCAATGTCCCGGATTGAAGGAAGAGAAGTCCTGATGATTTTTTCAGCCATCCTCACCACGGACTTCCAGTCGGAGGCTTTGCAGTCCCCAAACCAGACAGAGATGCGGCTGGTCAAAATGCTCTCTGTAGAAAGTGGTGAGGACGGGATGGGGGAAGGCGAGCTCTTCTCATCCGGCGCAAAAAATGCAAAC
The DNA here is from genome assembly GCF_028641065.1 of Leucoraja erinaceus. NCBI lineage: Eukaryota > Metazoa > Chordata > Chondrichthyes > Rajiformes > Rajidae > Leucoraja > Leucoraja erinaceus. The sequence continues at coordinate 32,357,949 of NC_073396.1, forward strand.
GCTGCTGCGCTCTCTTAACTAGTGATACGATGTTTTGTGACCAGATCAGACTGTTTGTGATCTGCACCCCCAGGAACTTAGTGCAACTGACCAACTCCACATTGATGTCATTAATGTGTAGTGGTGTGTGACTGTGCCAGTATCTCCTCAAGTCAACGATGACCTCCTTTATTTTGTCAACATTCAGGATCAGATTGTTCGTGTTGAACCAGTCCACCAGTCTCACCTCCTCCCTGTAAGCCAGTTCATTGTCGTCCCGGATAAGGCCCACCACTGTTGTGTCATCTGTGTACTTCATGATGTGGTTTGTTCTAAACCTGGCACAACAGTCGTGGGTCATCAGGGTAAACAGCAGTGGACTCAGCCCTGAGAGGAACCGGTGCTCAGAGAGATGATGTTGGAGGTGTTCTTTCCAACCCGCACTGACTGGGGTCTGTCAGTGAGGAAGTCCAGTAGCCAGTTACATAAGGGGGTGCTGAGGCCCAATTAACCCAATTTGCTTACTAAGTGCTGAGGGATGATTGTATTGAACGCTGAACTGAAATCCACGAACAGCATTCGCACATGTCACGGACTGATTGCGGGGCATCCTCAAGGGGGAAGGTGAGAAGCCGGAAGTCAGCACAAAATGACGTTGGGAAGACAAGGAAAGAGATTCTGCAGCATGTCTTCAGTGAATTCAGATAAGGCTGAAAAGCAGGACCTCCAGGGTGGTTATCTCCGATTTGCTTCCAGTTCCTCGTGCTGGTGAGGGCAGGAACAGGGAGATGGGGGATCTGAATGTGTGGCTGAGGAGCTGGGGGTGGGGATTTAGATTCTTAGACCATTGAGATCTGTTTTGAGGTAAGAGTGAATTGTACAAAAGGGACGGGTTGCATCTTAACAGGTGGGGACCAGCATTCTGGCAGGCAGGATTGCCACTGCTACACAGGTGAGTTTAAACTAAATATGGGTGGGGGGGGGGGGGGGGGGGGGAGAAGACAAACTGGAAATATAACTGGAAAGCTCACGAAGGGATAGGAGAGTATGACTAATTGAAATAGGAATCGATGTGAAAGGTGAGGTAAGTAATGGATTAAAAGTATTAAATATGAATGCACAAAGTATAAGAAATAAAGTGGATGAGCTTGAGGCTCAGTTAGAAATTTGCAAGTATGATGTAGGAATTACAGAGACATGGCTGCAAGAGGACCAGGGCTGGGAACTGAATATTCAGGGGTTACGTCCTATTGAAAAGACAGACAGGTGGGCAGAGGGGATGGGATAGCTCTGTTGGTGAGGAATGAAATTCAGTCCCTTGCGAGGGGTGACATAGAATCAGGAGATGTTGAATCAGTATGGATAGAACTGAGTAATTGTAAGGGTAAAAAGACCCGAATGGGAGTTATCTACAGGACCAGTAGCCTGGATATAAGGTGCAAATTGAATCAAGAGTTAAAATTGGCATATCGTAAAGGTAATGCTACAGTGGTTATGGGAGCTTTCAACATGCAGGTAGACTGGGAAAATCAGGTTGGAACTGAACCCCAAGAAAGGGAGTTTGTGGAGTTCCTCCAAGATGGATTCTCAGAGCAGTTTGTACTGGAGCCTATAACGGAGAAGGCAATTCTGGATTTAGTGTTGTGTAACGAACCAGATTTGATAAAGGAAACTCGTAAAGCAGCTATTAGGAGGTAGTGACCATAATATAAGTTTTAATCTACAATTTGAGAGGGAGAAGGGAAAATCAGAAATGTCAGTATTACAGTTGAACAAAGGGGACTATGGAGCCATGAGGGAGGAGCTGGCCAAAGTTGACTGGAAAGATACCCTGGCAGGGATGACAGTGGAACAACAATGGCAGGTATTTCTGGGAATAATACAGAAGGTGCAGGATCAGTTCATTCCAAAGAGGAAGAAAGATTCCAAGGGGAGTAAGGGGCGACTGTGGCTGACAAGGGAAGTCAAGGACAGTATAAAAATAAAAGAGAAGTATAACATAACAAAGATGAGCGGGAAGCCAGAGGATTGGGAAACTTTTAAAGAGCAACAGAAGATAACTAAAAAGGTAATACGGGGAGAAAAGATGAGGTACGAAGGTAGGCTAGCCAAGAATATAAAGGAGGATAGTAAACGATTCTTTAGGTATGTGAAGAGGAAAAAAATAATTAAGACCAATGTTGGACCCTTGAAGACAGAAACAGGTGAATTTATTATGGGGAACAAGGAAATGGCAGGCGAGTTGAACAGGTACTTTGGATCTGTCATCACTAGGAAAGACGCAAACAATCTCCCAGATGTACTAGTGGCCAGAGGACCTAGGGTGACAGAGGAACTGAAGGAAATTCACAGTAGGCTGGATATGGCGTTGGGTAGACTGATGGGATTGAAGGCTGATAAATCCCCAGTGCTGCATATCAGAGTACTTAAGGAAGTGGCTCTAGAACTCGTGGATGCATTGGTGATAATTTTCAAATATTCTATAGATTCAGGATCAGTTGCTGTGGATTGGAGGGTAGATAATGTTATCCCACTTATTAAGAAAGGAGGGAGAGAGAAAACAGGGAATTTCACCCAGAGAGTTGTGAATCTGTGGAATTCTCTGCCTTCTGTAGTGGAGGCCAATTCTCTGGATGCTTTCAAGACAGTTAGATAGAGTTTTTAAAGATAGTGGAGATATGGGGAGAAGGCAGGAACGGGGTACTGATTGTGGATGATCAGCCATGATCACAGTGAATGGCGGTGCTGGCTCGAAGGGCTGAATGGCCTACTCCTGCGCCTATTGTCTATTGTTGCATCTGCTCACAAGGCGAGGCTTTCCACTCTAGAATATCCGAGATGTTCTCCTTCTTTAGTGAACATAGTCCCGTTCCCCCCGCCCCTGCTGTTGTGGATGAATCCCTCACCTGTATCACAGTGAGTTAAGGGTACAGTGAGTTAAGGGTGCAGTGCTTCATAGTAAAGGTACAGTTTAAAGGATTAAGATTTTTCTAGTGGGAGTGAGTTGATTTAATTTGGGGTAAGCCATGTCAGTTGAGATCAGCCCCGTGCATTGCTCATCCTGCAACATGTGGGAGATCAGGGATATTGTCGGTGTCCCTGGTGACTACGTGTGCAGCAAGCGTCCAGCTGCAGCTCCTGGCAGACCGCATTGAACGGTTGGAGCTGTGGTTGGATTCTTACTGGAGCATCCACGATGCTGAGAAAGTCGTGAATAGCACGTACAGTGAGTTGGTCACACCCCAGGTAAAGGTGAAGCGGACAGAAAGGGAACGGGTGGCCAATAGCCAGTGTAGCAGCAGGCAGGTAATGCAGGAGTCCCCTGCGGCCATCTCCCTCCTAAACAGATATACCATTTTGGATACTGTTGGGGGAGATGGCTCATCAGGGGAAGGCAGCAGCAACCAAGTTCATGGCACCGTGGGGAGGAAAAAGAGTGGAAGGGCTATAATAATAGGGGAATAGATAGGTGTTTCTGCGGCCGCCAACGAGACTCCAGGATGGTATGTTGCCTCCCTGGTGCAAGGGTCAGGGATGTCTCTGAGCGGCTGCAGAACATTCTGGAGGGGGAGGGTGAACAGCCAGTTGTCGTGGTGCACATTGGCACCAACGATAGAGGTAAAAAATCGGGATGAGGTCCTACAAAGTGAATTTAGGGAGCTAGGAGATAAACTTAAAAGTAGGACCTCAAAGGTAATAATCTCTGGATTACTACCAGTGCCATGTGCTAGTCAGAGTAGAAATAGGAAAATATTTCAGATGAAATATGGTGCAAGGGGGAGGGATTCAAATATCTAGGGCATTGGAACCAGTTCTGGGGGAGGTGGGACAAATACAAACAGGACGGTCTACACCTGGGCTGGAATGGAACCAATGTCCTTGGGGGAGTGTTTGTCAGTGCTGTCGGGGAGGATTTAAACTAATGTGGCGGGGGGTGGGAGCACGAGCAGAGAGACAGAGGCAGAGAGACAGAGGCCCAGGAGCTTGGAGCGGGCGGAGTTCCCAACTCTGCAATGTTCCATTCACGTTTCAAAAAAGTGGGCTTGAAGCCGCTGATTGGTGGAAGCGACAAGAGGAAGCAGCTGATTGGGAGTCAGATCCCTGCTGATTTCTTCCAGCACTTTGTATTGTATCCTGGGCAAGGGGGGAGAATGAGGACCAGGAGTTTATTGTTCTGGATGTCAGGTGTGGGAGGTCATGGAGTCTGATAGCCTTCCAGGCGTCCACATCTGCGCCAGGTGCGTCGAGATGGGGCTCCTAAGGGACCGTATTAGGAACCTGGAGCAGCAGCTCAATGACCTCGGTCTGGTCAGGGAGAGTGAGGAGGTCATAGAGAGGAGTTACAGAGAGGTGGTCACTCCAAGACCACGGGAGGCAGACAAGTGGGTCACAGTTAGGAAGGGCAAGGGGCAGAGGCAGGGACTGGAGAGTACCCCGGTGGCTGTACACCTTGGAAATAAATACTCCTGTTTGAGTACTGTTGGGGGGGACAGCCTACCTGGGGGTAGTGACAGCGGCCGGGCCTCCGGTACAGAGACCGGTCCTGTTGCTCAGAAGGGCAGGGAAAAGAAGAGGAGGGCAATAGTAATAGGGGACTCTATAGTTAGGGGGTTGGATAGGCGATTCTGTGGACGCAATCAGGTGACCCGGATGGTAGTTTGCCTCCCTGGTGCCAGGGTCTGGGATGTGTCTGAACGTGTCCAAGATATCCTGAAATGGGAGGGAGAGGAGCCTGAGGTCGTGGTACATATAGGTACCAATGACAGGTAGAAAAAGAGAAGAGGTCCTGAAAGGAAAATTTAGGGAGTTAGGAGGAGTGTTAAGGAGAAGGACCAAAAAACGAACAATCTCAGGATTACTGCCTGTGCCACGCGACAGTGAGAGTAGGAATGGAGTGAGGTGGAGGATAAATACGTGGCTGAGGGACTGGTGCAGGGGGCAGGGATTCAAGTTTCTGGATCATTGGGACCTCTTTTGGGGAAGGTGTGACCTGTACAAAAAGGACGTGTTGCACTTGAACCCGAGGGGGACCAATATCCAGGCGGGGAGATTTGCAAAGGCTACTGGGGAGACTTTAAACGAGAACGGTTTGGGGGAGGGACTCAAATAGAGAAAGCTAGTAGACAGTGTGTGAGGCAGGGGGCAGAGAAGGGAAGCACTCAGATCCAACATGTAGGGGAGAAAGAAGAAAAAGATCATAAACAGAGAATAAGAGGTGGTGGGTTTCTTAAATGTGTATATTTTAATGCTAGGAGCATTGTTACAAAGGTGGATGAGCTTAGAGCCTGGATTGACACCTGGAAGTATGATGTTGTGGCGATCAGTGAAACATGGTTGCAGGAGGGCTGTGATTGGAAACTAAATATTCCAGGATTTTGTTGCTTCAGGTGTGATATAATTGGAGGGGCAAGAGGTGGAGGTGTTGCATTGCTTATCAGGGAAGATATTACAGCAGTGATTTGGCAGGATAGATTTGAGGGCTCTTCTAGGGAGGCTATTTGGGTGGAACTAAGAAATGGGAAAGGTGTAGCAACACTTATAGGGGTGTATTATAGACCGCCTAATGGGGAGCAAGAATTGGAAGAGCAAATATGTAAGGAGATAGCAGATATTAGTAGTAAGCACAAGGTAGTGATTGTGGGAGATTTCAATTTTCCACACATGGGCTGGATGGTTTGGAGTTTGTAAAATGTGTGCAGGATAGTTTTTTGCAGCAATACATAGAGGTACCTACTAGAGACGGGGCAGTGCTGGACCTCCTGTTAGGAAATGAGACAGGTCAGGTGGCGGAGGTATGTGTTGGGGAGCACTTCGGGTCCAGTGATCACGATACCATTAGTTTCAATATAATTATGGAGAAGGTCAGAACTGGACCAAGGGTTGAGATTTTTGATTGGAGAAAGGCTAACTTTGAGGAGATGCAAAAGGATTTAAAAGGAGTGAACTGGGAGATTTTGTTTTGTGGGAAGGATGTAGAAAAGAAATGGAGAGCATTTAAAGGGGACATTTTAAGAGTACAAAATCTTTATGTCCCTGTTCGGTTGAAAAAAGGAAATAGTAATAATTGGAAAGGGTCATGGTTTTCAAGGGAAATTGGACACTAGGTTTGAAAAAAGAGAGAGATCTACATTAATTATAGGCAGCATGGAGTAAATGAGGTGCTTGAGGAGTATAACGAATGTAAAAAGAATCTTAAGAAAGAAATTAGAAAAGCTACAAGAAGATGTGAGGTTGCTTTGGCAAGTAAGGTGAAAGTGAATCCAAAGGATTTCTACAGCTATATTAATTACAAAAGGATAACGAGGGACAAAATTGGTCCATTAGAGAGTCAGAGTGGACAGCTATCTGCAGAGCCAAAAGAGATGGAGGAGATATTGAACAATTTATTTTCTTCGGTATTCACCAAGGACAAGAATATTGAATTATGTGAGGTAAGGGAAACAAGTAGAGTAGCTATGGAAACTATGAGTTTCAAAGAAGAGGAAGTACTGACACTTTTGAAAAATATAAAAGTGGATAAATCTCCAGGTCCTGACAGGATATTCCCTAGGACATTGAGGGAAGTTAGTGTAGAAATAGCAGGGGCTATGACAGAAATATTTCAAATGTCATTAGAAACGTGAATGGTGCCGGAGGATTGGCGTACTGCGCATGTTGTTCCATTGTTTAAAAAGGGTTCTCTCTAAGAGTAAACCTGGCAATTATAGACCAGTTAGTTTGACGTCAGTGGTGGGCAAATTAATGGAAAGGAACCACCTTCAACTAGCATCGCAACCGGCTTCGACTAGAAAATTACCGATTTTTAAAAAGGCAACCTATTATTAGTCGCGGCCGGTTTTGAATTTTTGTAAATAATCGCCGGAACATAGAAGTAGCGGAAACCACTTTGGACCTTTAGGGAGACTGACAATAACCTCCGGGAACCGCACGGAAACCTTGGGTGGGGCGCAAAGTCTCCAGAGATTTCCGTTCAGATTTCCTAAGTGGGACAGGGACATGTTTGGCACAGACTAGAAGGGCCGAGATGGCCTGTTTCCGTGCTGTAAATTGTTATATAGTTACATGGGTGCAAAATGAGGGTAGAAGCAATAGGTAGTAAGGTGAAAAGTAAAAGTGGCAGGCAGACAAATCCAGGGCAAAAATCAAAAAGGGCCACTTTTCAACATAATTGTATAAGGGGTAAGAGTGGTGTAACAACAAGCCTGAAGGCGTTGTGTCTCAATGCAAGGAGCATTCATAATAAGGTGGATGAGTTGAATGTGCAGGGTGACCAAGGCTGGGAGCTGAACATCCAGGGATATTCAATATTCAGGAGGAATAGACAGAAAGGAAAAGGAGGTGGGGTAGCGTTGCAGGCCAGAGAGAAGATTAACGCAATAGAAAGGAAGGACATTGGCTTGGAGGATGTGGAATCGATTTGGGTAGAGCTGCGAAACACTAAGGGGCAGAAAACGCTAGCGGGAGTTGTGTACAGGCCACCTAACAGTAGTAGTGGAGTTGGGGATGGCATCAAACAGGAAATTAGAAATGCGTGTAACAAAGGTAAAACAGTTATAATTGGTGACTTCAATCTACATATAGATTGGGTGAATCAAATTGGCAGGGGTGCTGAGGAAGAGGATTTCTTGGAATGTATGCGGGATAGTTTTCTAAACCAACATGTAGTGGAACCAACGAGAGAGCAGGCTATTCTAGACTGGGTATTGAGTAATGATGAAGGGTTAGTTAGCAGTCTTGTTGTGCATGGCCCCTTGGGTAATAGTGACCATAATATGGTTGAGTTCTTCATTAGGATGGAGAGTGACATAGTTAATTCAGAAACAAGGGTTCTGAATTTAAAGAAAGGTAACTTTGAGGGTATAAGACGTGAATTGGCCAAGATAGTCTGGCAATTAATTCTTAAAGGGTTGACGGTGGATATGCAATGGAAGGCATTTAAAGACCGCATGGATGAACTACAACAACTGTTCATCCCAGTTTGGCAAAAGAATAAATCAGGGAAGGTAGTGCATCCGTGGATAACAAGGGAAATCGGGGATAGTATCAAAACAAAAGATGAAGCATACAAATTAGCCAGAAAAAACAGCCTACCAGAGCACTGGGAGAAATTCAGAGTCCAGCAGTTGAGGACAAAGGGCTTAATTAGGAAAGGGAAAATAGATTATGAAAGAAAATTGGCAGGGAACATAAAAACTGACTGCAAAAGCTTCTATAGATATGTGAAGAGAAAAAGATTAGTTAAAACAAATCTAGGTCCCTTGCAGTCAAAAACAGGTGAATTGATCATGGGGAACAAGGACATGGCAGACCAATTGAATAACTACTTTTGTTCTGTCTTCACTAAGGTAGACATAAATAATTTGCCGGAAATAGCAGGGAACCAGGTGTCTGTCCAACCCCTCAATCTTCTAAATTCTAGCGAGTACAAGCCGAGTCTATCCAGTCTTTCTTCATGTGAAAGTCCTGCCATCCCAGGAATCAGTCTGGTGAACCTTCTCTGTACTCCCTCTATGGCAAGAATGTCTTTCCTCAGATTAGGAGACCAAAACTGTACGCAATACTTCAGGTGTGGTCTCACCAAGGCCCTGTACAACTGCAGTAGAACCTCCCTGCTCCTATACTCAAATCCTTTTGCTATGAATGCTAACATACCATTCGCTTTCTTCACTGCCTGCTGCATCTGCATGCCTACTTTCAATGACTGGTGTATCATAACACCCAGGTCTCGTTGCATATCCCCTTTTCCTAATCGGCCACCATTCAAATAACAGTCTACTTTCCTGTTCTTGCCACCAAAGTGGATAACCTCACATTTATCCACATTATACTGCATCTGCCATGCATTTGCCCACTCACCCAACCTATCCAAGTCACCAATCGCAGCTTGATTCCACAACTAGTCTTCCCTTTCCTGCTTTCCATAGAGACCACTTCCTCCATTACTCCTTGGCTCATTCATTCCTCTCCCCTCCCCCCCCCCCCCCCCCCCCCCCCTCAGCTACTTTCTCCTGCAACCGTGTAGATGTAACACCAGTCCATATACTCCTCCCTCACCTCAACCCAGGGATCTCAACAGTGATTTACATGCACCACCTCTAACATGGCCTCCGGTGTGAACTAAGTGAGCGATTCACCGAACACTTGTGCCCGGTCTGCAAAGGATCTCCCGATGATACCCATATTATTTTCCCTTCACATTCTGACCTGGGCTCCCTCCACTGCTTGTGTAACTTACAGCCCAACATTGAATTCTCCAGCTCTGATTAACACCCTCTGTAGAACACCAAAATGTAGAAGTGAGAAAAGAAAAACAAACCTAAAAGCTGGTTACACAAAAAAGCTGTGTGCCTTAATGAGCGAAGGAAAAGAGCCGAAATTCACCAACCAGCAGTAATAAGGTGGATGAATTGAATGTGCTGCTGCACCTGCTGAGTTTTCCAGCTTTTTTGTTAACAGATTCTATGCATCTGTAGTTTCCTTGAGACCTTACGGAGGCATGTGGCTCCAGGGGTGAATTGAATGTGCAGTTACTTGGAGCTATGAATTGAGATGCAGGGGTTATTCAGATACATACAAGGATAGACATACAAGGATAACAGAAAGGAAGAGGTGGGGTGGCATTGCTGGTTAAAGAAGAGATTAATGCAATAGCAAGGGGAGACCTTATCTTGGATGCTGTAGAATCTGTATGGGTAGAACTGCAAAATAACCAAGGGCAGAAAACGCTTGTATACAGATCACCAACCAGCAGTCATGAGGTTGGGGATAGCATCAAACAGGAAATTAGAGATTTGTGTGGTAACGGTACAGTAGTTTTCATGGGTGACTTTAATCGACATATAGATTGGGCCAACCAAATTGGTAACAACACTGAGGGATGGATTTCCTAGAATGTATTAGATTGTTTTCTAATCCAATAAGTAGCAGGCCATCCTCTACTGGGTATTGTGTAATGAGGTAGGAGTAGTTAGCAATCTTGTGCAAAGCCCCTTGGGGCAACAGTGACCATAATATGGTGGAATTCTGCATTAAGATGGAGAGTGACATTGTTAATTCAGAGACAAATGTCCTGAACTTTGAGAAAGGTAACTGATGGTATGAGATGGGAATTGGCTAGGATAGACGGGCAAATAATACTTCAAGGGTTAATGATGGATATGCAATGACAAAGATTTAAATATTGCATGGATGAATTACAACAAATGTTCATCCCAGTCTGGCGTAAAAATAAAACAGGGAAGGCGGCTCAACCGTGGCTAACAAGAGAAATTAGAGATAATATTAAATCCAAGGAAGAGGCATATACATTGGCCAGTGGAAGCAGCAAACCGGAGGACTGGGAGAAATTTAGAATTCAATGAAGGAGGACAAAGGGGTTAAGTAAGAGGGGGAGAATAGAGCATGGAAGAAAGCTTGCGGGGAATATAAAAAATGACTAAAAGCTTCTTTAGATAAATGAAGAGGAAAATATTAGTGAAGACACCTAGGTCCCTTACAGTCAGAAACAGATGAAATTATAATGGGAAACTAGGCAATGGTAGACCAGTTAAACAAGTACTTTGGTTCTGTCTTCACGAAGGAAGACACAAACAATCTTTGGCATAATGACAATCGTATCAAGGCAATAATATTTTTAGCTGGTCGATTTTTATTACATTTAATAATGTCTAGTCTCGATAATCTTCAGCAATACTGTAAGCAGTTCAACAAATATTTGACACTTGCTTCAGCCTATATAGCCACAAAATGGGTAATTGACTGTGTGAAACTGCCAGTGGAGGGTGGGTTGTTGCTACAGGGTAGTTCCTCTTGGTCCGCCAAAATATTTCAAATGGAATTTAAACTGGAGGTGGCGGATGGTGGACTTAAGCAAGGCAGTCCACTAGCCTTTTACTGCTAACAGGAAATAGAAGCATCCTTGGGTCCCTGTTGCTCCATGCCAAACCTGATCTGAGAGTCAAGTGTATTAAGATTTCAAATGGGATTTGTCAGGAATAGGTTTATCAGGTATATAAGAGATATTGAACTTTGACATATAGTCAATTCATCAGAAGTCTGAAAAACTAATTTTGAACTATGTGAAACAGGTGCTTTTGAAGGATTTGAAACATGTTTATATAGTTTTATATAGTTCAGGATTGTTTGAACTGTATTTTGTACAGATTTAACACAATTACTTGGCCTGCTGTAATGTTATAATGAGTTTGTTCACCACAGCTATCAAGACTCGTTTCACACTGTATAATCTTGGTTATAATTTTTGGATTTCAACATATTTGCTGGAAAACAATTTCTCAACTCTTGAACCCTGTAAATAACATCTTTGGATCGGTGGAATATCAATTCTAAACCTTATTAGAATAAGTTGCATTTCTTTGCAAGCATCGGTTCATGCAATCGTACTTCTAACTTGTGCCTTCTGGAGGATGTTTAAACTAAAGCTCTGTGGAGTCAAGGAAGAATCACTGTTGTAGAATGCCCATCTCCACCTTGCTCTTATAGCCACAGACCAAATCTGGCTAATGTAACCTGGTCAGTTTTCCTGTTGTCTGGCAGGTGGCTGAACTGGAACAAGTGTGTTGAAAGGAACTGCAGATGCTGGTTTACATCAGAGACACAAAATGCTGGAGCAACTCAGTGGGACACGCAGCATCTCTGGATAGAAGGAACGGGTGACATTTTGGGTCGTGAAGAAAGGTCTCGCCTGGAAACATCACCCATTCCTATCCTGGGATGCTGCCTGTCTCGCTGAGTTACTCCAGCATTTTGTGTCTGAACTGGAACAAGCTGTTACAGAGTCAGCCTGTTCTGAAGCACGTCCTCGCCAACAAAGCTAGGTTATTTTTGGGTCCCTGGCTTCGATGCTGTTAAGATTGTTCAGCTCTGTGCCTCCTTTCCTTCTGATTGAAATAGGCAGTACCGCCTCATATCTTTACCTCTTTAACCTCCGGTTCCTGCCTCTTTCCCTTGGGATGGAGATCAGTTGCAGCTCATGTTGACCCCTTTAGAAGGCATGAGATTACTTACTGCTCATGTCTTAACCACCAGGAAGCTACGATTTAACAGCAGGACTATGTTGAAGTTTCACTACAGTGAATAATTGCAACTGCATCTCTGGCCACATCGGATTGTCAAGTATGTTAAAATTCTCACAATTTCTGAGATTTAATGGCCTCGCCTGTTGTCCATCTGTTCCGTCCTCGCCCGGAGCCCCCTCACCTCTTGTGCAGCCGTGCCACTGCCAGCGATGCCCAGGCCTTGGGCATGCGGTCGACCTGCCAGCAGAGCGGCTGCAAGAGGCCACTCTTCCACTGGCCCTGGCTGACAGTGGCCAATTCATTAAAATAATTTCATTGATTGCACTCAATAAGAATTTTTAAAAGTATTAAAATATTACACGGAAATGGTATTTAAATAAAATATGAAGATAAAAGAGAAAGATTGGTGGCGGTAACGTTGGATTTTGCCAGCTGCGGCCTGTGCATGGCCGAGGGGCCAGTTGTGAAGTGCGTTCGCCTCTCCATTTATTGTGGAACAGAGTTTGACCTAGTAGGTGAACGGAGACAAGGGTCAGCGGTCCTGTTTCACTTGAAATCATGGGCCAGGTGTCTACTAGATTAGGGCTGATATTTTTATAGCTGCTGAAAATATCTCTGAAAACTTTATAAGCCTAAATTCTAACACCAAACAGACACTCAGCGATGGGTATATGGAAGTAGATGCAGAAGGAGGTAGTTAAAGCAGGTGCTATAATAGGATTTAGAAGACAATTGGAAATGTAAACAGTTAGGAAAGGTTTAGAGCGAAATGCAACTGGCTTAGATGGGACATCTTGATTAGCATGGACAAGTTGGGCCAAAGGGCCTGTTTCTATGCTGTATAACTATGACAAGCTCCAACTTCTTAAAAGCATGTTTTGGAAAGAATTATAGTTGATCAAACACTACTCCTGGTCTTGGTACAACATCCTTGTATAGCAGCAGGCCCATTACCTTCCTATAACCTTTTACTGGGGCTGCATGAAGTGGATAATAGTTAACTCGGGGGTAGGCCATTTAGGAGAGATGAGAAAAAAACGTTTTCACCCAGAGTTGTGAAACTGTGGAATTCTCTGCCACAGAAGGCAGTGGAGGCCAATTCACTGGATGTTTTCAAGAAAGTTAGATACAGCTCTTAGGGCTAATGGAATCAAGGGATATGGGGAAAAAGCAAGAATATGGCACTGATTCTGAATGATTAGCCATGATCATATTGAATGGTGGTGCTGGCTCAAAGGGCCTAATCCTGCACCTACTTTCTATGTGTCTAATAATGGAGGCCAATATAGGTCAATGGTTGTTGCTGAGCTACAATAGGTGTAGGCCATTCGGCTCTCCGAGCCAGCTGATGGCTGGTCATCCCCAATCAGTACTCCGTTCCTGCCTTCTCCCCATATCCCCTGACTCTGCTATCTTTAAGAGCCCTATCTAGCTCTCTCTTGAAACATAAACAGAAATCTGGTTTGGCATTAGCCAGAAAATAAGCTGTATGAGAAAGTAATGCAAACCACAACTGATTATATTTGGCTGGGTTAGCAGGAAATATGATCTGTAGTCAAACTCCAGCTCACCGGGGAGAGGATCAAATTTCCATAGCTCTAGCTAAAGCTTTGCTGTGTGGAAAATGTTTGAAAATTGCTATGGAAGAATTTAAACAAATTGGAAAACGAACTGATCAATACTGGTAGAACCAATATTGCAATCAGGCAGTCCATTTACTCTTTATTTCCTTTTCCATTACAGCAACCAGTGTAATGCAGGTTTGCTAGTGGCTGACTTGACACTACTGGTGGTGACAGATAACCCATTAATGTAAAGCAAGAAGGGCTTTTGAAGTAAGATAATAAGGTCGTATTTAGTACAGTGGGAATAGGACAGATCTGGTTTAAATTAGATTACGTATGAAAACCAGTACCAGAATCATGACATTAATTTATCAATTGTACGAGCTTTAATTTACAATGGATTTGACAGTTGCAAATTGAAGAGGGATGGTAACTTGGGGGGGAGACTATGTATAAACACAGCTTTAATTTCTACATGGAGAAATCAAAATGTATAAAAATACCCTTTAATAAAATCTGACAATGTGCACTTTAACCACATGTGATTTTTTTTCCTGTTACAAATCTCAAATTATGGAGTAGAGGCAAATAACTAAATGATGGGTCTTTGTCCCAAACATCATGGAGGGCACTGTGATTAGAATATGGTGGCAGGACTGCAGAGAAAGGGTGATGGATGGAACTTGAGTGGCAAACATATGGGACAAATGGTCTCCTACACTGGTGCCTTTCCATGTTCGCCAAGATGCCGGTTGAGAAATATATCAAGAGTCATAAAGACTGCATGAAATGCTGAAACATGAACAAGATCAAGCTTTGGGGAAACACTTCAAGGAAACGCATAATAAAGAAATGTATTAGAACTTGAAAGGTTTATAGAAACTGGCCCTAGAAACATAGAAATAGCTGCGGGAGTAGGCCATTCAGCCCCAGGCCAGCAATGTGATCGTGGCTGATCATCCACAATCAGTACCCCGTTCCAGCCTTCTCCCCATATCCCTTGGTTCCGCTAGCCCCAAGAGCTCTATCTAACTCTCTTTTGAATGCATTCAGTGAATCGGCCACCACTGCCTTCTGAGGCAGAGAATTCCACAGATTCACAACTCTGGGTGAAAATGATTTTCATCATCACAGCTCTAAATGGCCCACACCTTATTATTAAACTATGGCCCCTCGTCCTGGACTCCCCCAACATCGGGAATATTTTTCCTGCATCAAGCTTGTACAATCCCTTAATAATTTTATGTTTCAATAAGATTCCCTCTCATCCTTCTAAATTCCAGTGAATACAAGCCCAGTCGTTCCATTCATTCAACATATGACAGTCCTGCCATTCTGCGAAAATAACCTTGCGAACCAACACTGCACTCCCTCAATAGCAAAAATGTCCTCAAATTAGGAGACCAAAACTGCATACAATACTCCAGGTGTGGTCTCACCGGGGCCTTGTACAACTGCAAAAGGACCTCTTTGCTCCTATACTCAAATCCTATTATGAAGGCCAACATGTCATTAGCTTTCTTTACTGCCTGCTGTACCTGCATGCTTATTTTCTGTGACTAATCTACGAGGAAACCCAGGTCTCGTTGCACTTCCTTTTCCTAATCTGACATCATTCGGATAATAATCGGTCTTCTTGTTCTTGCCACCAAAATGGATAACCTCACATTTATCCCCATTATACTGCATCTGCCCACTCACCATCCTATCCAAGATCACCAGCCTTTTACTGGCCATTCAGCTGAAGCCACAGCTTTCAAAAACTAGATCTCAATCTCCAAATTCAGCAAGTGGCCAATTGAGATATCGAACCTATCAGTTTAATTATCTCATACTTTGGACTTGAGGATTTCTAAAAATAGCAGAAGGTCAAAATAGAATAGACTTGCAGGGCCTGGTTTAACATTACAAGGGCCAGCACAGACGATGCATTTTAAAAAAAAGGTAAAGTTATTGGGCTTGTTCTTGTCCTCTTGAATTGCCAAAGCTGTGGTTGTTATATGACAATGTTAAACCTTCACTAAGTCACATTAAGAAAGGAATATTGGTCCTGGATTGCAGTGTAGATTTGCCAGATTTCCAGTTCAGGGCTTATGTTGGAAGATTACACACAGGACTTTATCCGTTGGAATTTAAGGGCAGTGCAAACTTAAGATAAACATCTAATTTCTCTTTATGTATCCAAGTTTGGATATTGGGATCATCTAAATTAGTTGCAGTTCTTTCAAATGAAATTTGAAAATAATTAGTTTGCAACTCCAATAGACATTGGATCAATTATTAGCTGAAATCAGATAGACAATTTTCATTAACTAAAATATATTATGTTATAAGGGGCAATGGGTGCACAAAATTAGGCCCCATATAAAAACTCAGAAGGCACAAATGTTTGAATTAGAAACATAAATGGGAAAGTGTGTTTCTAATACTCTGTGATTTAAATATAACAGATTTGTTTACAACCTCAACTTTACATTCCTATCTACCCACAATGGCCTTTCACCGCCTCGCTTTTAACTATTTCTGCCTTAAGAACACTACTTCCTTTAAGGATTAATTTTCAACTGTTCTTCACCAGGAACAAAAGCTTCTGGTTGTATATTCTCCAACAGAAAACATATCTTCATCCATCCTATCAGAACTATCAGAACCGCTCATCTTATTTATATCGTCACACTTCATTTGATCTAGTAATTCTCCAAACTGCTTCCAAAGCATTAACAGTTTGATTCAAGGCCAATACAGTACAAGGCACTCCACATAGTCTGACCAAATGCCTTGTGTAACTGTAGCACACCCAATAGTTGTTTTTAATTGCCTTAGCAATAAATAGCAGTTAGATTTCCTCTTTACATGTTTCACCCTCATGTACACATCAATCCTTCTGTAGCTGTTCTGTAACCTCTTGGCATGCACATATCCTAACCCCCCCCAACTTCACATTGTATTTCAACCTTTTTGCATCTCTTTGCAGCCTGCTGTACTCTTCACAACTTTCCTGCCCATCATCGAGTCATCAGCAAGCTTAGCATCCATAGCTTTAGTGTCTGCAATTCATTAAAACAATTCAAATGTTAAGGTCCATCATCAACCCCTGTGGCAGAACCAAATGCAGAATCAAAGATCCTATAACAATCTTTGGTTAAATCTATGCAAGCAGCTTGAAGATATTAGCTTTGCATGATTCTTGACAAGGTGAAAAACAACTTGAATGGAAAAAACTTCATTTTTAGAACCTACTTGCTGGAATGGGTGTGATTATTCTGGTTTTTAAATCTTTAATTCTACAACGTTTGTTGGATATTTAGTGCAGCTTGTCACTAATGAAGGAAACATATGCTGCTTAATCCTTTCCCATGACTTTCAGTCTGAAGAAGGGTCGTGACCCAAAACATTATCCATTCCTTCTCTCCAGAGATGCTGCATGTCCCAGCTTTTTGTGTCCATCTTCTGCTTAATCCTGGGCTGGGCACAGGGGAAGACCTTGGAATCAAAAGCAGCGTTACAAATTCACTCACAAGTTGTTCATAAATTGTAGCAGGAAAACATCTTTTAGATTAAAAAAAACTACAAATTGACAATCAGATTTACAAACACCGAAAAAAATAGATTTTATTGAGGTAAATCTTTTTCTGGCTATTGCCATCCAGTTATATGCATCTAAAGACGGTTGCATAAAGAAGCAAAGAAACAGCTCTCTCATTAGGAACAACTGCTTTACATCAGGGAGAAACTTGAAATAGAAAAAAAGGATTAGAGTACTTTGAACTCTGCTGCTGCAGCTGAAGGCCATGTATTAAGAAGTATGCCTCAGGAGCATGTGGAAAAACTGAATATTGGATGGATGGATGGAACTGAGAAAATACACCTCATTCAATGAATTTGTACCTTCAAGATTGCACTGAGAAAACAAACTTTCAGCCCACTGTTCATCTCAGTATATGTGAAAGCCATTCTTTTACAATCTCATGTCTAATTATAAATATTTCACAAAAACAAGTTTATAAAATGGCTTTGGCGAAGTTTTTGCCCAGTGTTTCAGGAAAATAAATATTTTAAACTAAACTACCTTTCAGTGCAAGTGTACCATTTGTGGTGGTGTTTAACAATGTTCATCACAGATTGGAGACAAACCAACTTGTTCATACCAATCAATCCTTTGAGAAGATAACAATGCAGATTTTACAAAATCTTGCATTCCTGGAAAACCAAGACATTGTTACGCGATTAAGTATCCACAAGAAATGCATTTGGAGGTTATGTAATCAATAATAGAAACCAATAAATTTCAGTCTTAAATAATTTCTCATAGGGCACAACACAAAATTCAAGTGCATGAGGCTCAATGGTGGTTTTGATCCCAGGTAATAAACCTAGTCTTACACAACAGGAAGTTTAAAAACACCCAATCTGCAGCAGAAGACGTACATCAAGGTTCAATGCAGTTGGCAATCAGTACTTTGTTTGGACTTGAACAATCTGGTATGGCTTTTTTTTCTACACTTTTATACTACACTTAAACTAATACCACTTTAGCAGAGGATACATTTAAAAAAAAAAAATTAGAATACTTCAAATTCTGATTGAAATGAACAGCTATTTTTAAAATCAACATAACTTTTCTTGCATAGAGCAAACAATGCTGTGTATTCAAACACTACTCAGCAAACATTCTAGGCACAACTCATTTGAAATGTACACAATTTGACTTCTGTTCCAAACAGAATTTTGGAAGAGAAAACTGGAGTGGAATTATTAGGAAGGAGCATCCTTAGAACAATGAAAATGTGGATCTGCCACCAGGAGGTTGAGAGACCTTGTTATGGGATCGTGGGCGTGGACCCAGACGAGGTTCATGGTCGTCCACCGTGAGCTCCTTTGATTTTTCTTTCATTTGCTTTTCTTCATCTTTCTTTTCACTCACTTGATCTCCATGTTCTGTAGTCAGTGTAACAAAAGTGTTACAATTCATACTCATGCACTCTTCATTCATTTACTTCTTTACAATCTGCTTATGTATATCATCTTTCCATTTTAACTGAATGGAAAATGATCAGATATGGGTGAAAAGTGAAAGATCAATTTCATGCAGAGTTTAAAAATTCTCTTTCATGGTTTGCAGGTACCATTGGCAAGTTTGTCATTCATTGGCCATCCCTTGAAATAACCGTTTGAATGGGACATTTCAGGAGGATAGTTGAAAGACAGGGTAAAAATGCACAGACTTTGGGATAGGGTAAATGCACAGTCTTTTAACCCAGAGTAGGGAAATTAAGAACCAGAGGGCAACTTTTTTCCCCCACACAAAAGGTGGTGGGTACATGGTATGAGTTGCCAGATGAGGTCCTAGGACCACGTGTCGACCATGCTGCGAGTTTGAAGGTCGAAGACACTCTTCTAAACTCGCAGATTAGGTCGCCCAAGTGAGACAGCCCCTTTATTCCAAGCCTCAGGATACTTAATCCAGTAATTTAAACATAATGCTACCGAAGCCTGCATTAGGGAAAAAACCTCTGAACTTGAAAACAGGGCAGTGGCACCGAGGAAGTCAACTGAAACCTTGAGTGTCCACAATGAAGCAGATGAAGCCTTGCAGAGTGCACAAGATCCTAAAACGACCCAACCTGCCCTCCTATCAAATAACACCTCCAATCAATGGGAGAGTCTGCATATCTATCCCACACGGGATCAGCCATCTCAGAAACTGCAGAACCGGAATGGAACAAGTCATCCTTAATCCAAAATAACATGTCCAACTAAAATTCATGTTAAGGCCTCACCTTTCAATTTGTTATTTTCATCATGCCCTGAGAATATGTTTGTATCCTGTTTTAAAACAATAAAAAATATTTTAGGTCAAATCAAGCTATTGCAGCACAAGAGCATTTGTAGAATAGCACACATAAATCTTCAGTAGATAGACACAAAATGCTGGAGTCACTCAGCGGGACAGGCAGCATCTCTGGAGAGAAAGAACGAAGAAGGGTCTCGACCCGAAACGTCGAGTCCAGCATTAAATGCTAAGTTACTCCTGCATTTTGTCTATCTTCGGTTTTAAACCAGCATGTGCAGTCCCTTCCAATACATAAATCTTCAGTAGATTTGATCAATATAAATAGTGGTTTAACTAGTCTCTGATTAAAAGTCAGGGAATTATGACAGTGCGTTTTCATAATTTTGTCCATGTTAAAGGAGGTGCCAGACCATTATTTGCCTAAAAATTAGTGGCAAATTTGTATTAGCAGTTTTAAAAGCAAAACTCTGAAACATGCTTAAAAAAAAAAAATCACTCAATATCACATCTTAAAATTATACAGAAAGTTTTTATGAAATGATTTTGCAATGTTATACTTTGAAATTGACAGGGATATTTACTTCCCCAATATTGACCAGGACAGTCATAGTGCAAAAGGTATAGATGGAGCAGAGTTTACAAAAGTGACCAAAAAAGTTATCATGCAATATGTCGAGAGCCCTACAGGGGAGAGGGCAATGCTTGATCTAGTCTTAAGAAATTGGAATGGGCAAGTGGTTGAAATATTCATGGATGAGCCTTTTGAGACCAGCGACCACTGTTCTATTAGGTTTATGAGTTATCTATATAGACAGGACGGGCCCAGAAGTTATATTTCTAAATTAGGGCACAGCCAAATTTGATGGTATTAGACAGAAACTGGCTCGTTAATTGGAACAGGTTGTTTGTAGGTAAAAAGTACATTCAGAAAGTGGGATGTTTCTATAAGTGTGTTGACAATAAGTTCAGGGCTTGTATAGGTTGAAGGGCAAGGCAGGTGGGTGTAAGGAAGCTTGGATGACAAGAGAAATTGAGGCTCTGGTCAAGAATACAATATAAGTAGCTGGGATCAAGTGTATACCTGGGTTATGGGAACTGAGTAGCGTACTAAAGGAGAAAATCAGGAGGGCAAAAAGGGGGCAGGAGATAGTGCTGGCAGATTTTAAGTACATTAAGGGAAAAAAGGGTAGCCAGGGAGAGAATAGGGCCCCATTGAAATTAAACCGATCATCTCTGTGTGGAGCCACAGGAGATGGGCAAGGTTGTCAATGAGTATTTATCTGAGCATTTCTCCTCTGTTTCTAATGTGGAGAAAGACATGAGACTGGGGCACGGGAGGGAAGCGTCTGGAGGGCAGTTAGTATTATGGTCGAAGAGGTACTGAACATCCTAAAGCTTACGAAGTGGACAAATCTCTCGGGCCTGATGAAATATATCCAAGGACACTGTCAGAAACTAAAGGGATTGCAGGTGCCCTGGCTGAGATACAAGTGTAATCATTAACTACTGTCAAGGTGCCGAAAGATTGAAGGATGGCAGATTTTGTGCCCTTTTTTTTTTTTAAATAAGGGCTACAGGGAAATGCTTGGGAACTTTAGGTAGACACAAAGTGCTGGAGTAACACAGCAGGACAAGCAGCATCTCTGGGGAGAAGGAACGGATGACGTTTCGGGTCGAGACCCTTCTTCAGACTGATACAGACTATAGGCCTGCGAGCATAACATCTCTGGTCAGAGTTACTAGAGGGCATTCGGAGGGATAAGATATACATGCACTTAGATTGACAAAGGCTGATTAGGGATAGCCAGCACAGTTTTGTACTTAGGAGATCGTGACTCACAAATCCGGTTGTGTTTTTTGACAATGTAATCAAAAAGGTTGACGAGGGCAGAGCTTTAGCAGTCCATAAGGATTTCAGCAAAGCATTTGACAAGATTCTGTGTGATAGGTTACTCTGGAAAGTTAGATCACATGCTATCCAGGGAGAAATAGCCAAATTGATAGAAAATTGGCTTCATGGAAGGAAGCAGAGAGTGATGGTGGAAAGTTGTGCATCGGACTGGAGGCCTGTGACCAGTGGTGATCCTCGGGGATTGGTGCTGGGCCCATTGCTGCTTGCGGTTTTTATCAAAGATTTGGATGAGAATGTACAAGGCATTATCAGTGAGTTTGCAGATGACAAACGTTACAGATCTTGATCAGTTAGGCTAGTGGGCAGAGGAATGGTTAATGGAATTTAATGCAGATGAATGTGAGGTGTTGCATTTTGGGACGTCTAACCAGGGCAGGACCTCCACAGTAAATGGTGGGGCCTCTGTGGAGTGTTATAGAGCAGAGAGATCCAAGTGCGCAGGTACATAGTTCCTAGAAAATGGCGTCACATAGGTAGACAAGGTGGTCAAGAAGGCTTTCGGCACATTGGCCTTCAGTCAGGGTATCGAGTATAGAAGTCAGGATGTTACTTTACAGATGTACAAGATGCTAGTGAGGCCACAGTTGGAGTATTACGCTTAGTTTTGGTCGCCCAGCTAAAGTAAAATTGTCGTTGTTGGAAAGAGTTCAGAGAAGATTTACAAGGATATTGCCAGGACTTCAGGGCCTGAGGTATAGGGAGAGGTTGGGCAGGCTAGGACTGTGTCCCTTGGAGTGTAGAAGGATGAAAAATGATCTCATGGAGGTGCACAAGATCATGAGGGGGAATAGACAGAGTAGATGCACAGAGTCTTTTGCCCAGAGGAAGGGGAACCAGAGGACATAGGTTTAAAGTGAGAGGGGAAAGATTTTATAGTAATCTGAGGGGCAACTTTTTACACAGAGAGTGATGCGTATATGGAATGAGCTGCCGGAGCAGGTAGTTGAAGCGGAAACTATAACACAATTTAAACGACATTCGGACAGGTAGGGAAGGTTTAGAGAGATATGAGCCAATGGCAGGCAGGTGGCACCAATGTAGATGGGGCAACTTGATCGGCATGGGCAAGCTGGGCCAAATGGCCTGTTTCCATACTGTATGACTATGAGATGTAATTTCAGAGCACAGCAAAACCTTGAGGATCTGAAGAATTGAAGGTTGAAAGTTAGTTAGTAGCAAGGCATGACTAGAGGTTTGCATGCTCAGGAAGCGTACCTTTGGTTTATTTGGATGAGCATGAGCTGCAGTTGAATGAGCTGGCTCCCCAAATATGTCACTGTTTTTCTCACTGGTTGAAATGGTACCTGACTGTGAAGGATCAGGTCTGACTTCGGTGAAAATCCCACTCTCTTTTCCACCTTAAAATGTTTGACAAGAGACAGAATTTGCATCAGTTTAACATCAATTTATAAACAAAATTAAAGCAGCAACTAATGCTTCCACTAGTGGGAGAGTCTAGGACTAGAGGTCATAACCTCAGAATTAAAGGACGTTCCTTTAGGAAGGAGATAAGAAGGAATTTCTTTAGTGAGGGGTGGCTAATATGTGGAATTGTTTGCCACAGAAGGCCGTCAATAGATATTTTTAAAATCAGAGTAGATTCTTGATTAGAACGGGGGTCAGGGGTTATGAGGGAAAGGCAGGAGAATGGGGTTAGGGGGGGAGAGATAGATCAGCTATGATTGAATGGCTGAGTACACTTAATGGGCCGAATGGCCTAATTCTGATCCTAACCCTTATTAACTTATGATCTTAACTTTATGCTTTAGAGTCCATTGTGTTAAAAAGTTGGCAACTTTAAGTAGCAAAAAGAAAGATTTAGATTACTTCATGAAAAATTCAGTCAAAGTAAAGGGCCATGGTTTTAGCTCTTTCAAAGAGCAAACAAAATGGCCTCCACCTGGTGCAGTGCATTTCTAGGTTGGTCTAAAACGAAGGACAGCAGGGTAGAATTTTTATAAACAAAAACCAAACAGTTCAAAACATACCAGTACCAAAGACAAATGGTACTTAAATCCACAAAAATAAATGGGAGGGGGGGGGTCCAAGTTAAAGCAGCCAAACTTGAAGCATTTTCAAACAGCAAATTCTCCGAATCATCTTTCATTTGAAGGAAAATATTTGTAATTAGTGATTGGATGCACATTTTATGATTAATTTACATTAGGTGCCTTGTCAGTGCTACTTTTCAGAATACAAGTTTTATTATTGTGCCACTAAAAGTGCGATTTCATAATCTATCTGTCTCAAATTAAAAAAAGCTCACTCTATATCCATCATCAAAAAAAGGTTATTTTAAAATTGACAATCCTATTCCAATTTCCAGCAAGAACCACTGGCATTCTTCCACTACGCAAGAAGTGAGAATGAACATAGTTGCCAGCCATGACATTAGTAAGCACTCAGACATTATGGATGTAGCAACACTAGCAGACTCACTATTGAGAGTTGCAATTAAAATGCAATGGCTAATACAGTAAAAAAATGTATGAATATTAAGCACATATCTGCATTTTTGGTCAAACATCCAGTCATTAGTACCATATATGCAAGGTAGAACAGTGTTGTTAAGCAATGAAAACGCTCACAAGTCCATTTTCTGAATGCTGTTACAGTTGACAGCCCTGGTGTCCATTTTTCCACACTTAAATACACTACTTTTCTTGCAGAGAAAGTGGAGACTTCAAACTATTTTAATTTGAACCCCATTTACCAAAGTATTTATTTACTCATTTGCAACTTTCTGAGATGCCTAATAGTCATGCAAATCTGAAAATCCAAACGTTATAGCTCCATTTTCCTTCCGGTTATTTATGCCAAAGTTGAGACCCACCCTTCACCACCACTGTAAGGGGACACCCATTATCAGATTATATAGATTACCCATGTCAAATCTAAAGACAAACCCTATTGAGAGATGTATACACCCTTGAGAGATAATGATTGAACAAGTTTCACATATCTTGCTTACCTGGAGGATTGGATTTTTTTGGAAAATAGATTTCTTCTGGTGGCCCAAAAATATTAGATGCCATTTTGTGAGATTTGGTGGATGGTTCTTCAGGGACACCAAATATGTTACTTGAACCACCACCTGGTGGTTTAAGCACTCTGCTAAGGAGGGTCAGAAGCAAAGGGACTTATTAACACAAAGAACCGGTCATTTCATTTCAATTAACTTTTGTTCTATATTGAATATTAAAATTATCAGTACTAAAGCAAATACCCAGCGTCAATATGAACTCTTGTTTTAATATGCAGAGCAAACTTGTTTAAAAATAAACATCATCCAAAGCATCATCTATTTAATGAGGAGCTTTCAACATGCTCACGCAAGCTCAGCCTCGGTTCAAGCAGATGATCGCTGGGAGGTGGGGAATCCCAAACATACAACAAAACAAGTTTTACTTTCTGTTCACTTCCACTTTCTACACTGTACCATTATTCCAAATACCTTTCTAGGCAATCTTTCAGGGTGACTGTAGTGATGAGTCTAATGCCAACATTACCACAAGGTGGGGGTGAATGTGGGCGAGTACTTGGGAGCGCCTGCACCAGTCACTGTATAGGCCGGATTCTGCGCTTTCCATGCACGCAATCAGTGCCATTCTGAATCCTCCTCCATTTTGAGTTGTGGCAGGCTAAGGTTTCCGGGAAATAGTGAGGTATTGCATTCCCTCCCACACTCCCTAGAGTCCACCAAGAGTCTCTTGCCATGACGAAACTTGGAACTATGTGTTGAATCTGGTGCAAGACGTGCGACTCAAATAGCCTGCCAAAAGGAGTTAGAGCATAATTGGGGCCTTGATGCTGAGGATATTGTGATGGGAGAGGTTGCAAATGTTGGAGCGTGGATTTGAAGAATTTTGCAGAGAGTTTTTTGGCTGTCTTCAGTGCAGAGGTACCTACTGCATTGGTCCAAGTCTCAGAAATATCAAGGAGGGCAGAGATCACTGATGCCCAGTGGACCATGAGCATAGTGACAAACTGCTGCCTCTAATCCAGGATTACTTACTTCCACTCTGGCTTGTGGATTCTGAGAAAACCGCTGAAGCCAAAGTGGGAACCTCAGACTTTTGCCAACAGGTTGGGAATAAAGCTTGTGAGGTAGTGGGCTCCTTCTACCATTAACACAGGGCATCTTGTGTTCTTAATGCATTGAGAACCCGAGTCACACCCTTCTGTTTGAAACCAAGGCAAGCAGTGTCAGCAGGCATTTGAAATGGAGCCCCCTCTCCCCCTCCAGATGCTGCTCAACCTGCCAAACATTTCAAGTATTTTGTTTTGATTCTGTGTTAGCTTTCTTGCTGCAGTTCAGAAATTATTACTTTTGTTTGCACACATACTTTATCTCTAGTTTGGAAGCACAAGTGTAACATTGTATGTCCTTTATTAATTCAACTATTCAACTAGGATGGTTCCAAGTGACTGAAAAATAAAACTACTGATAGTCTTCAGGATACTAAAACGCTACTTCCAGATAGTACAATTGACTTGCACTAATCTAGTAAACTGCGTTCAGTACTCAATGTGAACTCCTCCACATCAGGGAAACCAAATCGCTTTGCACCTCTTCAGTTCACCAGGCAAGGAGAGTTCATGTTCCATATCAATGCCAATGGGATGCAGCCCCTCTTTTACTATTTGAAGTGGTGGCGCAGCTTGGGCTTTTTGACGTTTTGTCACTAGCATCACAAGCACATAATGGGACTGTGGGACTGCCTCACTGCCCTCCTGTGACTACTGGGCAGAGGAAATCAAATCAGAGATAATATTTGGCAACATTTTAACAATCTGCAAAGAGCACACAAATTCCATGTCTTGTTGAGCTTATCCAACTGACTCAGCATACTGAACTGTGTTTACGCACAACCTATCCTTAAGTCAGACACAAAATGCTGGAGTAACTCAGCGGGACAGGCAGCATCTCTGGAGAGAAGGAATGGGTGACGTTTCGGGTCGAGACCCTTCTTCAGACAGAGTCAGCCCTATTCCTTCTATGCAGAGATGTTGCCTGTCCTGCTGAGTTACTCCAGCATTTTGTGTCTATCTTCGGTTTAAACCAGCATCTGCAGTTCCTTCCTACACCTAACCTATCCCTAATGAACATGTCCCATTTCGGCGATTTTTCAGCGGACTGCCGGCGACTGTCAGAGTGGAATACACAAACACATCGCTTCCTTCACCAGCCCGCTATGCAAGCAGGGAACAGGGCAAGCGGGGGGGAGAGCGCTGTATAAAAAATTCACACGATGCAAAGCCAAGGTGACACAGACACACACCGTGATGACCAGGAAGGTTGGCGCTGTAAAAAGACGGCTAAAGCACAGTGTACAGTATGTCCTTTAAAAGAGGGGAGGAGAAGGGGGGGGGGGGGGAAGGAGTGGAGACAACTTTTAACAAGCCAGCGATACACGGCTGTGAAGCTCGGCGGACATTTAACATTACCGGTCGGTTATCCTTGGTTCTGAAAACTACTGCTTACCTTTTTTCCCCCCAATGAGCCAATGAAATTCACCGGTCAGCACCAGCTACAACCTACAAGACCTTTGACCTCCTGGCAGCCCACTAGGACCTCCTGGCAACCCACCTACGGCTCGAGAATTCTCGCTACACTCCATGGCGGTTTCATTCTAATCGCAGCTAATTTTTCAACATGTTGAAAAATTCACGGCGACCTTAATGAGGCAGCGACTAGTTCCCAGAATGTGGGAACTCCTCACGACCATGAAGGCTGACTCCCGGGCAACCACCCGCGAACATGTGGCGACTGCATAGTCCCCTGCAGTCGTCTAAGGGGGACAGGCCCTTACGTTACACCCTCTTTTTTAGACATTATTAACTTTAGCTCCATTTTAAACAGTGGAAGCTCACTAAATACTAAGTTTAGAATTTGTAAAAAGACAAAAAAAACTATAATTACTTCAGCAAAAAAAAGACTAAACAAAATTACAACCCCTGGTAGAAAGTTTAACAAAGCTAACAGGAAATATCGAAGAAATATCACAGTGCTGGAGTAACTCAGTGGTCAGGCAGTATCTCTGGAGAAAAAGGATGAGTGACGTTTCGGGTTGGGACCCTTATTCAGACTGAAAGTAGAGGGGAGGGAACTGGAGGTGAAAGGGGAAAAAAAGGAAATATCAAATGGTCTGAAATGTGAAGTCTTATACAAAACAATTTGTGGCACAAGGGTGTAATCCACACACAAACATGAAATATGTTTGGGATTGTCAGAATATATAACCTCTATATATAATCCTTTATTTCTAGAGGTCCTTTACATTAATCTGATTAGACAACCAGGTTTTAACATCCAGGCAAAAAATATAACAGTTCTAATCTCACAGCAATCAGAATCCAGCAAGGTTTACCTACATTTACATGTTCCACCCATGTGGTGCACTTGAACTTAACCTAACTTACAAGTGTGCCACCACTTTACTAAAGACCAGTCACCCAAAACCATCAGCTGGGGCTGAGTCAGTAACACACACTCAAGTCACCTTGGCTCAACTCAGGACCAGGACCTAAATGTAGATTATCATTTTGTGACTGATCTGGAGGAATGCTGGATTGGCAGCACTTGGTCTTTTAGATGCTAAATTACCTGTCCCCAACCAGATGAGAAAGATTCCCTGATTTGATTTTATTCCCCTCCCAAAGTTCCAGAGGAGCTATTATTTAGCTCCCATTCCATAAAACAAAACAGAAGCAATGCTCTTTTTTTTTAAGGGAGTGACTGCTAGCTCTAGATTCTTCCACTATGGAAAACACCTTCTCCACATCCACCCTGTCAAGATCCCCACGGATCCTATGTTTCGATTGTCACCTTCTGCCAAATACTTTCTATGAATCAGCCTTACTAGCCCGAAGATAGACACAAAAAGCTGGAGTAACTCAGTGGGACAGGCAGCATCTCTGGACAGAAGGAATGGGTCAAGACCCTTGTTCAGGCCCGTCTCGACCCGAAACATCACCCATTCCTTCTCTCCAGGGATGCTGCCTGTCCCGTTTAGTTGCTCTAACTTTTTGTGCCCATCTTTAGTTTAAATCAGCATCTGCAGTTCCTTCCTACACATTTCGTCTTACTAGCCCCACAGACTCAACTAGCCTTGTATACCTGGAATTCCAAACAGTGCCAGGCTAAAGAACCATTTAAACCTCATTTAAATGCCACATCGTCTCTGAGAAATTACCTCCTTTTTCTTCCCGAGGGCTAAAACAGCATTACTACCCAAATGTTACAAGAGGAACACCAAATGACTTGTCAACAATTCCAATTAAACATTGACACTGTGGCCAAGAAAACACACCAATGTCTCAATTTCCTCACAGGACAAAGGAAAACTTGGCACATCTCCAATGAGTTTTTAACCTACTATATTAGCATCATAGAAGGCATCCAATTCAGGCATCACAACTTGCCCAAGACTGCAAGAAATTGCAGTTATGATTCATTGTGTAAACCAATCCTCCATTATCTCTCCCAACCACCCGTCTGCTCTATCTACATTTTCAGATGCCCAGGAAAGCAGCCAACATAATCAAGGACCACTCCATTTTGATCATTCTGTTTTCTCCCCTCTCCCGTCAGTCAAGTTACAAGTTTGAAAGCATGTAACAATAGATTCAAGAACAGCTTTCCCCATTTAGCTGTCTCTTGAACAGACCTCGTTAATCTACCTCCTTGCAGCTTTTTAAAACAAATCTGCACTTTCTTCATAGTTGTAAGTGTATTCTGCCATTTTCCTCTTGTGGGCTACCTTGGTGTACTTGTGTATGCTGCGATTTGTCTAAATGGCATTCAAAACAGTCGCTCTGTTGTTATTCATTTTTACTGGGATACTGTGAAATTCCTGTACTTATGTGTGAGATTTTGTACTTATGTGTGAGATAAGGCTGGCTTCGCCAACTTCGGTGATGGCATTGCTTTCTGAGCCGTTGTGTTGACGGAATGGGTTTGTTCGCAATTCCGTCATTCAAAAATCAAATAACAGAATCGATTTATTACCAATTAATAGACCAATTCCGTCACCACATAGTCTCAGCAATGCCAGCACAGAACTTGGAGAAGCCAGCCTTATCTAAACAAGATCACACACACACACACATGAATTTCGTTCCTAATCCTACACTCGTCCCCTCCCAAGACGGGAAGACGGCCGTTGCTTTCACCGAATGTAGTCATTTTATCAAAATGCCGGAGATTCCGAAGATGAATGGCCAACGACCACACATGTAAAGTAGTCACGAGGAACGTGCTAGCAACTCGCCAGTAGATGGGACACCGAGGACTTCCAGCCCACGACCTTACGGGGATGGGCGTGTTATTGTGAAGATATAATTGTCCATCGAGTCCAGAAGCGGAAGAGCGACTCCGTGACGAAGGGTCTCGACCCGAAACGTTGCCTATTTCCTTCGCTTCATAGATGCTGCCTGACCCGCTGGGTTTCTCCAGCATTTTTGTCTACCGTGAAGACCAAGGTGGGCGAGCGGGGCGGGGGGTTTATGAAGCTGGACCAGTTTAATACAGGTGGGTTTGAAGAGGGCGGAGAAAGATTCTAACGCCACCGACCGGCCACCAATAAACTCTGAGAGACTTTTCCCTGGGACGGTGAGTGGACGGAGCGAGGCCACGGCACCGGGTAACGGCCGGGCTGGCGGCTGCGGCCCATCTCCCCGCGGGGCCCATCTCCCGCACGGTCAACCAGCCGCTCTGAAGAAAGTTCTCGACCCGAAACGTCGCCCATTCCTTCTCCCCAGAGATGCTGCTGCCTGTCCCGTTGAATTACTCCAGCATTCTGTGTCCATCTTCCCCTTACCTGGAGTTGGGTCGGTTCTCCAAGCCCTGGAAAGTGCTGGTCGAAGTCATGTTGCCTCATACACAGTGTTGTCTCTACCGCTGCCTGTCTGTCGCTGCGCTGCAACGGTCCACGACCGGCTGCGGGAAACCGCGCCCTCCTGCCTCATCTGCATAGTCCCGCCCTCCATAGGACCACTCGCCTTCTCATTGGATGCACCGCCCCGTGGAGGCGAATCCTGCATCCTAATTGGACCCCGCTCACGTCAATTAACCTGGCCCGCCACCCAATGAGAGACCGGCTCTCATTTTGAACCGCCCACCCGGCAGAAGCCGCTTTCCGATTGGCTCATTTCGAATCCTATGCAGTTTCTCTTGAAGTCGCAGAATGACTATTAGCCACCGATGAGGAAGTAACGTTGGGCATTTATTGCAAGTTAATCGTATATCAATGCCTGAACTCTGAAATCCACTCCGATCGTATCACTAACGCGTTGCCATTTTTAAAGGACTCTTCACTGCGTGCTTCTATAATTCGCGCTTGAAACATACACGTGTTGAGACCCAATGAATCCGCTATAGGATCTTTGCAATGAACTGTCTTTGAAAAGTAGGCTTGCAATCACAGACGTAGACAGGAAGAACACCAAGTATAAGAAAACGTGGTTCAAAAACAAAAATAATGATTACATGTTGAGAAATTGGAAAACATTAGATGACTTGTACGCATGTATTCAGGACTGCCAATAATATACTGGCCTTTATATTAAGCTTTGGTAATAACATCAGAATTAGTTTATTATTGTCACGTGTACCAAGGTACAGTGAAAAGCTTTTTGTTGCATACATTCCAGTCAACAAAAAGACTACATGGTTACAAACAGGTTGTTCATGGTGTACATGATAAAGTCTAATTAAAGGTAGTTCCAAGGTCTCCAATGAGGTAGATGGTAATTGTTCTCAATGGTTAATGCCTGTACCTAGGCATCTAATTCTACTAACATTTGTTTGGTATGATGTACAATCGTGACTGATTTGTATTAGATTGCTACATTCTACATAGTACAACCCCTACTCCCCGTCAATTCCTATATAATAAATGTCCAAGTTTATCCGATAGCCTTCCATTTGGAAAATTTGACAACTACTTTCTAAAGGATAAGTTGCACTACATACATAGGCTTCATGCATTCAACTAAGGATGTTATTTCTTCAAAGCAGTTATAAGAACTGATAAAATAGGATCAACAACTCTTGGATAGTTTCTAGCTTTTCACTGTATGAACTTGGACCATTATCCACGTGGTCATACCTAATTTACCTGAACCACATACCTAAATTCATGTTCAGACTGATGGGGGGTGGGGGGGAGAAGGAAGGAAAAAGGGAGGAGGAGGAGCCCGAGGGCGGGGGGGAAATGGGAGGAGACAGCTCAAGGGTTAAGGAAGGGGAGGAGACAGCAAGGGCTAGCAAAATTGGGAGAATTCAACGTTCATGCCATCAGGACGCAAGCTGCCCAGGCGGAATATGAGGTGCTGTTCCTCCAATTTCCGGTGTTGCTCACTCTGGCAATGGGGGAGACCCAGGACAGAGAGGTCGGATTGGGAATGGGAGGGGGAGTTGAAGTGCTGAGCCACCGGGAGTTCAGGTAGGTGATTGCGGACTGAGCGGAGGTGTTCGGCGAAACGATCGCCCAACCTCCGCTTAGTCTCCCCGATGTAAATCAGATGACATCTAGAGCAGCGGATGCAGTAGATGAGGTTGGAGGAGATACAGGTGAACCTTTGTCGCACCTGGAACGACTGCTTGGGACCTTGAATGGAGTCGAGGGGGGAGGTGAAGGGACAGGTGTTGCATTTCTTGCGGTTGCAACGGAAAGTGCCCGGGGAGGAGGTGGTACAGGAGGAAAGGGAATAATTGACAAGGGAGTTGCGGAGGGAGCGCTCTTTGCGGAAGGCAGACATAGGGGGAGATGGGAAGATGTGGCGAGTGGTGGGGTCACGTTGGAGGTGGCGGAAATGGCGGAGGATTATGTGTTGTATTTGCCAGCTGGTGGGGTGAAAGGTGAGGACCAGGGGGACTCTGCCCTTGTTGCGAGTGCGGGGATGGGGAGAGAGAGCAGTGTTGCGGGGTATGGATGAGACCCTGGTGAAAGCCTCATCTATGGTGGCGGAGGGGAATCCCCGTTCCCTGAAGAACGAGGACATTTCCGACCTCTCTGTCCTGGGTCTCCTCCATTGCCAGAGTGAGCAACACCGGAAATTGGAGGAACAGCACCTCATATTACGCCTGGGCAGCTTGCGTCCTGATGGCATGAACGTTGAATTCTCCCAATTTTGCTAGCCCTTGCTGTCTCCTCCCCTTCCTTAACCCTCGAGCTGTCTCCTCCCATCCCCCCCCCCCCGTCCTCGGGCTCCTCATCCTCCTTTTTTCCTTCCTTCTCCCCCCCACCTCCCATCAGTCTGAAGAAGGGTTTCGGCCCGAAACGTCGCCTATTTCCTTCGCTCCATAGATGCTGCTGCACCCGCTGACTTTCTCCAGCAATTTTGTGTACCTTCGATCTTCCAGCATCTGCAGTTCCTTCTTGAATACCTAAATTCATGGCTCTCCACTCACCATCTTGCATCTATTTGTTTGCTCTACAATTAATAGCATTGTAAACCAAGATCAATTATTTGATGTATTTCTTTCGCAGGTATCAGATTCAGATTCAATTTAATTGTCATTGTCAGTGTACAGTACAGAGACAACGAAATGCATTTAGCATCTCCCTTGAAGAGCGACATAGCAAACGATTTGAATAAATAATAAGTGTCCGGGGGGGGGGGTGGTGATTGGCAGTCACCGAGGTACGTTGTTGAGTAGAGTGACAGCCGCTGGAAAGAAGCTGTTCCTCGACCTGCTGGTTCGGCAACGGAGAGACCTGTAGCGCCTCCCGGATGGTAGGAGGGTAAACAGTCCATGGTTGGGGTGAGAGCAGTCCTTGGCGATGCTGAGCGCCCTCCGCAGACAGCGCTTGCTTTGGACAGACTCAATGGAGGGGAGCGAGGAACCGGTGATGCGTTGGGCAATTTTCACCACCCTCTGCAATGCCTTCCGGTCGGAGACAGATCTTTATTCTATTTTAAACATGTGTAACTGCTGTCCAATATCCATCCTTTCTTTCCCTGTCATCTAAGACTGCAGTTCTAGAGTTTCCAGTCCAGCTAGGCATTAGATCCTAACCTTGGATGCTGTCAGTGTGGAGTTTGTACATTCTCATATATATATATTTTTTTTTGGAGGACCAAGTAACCATGAACCTCCGTAAAATGCCCCTAGTTTAGCTTAGGAAATACAGCGTGAAGACAGGCCCATCGACCCATGCCGACCAGCAATCTCTGCACATTAACACTATCCTACACCCACTAAGAACAATTTTTACATTTACTAAGCTAATTAACCTACAAATCAGTACGTCTTTGTGATGAGGGAGGAAACCAGAGGACCTATGTCATCACAGGAGAACGTATGTAAGGAATGGGTGAGAAAGCGTGAGTAACATAATGAACGGGTGATTGATGGTTGATGTGCATGTGATTCCATGTAGTATCTTTATACTAAACCTCTATTTTTTCCTTTCTACAGCAATAATGGTGGCCACTTGTGCGCACCTTCAGCTTTTGATAGGACCCCACCCTCTTCCTTTGACTTAAAGCTGTCAAAAGTCGAAAGCAATGAATGCCTATTTCAGTAGTTTGTGTGAATGTTAACAATGATTGAATGTGGCTACGCTAAATACTAAGATTTATCACATGGCAGTATTCCGGTGAAGGGAAATTAAAATTTAAAAACAAGAATGTAACTGCACTGTCAATAACTTTTCAGATCTAAGATAAGTCGAAAAAGGTAGTGTAGCATACAAACAAATGCGCGCACACACACACTCATGAGATTTATTTGGAAGTTACGTTTCTGCATAGAATTTTCAATTGCCAGCCAAGTACTTATTTTACAGAACCAATGCAAAATAACACTTATATACAACTGAATCAAAAGGTTGCAAGAGAATATTATATTGCTGGCCAACAATATTGCTGGCCAATAATTTAATTCAGTAACACAAGTCTTAAAAATAATTATTAATAACAAATGATTTGAAAATAATTTCAAGAGTAAAAAGTAACTTCAATTTTTAGGTTTCTTACTCAGGAATTGCTAATTGAAGTATGCCTGCTTTGCATTAACAATGTAGCCATTTCAAGAGCTGATTACGCATATAAGAGTAGCAGTGTTATTTGCTACACCAATTGTATCCTGAGATCCTGATTCAGCATCAATTACTGCCATCCTTGAATAGCTTGTATTGTCAGCTACAAACACTAGAACTAGATTGAAATCAATTAAGGATTCAAATGCATACACCTCACCTGAAAAATGTTCAGACAATGCAACTGCATGAAGTGGTGAACAAAAGGATCTTTATGAAATATACCAATTGCAGGCAACCCTCATGTTACAGGGTGGTCGTGGGACAGGGGAGGGGGCTGGAGGTAAAAAAAAGTCCCAATCAGAATTTTCCAGAACATGAAGCTGCAATATCTGTGCATGTGTCAAGTTGTGAGCTTTAAAATAGTGTAGTTACTTTATGCATATAAATCGCATAAGTGTTTTACTCTATATCTAAAATCTTTGGGTATATGCAGATACACAGTTGTGAATCTGTGGAATTCTCTGCCTCAGAAGGCAGTGGAGGCCGATTCTCTGGATATTCTCAAGAGAGTTAAGCCCGGCCCACTTACGTGTCCTTGGCACGCTAATTATGCAACCTCGTGGTCGTGTTGAGGCGCGACTTCATGCGTCCACGCAGCCGTCTGGAGCGCGTGACATCATTTGAAGATGGACACAAAATGCAGGAGTAACTCAGCGGGACCGGCAGCATCTCTGGAGAGAAGGAATGGATGTTTCGAGTCGAGACTCTTCTTCAGTCTGAAAGAAGGGTCTTGACCCGAAACGTCATCCATTAATTCTCTCCAGAAATGCTGCCGGTCCTGCTGAATTACTCCTGCATTTTGTGTCTATCTTCAATTTTCTTGGCTCCGCTCTGGGAGTAGAAGTGGGGGCGGATCCGGACCACAACGGCCATGAGCCCCAGGCCGATCTCAACGATCGTTTGCCTGCTTCTGCTGCTGTTGGAGGAGAGATGTTGCGTCACGCCAGTGTCTTGGGCCTGTCCCAATTTGGCCGTCAGTTACGCGACAGGCCGTTGGTGCGCGAAGATTCCGTATGCTACAAAATTTCGGAGCGTCGCGCGATATCGCGCATAACTACGTACTCCTCCGCGCTTCACAGTGGGACTGGTCCTGCGCGGCCAGACGATGCCCATTTGATAGAAAATGATTGAAATTAGTAATGTAATTGGATAGTCACGAGTAACAAAATTAGCCTAGCTGATGAAATACAGCTTTAAAAACATCGCTGCATCTTATTTCAAGCCTCACAACTCTCAAATTTCTATCCTTTCAATGCTCATTACCTCACACTTTTCATGCAAGAACGTTTAACAAATGATGCCAGGTTTTCCTGCAGAAATCAATCAACAATGGTCTATCAGCTCTGTCACTCTTCATAATTCTCCTGATAGTGGACTGGCAGAGAACGACTAACATAATACAAAATGAGACATTTATAGTATTAATAAAATGAATGTTGTCTTCAATTTTATACATTTTGCTGATGTTGCAGTGAAATATCCTTTCAAAAAATGTTAATCACACGTTACACTTTAACACTCTACAGATCCTACATACTTTCTACCATTGGAGAGGAAAAACATTCTAAAGCATATAAAATCACCAGATTTGTCGAGGTTGTGACGATTATGCATTTGTTGCAGCCCATGCGAGAGCATTCAGTCTGCATCACAGATCACTCCCATATCCACTTACGCTTAGTTGCAGCTTCACATTTAGATTTTGTGGGTCTGGCAGTTCAGAAAATATTGATTTTAAATGCTGCAGAATAAAATTACAGTCAGATCACGAATATCTGAATCAGCAATTTGAAATACAAGGAAACCAGTGGAAAATGGGCTTGTGGCCAGGGTCCATATCACTTACACTTGCCACATAATGGCAAAAGCTCGAGCACCAAAGCTTCAGAGGATGTTATCACCTCTTTAAGAAATATTTTCATTTATATATTTTCAAATCCTCTTTAAAACATAGAACTTTACATCTATTGAAATGTGTTCAATATTGTATTACTGGAAACATAAAAGGTCCCATACCAGGTTTTGTAAATTCCTTTCTCAACCAACAATTGAAATGAAAAATCTGGTCACCTTTCAGGTGCTATTAATGTAATCAAAGCAATAAGCATAGAAAATGACACTTTAGCTCACTGAATCTATGCTGACCATCAAGCACACATTTACACTAATTCTATTTTATTCTCAAATTCCTCTTAATTCCCCTTCGATTCTACCATTCATCAACATACTAGGGACAATTTACAATGGCCATTAATTTAACAACTTGCTTGTCTGGGATACAGGAAGATGCCCAAAGGTAACCCATGAAATCAAACAGAGAAGTGCATAGTCCACATAGATAGCATTTAAAGTTACAATTGAATACAGGTCACTGGAGCGGTGAGATAGTAGCTCTATGGGCTGCGCCACCATGCCACTCTGGTTACACCTCAAATTTGTGGAACTGAAGCACTTAGAATTTGAAAAAAAAAAAAGCTTTATAAATGAACATACGTATCGTCTGTGGCTCAATGGGTAGTATCAATTCACTCCAAAAATGTGGACACAAAAAATTAGGCCAACTCCCAGTGAAAGAGTCTAATATACCCATGACCACTGCGCTTCATGCAAAGAAAAGCAAAAATAATCAAGAACCTGCGTGATACTGAATCAAGACCACCAATGTCTTCCATGCAGATATCTTTGTCGGGTGAAAATAAACTTTTTGTTGACTGAGCATATGTTGCTGTCATTTACGTTCAACAGATGTCCTTTGGGGAGAAAACTAGGTTTAGAAAGACACTCTGCAAGCTGGTGGTTTGCAGACAGCATTTCTCTTTTCTCCACACCTCATGTAGTAAATCTGTTTTATATTAATTGAAGATTAGAAGTTTTTGGTCTTTACGGGCAGCCATGTTAAGTGGTGAAGAGCTCCTGCCATGCGTGCAGAAGGACCCAACGCTGCAGATGAAGAGCTGACGGCCAAGTGAAATTCCCTCTGACCTGATAACACAGGCGAGATCAGGGCAGACTTCCTCTGGACATCATTGAACAATAATCCTGTAGCAGTCTGCATGGATTCCTTTTCACAAATGTAACCAAAACCTATTTAAAAACAAATTATATTTTATTAACTGATACCTAGTATTATACAGCAACTGCTTAGCTAAAATCTCTCTCCCTTGTGTTGGGTCGTTTCTCATTCACATTGAACAAAAACAGATGGGTTCATATGTATAATTTGTCCAAGCTTTGACTGCCTATAAACCCATGATTCGATTACCTCCAGATTTGTTGTTTTAAGTTTCTAGATTTATTAATGCGTCTGCTCTTTTTCACCATAAGGAACTAATTTAAATGCATTTCTGCTTCTTGCGTACTTCCTCTTTCTCTACTCTTAGCCATTTTCTCCTTTCCCCCGGGGTTGTGAGAATTCCTCAATCAGAAAGACAACTTTTGCTTGGAATGGAGAAAATAATTCACTTTGGTTGAAACACTGGAGATTCACTTTGATTCTTGCAAGTAGTATTCATCATGGCGTTTTTCCCTTTCTCCAGAAATAAAATCTGGCGATTTACCAGCTACAGAAGAGCAAGTCATCAACCTTATAGGAAATGATCAGACTCACACATAGTGATTAGAATCCATAGTCTTTTATTAGCAACTCTGCGGAGGAAACACAAGGTGTTTTCGTCTCCATGCATACAGCTAGTCTAACTGGAGAGAGAGATCTCACTAATAAGCCTGTGGGCGGATCAGGAGTATGAGTGACATAACGTATGTGCAGCAAGCATGATCTGTGTGGTGACATATATATGAGGAGGGGGGGGGGGAGAAGAAGAAGAGAGGGAGAGGGGGGAGGGAGGGAGGGAGGGAGAGAGGGAGAGGGAGGGGGGGAGGGGGGAGAGGGGGAGAGGGGGGGGGAGGGGGGGGGGGGGGGGGGGAGAGGGGGGGGGGGGGGAGGGGGGGGGGGGGGGAGGGGGGGGGGGGGGGGGGAGAGAGGGAGGGGGGGAGGGAGAGAGGAGGGGGGGAGAGAGGGAGGGGGGGGAGAGAGGGAGGGGGGAGGGGGGAGGGGGGGGGGGGGGGGGAGGGGGAGAGAGGGAGGGGGGGAGGGGGGGGGAGGGGGGGGGGGGGGGGGGGGGGGGGGGGGGAGAGGGAGGGGGGGAGAGGGGGGAGGGGGGGGGGGGGAGGGAGGGGGGGGGAGAGAGGGAGGGGGGAGAGAGGGAGGGGGGGGGGGGGGGGGGGGGGGGGGGGGGGGGAGGGGGGGGAGGGGGGGGAGGGGGAAGGGGGAGGGGGGGGGGGGGGGGGAGGGGGGGAGGGGGGGGGGGGGAGGGGGGGAGGGGGGGAGGGGGGGAGGGGGGGAGGGGGGGGGGGGGGGGGGGGGGGGGGGGGGGGGAGGGGGGGGGGGGGGGGGGGGGGGGGGGGGGGGGGGGAGAGGGGGGGGGGGGAGGGAGGGGGGGGGGGAGGGAGGGGGGGGGGGGGGGGGGGGGGAGAGAGGGAGGGGGGGGGGGGGGGGGGGGGGGGGGGGGGGGGGGGGGGGGGGGGAGAGAGGGAGGGGGGAGAGAGGGAGGGGGGAGAGAGAGGGGGGGGGAGGGAGAGGGGGGGGGGGGAGAGAGAGGGGGGGAGAGAGAGAGAGAGAGAGAGAGGGGGAGGGGGGGAGAGAGAGAGGGGGGGGGAGAGAGGGAGGGGGGGAGAGAGGGAGGGGGGGAGAGGGAGGGGGGGGGGGGAGGGAGGGGGGGGAGAGGGAGGGGGGGGGGGAGGGGGGGGGGGAGAGGGAGGGAGGGGGGGGGAGAGAGGGGGGGGGGGGGAGGGAGGGGGGGAGAGAGGGAGGGGGGGGGGAGAGGGAGGGGGGGGAGAGAGGGAGGGGGGGGGGAGAGGGAGGGGGGGGGGGGGAGGGGGGGGGAGGGAGAGGGGGGGGGGGGGGGGGAGGGGGAGGGGGTAGAGAGAGAGGGAGGGGGGAGGGAGAGAGAGAGGGAGGGGGAGAGGGGGGGGAGGGAGAGGAGAGAGAGAG
The DNA here is from genome assembly GCF_028641065.1 of Leucoraja erinaceus. Classification (NCBI taxonomy): domain Eukaryota; kingdom Metazoa; phylum Chordata; class Chondrichthyes; order Rajiformes; family Rajidae; genus Leucoraja; species Leucoraja erinaceus. The sequence continues at coordinate 32,397,279 of NC_073396.1, forward strand.
CTCACTAATAAGCCTGTGGGCGGACCAGTAGTATGAGTGACATAAGCAAGCATAATCTGTGTGGTGATATATATATATATATATATAGTATCGACACACTAATCTACAAACCTGTATCCATATTTCAGTAAATTTCGTTTTTCCACCGTTACATTAACGATTATACCGATATAAACTTTTAGTTACTCAAGCAATTTCCTGGAAAGCCAGCTTTCCTTTTTCTATCAAGATCAAAAGCAGATTTACTAATTTTCCAGTCAAGTTGTTCTTCCTTTATCCATTTAATAGTTAGATGAAACGAGTACTTACCAGTATGAAGTTTGATCTGTATTTTATGAGGAGTTACGGTGAGGTATTACGTGAAGAACCCAGCTCTACTGCGCATGCGGCATACTTCGAAGCAGCGGTGTGAAATCACAGGATAGACACAATATTTGAAGTAAGATAGTAAAGATCACGAGACATCAGTTTATTAGTTTGATCTATATAATGAGGGTGGGAGCGGCGGGCACTTAATCCCTCACCGTAACTCCTCACAAAATACAGATCAAACTTCATACTGGTAAGTACTCGTTTAATCTAACTATTTTACTTCGGAGTCACGTGAGTGATTCCGTGAAGACTTCAAAGGTCTGTGATTTCAAACCGTGTAACAGTTTTTATTTCACTCACTGCCGAAGTTTATGAGGGAGGAAGTGTTATCGTAATCAACCAGTGGATCTGCTTTCAAAAGAAACAGAAAGGTATTTGTTAACAATAACAACATAAAAGAGCTCCTCTGAGCTTAAATTAATATTGCAGTTTGTAATATTCTCCTGCAATTAAATCAGGTTTATCAACGGTTTATAATAAAAATTGTTCAGAACGTCGTTCCCTTGACCATCCTGCTGTATTGAAAATGTGGTCAACCGGGATGTCCATTCGTTCAGCCGCTGATACCAATGCTGCCCTAGTGGAATGGGATTAAATGTATTATTATCTATTCCGGCAGCTTTCAGTACCTGTTTGAGCCACCTTGGAGTGGTTTGGCTCGTACCCCGTCTTGGGTTACTGTGGTTGACCCATAGGCTTTCCTCTCCCTCTAAGATTGTGGGTTGTGTCTATATATAGTAGTAGATGGGTCACCACACTCAACCTGGACTCTGGTGGGTAGGCCCGGAATCCCACCAGTGAATTGGGCGTTCCTGGTCCATATAGCCACATAACGACTACAGCACGGAAAACACAGGCGATCTCGACCCTACTAGTTCATGCCGAACCCATAATCTCGCCCAGTCCCATATACCTGCGAGTTAGATTTTACCAGACCTAAAATATGAACGTGATGCGTCTGGGGTAATCACCATGTTATCCAGTCTAGTTTATGGAGTGACCGGACTCTGTGAGCATGTACGAGAGCCATAAGCATGAGCGTTTTTTAAAACATAGATTAAGCAAGCTGAGGGATCTGGCTGGTGCCATTCTCTGAGATATGTCAATATCACACCAATATCCCATACATGGGTATATACCTGGGTGTTTGGGGCTTATATTATAGTTGCCCTTCATAAGTTTACCTTCAGTGGATGGGATCCCATGCTCTGCTGTCATGCTGTTTTAGATAAGCAGATAAGGCACTTCATGCTGTATTTACGGCATTGTAACTCACCTTTTGGTCATGGTGTAGATGTTCCAGGAACTCCAATACGTCAGTGGTTGAATAGTTCGGTATGTTGTCCCTGCGTCGTGGCAGTATTTTACCCATGTTAGCTTTTACTGACTGTTCGCAGGGATGCCGACATGGTGGTCCCTTGGATAATCCCAGTCCCTGGTAGGGTCTATTGAAACCCTGCACCCAGGAGTTTGATGTTTCCCTGGCATGGGTGGCTTGTGCCTGATACTGGGTTGAGTCAGCAACCATGGTCCACTAGGGAAATCCATAGGTGACTCGCCCACCGTGTCGTGANGAACTGGGAACCATGGCTGTGTAGGCCGGTCGGGCACGTTCAATATCTCGGAGACTCCCATATGTATTGCGAAGTGCCCGTCTGATGAGGCAGAAGGGAGGAAGGCAAAGCAGAAATTCCCCCTTCCAGCGTGTAGGCATCTATCGCTGCTGCCTCTAATCTGGTTCCCAAGTCACATACATAGGTTACTGGTGATTCCTTCTTGTGCAACCAAATTGATATCTGGCTTTCAAACTGCTTAATACCTTTAGCAGATATTTTGGGTTTAACATCTATTCAATGTAATCATAAATTTTACCCCGTGACCTGGTGTCTCCCACTGTGTTCTAGCTTCCTAGGACATAGGCAGCTGATAGTTAAAATGTCTTTTGACACACCATTGCCAGATTTGTTTGACCAATTTGATGCACAACAATGATTATTATGCTCCCCATATGGTTGATATAAGCCACCACCATAGTATTATCAATCCGTAACCACATATGTACGTGCTGCATTTGAGATGCATATGCTTTTTAGCCCAATAGACGCTCACCAATCCTAAGTAGTTGATGCCCGGTATGTGTAGTAACGATGTTTGTGAATTGGTCCATCTGTTACCTGTGCTGGATATGGAGTTTAGTTGCTCCCCAGCCTAAAGTATTGGCATCGGTTTTTAATAACCAAATTGGGATTGGTGATGATACAGGTGCACAACCTTTTATCCGGTGTTCCAGAAACCGAAAAGCTCCGAAAACCGGCCATTTTTTCCAGATGTCGTCTGCGCACCAAAGCTCGCGTTTGGCGCCAAACTTGACCCAAAATGACCCACGGTCAACCCAGGTCTGTACTACTGTAGCGGCTGCCTCCTCCCTGGAGACCGGGAGACGCTTAAACATCTGTAAATCATTGCTTAAATGTTAGTCAGTTAGTTTGGAGGGCTTTTATGTGAAGGGGGGTGAAGGGGGTAAACTTTAATTCTTAGTCCCCTACCTGGTCGGAGAGGCGGGGAGCAGTCAATGCCTTACCGGGTCGCTGTGCAGTAAGCTCCGCAGCGCTGTGGCCGGTCTGGCGCGCGGGCGGCGCCGGTTGTAGCTCCGACCCCGGCAACTCTACCCCTGGCTGCGAGGCGCTCCAAATCCAGCGCGGCCCGCGGCCGGACGTCCCAGCTCCGAAAATGTCGGGAGTCGGCGGCGTCGCGAGCAATGCCTTACCGGGTCGCCGTGCAGCAAGCTCCGGAGCGCTGTGGCCGCCGACACACAACATCGAGGAGCGTCGCTGGATTTGTAGCCGCGCAGCCAGGGGTAGAGTTGCCGGGGTCGGAGCTCCAACCGGCGCCGCCCGCGGCCGGACGGAGCCCCCAGCTCCGCGGCTCCAAATCCAGCAACGCTCCGCGAATGTTGGAAGAAGGCGGCCACAGCGCTCCGGAGCTTGCCGCACGGCGACCCGGTAAGGCATTGCTCGCGACGCCGCCGACTCCCGACATTCTCGGAGCTGGGACGTCCGGCCGCGGGCGGCGCTGGATTTGGAGCGCCTCGCAGCCAGGGGTAGAGTTGCCGGGGTCGGAGCTCCAACCGGCGCTGCCCGCGGCCGGACGGAGCCCCCAGCTCCGCGAGGTTGGGAGTCGTCGACCAGGTGGGTAGGGGACTAAGAATTAAAGTTTCCCCCTTCACCCCTACACCACCACCACCACATAAAATCCCTCCAAACTAACTGACTAACATTTATGCAATGATTCTCCCGGTCTCCGGGGAGGAGGCAGCTGCTCCAGACTTTTCAAGCCGCCCGCGCTACCTACCTAATCTACGCTAAAAATCTTCCATTCTGAAATCCGAAAATGTCCGAAATCCGACAAGTGTCTGGTCCCAAGGCTTTCGGATAAAAGGTTGTGCACCTGTAATAGGGCTGAAAACTATGCCAAATAGATGTCTACCCACCACCTTAGTTGTGATATAGCTTCAGTGGGTACATTCATGATTTGATTATAGTGACCCAAGTACCTTGGCAAAGTAACAGTCATATGGACGGAATTATTATTGAAGCCCAGATAATCCTTGGTAGTTAACGCTTCAATTCTGGTTTATCTGGGCGTGGGATAAACCTCAGAGCTTTAGGGAGCTGTTTCGTAGCTAGAACTGCTGCCACAGCTAATTCCTTTGTTTCCCCTAATATGAGGATATCATCCAATATATGCCATGATTATGCTTGTTTTCTTAATATTTTCATGGCCGTTTTAATATTTAATAGTTTAGGGCTGAGGTTAGGCCATAGGGACTGCTCTGTGCTCCCATGGTTGCCCTAACCGGGATATCCATTATCCAGGTAAAATTTTTAGGTATCTATAATGATCCTAGTGTATGGGTATAAGATAGTTAGCATCTTCCATATCAATGCTCCCCTTAGGTATCCTTGGGAGATCAGATGCCTGACAGTGACAAAAACCCATCTCCATCTTAAAGTGTATATATACTCAACAGATTTATTTAGTGATATTAGATCAATGATGATGCTACATTCACCATCTTTTGTAGTTTCCAATGGTTCATGTTTACTCCCATGATCCGTTTAGTAATGAGCCTTTCTAGTTCAGCTTGACCTTCTCACTTCTCTTTTCTTAGAGGGAGAAAGTGCCCTTTGGGCGCATTGCTGAACTGGCGGTAATATGCCCAATTTGAATTCGTTTTTATCCTCTAATACTGAGTATATTTTAGTTATTTGTGACAGCATCCCATGCTTTATTAACAAGTGTAAATGCCCCCCCCCCCGCCCCCCCCACCCCCCCCCCCCCCGCAGTTAGTAGAACACCCTTGTTTAGTGTAAACTGGGAGGAACCAGACTACCTACCTCCATGTTTGTTGTTTTTTCATGAAGGCGTAGTTTGCTGGTATGCTGGTGCTGTCGGTGGGGCGGTGCATCTTCCCACGGTTCCGCTCTGGGCCCCGTCTAAAAAGAACTTTGGGGGTAATGTGAAGCGGTCGCCAGCTTTCACCAGTCCTTGTTTGATATCGCTGGTGGATGCCGAGGGGTGCTGCCAGCTGGGTGTTGGATGCGATGTCCTGCTCGTTCCATGGCCTGCCTTCATGAGGCACACAGGTTTAGCTGCCTCTCTTCCCGCAGCACCCTGGTAGTGCAATGGGATAGTCTCATCCTGGGAGAGTATAATCCGTGGAAAAAACGAGCAAAGGCGGTAACATCTTGACCCTTCTGTAGAATTCGCTGCTTGTCTGCAAGTCCGCTGACCCAGCTGCCTGCGGATTTGCCTCTGGAAAGGCCTGCTCCTGCAGGGCTTTGTTGGGAAGATGGTCGCGTGGAGGAGCCATGTAGTGGCCCACGACACCCAGTAGCTCTTCCTGATCCTGCTCCCCTGGCATACTGCTGTTCTCGTCCGCCTGCCCAGCGTTTAAGCCAGCCCAGCCCTGGCCTCCTTAGCTAGCCTCAAAAGAGGGAGCAAAAGGGTGTGCTATAAATTGGAGGAGGCATAGCTCAAACTCCGCTGTTGCATCAATCCCTCGACAAGGGAGATGGCTAGTGCAATAGCACTGGGGTAGGAGTCAGCTCCCTTGGCATTCAGCCAGTGCCCCTTTCCTGGAGGTGAACTCCATGACCTCCTCTGGCTTGGGGAGACAGACATACTTATTTTTGCTGTCTCCAACCTGTTCCAGTTTTGGAGGAAGTTAGCTCCTGTAGAACCTGTTGAATTGGGAAGATTTTTCTCTTACCTGTATGTAGAGGCTGCCTGCCGTTTTCCAGGCGGCATTGTGGCGGTTCCCGGGCAGCGATTCTCTTTGTCAGGAGTCTGCAGGGCTGCCGGTCGGGTTTTTAAACTTCCCGCCGGTCCGCTGCTGTACCAAACAGCTGTTCAGCGGACCGGCATTAGCGCAGCTCCTTGCAGCGGTCCGCAGCGTTTGCGGTCCGGGTAGCGCCTTTTCCCCGTCCACTGTCGGCTCCACGCTGGAGTCGAAACGGGGCCGCTCACCATGCCTCTCTACTTTGCTCCCCCTGGAGCAAAAACCACAAGGCCCGATTAAGGTAAGTACTTACCTCTCGTCCTTGGATGCGGGAGCTGCCCGACTCCCGCTGGCCGCGTTCTGCACAGCTGTGCGTAATGCCGCATGCGCAGTAGAGCTGGGTTCTTCACGGAATCACTCACGTGACTCCGAAGTAAAATTGTATATAGATCATGGGTATAACTGGGCTTCTTCTAATCCTACTTTGAAAGGCAATGGTAAGCATAGTTCATAAGTTATAGAAGTAGAATTAGGACATTCGGCCCATCAAATCTACCCATTCAATCATGGCTGATCTCTGCAATAACCCTGACACCCATTCCAATCCAATCTCTACCTTAAAAATATCTACTAACTTGGCCTCCACAGCCCTTTTGTGGCAATGAGTTCCACAGATTAACTACCCTCCGAGTAAAGAAGTTCCTCTTCATCTCCTTTCTAAAAGAGCATCCTTTAATTCTGAGGCTATGACCTCTGGTCCTAAACTCTCCCACCAGTGGAAACACCCTTTCCACTTCCACTCTATCTATGCCATTCATTATTCTGTAAGTTTCAATGAGGACCGCCCCCCCCACCCTCAACCTGCTAAACTCCAGCAAGTAGAGGCCCAGTGCTGTCAAACGCTCATCATATGCTAACCCACTCATTCTTGGAATCATTCTTCTAAACTTCCTCTGGACTCTCTCCAGAGCCAGCACATCCTTCCTCAGATATGGGGCCCAAAATTTGCAAGCAGATACTAATTACCGCTGCAATGCTTTCACATTTACATATCCCCTATTTGATAACATTTAACCTGAGGACAATACAGCAACAGTTCAGCATCAGCACAAAATATAGACACAAGATGCTGGAGTAACTCAGCAAGTCAGGCAGCATCTCTGGAGAAAATGGATTCCGGGTTTGCAGTCTCCTTACTTTGGTGGCCGCTGCAAGCGCGTCAGAGAGGTTGTTTTTTACCCGGCACCAACTTCTGGGGACCATCTTGGTCTTATTTCCTTTTTCTTATGAAGTGGGTGTCTGTTCATTGGTTGTTAGTTCCAGTTTGATTTTCTTTACTGGTCCAGGAACATTGTGAGAATGTCTATTGTCAGCCATGTTGTAAAGCGAGAGACATACTAAGCAAAAGTCTTTAATCGGCTGATTCTGAGATATTTCATAAGACCATCAATCTCTTTAGCCCACTTTCCTCTGGCTCCTATAACAAAGCCAAGGTATTTGAAGAGCGGTCTCGATCCGAAACATCACCCATTCCTTCTCTCCAGAGATACTGCCTGTCCCGCTGAGTTACTCCAGCTTTTTGGGTCAATCTAAAGTATTTCACGTCTTACCCGTTTGATTTAACTCTGACTTATTCTGTCAGGTGTCTATATTCCGGAATTTTCTCTTTCCAGCATTTGGTGAGATACTGTTCTTTATTCTCAAACCTGATTGTTACGTCAACCATGGCCACCTTCATTTCCTTAACAAATATTAAGCTGCGCTTCCAAAGTGCTCCATCAGCAGATAGTAAATGAGGTCCCACAATGGACCAACCATATTTGTCACATTTTCTTTCAGGCATTCCACGATTTTATTGTACCTTTCGATTCTAGTGTTTTTGACGAATGGTCTGAAGAAGGGTTCCTACCCGAAACATCGCCTATCCACTTTCTCCAGAGCTGCTGCCTCACCCGCTAAGTTACTCTAGCATTTTGTGTCTAACTTTGGTATAAACCAACATCTGCAGTTCCTTTGGTAGACACAAAATGTTGGAGTAACTCGGCGGGACAAGCAGCATCTCTGGAGAGAAGGAATGGGTGACATTTCGGGTTGAGACCCTTCTTCAGTTCCTTCTCAATAGACAATAAACAATAGGTGCAGGAGTAGGCCATTCGGCCCTTCCAGCCAGCATCGCCATTCAATGCGATCATGGCTGATCATCCATAATCAGTACCCCATCCTTACATCATCTCAAAATGAGCTACAGTAGTCCTTACTTTCCATGAATTCATAGACATAAATAAATAACATATCTATCAATTGTTCTAACCTGCCCAAATTATGGCTGTTATGACTTTCCATCAAGTTCCCAGTCAGGTCAACAGAGGGAAAAACGCATATAATGTGATGTGCTCTCTTTGACCTCCCATTTGGAGTATTGTGAACAGTTTTGGGCCCCATCTCAGAGGAATAATGTGCTGGCATTGGAGGGGATGTTTACGAGAATGATCCCGAGAATGATTAGGCTAACATATGATGAGCGTTTGAAGGCACTGGGCATATACTCACTGGAGTTTAGAAGGATGATCTCATTGAAACTTACTGAATAGTGAAATGACTGATAAAAGTGAATGTGGAGAGGATGTTTCCACTAGTGGGAGATTCTAGGACCAGCGACCATGGGCTCAGAATAAAAGGACGCACCTTTAGAAAGGAGATGGGAAGGAATTAATTGTCAGGAGGTGGTGAATCTGTGGAATTCATTGCCACATAAAGCTGTGGAGGCCGACAATGGGTATTTTTAAGGCGGAGATTGACAGATTCTTGATTAGTAAGGGTGTCAGAGGTTGTGGGATGAAGGCAGGAGAATGGGGTTGAGAGGGAAAGATAGATGATTATTGAATGGCGGAGTAGACTTGATAGAATGAATGGCCTAATTCTGCTCCTAGAACTTATGAACCATCAAATAGTTAATTCAGAAGCGGGATTTGCCTGGAATGGAATGCACTCTTAGTCAGAGAATAGTGGACTAAGGATACTAACGAAGAATTAGATTGAATGATGTAATGCAAGGCATTAATGCAGTCAGATTTAAAAAAAAAGGGTTTTCAACACTTCTAATGCTTACCTTCCTCAGTGTCTGTTTTTATGCAGGGCTGAACCTCCCCCGACTTGAAAGATTTATCTGCAATATCTATATTCAATGATGAATGTACAATAAGCTAAGACAATTAAGAATACAAACTCATAATATCTAAGTGATCTGCAATTTAAAAAATATCTTATCTACTAGAGCTTACAAACACCATCCTTCCTTTTGAGGCATAGTTAACTGAACCCAAAGACTAACTATATTTACAGCAAGTAGGCAAGTTAATGTACAATTTGGATAGATCTGCCAGGTTTCTCATTAACATTACTCTATTGACATTTGCTTTATATTGTAATGCTTTATAACATCATTGAAACTATGAAAACAGTGGCATCAACATTTAATTTTAAAGTAGCGAGTAGCACCAAATCCTCCGACATGACGTATAATGTATAATGAGCAGAGGGAAGAGGGCCTCTGCAGCTGATGGTATAGTGCTTGTTTTTGGTTCAATAGGATGAGATTGCTCCCTCTCCAGATTTGTGGGTTGTCAGATGGCCTCCTGCTGCTCAAAGTATAGAATGAACATTGTTGACAATGTTCATTGAGCACATGGAAGCCCTACAAAATGCAATAAGAGCACACCAGCTCACCAACTACCCATTCACAGACCTGTAGGCACCATCTGTGGAGGAGTCTGCTGTTCCCACATTGTTCTCATCAGTCGCCTCAGAACCCATAAATCAGGAGAGGAAGCAAATTCATCCTTGACAGATCAGTATGGGACAGAGAGTTCAAATGGTTAGCAACCAGGAACTCCGGCTCTGACCAGTTATGACGGCCAGAGCACATGTGCTCGGCGAACCCGCTGAGATCTTCCAGCACTTTGGTTTTTTGCTGAAGATTCCAACATCCACATTTTATTAGGTCTTATATGCTATTCTAATTTAGCTCTCTCATGTTTTTTTATCCAGTTATTATTTTAAACAGCTCATTCAAGTCACATAATTATTGTTTAAAAAAATCAAAAAAATCCATGTACTCCCTTCTAATTGAGGCATATGTACAGTTCAGAAAATGTTAACCTTTCTATCCTCCAACTTCAAAAATACAGGGTTATACTAACCTCGATGGGCATGCACATTTTGAACCTCAACACAGGGTTGTTCTGCGGATTGCTTGGAGTCAATTAATGAGATGTAAAAATCATCTTGTGACTTTAACTTTGCATCTGAACTCTGGTCTTGCTGCAAATACATGCACAGCAAATGAAAGGTAAACACAAAAACAATCTAGTTCAAACAGTCGTGTGAATTGAAATACACTGGCTTACTCAATGTTTATAGAACGATTAAGTTCAGCCTAGATTAAGTCGTTTGAGGCTTGGGCAAGATAGTTAGTATGCCCAGCATTTCCTGCACAATCAAGTCGACAGAAGTGGCAGCAATGCTGAGAAAATCAGGCACCAATTGGGATTGTTAAAACTATCTGAGCAAGCACCAAAGATAATTTCCACTGACACAAAACATTATTTTATTTTAAATGGCAATTTTTCCAAACTGTTTATAGTTACATGTATCGCTTGTAAAACCTTGCAGGGCACATGGAGTGCTTTGTGGCAGAACGAGATAGTACTTACGCCAATTATTCAGTGAAAGGTACAGAGACAACTGCTAACAATAGACAATAGATGCAGGAGTAGGCCATTTGGTCCTTCGAGCCAGCACCGCCATTCAATGGGATCATGGCTGATCAACCCCAATCAGTACCCCGTTCTTGCCTTCTCCCCATATCCCCCGACTCTGCTATTTTTAAGAGCCCTATCTAGATCTCTCTTGAAAGCATCCAGAGAACCTGCCTCCACCACCCTCTGAGGCAGAGATCCGCCCTCTAACAGATCCAATTATTAATTTTTTACTGAAGAATTCTGAGAACACTTGCTTGTTTTTCTTTTTCCCATTGTTTTTTCTTCTTTGTCTCATCAGGCATTGAAGGTTCATTGCATTCAACTTCCTCAGCTGATTCCAGTGCAGGTGTTGTCAATGTTTTGGGAAAATTTCCAACTGTCGGTACAAAGCAGTCTGGATATGGTTCCCGATGTGGTAAATCATATGCTTGCAATTCAAAATCCTGTAAAGGAATTGGAACATCTCAATTTCTTTCAACTAATTATTAAAGTTTTCGGGGGTCGTTGGTTGCTGCAAGTGACATTTATTCATTGAACTTGAGCAGAATGACTAGTTTCACAAAATATAGCGTCAAATGTTCAAGTTGGAGTGAAGGCTTGATCCATTATTACCATACAAAGATCAGTTGCAACAGAGAACCTGTTATTCTCATCACATGGGAACCGTTTACCCGTCTTTAAATTGTACTGGAACAAAGGCATTACATTACCTCCACATATTTAATGATTAAGAATAATTATCAATGATGTCCAATACATCCCACTCCGAACCTTGATGTATAAAAATATTCTAGCCTCACGTCTTCAAGTCACCAGTTAGAAATATGTATCTTCCCAAATAAATGCATAGATGACCACTGCATTACCACAGTGGAGGGGGTCAGGGATAAAGAGTGTTACATTCCTGGAACATAGTACATTGCGAGGATTTTTCAATACATAAAGTCGTGTCATCTGCGCAGGCATCAACAATTGCAAGCTGGAAAAAGTTGTTTTTCCCCCCACTTCTTTTCAGATAAACCTACTCTTTCTACCAAAAGCAACTTGGCAACATCCCCCATTGAATATTGTGAAAATATTCAATCCCTGCAAGAATTACACTTCTGCTCTTCCTAATTAGAAATGGATTAGGTCCCGACTCAGTGTAGTTCTTCACTCTTATGGTCAATATAATAATACTAAACCCTTTCCATCTCAATCCCTCCCCATTTCCTCATTCAACCTTCTGTTCCAATGTAAGCACACATTATTATATCTTCATTTCATCCCCTCCTCCTGCTTTATTATGCTCATCCTATTCTCTATTGTAAAAATTATCCTTCTGCCTCTTTCCTCTTTTTCAGATTTTGTTCATTGAATATAATCTGATTTGCTCAACCCGAATGCTGCATGCAGCCTGTACTAACCTGCATAATAGAGGATATGATAGTTACCGTATTTCCCAGCAATGAGGACGCTATTTTTTACCCTAAAATAAGGCCCGAAAAATGGAGGCTGAAGCAGGTGTGTCAAACCCATCTTACCTCATTTTAGATCACGGGCAAAATGCGACTTCATGCCCGCTCTGGCATCAGTGAAATCATCCTGCGGATTGGTTGCAGCCGCGAGTTTGACACCCCTGGCCTATAGGAAGCGTTTCAGTACAAAACGCCAATCCAATCAGAAGCGACATGTATTCGCGCGGATATTTTCGCCATTTCAAACACCTGGTCTAGGTAGGAGCTGTGTAAATTCTGTTTAAGTTGTTGAACACTGTAAATTGTCGAACAGCAGTGATGAGCCTGATGAATTACCAGTATTATGCTTTGAAGATTGGGTTGACAGTAGTGAATTTATCAGATTTGAAGAATGCTTTCCGTTTTGGTAATCTCTGTAATCTTTGTTCCGTGCACAATTAAATGTTATTTTATTCCGAATGCTGTTTTTTTTTAAATTACCGCACCGGTGTATACATTATCTGTGTTTTGCACTGGTAATGGCCGCCACCACACCAAATGACTGTCACCCCACGAATGGAAATGACCGCCCGCCACCACGGCGAATGGAAATAGCTGCCACCACGGCGAATGTCTGTTTTTTATTTTTCAAAATTTTGCGACTTAAAATGGGGGGGGGGTGTCTTCAACGCAGGTGTGTCTTCATTACCGGGAATTACGGTACTTTAAAACATACAGAAACTAAATTATTCATTACATTCCGTTGATATATAAACACAAATATCTTACCTGTTTATTGTTCCCACTTGCTGAGATGTCAAAATGTTTGTGGCTTTCTTCTATGGAGCGTTCAGGTTTGCTTTCAAGTAATGTTGTTGTAGATTCCATTTCTAATGGCACCTTTTTCAAATACCTGGCAGTTGGATTAAATCGCCCAAATCCCTAAAGACAGAATCAGAAAGAACCAAAACCAGAAGATTAAAAATAGTTTAGTTACCTGAGACAGTAGACACTGCAGATGCCGGTTTACAAAAAGATGCTGGCAATGAGTCAGGCAACATCTCTGGAGAACATGGATAAATGCATCAGTCTGAAGAAGGGCCCCAATCCAAATGTTGTCTTTCAATGTTCTCAAGAGACGCTGCCTGACCCTCTGAGTAACTGCGGCACTGCGTCTGTTTCCCCCACCCCACAGTTACTGGAGTTGGATCATGCCGGCAACTCACTCACCGCTGCCACGTCGCTCCGAGGGCGGAGCCACCGCATTGTGGCCGTGGAGGGAAGTAGCTCGGGTGGCTGCGAGTGGCCGCCGGGACCGGACAGCGGAACCGGCCGCTATTTCAGAGCCTTCTGCCGGCCCGCTCACCTCTGGCAGTGCTCTCTGTCTGAACACCTCTCTCCTGCCGCAAATCCTTAAATTCTGACTGCCTCGGGTGGCCGCTGGGACCAGACAGTGAGGGGACCAGCTCAAGACCAAAGATCATAGAGCGGAGCGGGTCAGCGGGCAATGGATAACAGGACAGAGGGGGGTGGAGCTTACTCCTGTGTCAGTGCGATCAAGGGACCAATTGAGGTTATTCACGCTGACACAGGAGTAAGCTCCATGATCTCCATGCGTTGCTGACATGATCCCCAACCTCCTCCTTCTCAACGCTCCTGCCCGTCCTAACCCGGGCTAGCCTCCCCACATGCTGTGAAAGGAACTCTCCCTCCAATTGGTCCCTTGAACTAGTATTGTCATTCAATAAGTTCACAACCGATTCAACTTGTACCAGTGTGCTCCCGTTTTTCCCACCATCTCTCCACCTGTCATCAACCTCCACCCCCCACCCATTCAGAATGGAGGAGATCGGGAAACCTTTGGCAAATTGAATTGTTACTTTCTTTATTTTTATTTTTTATTTTTTTGAGCATGAGAAATTCTATGTCCTGCCAGCTTTCCCCCCAAAATGTAGCAATTCAAAACGGGGGTGCGTCTTCGACGCAGGTGGGTCTTCAATGCCAGGAAATACGGTATATATCCTGCACCTAATCAGTTTGTGAGCTGACTTTCCCATTTTTTCCCACATTTTAAAAAGTAGCATCTGGCCAAAGGTCCAATTTAAAAAGTCATGTGAGATTACAAATGCCGTTTAGAACCGAGTACTTTAACGAAGATGAATTACAATACCAATTAATCTACATAATTAATCTGACTGTACCTTAGTGATGTTGTTTGTATGGCAAGGCACAGCATGGCCAGCTTTTGTAAGAACATCATTAATATAAATATCTTCATCTGTGGACGTATCACAAAGGAAAAGGTGCAGTACATCATCAACGTATCCACAAATCAAGGCCACCAGTGGTTGTTTCCCACAAAATCTCAGGAACTGACTTTTTGCAGCTGTGCTCCAATCATCCTACCAAAGAAATTCTAATGGTTAGGTATTGAATTTGAAGAGACATCATGTCGAACAGCATGAATCTGCAGGTCAAAATATTGAGATTCATTGAAATAAGGTTATTTTTGCTTAATTCATGACAACAACGTATTTGTTTAACACTACCAAAGTAACTAAATGTTGCAAAACATTGAATACGGATGTTATTCAATGAAATGTTTATAAAGTTTGACACTAAATCAGAAAAAAACATATCAGGACAGATAATGAAAGGCTTGGTCAAAGACATTTGTAAAAATAATCTCCTTAAAATAAAGCAGGTCGAAAAATGTGGGGCATAATGCCAGTCAAATCACTAGCAGTGGCTCCAATGGTGGCATTTAATTAGAGAGAGATGAAGAAATCCAGAAGGGTTATTGGCTGAAAGAAGTTTGTAGAGGTGGGAAATGCTGGGAAATAATTGTACTGTTATTTAACTGTAAAATAACAGAAGATACATCAATTATGTAAAAATAAATAACTTTAGAACACCTAGTTGCACTTGGGTCCTCGAGCAGAATGCGATCCCACCTTCCAAATCTTCTTTACGTGAATAGTCCACAACAGGAATGAAAGCTACCACACGTCATAAGTCACTTCAAAGTTCACTGTCACTGGCCACATCTTTCCATCTCCTCCCTTTTCTGCTTCTCGCAGAAACTGTTCCCTCCGTAACTCCCGGGTCAATTCGTTCCTTCCAACGCAAACCACCGCCTGCCGGGTACTTTCCCTTGCAACTGCAGGAAATTTTACATTTGTCGCTTTACCTCCCTCCTCGACTCCATCCAAGGACCCAAGCGGTCTCTCCAGGTGAGGCAGAGGTTCACCTGCACCTCCTCCAACCTCATCTGCTGCATCCGCTGTTCCAGGTGTCAACTTCTCTGCATCGGCGAGACCTAGTGCAGGCTCAGTGATCACTTCGCCCAACACCTCCGCTCAGTTTGCACTAACCAACCTGATCTCCCGGTGGCTCAGCACTTCAACTCCCCCTCCCATTCCAAATCTGACCTTCCTGTCCTGGGCCTCCTCCATTGCCAGAGTAAGGCCTAGCGCAAATTGGAAGAACAGCACCTCATATTTCGCTTAGATAGTTTACACCCCAGCGGTATGAACATTGACTTCTCTAATTTCAGATATCTTTGCTTTTTCCCTCCTTCCCAGCTCTCCCACAAACCACCTCTTCCTTTCTTTTTCCTACCGTCCCACCCCCGACATTAGTCCGAAGGGTCTCGACCCGAAAAGTCACCTATTCCTTCTCTCCACAGATGCTACCTCACTCGCTGAGTTCCTCCAGCATTGTTGTCTACCCTCAAGGTTTCAAGTTCAGTTTATTGTCACATGTACCAATTAAGGTACAGTGAAATAAAAATTACCATACAGCCATACTAAAAAAAGCAACAAGACACACAACTACATAAAAGTAATCATAGGTTGGTGACCTATTCTCTGGAGCTCCCGCAACAACAGCTTCGTCCGCTGGATTGGAGAGTGGCAGCTTCGACCGCCCCGGGCCGCGGAGTTTGAACTGGCCCGTTCGCGGATCTCGGATTCAGCCGCGTGACTTATTTGCCATCACCCAGCGGGGTCACAACATCGGAAGCCTGGATCGCCTCAACGCAGAGGGAGAACAAGGAGGGAAGAGACAAGGACTTTAAGACTTTTGCCTTCCATCACAATGAGGAGGGCCTGGTAGACTCACTGTTGTGGATGTTAAATCTGTGTTTATTGTGTGCTTTGTTATTTTATTCTATGTTATGACTGCAAGGCACGAAATTTCGTTCAGACTGAAAAGACTGAATGACAATAAAGGATACTTTACTTTACTATACTATAAACATGCACCACAGCGGATTCCCCACGTTCCTCACTGTGATGGAAGGCAATAAGGTCCAATCTCTTTCCTCTTTATTCTCCCGCGGTCGGGGCAGTCGAACCAACCGCAGTCGGGGCGATTGAAGCTCCCGCAGCCGGCGACGGAAACTCCCGCGTCGGGGTGGTCGAAACTCCCGCGGCTTGGAGTCCCCGATGTCAGTCTCAAACCAGAGACTGCAGGCTCCGCGATGTTAAAGCCCCGCATGCTCCCACGGTTGGAGCCCCGAAGACGACTCCCGACAGGATCGCGAAATCCGTGATGGTAAGTCCGCAGGCTCCTGCAATGGAGCTCCCGGTCAATCTCTAGCAAAGGCCGCCAACTCCACGATGTTAGGCCGCAGTGCAGACGGAGATACGATATGAAAAAAAAAAATTGCATCTCCCTTAAGGTAAGGGATCAGAAAATGTTTCTTCCAACCCCCCCCCCCCCCCCCCACATAAAACAAGCTAAAGAACACTAAAAAAAACTTACATTTAACACATACAAAATAGCTACAAAGAAGGAAAGGGCGTTGGCGAGGCAGCCATTGCTGGCGCCATCCGGTATTAGTAATATCCGTGGTAATTCAAGTGGATTTCAAATTTTTAGATAAATGCAAAAATGAGATAGATCACATCTCTGTCCTACCTCAACTGGTTGTAGCCACATAAGGGTTGAGGGAATTCCTTGGGCAGGAAGCTTTGAATAACAACATCTAAGAAAGATTATAATGCCGTGTTACAATTGGGAATAGGAGGTTCTGTTAATCTTTACAACACATAACACTTTCCAAAACGCAAGTAAAATTCAAATACCTATTATACGGGTATACATATGCACCGGTAAGATGTGATTACAAATGTTAGATGATCCATTTTATAAATAATTCATAAAAGTAAATGTACAAAAAAGGTTATTTTAGTTAATTGTAGCAAGATGTTATCGTGCACCCGGTTCAAAATAAATAAAGCTACACACAATACCACAACCCTCATCTTTTATTTATATCCCAAAGCTTCCTTCACATAGTAGTTTACATTTTTGTGTTCACTTTTTTTAATTGTTACTAGACCAAGTGCAGACCCGTTACGAGGGGAGGGGGCGGCCTGAGGCGTCACACACACACTAACCAACCTCTCACAAACACACACTAACCACCCCTCACACACACACACACACACACACTAACCACCCCCATTGATATTATATTAAGAAGGGAGAGAGGAGAGGGGTAGGGCCGCCCAGTAGCTGTCGGCCTCAGAGTGAGCCTCAGCTCCATGGCCTCGCATCCTCGGCGCTTCAGACCCCGAGTACGGGGAGGGGAGCGAGCCTGCAGGCCGCCAGCGAGAACGGCGAAAAGCAGCGTGTGGACCAGCCGATCTGTGGCCAGTGTGACAGAGCCGGGCCGGGGGGGGGTGGGATAGGGAAGTGGAGGAGAGCCAGGCGGCGGCAGCCATTATGGCCGCGCGGAGCACGCGATGAGAAGGTGGCCAGCAGGAGGCGAAAAAATGACTGAGTGGGGAGGGGGGGGGGCTGAAGGATTTTAGAGAAAAATGACTACATTTAATGAGTGGAATAGTAAAAATCTCGGCGTTTTTGCGTCTGGTTTTCACGGAGTAACGAATCAAAGGCAAAATCAAAATGACATACACCCACACACACAGAGTTTTAAAAGTATATAGATTGTCCTTTTAGCCATAAAGTGCACAATATTAAGTAGGTTGTGATTGAACAATTTATTCTTTCAGGACATTCAATAAATAATTCATTTATATATGCCATGTTCTTTTTAAAAAGGTGGGAAAAATGCTTGAAGTATCCAAATAAACACACTCTTAAAAAAATGTAATTAAAGAAATCAGATTAACAAACACCAGCAGCATCTGAAAAATGAATCTTACTTGAGGAATCTCAGTCCAGATCTTTCTACGAGAGAAATATCACCAAAGTCCACATAGTACACCTCCACCTGTTTCTCATCTAGCACCTGATGGATAATGACACGGTACCACCAAACATCATCAAGATTCCGCACACAACACACTTGTCCTGGCTGAATAAATGAATCTGGCATCACATAGCGTCCCGAAACCTCCTCAAACGAATAGCATCGTCTGAAAAGTAAACACATTTAACCAAGAGGAATGTTTATTTTGTCACTCAGTCAGTCTTGACTGTAGCAAAGAGCTGTGCTTTGTTTGTAAATGATTATTAAGGCCTTCTTACATAAAGTTTAAACAGCATTAAAATAGGATTGAATCTATTCCGCTATATGGATATAATAGTTGAGTTCTTGACACACATCTCCTGTGGGTAACAAAGGAAGGAAATGTTTGGAAACTATTGCATTAAATGTAAAGAAACATTCTAACCCATTTACTTATTTTCCACACCCCAGCGGTATGAAAATTAACATCCAATTTCAGGTAGTCCTTGTTTTCTCCCTCCTTCTCCTCCCCTTCCCAGCTCTCCCACAGCCTATTGTCTCCGCCTCTTCCTTTCTTATTCCTGCCCCCCCCCCCCCCCTCCTCCATCAGTCCGAAGAAGGGTCTCGACCTGAAACGTCACCAATAGGGGGGCACCGTCCTGTGTATGGCTGCCTAGCCAGCAGCTGTCCATCTTTTTCACTCTTTTTTTTATTTTTAGTGAGTTTTAGTGTTTTGTTTTTAGGAGGTCTAGACCAGTGGTTCCCAACGTGGGGCGTACGCCCCACAGGGGGGCAATTTGATTTTTAAGGGGGACAATTGAGCGCGACTGAGGAGGTCTGGGTCCAAATTTTCTATTTTTATTTTTTTGGATTTTCCATCAGGTAAACATATGTAGTTTATGTTTCAGATGTTATTTTGAGTAAATAATTTTTTTTGGGTAAAAAAGGTCTTTATTGTGTAGTTATTACATAATCACCGCGCCATCGCTCTTAATGCACGTTGCACGAAGCGCGCGAGGTCATGGGAGAACCTTATTTATTGAATTGGATTTAGAAATGTGATTCAAAGAGCTTTTGCTAAGTTACCCTTATAATATCTATTTCCTCTGTTTTCTCTCAAATTATATATCACCACATGGGGGGGGGCATCAGGATTTTAGAGGTGATTAGGTGGGGCATGCCCAAAAAAAGGTTGGGAACCACTGCTCTAGACTTTTTTATGTGGGGGGAGGGGGGGAAGGGGGAAACTTCTTTCTAGGGTCCCTACCTGGTCGGAGATGCAGCTTTTCTCCGGGCTGCACTGTCGACCCGTCCTCGCGGCCTACCAGCGGCCCTGGAGCGACGTTTTCCTGTCGGGGACCACCCAGAACCTCGGCTTCGGCGGCGGCACAGCGCTGGAGCGCTATCGCGGAGTGGAGCGGGCGATGCCCTGCCCGGGTCGTCGCGCTGGAGCTCCGGTGAGCTAAAGAATCGCCGAGAAAAAACATCGCGGAGCTGCGGGACTGTGGAGCAGCCAGCCGCGGCGCCGAACTTTACACCGGGAGCCTGGGATCTCGCGACGAGATCGCCAGTGGAAATGCTCCAACCTGCGTGGCCTTGTTGGCTTCGGAAGCCGCGGTCTCCGGTAAGGAGGCGGCCGTTCCAGGTGTCCCGACGCCGGAGCACCATCAACTGGCTAGAACGGCCTGGAACATCGGGCCTCCGTAGAGGCAACTGTGGAGGCCTCAATAGGCCCGACTATAGGTGAACTGGGGATGGGGAATGGATATTGTGCCTTCCCTCATAATGGAAACCATTGTGGGGGGATATTTTTATGTTAAAGATCTTTATTATTGTTATGTTTTAGCTGAAAGGACGCTGGCGCTGTTTGTTCGCCGCTTCTCCGTCTGCTATTGCCTCTTGTGTTCTTGTTTGTGTTGTTTTTGTTTTGTTTTGTTTTGTTTTTGTTTTTGATTTTTGTTTGCCTTGCCTTGTAAAGCGACTTTGAGTCCTTGAAAAGCGCTATATAAATTCAATTTATTATTATTATTATTATTCCTTCGTTCCATAGATGTTGCCTTACCCGCTGAGTTTCTCCAGCATTTTGTCTACTTTCTACTTATTATTCATGTTATGAACGTTTTGAACTGTGAAAGGTGATCTAGCTGTTAATCAAATTTATAGTTCAGAAATACTCACTTTTACTATGAAAAATCAGTTCCAATTCCAAGCGGCACCATTGAACTATTTCATCATCATTCTCCAATTAAGTAAATTTCCTTGACAGAATACTGGGAACAATCCTGGTTTTCTTTTAAACTAGTGGATTCTTGGCTACTTCACATATCAAACTAACATTACGAAGCACAATTCACACATGGCATCAGAAAGGTAATGATTGACCTTTTCAACAAAGTAGGAATTATGGTTGCCATTTCTTTAAAAGATTCTTACATTTAAATGTCCCACTTTTTCGTGGGAAGAAAAAGAAAAAGATGAAAATAATTAGGCAAAAAGTAATTTACCTTATCTCAATCATCAGATCTTCAAGCGTCACAGTCCATTCTCCATAGGAACGGACATAAAATTGACTGGGTGAAGTCACACTTTCTACAAACACACATGTAAAGGAGTTTTCCTCCAGCTCTGGTAGCTTGTAGAGAATTCCATCCTGTACAGCATCTGGTGGAATTTCAAATTCTGATGAACAACAAGTCTCTTTGAGCTGTGAAAAGGATGACAAATTGAGTAAACTGACCCATTTTCTCATTTAACACCTTTATACATTTCCCTTATAAATATTGGAAGAATTCCACCTCATCTCCACAAATGTCCTTAATTTAATTACCAACTCTAATAGCAGCTTCTTAAGAAGATACACAAACATGTCCCATTTTCCCTTTCCCTAGAACAATAAGAACTTCCCCCAATTTTTTCAGATGAGAATCTAGAATTCTACTTAGTTACTGGGCTTTCCGATTTGAAGTTCAACATGTATATTACTTACTTGAAGCTATTGTTTTTGTGCCAAAGCTTCCAATGCAACTAAGATTTGATCATTAATTGTTTTTTTCCTAGAATTATTGGATCAAATGTTGTAACAACTACAATAACCAAGACTAGTAGATCAAATTTATTTGGAGTACCGTTAACAAATCCAATAATTTTACCACTTCCCAGATAATGGACTGGGAAATAGCGCAGTAATACATACTATTAAGATTCAGATACTTAAGTTGTTGGTGAAAAACTGTTAATAATATTCTAATTATTTTGGATTCAGGGACCTCCCACTAAAAGCAAACAACTTGCACTAAGTACAATAAATCTTCCGCAAGCTCTATGAATGGCATCTCTTAGTTGGATACATTACAGCCACCTGAAATAGTTTAAATACGCAGTTCAGCAGCTGATCCATCAATCTGTAAATGTTTTTGGCATGGAATTTCCTGCACAATGCAGTTGAGGTCTAAAGCAGTAATATGCATAATTCTCATTTTTACAAAAGCTAGATCTTTTACTATTGTCCAAATGCAACCATGCTCCTAATAGTGTGTTCTTAATTTGCAGATCTCTTTGTCCTGGTTTTCTGTAATTGTTGATACACACAATTTAGTTTGTTGTAACCTGAATTTCAGAAACCCCAAGGCACCGAAAGCAGGAGCAGATGCTGTTCCTTGAGGTATTAAAGCCATTCATAACCCATTTGTGCAGAATTCGAGAGAAATAACAATTAGCATTTACAAAATCAGATTGGCTTTATAACAGTGGACAAGGGACAGGAGGCCTTATGAGTGAAGCGCTGCAAGTTGAAACAACACTACTGAGGCCATTACAAAAGAACATCCAAATGACAGTGTACATTCTTGATGTCCTCAATTCAGAATAGAGATCCAGAGCATTCCATATACGGATTATATCATGCTTGCTGTTTGAAGGCTTAAGCTCAGGAGGTTGACAGCAGCCATTGGGATCTGACCAGCTGCCCTGTTCTCAGTCCCAAATATGGCTGGGATGATGTTGAATGTCAGACAAGCATGGCCAAAACAAGAAATTCAGAACTACAGGGTATCACTTCCTTCAGCATGTCATCGAAACGCCACACAGCCCTAATAAGGTTGTCCATTACTTTGCCAACTCCAATCTCTCTCTTCTAAGATATTTTCTAGGTATCTTAATTCAGCATCCAACTACACTGATGATTAGAGACACCAAATCCACAAAAAGTTCCATTGTCAATTCTCACATCCCTTTAATGCTTTCTGAACCAACACCCCTTCAGGCCTGCAGCTGGAAAGTCATTCTCCATTGATGCAGCAATCAAGCCAACATCACACACTCTAGCATCTCCCATGCCCTCTTCATTAGAGTGGTAGGAAACTGGAGCACCTGGGGGAAACCCACACAGTCAGAGAAGGTAAAACTTCACGCAGACAGTACCAGAGGTCAACATTGAACGTGCATTTGTGGCACTGTGAGCAGTAGTTCTACCAGCTATGCCGTAGACTAATTTCAGATTGTAACTCAGTCAAATTTTAGGCATTAAAGTAATAACAGAACAGTTGGAATTGAGAAATATTTAGCTCGGAGAAAATGTTTTAAATGGAAAAGACTTTTTACCTTTTCCAACCTAATTGTTTTAATAGCAATGTCCTTCTCAGGCTCCATACTTTCTTCAATAATGGGCTTTTTCCAATCTGCACACGGCAATTCATTGGTTTTGTTGAACTGTGATTCCTCTTGGTCTAGAGAAAAAAAGTTAAATTTGACTACACAAAAATGAAGCTTTAGGAAAAACTAGAG
This sequence comes from Leucoraja erinaceus, assembly GCF_028641065.1. Classification (NCBI taxonomy): domain Eukaryota; kingdom Metazoa; phylum Chordata; class Chondrichthyes; order Rajiformes; family Rajidae; genus Leucoraja; species Leucoraja erinaceus. The sequence continues at coordinate 32,420,112 of NC_073396.1, forward strand.
AACACCAATTACAAATTAGATCCAATTACAATGGTGGCAGTTTACCATTACTAAGTTTCCCAAAGACATAGATAAATTGAACACTGTAGAATAGCTGGCAATCCCAGTTCTATTGGAAGCATAGAGATTCCAAAGTGCTCCTGGTAAGATGAATAAATAGCAGTATAGGGAAGCAACACTACTAATAGTAAATCTTGGGGGGGGGGGCAGAAGGATAGAAATTTGGCGGAGAAGGCAATTACAGGGATTACGCGAAGATAGCAATTTTTTTTAAACTGAGCAATCAGCCAGATAAATTGTAAGTGCATTGTGGACCTGTTCACCTCTGCTCATTCACATTATGCTTGAATCCTCATTAGAATTAGAAACATGTCCCAGGTTTAATTGATTTTAGAACCATACAATGGATGAAAATTATTTCTTTATTAACATTGTTATGGGGAGATACTGATTAAAACTTTAGTTCTTTTCATAGGTATGAAGAAAAATAGAAATCCGATGGGCAGTCGATGTTGTAAAGTTTTATCAAATTAACACCCACCTTTAGAGTCTATGATCACTGAAGGACCACTAAAAGGCATGCGTTAAAGGAAGTGTACAAAAAAATGGGGAAAGGTTTATTAAAAAAAGTAAGAAACAGGTGCTTATAGGAACATTAAAATAAAATGATTGATTTAGGATTCCCGAGGGAAGTTGCAAGGTTTACTTATTTTCAAAGATTAACAGTGTGTGGTTAGCCCTTTACTTTGAAGTGAACTGGAATGCCTGTTGTCAAAGACTCGCCAGTCGTGATTTATGCAGTCACGTTCCACATGGAAGATGTCGTTTAAGGCGCCAACAAGTTCAGTCACATTATAGAAACCCAGTTCCTTTAAGGGAAGGTCCATTCCAAAAATATTCTGAAAGTCAGGAATAAAACATTTCAGATTAAAATATTCACTACATATGTAAATATTAAACCTGCCATCTTTGGTGCTTCTTTCCAACCAACAGCTAATGATATAAATTAATATGAAAATAATCTTTCTCTGCTTATACAATTCTAGAATATTCCCTTAAAAAAAATTAGCAAATGCACATATGCAGGTTCTGTCTTTAGAAAAGTCTTATTGGAATATGACCATTAGTAGATACCTTTATTCCTGGTTCAAACCTATCAAAAATAAATTGTATTCCTCAGAGTGAAGCTATAAGAGGCAGACTTAAGTCTTTTGGGTGCCACTTAAAAACAAAATCGGAAAATACTTTATACAAATTGTATCTGTCATCAACAATGAGTTAAACTCCATTACAAAAATGTTAACGATAGAAAGCATTGATGTAAATAGATCTATATGGCTAAAAGGGCACATTCCAGAAATGGCAGTGGAAAATAGCTCTTCAGATTTGTGAAGAAATTTGATATAACCCTGCAAGTATACTTAAGTCAAGTGTAGAGTCCGTCAGTCTTGGACAAACCACTCTTTCACTTGAATAACATTTTAAAGATTCTGTTAACATGTTTCAACCAAGGAACAGACAAATCCCTTATGATCAATTTATTTGTTTTGTTACATGGATACCTATATGGAGCTACCTTGTATTCCAGGGGAAGCTGGGATGCCAGTAATCCACCAGGTCTTTGTGCTACAGTCTGCAGACGGAAAATATTGATTAAAAGGTTATTCATTTTTTTAATTTTCTTAGGTCAAAACTAAATTAATAAAATAATTTGCAGCTAGGCCTGCTGTTCAATAAGAATGGAATAGCATTCAAACAACATTAACCGAATCAATCTAATGAAAAACTGAAGGAAATATGCACAGTGGAACAAAGTAGATGACTAGGAAATCTTTGATCAGCATCCACTGTAAATCTTTCATTATAATTACTTTTCTGCACCAGAATCTTTTGAAATGCACTACATATTATAGACAAAATTAAGCAAGAGACAAAAATTAACCAATTTATAACTCCAGACTTCATAATTATGAGACACAAAATTATACACATCACTAACAAATCTTGCTAATTTTCCACTGAGCGACTATCATTTTTCGCTGGTCAAATTGTAGCTAGTCTGCGCCATATATCAAACACTATCATTAGTTTCAGGAAATCATCTTTGAAGGCTGGGCACACATTTCCACAATGGTATCTTCCAGAGATTAAGGGAGTAGGCCAATCATTCCACTTTAATTGCATTGCCATTTTCATTGGTTTGTGACTGCTGCATTCAAAGACTGCATCGCATAATATTCTAAGGAGTACTTTGTCACAACTTCTCATCAGAAATTATCCAGTAAGAACAATAAATCCAGTTAATCACTAAACAGAATAGGAAAATAATTCTCAATTTAGCTTGCTGAAATTTAAAAGTTGAACATACTATGAACTCTCTAAATTCTACACCAGTTTTATTACCAGATGACTGATCACATTTAACCTCGACCATTTCCTCTGGGCAATCCACTCCAATATTTGCAGCTGCTGTGCAATAACTTAACTTCCAATTTCTCTCATGTGCATCAACCAGTGTCTTATAACCAAGAAATTTGATACTATGATGAAGAGTATTCACTCTTTAACATTCTTAATTATGTCAATTAATAGTTATTTCTTCTTAAGGGCAAACAAACTCAGCTTTAATATTCTTTCTCTATTCTTCAAATTCCCCGAGCAGCCATTTCAGAAATACACCGATGGTACCTCAAGTGAGACCAATATGGGTTCAATACGCATTCCACACTTTATGTTCCATTCCATCATATTACTGAACCCAGCATTTATTAGTGAAAATTTGAATTATTGGGCTTTTGTTAAAAGTTTAACATGTTCAAGTTTGCCATTTGAAAGAGGTTTTATTTTTGCACAAATCCAAGTCGATAGCCTCTCATGATAGGACAACTATCTCATCCCAGGCATTTTATTATTTATTTATCTGTTTATTTGTTCCGAACAAGTAAAGACATAATGGGAATAAATAACAACAACAAAATCGAAATAGTCAAACAATTGGACATTCCAGGGAATATTTACAAAGCAATGAAAAGCATAAAGCAAAATTTAAATGTCCAACACTTTTTCTTTACAAGCTCGAAAAGGAGTGAGAAGAAGAATAACTTATTTAATCTCACCCCTTCTCCCTAAACCCTTCTTCCATATTTAATAATTTTAATTAATTAATAATATTAATACCCCAGACAATTTTTAGAGATGCATACAGGCATATATATATACATACATACAACTGATATTCCCCTACAAGTAATATGTATGAAGTAACCAAAAAACATAAATAAATAATAAATAAAATAATAAATAAACATTAACCCCTGTTTGTCAACCATCCCCTTCATCCCTGTACCTTGTGAAAAAAAGTTTTTTGTATGTCATTTTGAACTGGTTCATATTTGGACATTGCTTTAGCTCCACATTCAAACTGTTCCACAATCCTACTCCACAGACCGAAATACAAAAAGTTTTTCTGGTCGTGCGGACTCTTTGTACCTTAAAATTAAATATTCTTCTTAAATTATAACCCCCCACTCGCTCATTGAATAATGTTTGTATATTTCCAGGTAAGTTTTTATTTTTGGCCCTAAACATTATCTGTGCTGTTTTATATGCAACCGAATCTTCTAATTTTAATAATTTTGACTGTAAGAATAATGGATTAGTGTGACCCAGATACCTGACATTGTGAATAATACATATTGCTCTTTTATGCAGAATAGTTAATGAATATAGCGAACTTTTATAGTTATTGCCCCAGACTTCTGCACAGTAATTTAAATAGGGTAAGATTAGTGAACAGTAGAGAATGCGGAGTGATTTGTGATCCAGAACCTGCTTAACTTTGTGTAATACAGAAATGCTTTTTGCCAGTTTGAATTGTACATGTTTAATGTGTGATTTCCAGCTGATTCTATCATCCATTATAACCCCAAGAAATTTATTTTCATGAACTCGTTCAATTTCAACCCCATTTATCTTTATATTTGCTTGTGTGATTGTTCTGCAATTACCAAATAACATTATTTTGGTTTTGCTCAAGTTTAATGATATTTTGTTCCTGTCAAACCATGTTTTCAGTTTGCCCATTTCTTTTGTTATTTTGTCCAGTAGTTGTTTTAAATTCTCCCCAGAACAAAAAATATTTGTGTCGTCCGCAAACAAGACCAGCCTCAAGGCATTGGACACATTACAAATGTTGTTTATATACATTATAAATAGTTTTGGACCCAACACTGACCCCTGGGGGACACCACAAGCAATGTCCAAACATGTAGAACTGTAGCTACCCAGCTTCACAAACTGTTGCTTAAATAGCTTTTTATCCAATCCAGTACTAGACCTCTGATGCCATACCTTTCTAATTTTTTTAGTAAAATATCATGATTGATCGTATCAAATGCTTTCTTTATATCAATAAATATCCCAGCTGCATATAGTTTATTGTCAATAGCGTTTATGATATCTTCAATTGATTCTATTATTGCAAGTGATGTTGATCTGTTTGATCTGAATCCATATTGACTTTCAGTGATTAATTTATGCTTTTCTACAAATATGTCTAGTCTTTTGTTGAACATTTTTTCTAGTATTTTGGAGAATTGAGGGAGTAAAGAAACAGGTCTATAGTTTGTGAACTGATGCTTGTTCCCAGTTTTGTATATTGGTATGACTTTTGCTATTTTCATTTTGATTGGAAAAGTACCGGTTTGGAAAGATAAATTACAGATGAATGTTAGAGGTTTGGAAATCCCCTCAATGACCATCTTAACTAACGACATGTCAATGTCGTTGAAATCAGTAGACATTTTGTTTTTATACGTTTTAACAATATCCAACAGTTCTTTTTCATCTACTGCCATAAGGGGTCACAGCTTAAGGATAAGGGGGAAATCCTTTAAAACCGAGATGAGAAGAACTTTTTTCACACAGATAGTGGTGAATCTCTGGAACTCTCTGCCGCAGAGGGTAGTCGAGGCCAGTTCATTGGCTATATTTAAGAGGGAGTTAGATGTGGCCCTTGTGGCTAAGGGGATCAGAGGGTATGGAGAGAAGGCAGGTACGGGATACCGAGTTGGATGATCAGCCATGATCATATTGAATGGGGGTGCAGGCTCGAAGGGCCGAATGGCCTACTCCTGCACCTAATTTCTATGTTTCTATAAGAAACATAGAGCAGGGATTTCTCGCCAATAAATTCTCAGGAGTTTCTCCAGATGTCCCTGGATCAGGAATTTGTTTAGCCAGGTCTGGTCCAACATTTACAAAAAAATTATTAAAGCTATTAGCTACTTCCTCCATATTATAATTTTCATTGTCCTTATCAATAAAATACTTCGGGTAGTTTGTTTTCCCCGGGCCATTTCTGATAATACTATTAAGTATGCTCCATATTCTTTTTATGTTGTTGGTCTTGGTCTGCCTCTCATGCCACTATATCCTTATTTAGGAAGTGATCCAAACTGTGTAAAGTATGCCAGCCGTCATCAACATCCTGTTCAACTTCTTCTTCTTGCGTATGGCGTGCACAGCCTAAAGTTGTAGGTCAGCTTGTTCTATTTGATCTTTTTGTTTGTGCACGTCGGGTTGATTGCATTAGTCGAAACAGGGTGGACCACATAAAAGTTGCAATCTCCCACCTCCCTGTGCAACTGTAACAAAATGTTCCTAATTTTAAGCTCCAACATCTTTGCTATAAAGGCCAAAATGTTGTTTACGTTCTTAAACCCTTGTTAAATATGCCTACTAACATTTTGTGATTCATGCATTTTAACACCTAGATCCCTCTAGTCTTTATTAATTTGTGGTCTTTCTCCATTTAGATAACAGTCCGCCTTTTGAATTTTTCTTACCAAGGTATGTGACCTCACTCTTCTCCAAATAAAAGTCAATTTGCCAGGTGTTACAGTTGAAACTGGGTTGTAACATGCAAATTAAGTGCACCATGTAGTTAAGTCATGCGATTTAGAACATGTGAACAGTTGCAGAATGAGAAGCCTGCAGATGCCATTTTTATTAGTTGGAAAATTAAAAGAGAATTACGGCACAAGTGCTGCCTCCATTCCTTATCTTGAAGATGGGGTGGGAGATTGCAACCTTCACGTGAGCCACCCTGTTTCGACTAATGCAATCACCCCGACGTGCACAAACAAGATCAAGTTGACCTACAACTTTAGGCTGTGCATGCCATACGCAAGAAGAAGATCTTGAAGATAGACTTCAAGGAAACACAAAACATAATATTTGCATGTTATAACCCAGTTTCAATTGTAACAATACAATACCAGGTTTTCATATTATCACTCAATCTGCATGATCTTATAGCATCATAATGCCCTCATCACAACTTGTTCTTCCACTTATGTTCATATCATCAACAGACTTGGCAACCTCACAATTTGTTCTCTCCTCCAACAAGCGAGGACCAAGAAGCAATCCCTAGTTTATTTCACACAGGAAAGTACCGATTTGTTCGAGTTTTGTTTTCAGTGCAATTCCAATTTCCAATCCATGATAACACCACCTTTATTATCTTGGGCTCTTGTAAACCTAACATTAAATTTAACTTTAATGGAAAAAAATGTAATTTTTGAAGAAAGATCTTCATCAAATTTAGAACATTCCACCAAGGAACAATGTGAAGAACTTTTAACGCATAATTTACTCAAGAAACAAGGTGGCATCTTGAAAAATGGAGGAGAGAGATAAGCCGTAAACAAAGTCTCTTTGGTGAAAATTAAATATTTTCAGGAAGAAGAACGTCACTATCTACGTCAAGGAGACAGAACAGATGATACAAGGATAAAATTGAAAGTAACATATCTGGAAGACTTATTTTGCAGAAGTTGTTTTTGGCAACTTTGAAAATAACCTTTCTTCAACATCTTTCCAGTGAGCAATAAATGAAAGCCAATCTATCACACATTCTGTGCGAGGTTTCTGAAGTGATATAACTGCAAATTTTATTTTTACTTTGCCATGTAGGATTTTACATCTTGACTCCATTTTGATACACTTTATATTGTAAAACACAAGTGAATAATCCCTACATGAAAAAAAGCTCAAACCCAACAAAGCTCTCATTAGCCCAGCACCCCCAACAACAGAGTTCAATCTGAGGGAGCCGAGTTTGAAGGAGGTTGAAGAGGTCTTCAAGGCGGCACGCTCAGCCTCTGCTCCAGGTCCTAGTAGCGTACGATACATAGTGTACAAGCACTGCCCAGAGCTCCTTCGACACCTATGGAAGATCTTGAAGGTGGTATGACGAAGGGGGAGAGTTGCTGACCAGTGGAGGTGCGCTGAGGGAGTTTGGATCCCGAAAGAGAAAAACTCAAAGAACATCAATCAATTTCGGTCAATCTCGCTGCTGAGTGTCGAAGGGAAGGTGTTTTTCAGCATTGTCTCCGGAAGATTAACCGAGTTTCTCCTCAAAAACAGCTACATCGACCCCTCAGTGCAGAAGGGTGGGATTCCAGGAGTTCTCGGCTGCTTGGAGTAGTTACGCAGCTCATTAGAGAAGCCCATGAAAACAGAGGCAACAAAATGAAGCCCAGTGAAAAACAACAGATAGGACACAGCTTCCACATTGATCACCTCCTGTCCCAAATGTGACAGATTCTTTTCATAACATTTATGAATATATTATCTATTAGCGTGGCAGTGAGATGTAATTCTGCTAGGTCTAGTGACTTTTTGGATACAAGCTCATGCTATACATTGCATTAATAAACTCTTCTGTCATTTTATGCTTATTTGGATTTAACAGATCAATGTTGAAATCCTCACAGATTAACATAACCTTTTGAATTGTTTTATCAAATAATTCTTCCATCCAATCCTTAAATATTAGATGAATAATCAGCACCACAATGTTTGGAACATTGGCCTGGGTGAGGATGCTAATGCAAGTTCATCCTGCAGGTTAATTTAGAGGATTTTGTAGACATTGACTGACTGTTGGTGCCATCACTCCAGTGCTACCCAGTAGTGACACAATGTCCCATTCCTACTTACAAATTTAATGTTTTTCTTCACTTCTGAATCCATGGTCCCTCCAACCCCTTTGTCTACAAGCACCGTCCTCAAATCTTCGACAAGCTTGAACATAAAAACAGAGGGTAAGAGCATGTCATTTCATATTATAAATTAAACCTCAGAGGTAAAGCTAAAAATAAAATTGTTTTTATTTTCTACTTGCATCGAAGTGACACGAAAACGTCTATTAACATAGAACAGCCCTAGCATAGACACTTCGGCCCACAATGTTTGTGTTGAACATGATGCCAAGACACCTCTCCATTCCCTGCAAATCCATACGTCTATCGAAAAGTCTCTTAAACGTCACTATCACATCTGCCTCAACCAACAATCCCGGCAAAGTTTTCCAGGCACATCATCCTCTGTGTATAGAAAACTTGCCCTGCACTATTCCTTTAAACTCTCTTCCTCTCACTTCACACTGTGCCCTCTAGTATTTGTTTTATCCATCCTGGGAAAAAGGCTTTGACTGTCGACTCTGTCTATGCATCTCATAATTGTATATACTGCTATCAGGTCTCCCTGCAACCTCCAGCATTCTAGAGAACACAATCTCCACAGCTCACCCCCTCCATGACACACTGGTCAACGTGAGGAGCACCTTCAGCGACAGACGGCTTCCACCAAGATGCCGCACAGAACGCCACAGGAGATTCTTTTTCCCTGTGACTATCACACTGTACAACTCCTCCCCCTTCTGTCGTGGGGTAGACCGACTCCTCCCCACACCCAATCTTTGCACATCCCCAATCCTGGACTTTCCACTCTTCGCTTTAATTTCATGTTTCATGTATTTTGTTGTGTTTTATGAATGTTTGCCGACCAATTTGCCTCCTGGGATAAATAAAGTTCTATCATATCATATTGTATTCCAAGTCTAACCTCTCCCCCTAGTGAATACCCCCTTATCCAGGCATCATACTAGTAAATCTCCTTTGCTCCCTGTCCAAAGCCTCCACATCCTTCCTCTAATGGAACGATCAGAACAGCACACAATACTCCAAATGCCGCCTAACCAAAGTACTATAAAATTGCATCATGATTTCCTGATTCTTATACTCAATGTTCCAACCTATGAAAGCAAGCATACCATATGCCTTCTTTACCACTCTATCTACTTATCATGCCACTTTCAGGGAGGTATAGACTTGAACCAAAAGTTCTCTCTATGCATCAATGCTGTTAAGGGTCATGCTGAAGAAGTTCACGTCTTGTACATTCATTTAATATTAAAACACACAGATTCATATTAGTACAAGAACGATGGCTGCCAAGTGAAGTCTCTCTGTTGTCTGCTGCATCCCGTCACCTGACCACAGATCGGCGTTGAATGGTCGGTTCAGATCACGCCAGTTCACCGAGATCTCGAGCTCGACAAACAAAGGTTCGAGACCAAAGTGGCTCGGCCACAAGATGACGCCACCTGACCCCCCCCCCCCAGAACTGGAGTATTGGAAGCGGTTAGTCTGTCGAGTGAGGCGGCCTGATCTTGTGTACTTGTCACCTGCGTTCGGGGTTACGGCTGGTTGAGTTGAGGGCAGGTTTGATCATGATGGCGGATGCCCTCTGCAGCGGGGTTGTGTCACCTGCACTGGTTGGTCAATGTCCAATTATACCGGCTTAAGACGGTACACGGACACAGTCTCTTGTCTGCCACCCACGTCAATGATGAAAGCCGAGGCGTTGTTCTGTAGCACTCTGAAGGGTCCCTCATAAGGCTTTTGCAGTGGTGTAAGGTGGGCAGACGTACTGGCAGTCCTGGCGGTCGGGAGGGACGTACGTAGTTGTGAGACCGTGTCGGGACGTGAGGACTGGAGAATGCGTGCCCACCTTCTCACGTAGGCGTGTCAGCATTGTGGTGGGCAGTTCTCGATTTCCACGGGCCGCTGAGACAGTAAGCGGGGCACCGTACACCAGCTCGGCCGAGGAAGGTGCCAGGTCCTCCTTTGGGGCAGTGTGTATACCTAGCATGACCCACGGTAATTCATCCATCTAGTCTGAGCCCGTGAGCCGTGCCTTGAGGGATGCCTTCATGTGCCGGTGAAAATGTTCAACTAGGCCATTTGCTTGCGGATGGTGGGCCATTGTGTGGTGCAGCTTAGTGCCAAGCAGCTACGCCATTGCTGTCCGCGACTCGGAGGTGAACTGCGCACCTCTGTCGGAAATGTCCACCGGCACCCCAAAGCCGGTGATCCAGTGGGTGGTGAGGGCACGTGCACAGGTCGCAGTGGAGGTATCCGAGAGCAGGACGGCTTCCAACGATGGTGAAGAGGTGGGTGACACCTCTGGATGGGGCAACGGTCCAACAATGTTGACGTGGATGTGGTTGCAGGGCGAAGTTCTGCAGCGGCGCCTTGATGTGGCGCTGAATCTTGGAGGTTTGACAGGGGATGCACGCTCTGGCCCAGTTGCCACTACCGACAGCCGGCCGAGGTGTTTCCCGGATGTGTGCAGGGTGGTCGTCATCGGCAGGCCTCGGAGTCCCACCTATGGTGGTAGAAGCACCACTTGTCCTTGCTGGCGCTGTTCGTAGCCGACCTCACTGCCATTCCTTCCATGGAGGCTGGAGCTGCCCGTATGACCTGCCGAGGCACAGCCGCCACCTGATTGGTGGTGGCTCCACCCTGCTGTCTGGCCTGCCGCAGCACGTCTGCGCAATAATTTTAGGGCCGCCTTATTCACCATTCGCCTGGGGTGTGCTGTAGCACGTTTCGTTCGATTTGACAAAGTAATTCCCTTAATAAACTTCAATTTACTTTATTTATCTAATACTTCCGTGTTTGCTTGACTGGCGTTACAAAGGGCACCCAACGGGTCCTCAGCCATGCCTGCGCAGTTGGGGGAGGGTTGCCTCTGGCGATTTTCAGGTCGCCATTTTTATCTCATACTTTGGTGTGTACTTGACTGTCCACACAACGGAGACCCCACGGGTAAAGTTGTTCTATTTTACAAACGGCTCTACGGGTCGTCTATTCGCATTATAAACTTTAATTTTCTTTCTACCGTCAACGGCACAAGTTTGAAAGCGGCAGTCGGGCCTGCACAATGAGCTCCCACTTGCTGGGCCCGTCAGCCACGCCTGCGCAGTTGGGGGAGGGTTGCCGGGCCCGCCGCCATTTTCAGATCGCCATTTTGACTGGCATCAAAACAGGGATCTCTGGCGTCACAACGGGTCCATGTGTCGTCTAGTACAAAAGCAATGACTGCCAAGTGAAGTCTCTCTGTCGTCTGCTGCACCCCGTCTCCTGACCACACAGATCGGCATTCATTGGTCGGCCCACATCATGCCAGTTCACGCGAGATCTCGAGCTCGACAAACGAAGGTTCGAGACCAAAGTGGTTCGGCCACAAGATGGCGCCACAAAGCCATTAATTGTGTATTTCCCCCTTACATTTGACCTCACATAATCCAAGCATCACCTCACATTTGCTCGGATTAAACTCCACCTACCATTCCTCTGCCCATTTCTGTAGCTGATCCACACCATGGAGCATACCATGAAAACCTTCCTCGCAGTCAGCGACACCAGCAACCTTGGTTTATCTGCAAACTTACAAAACAACCAGTCTACGTTCATACGTGTGTGCGTGTGCATGTGTGTGTGTCACAAACGAACCATGCTGACTGTCCCTAATTAACTATTCTTTTCCAAACGGGAATAGATTAGTTAGTGGTCGACTTACGAGGAGAGGAACATCCCTGCCCCGTCTCCATCAAAGGTGTAAAAGTGCAGTTTACCCAGGAGTACAAGTGCCATGGAGTTTACCTGGACAGTAAACTGGACTGGTCCAGGAACGCTCTGTAAAAAAAAGGGACAGAGCTATCTGTACTTTCTGAGGAGGCTCCGATCTTCAACGTCTGCAGTAAGATGCTGCAGATGTTCTATCAATCGGTGGTGGCCATTGCCACTTTCTATCCTGCCGTGTGCTGGGATAGAGCAGGGCAAAGGCCCCGGAAACTAACAGAATCAACAAGCTCATCAGGGAGGCTGGCTCTGTCCTGTGAGTGGAATTGGATTTGTTGGAGGTGGTCTCAGAAAGGAAGATGTTCCTCAAACTGCAGGGCATCGTCAATAATACATTTCACCCCCACCATGACACACTGGTCTTCTTCTTCTTGCGAATGAAATATAAACCAAAGGAATAGTTAGATCTCAACCCGGGTGTTGAGCACCAGGCCTTGAGCTCCATTTGGTGGGTGGTAGAGCGGGCACCCAGAGATGACATGGTTGGCTGTCTGTTGTTCTGCTCTGCATTCACAGGCTGGGCTCTGGCGGAGCCCCCATCTCCACATGCCGGCATTGAAACGCCCAACTCCAGTACCAAGTCTGTTGAGCTTCACCCATGCTCCTCTGGGGAGGTCAGACCCTGGATTGCTTTTATCTGGTGAAGAGATGTAGCTGTGTAATGGTTGCCTTCCACTCCTATGACCACTTGGTGGCTATCCAGTGTGCTTTTATCTCAGTTGGCTGGATGGATGCTGGGAGCTGTTTTCCATGTGGAGCAAAGGGGTGACGGGACTACAATCGGGGTGGCCTCTGCTCTCTGCTGATAGCCAGATGGAGGTGGTGATCTGGGTCCATGGCACGGCGAGATAATGCCAGAGTTGCTGCTTGCCTTCGGATCCCTGCAGGCGGAATGCCTGCAAGTATAGGGAGCTGCTCGACTGGAGTAGGTTGAAGGCACCCAGTGATGGTTCGTAAGGTGCTGATCAGGCTCGTGTCTACCAGGCTAGTATGGCTACTTCTACTCCATACGGGTACGCAGTACTCAGCTGGGGCATACACAAGAGCTAAGGCAGAGGTGCAAAGAGTTGATGGACTGGCTCCCCAACTTGTTCCTGCCAGGCGTCGGATGAGGCCGCTACGTGCCATGGCCTTGTCACGGAGATCAGCCAGGTCTTGACGAAATGTAAGCGACCTGTCCAGCTTTACGCCGAGGTAAGTGGGTATTGGAAGTCCAAGCGCTTGTTGTTAACGAAGACAGCTCTCTCTCGCTTAGCTTCCTTGTTGTTTTGATGGAATGCTGTTGACACTGTTTTGCCTTCGCTCAGATTCGCTCGCTCGCTGTCGTAGGTATGCTGCCAAAGTCCCCATGTCTTGCCTCAAGGGGCTTTCGATTGTCTTCCATTCTTTGTGTCTCATCAGGATGGCTAGATGGGCCATACCCATATTCTCCATCGATGGTCTCTGGGAGGTCATGGATGTACACGTTGAAAAGCAGCTGAGCCAAGACGGATCCCTGTGGGACGCGATTCTTCAGTCTACGTAGCCTACTCTGCTGTCCATCACTGGTCTTAAGCACAAAGCTGCAGTTGATATCAGCTCCATGATGTAGCATACCATGCGCCTGTCTGGCCGCACCCGAAGTAGCTTTGCAGTTAGTCCCCGGTGCCACACGGTGTCATAGGCAGCTGTCAGATCTATAAGAACAGCTCCTGCCTTCTCATTTGCCTCAAAGCAGTCCTCGATGTCTTGGGTGAGGAGGGTTACCTGGTCCGCAGTAGATCGACCTTGTCGGAAACCAGCCTGCTCGTGGGGTAGTTGAGGGTCTATGATGGGGTTTATACACCCATGGATCAGCATCTCAAGGAGTTTTATGGGATGCAGAGGAGCGAGATGGGCCGGTAGCTTTAAGGATCATCCTTTGGCTTGTTCGGCTTCGGGAGAGCGATGACTGTTACACAACGCCATATCTTTGGTATTTTGCATTTCTCCATGGAGGTGAACAGGTACTGTCGGATCCAGTTGGTAGCAGCGTCTCCAGAATGTAGTAGAAACTCTGGGAATATGCTGTCAGATCCAGGGACCTTTCCTGCTTTCAACATCTTGAGTGCTGTGGCCATTTCCTCGTGGGTGAAAGGTCCATAATCCCCTCTGTCAGTTTTCCACGAGTCGGCCACCTTCGCGGTCAGAGTTTGTGAATCGACCATTCTTGACTAGTTGAGATGCGATCGCGTTTGCAGTCACTGGGCATTTGCCAGGTTTGGATGTAGCTCTGCCGGTCAGGCGGTTGACCGTGTGCCATGCTTTACAGCTCGAGTGGATGAAGTCGATCGATTCAGCCGTCTCAATCCAGCGTTCTTGTCGTTTCTCATCCAAACGTGTGAGCAATGTAGTGGCAGTGATTTCAGAATTCTCTTTGGTGCCAGCAGCAGTATGATCTTCGTATAGCTGTTGACACTCATCATCCCAACATGGAATGTAATGCCTCTGGTAGCTACGGGGGATGGTTTACTTGCCTGCACTGATAAGCATGTAGCAGTAGGCTTGGTAGGAATAGTCCAGGTTGGTACTATCTGGAGGAGTAAGGCCCAAGGCGGCTGCGTTGGTAAGTTGTTGGAACTTGTCCCAGTCGGCCTTGCGGAAGTTGCACCACTTCTCAGGTTTGCTCGATATTGGTGCAACCAGTGGTGTTGTGGTGATCAGTGGTGGTCGGTGTTGTGACCGTGGGAATTTCTACAGAACCCGGCGCGTTGGTGGCTGATGGTTTTTTGTGTTGCTGGCAAAGGCTAGGTCTGGGTTTGTACTGGATGGGCTGAATGGAAGCTGTTTGGCTCCTTTGGATCATACAGAAGCGTGAGGTCATTGGCAGATGCCCAATCTATGAGGCCGTTTCCATCGCTATTACATCTTGAGTAGCCCCATTCGGTGTGGTGGCAGTTGAAATCACCGGTGTATACACAGGGAGGGCTGAACACTGGTATGGATGTTGTAGCCAGACGCACTAGGAAGGCTTGTACACATTGATGATGGTGACGTCCTGGACCTTACTGCAAGCCATTCCAGATCAGAGTCTTCTGCAGACTGCCCTTCTATAGCCCAATCTGTGTCATCCAAAGTGGCCAGACCATATTTACTACTTGGTGTGAAAATAGCTAGTGTGAATTCAGGAATTGTGAGTTTCTCCACTGCTTCGCAGTGTGTCACCTGCAAGAGTATGACAGTCGCATTGTTGGCATATGCTAGCTGCTCAATGATGGATATCTTAGCACTGGTGAGACCTTCGATGTTCAACTGTAGTACCCCAGCATCCTTGCCACCTGCTCTGAAAAGAGCACAAAGCTTGGCTCAGGGCTGCAACACTCAGTCTTTGTCCTATCCTTCGTTTGGTTTTGTGTTATCGGCATCTGTCTCCACGAAGTATTCCACGAGAGAAGACTAACTGGATTAACAGGAGACCACGAGAAGGTTGCCGATCTCTCGACATACTGGTCAACCTGAGGAGCACCTTCAGCAACAGATGGGTCCTACCAAGGAGCAGAACAGTCATGGGGTAGACTGACCAAACATTACAAAGGAAATGGTTATAGATAAAAAAAGGCCTTACGATACATAGCAAAAAAAATAAAAAATCAGCAGAATGCCTGGAGAAACAGACAATGAGACACAGAAGCCTTGACTGTGACAGAGTGGTAGATACTACGAATGGAATCTAAAACCATCAGAGGGGAAAACTATTAAGCAACAGAAAGAAACATTTCAATATCAATAACTAGTATTTACAAACTACCTCAAGCACAATGAAATGTTACAAGCAACATCAAAGTGTGATTGAATGTTGTACAATTTGTTTATTTCTTTAAAAAAAAGTTACTACTCCGCTCCAGTTTTTCTTTGCACCACTTTTGGATTAAAAGATAAGCTATGCAAGCTGCCGACAATGATGGAATGAAGTTTGCAAAAGCTGTTCAGGTCATTCACCCCTGCCTTCCATTTGGTTCTACAATTCTCTGGTTAGCTATGTGAAGAACTATAGCTAAGTGGCACAATATAGTAAAGTTTAACATGCAAAATATTAATAACAAATGCCAAATTGATACAGACCTTTTTCAGATCTCTGTCAAAATACACTGTGTCTGAAGCAGATTCTGACATACTTCCCCAATTCAAAGGTTTATTTGTAGGTGATTTGTTGGGGTTGGGTTGCATGGTTATCGCCTTTGATTGGGTTTGGTTGGCCTGAATGGACTGGTTGAATGATTTACCTACATGAATAAAAGTAATGATTACAAGAAAATCTGCAGAACCAAGCTGCAGTTCTATACCACTCTGTGTGGTCTACACAGTAGTCCATATAACAATAGTTGACATTACTTTGATTCTTTGACTGGCACATGATTTCAACAAGCTGAACTAAGGGAACAGGCTTGTTTCCCATTGGCACTACAATTTATCATGGTAGGTCAGCAAAAGAGCAGCATTAATATCAGAGTTCTATCAATTTACTTTTCAATGGATGAACATTAAGGAGGTGTTTATTAACATTGGGACATTTTAAGTTTGAAAGAGAGCAAAATAAATCAATTCATTAAAAAAAATAAATCAAAATGATACCATTTGCAACTAAAAACTCACCGTGCCCGAGAGGACTTCCTCTGCTTCTGTTTCTCAGCAATAGGAGGGAACCCTGGCGTGTTTGTTGGATCTCAATATCTTCCGAAATTGCTTTAAGAACTTCTTGCAAGGAGTAAAAGCCATACCGTGTGTACTGAAAAGGTCTTCCGTACTTTTTCAAAAATGCCATGTCAAAATCAGACAGCAAGACACCACAGGGAAAGGATGCCACCAGATCTCGAAGTTCACATTTCACTAAAGCAGGTAAAACTGGGATGGTATTGCACCTTCTAGGCAGGGCAGTCTGCTTCCGTTCATATCTAGTCTTTCTCAAGTTACGTTTGGTCTTGGTGGAGACCTTTGCTTTTGCTACCAACTCTTCAATTCCTTTTGTTGTTTCGTCACCAACACCTGGGAAAAATTTGTTTAAAAAAAGCATATTTTCTGTACATATAAGAGACTGAAAACACAAAATCTCACATATTTCAGGTACACATTACCCTTCCACATCATGGCCACTGATCTAATGCCATTATTTACATTTAATTGATAGTACATTTAATTGATAGTACATTTTATTGAACCAAACAAGCAGTACTGAAAACACTTTATTAAGATATATTAAAAATGATCACAGATGTCCAATAGATATGTTATAAAAACTATTTTCAGCCATGTATTGGTCTCCTTAGCTAACGTATAAGCAAATAAGAAGGGTGACATAAACAAAAGCAACCATCCAAACAAGGGCAAGTCCAATCACTTAACACATTTGTTTCCTGTAACAATTAAAAGAAAATCAGTGAATAACTCAAAGGTTTTTAGAAATTCCTCTCCAGTTTTTGACAACACAAGAACCAAGACATTGAATCAGCCTATGCTCTTGAGCAAACGGTAGCCTTAGGTCAGTACAAAACAATCTTACCAAAGTGAGAAGGTTATGGATTAAATTCCACTCCAGAGGTTCAAGCACAAATATCTAATCTGGTACTCTAGCCTTGCAATGAGAAAATGTTGCTGCATTATTTTAAGGGCAAAATAATTACATCAGGCAATTAGCAACACTCGCTCTGCCAACAGGAATATCTTCCAGCCAGAAACAAGGCTCAATATAAAGGACAGCAGCAACAACCTTCCACATCCAGAATTCCACTGCCTCTGCATGCAGTAATGATGGCTGGCATATAGAATAGCATGTTATCTATTAATTGGAAGATAAAATCTGTTGGACCAGTTATTAATTTCAAGTAGCCGACATCCTGTAGCTGGGATATACTCAATTCATTTATTATGAACATTTCAAAATCTGACTTTATCCAAATATATAGATGGTGTGATAAGGCAAAGCCCACAGACGGGATATGTGGATATATATGATTGCCTCCTGAGCAATGAATAATTCAATGATACTTTATTGGCACATGTACCTAGGTACAGAGAAATTATTTGTTTTTTCTTGCATTCAATACATAAAATACACAAAGAGTCACCACCTTTCTGGTGCCGGCAAAGTTACAAGTACTCATTAGAGTCTTGTTGGTCCTTCTTTGTTGTAGGCATCCCACACCCCCTCCACCAAGTCACCAATAAGCAATGCCCATGCAGTTCCTTGCATGCAAATTTCTAGGAAATAATCAAGAACATGGCAAACGTCTTCCCAGATGAAATGAAAAATGACTAGAGCGTGGGAGCAGCACGGATTAAAATGCTATTCTAAACTTTTGTTCAGAAATTGAAGTTAGCAAGTAGCTGCATTGCAAACAACTGAGTGGAAAGAAATATAACATAGAAAGATAATAGTATAGGCCAGGAACGGGCCGAGGCCCTTCGGCCCACAACGTCTGTGCTGATGCCAAGTCATGATGCCAAGACCAACTCTTATATGCCTGCACATGATCTATATCTCTCCATTCCCACAGGCTTATCAAAAAGTCCCTTAAATGCTACCATCGTACCTGTAACAACCACCACCCTTAGCAACACATTCCAGGCACTCACCACTGTCTGTATAGTAATCTTGCTCCACACATCTCTTTTAAACTTTGCTCCTCTCACCATGAAGATATGCCCCCTGGTATTTGATTTTTCCATCCTGGGAAAAATGTTTGGACTGTCTACTCCATATATTTCTTTCACAATTCTACATCCTATCAGATCTTCCCTCAACCTCCATCGTTCCAGAGAGAACAATCCAAGTCTGTCCGAAAATTAATTCAGCTAGAAATCAGTTATTTCACTCAAATGATAACCAGTGGATAATTGCTTACCTTTCAAGAGAATGCTGCCATCTCCACACGAGTGAACTTTGATTGTATCAGGTATATTGGATACAAGCTCCAAAGTAGACCTGTAACCCAAAGCACACAAAGGCAGCCGCTTTCCCATCATTGTCTGATAATCTTTTTCAAGCTCGGCAGGAGACAAACTATTCTTGGCAGATATCAGCAGAGACCGCAGCTCCTTCTTGAGAACCTCCAGCAACTGCTCCTGCTCTGACATCTTCACACTGCAATATTCATAAAAAAGGAATAAAATCCACTTCCTTTATGTTAAATACACTTTTGCACCCAAAGCTTTTGAGAGAATAGTCTAAATTAAGAATCTGAATATAACTTATCCATTGAATTTCAAAATAAAATGATTTTTACATTTTATTTGTCCAGTTAAAGAATCACTCACAATAAACTCTTTATAAATGGAAACATGAAAATGAAAGACTATAGTTATCTAAAAAAAGAATCAAGCCATAAATACCAAAATATCCCATTGGTACAATAGCAACTATCCTATTCTAGTTAACATTTCCAAACTTTCTGCCAACTTTATGCTGACAGAAATTACAATATCAGTTTGTATTAATTTATAATACCATTACATACTAAAATATTACTAAGCAAACTATTTTTAGCAATGCATTGGGCTGGCATTGCATTACCTAATCTGACCTCAACTTGAATGTTTTAATCGGAATGGACTCAAAACAGACACAAAGTGGAGGCTTGTCAGATAACCAGATTCAGAGACAGAAGGGTATAAAGGAATGGAGCTCATGTTCAGTACAAGCATTACTAACCCAGCATGCAAGAGTCCATAGTAGGAAGAATTTACCCAAAGATTTAGTATGGCAATGGAGAACCTGGGAAAATAAAGTGGAAAACAATACTGGCAAATAACAATGAATAAGTAAGATTAGATTAGAGATACAGCGCGGAAACAGGCCCTTCAGCCCACTGATTCCGCACCCCGCACACTAACTCTATCCTACACACGCTAGGGACAATTTACAATTATACCAAGCAAATTAACCTTCAAACCTGTACGTCTTTGGAGTGTGGAAGGGAACTGGAGATCCCAGAGAAAACCAACGCAGGTCACGGGGAGAACGTACAAACTCCGTACAGATAGTGCCCGTAGTCAGGATCAAATCCGGGTCACTGTCGCTGCAAGGCAGCAACTTTACCACTGCGCCACCGTGCCTTCCAGCAAAAGAGAAAGTAAGCTAAGCAAAAAATAAAGGTAAGAGTACACGTACCAAGAATACAGAGTGAAGAATAAAAGTTGAATATTACAAGATTAGCAGTGAAATTTAAAGAGAATTGGGAAAGCAGTGAAACTCTGAAACACTGAAGGAACAGATAAAAAACCAAGATATTTCACTCGGGCCTAAATTAAACGGAAAGCCAGATGGGGAAATCAAGGTATTTAGAAATGGACAAGATAAAAAAAATGTCAAAGCGTCAGCGAAAGAGTCAAAATATTAGGTGTTACAAACAGCATAAATCAAGTAGACCAGACCATTTTAAAGTGAAATTATACAACTGTATTAAAAATAAAATTAGGTAGAAGTATTAATCCAGTTAATTAAGGAATAATACAAGAATTATAGAATTGTAAAGAATAAAGGTGTTTAGAATAAAAACCTAGTCTAAAAGGCAAAATGCAAGAGGAATTCAGGCAACATGGTGGAGGGAAATGGCCAGACAATGTTTAGGGCTGAGATGTGAAGGAAAGAACTGCAGATGCTGGTTTAAATCGAAGGTAGACACAAAATGCTGGAGTAACTCAGCGCGACAGGCAGCATCTATGGAGAGAAGGAATGGGTGACGTTTCGGGTCGAGACCCTTCAGTTTTGGATTAGGATTTTACTTCAGTCAAAAATATCATCTGTCCATTTCAGGGGAATCAGTCTACCCCACGACAGAAGGGGGAGGAGTTGATAAAGAGAAGAGTTGAAATAGATGTAGAGCGATGTAGAACAAATGAATGAAAGTTATACAAAAAAGTAACAATAATAAAGGACATTGTTAGCTGTGCTAGGTGAGAACAGGTACCTGGTGTGACTTGGGTGGGGGAGGGATTGAGAGAGAGAGGGAGTGCAGGGGTTAATTGAAGTTAGAGAAATCAATATTCATACCACTCGGTTGTAAGCTGCCCAAGCGAAATACGAGATGCTGTTCCTCCAATTTACGATTAGCTTCACTCCGACAATGGAGGCGGCCTAGGAGAGAAAGGTCAGTGTGGGAATAGGAATGGGAATTAAAGCGTTTGGCAGCTGGGAGATCAGGTAGCTCCAGGCAGATTGAGAGAAGGTGATCAGCAAAACGATGGCCCAGTCCTCATCTGGTATCATGCTTGTTTAAGGGTCCACATCTTGAATAACAGATACAGTAGATGAGATTGGAGGAGGTGCAAGTGAACCTCTGCCTAACCTGAAACGGCTGTCGGGGGCCCGGGACAGAGTTGAGGGAGGAGGTATAGGGACAGGTGTTTGATCTCCTGCAGTTGCAGAAGGTGGTACCTGGGGAGTGCGTGGTTTGGGTGGGAAAGGATGAGTTAACCAGGGAGTTGCGGACGAAACAGACTCTGTGGAAGGCGGAAAGGGGTGGCGATTGGAAGATGCGACTCGTGGTGGGATGCCGTTGGAGGTGCCGAAAATATTGGAGGATCATGTGTTGTTTGCGACGGCTGATAAGGTATGGGCTAGGGTGGCTCTGTTGCAACTAGGGGGAGGGGGAGCAAGGACCGAGCTGCAGGGTACGGAGGAGACACGTGTGAGGGACTCATCTTAACAAATCATTTGAAAAGGAAACTAAGAATAGATAACATAATAAATATAATTTGTCCAGTTTAAAAAAAATCTTTGATAACACCAACCTCAGGTTGAATTCAACAATATCAGGTAACCAAACTTTTTAAATCATTAATATTTCAGTTTGTAAATGGTGTCTTTTTCTCTTTGGCCTCTAAATGTCAATATTTAAACTCATGGTTACAATTTTACTTTACACGCATCCATAGAAACATAGAAATTAGGTGCAGGAATAGGCCATTCGGCCCTTCGAGCCTGCACCGCCATTCAATATGATCATGGCAGATCATCCAACTCAGTATCCCGTACCTGCCTTCTCTCCATACCCTCTGATCCCCTTAGCCACAAGGGCCACATCTAACTCCCTCTTAAATATAGCCAATGAACTGGCCTCGACTACCCTCTGCGGCAGAGAGTTCCAGAGATTCACCACTCTCTGTGTGAAAAAAGTTCTCCTCATCTCGGTTTTAAAGGATTTCCCCCTTATCCTTAAGCTGTGACCCCTTGTCCTGGACTTCCCGAACATCGGGAGCAATCTTCCTGCATCTAGCCTGTCCGACCCCTTAAGAATTTTGTAAGTTTCTACAAGATCCCCTCTCAATCTCCTAAATTCTAGAGAGTATCAACCCAGTCTATCCAGTCTTTCTTCATAAGACAGTCCTGACATCCCAGGAATCAGTCTGGTGAACCTTCTCTGCACTCCCTCTATGGCAATAATGTCCTTCCTCAGATTTGGAGACCAAAACTGTACGCAATACTCCAGGTGTGGTCTCACCAAGACCCTGTACAACTGCAGTAGAACCTCCCTGCTCCTATCCTCAAATCCTTTTGCTATGAAAGCTAACATACCATTCGCTTTCTTCACTGCCTGCTGCACATGCATGCCTACTTTCAATGACTGGTGTACCATGACACCCAGGTCTCGCTGCATCTCCCTGCTATTCTTTCTACTCCTCCCACTTTCAGCAATTTAAAATACAATTGTTTTCTCACTTTTTTAGCTTTGATGAAGGGCTATTGATCTGATGCACCAATTATGCCCTTCTTGATGGAGACTGCTTGACCTGCTGAATGCGTTTAGCATTTTCCGCTTTGCTAAAATGTAATAAATTTGCCAATAACACCATATTTGGGGGAGAGAGCTGAAACAGGAGTATTGCAAGAAATTACAGGGTATTAATAAACCTACAGAGTGGACAAATCGATGGTAAATTAATTGCAATGGACATATGTGAAGTGCTGTGCTACTTTAAGAAAAAGAGTTTGTGAATAACACGGGAAAATGGGACAGGGCCTTTAACCCGTCCCACTTTCCCGAGTCACCACGAATTCTCCCGAGTTTTCCCCTCGATTCAAACTCGGAGAATTACGGTAATAGCCGTTCGTAGGTACTCGCGGCTATTTTCTTTAACTCGTGGACATTTTTCAACGTTGAAAAAACGTCCCAACTTACCTGATGCCCCAAGTTCCTATGGCTGGCATTTCGAGCCGCTACGAAACATCTACGGACTCCTACGGGTTCCTACGAGCTCGCTACAGACATTACCGGACATTCCTCGAGTTCGAATCAATGGGAAAACTGGGGAGAGTTCGTAAGTAACTCGGGAAAGTGGGACAGGGCCTTAAGAATCTAAACGATAGGGATAGACAAGACAATAGGTGCAGGAGTAGGCCATTCGGCCCTTTAAGCCAGCACCGCCATTCAATGTGATCATGGCTGATCATCCCCAATCAGTACCCCGTTCCTGCCTTTTCCCCCATATCCCTTGACTCCGCTATCTTTAAGAGCCCTATCCAGCTCTCTCTTTAAAGCATCCAGAGAACCTGCTTCCACCGCCCTCTGAGGCAGAGAATTCCACACACTCACAACTCTCTGTGAGAAAAAGTGTTTCCTAGTCTCCGTTCAGAATGGCTTACCCCTTATTCTTAAACTGTGGCCCCTGGTTCTGGACTCCCCCAACATCGGGAACATGTTTCCTGCCTTCAGCTTGTCCAAACGCTTAACAATCTTATATGTTTCAATAAGATACCCTCTCATCCTTCTAAACTCCAGAGTGTACAAGCCCAGCTGCTTCATTCTCTCAGCATACGACAGTCCCGCCATCCCGGGAATTAACCTTGTAAACCTATGCTGCACTCCCTCAATAGCAAGAATTGGAAGGATCAAAGGAACACAACTTTTGAAAATGCCATTAGTGTAATTAATTCCTAGGAGTCGCTGGTAGAATAATGAATCAATATTGAACATTGGTAAAAAAGTGTGGCCATTGTAAAACTGTGAAAATGAAGACACACGGAACTGCAGACGCTGGTTTACAAAAAAAGACACAAAGTGCTGGAATAACTCTGCATGTCAGGCAGCATCCCCGACCCGAAACCTCGTCTATTCATGTCCTCCAGAGATGCTGCCTGACCCATTGAATTCCTCCAGCACTTCGTGTGTTTCAATGAAAATGAAGGACTGTCACCAAGAGCTGAAATACGATTTTTTTAAAACTCGAAAGTAGCAAGTAAGGAATTTGTGCTAAGAGAATGGTGGAGCTTCGGGTGAATTTAAAGAGAATCTGGGATGAAGGGAAACGGGAGTCTTGCTCATTGTTAGATAAGAAAAATCAGAAGGGGGGTACTGTCGGAAACAAAACAATTTTATAAAATGACGACGCTCGGACACAAGTAAACTCGGTCAGAATATCTGACCACCTTGTGGAGTTCTAATGTCCTTATTTGTTGAAAAAAAATGATTTAAACTTAGTTAGTTTAGATTATAAATCTCCGATTCATTTAATAAATATACAAAGAAAATGTTACCGATTTAATCTTGGCTCCTTTATCAATTGTTCCAAAACTCGTCCCTTCGATATTGCAGGTGGCGATGGCAGGCCCCGTGCTCCGGGTTTGCTGCAGTTCACTAGTTGGGCTCGACACACACTGTTGTTTTATTCAGGAACGGTCCTCTGTAATGAGGTGATATTATTTTTGCGGGGAGTACTCGCCAATTCCAAAAGTAAGGCGAGTGTAAAATGAGAGGCCGCCCGGCAACGGCAACGGCACCGCCGCCCCGCATCGACCAGTGAAGGCGGCGCCTCAACCTCCACACCCACCACGCGTTCCCGCTCCTGACTCCAACCTGCGCCACAGCCAAACGCTCCCCGCTCTGCTGCAAACCCACGTTCCGCTCCTCCACAAACCACACCGCCAGAAATCATACTTTATTCTATTAATCAATTACACCAATTAAAATACATTTGGGAGCAGATTGATAAGGTTTAGAGGGATATTGGCCAAGCACGGTCATGTGGTACTAGCGTAGATATGGGATTTTGGTTGGTATGAGCAAGTTGGGCCGAAGGGCCTTATTCCGTGCTTTATGGCTCCAGGACTCTACCAGACGGAGAGAAAGGTCACCAATTTTATACATAGAAAAACGCAATAGGGTGATTTCACGAAAGGTCACTGGAGCGTAGATCCGCACCCACGTGACCGAAAATCTCAAGTGGAGGACATGCTATACATCCGGTACATGTTAGTGAATGGGAAAACACGCACTTTCACACCCGTTAAAAACATCGAAAACAGCCAGTTTTTGAGCTGCAATTTACTGTGCCAGTCGGGTTGACCGTGAGGCACAGCTACCTAAATTTACAGTCCAAAAAAAAGATAGAAACTAAGGTAAATTCAAGAAGGAGCTGAAGGCGCCAATCCAGCGGAAATGCTTATCGGACATTTGCCGTGGAGATTTAAAGATCCAAAATATCGAGAATTATCGCGTTTGCTCGCTGCATTTCATCAAAAGTAAGGCATTATTGACTTTTTTATCTTTATTGATGAAATGCAGCGAGCAAACGCGATAATTCCCGATATTTTGGACCTTTAAATCTCCACGGCAAATGTCCGCTGTTCACTTCCGCTGGATTGGCACCTTCAGCTCCCTCTTTAATTTACCTTAGTTTCTATCTTTTTTTTGGACTGAAAATCTCGGTAGCTGTGCCTCACAGTCACCCCGACTGGCACAGTAAATTGCAGCTCAAAAACTGGCCGTTTTCGATGTTTATAACGGGTGGGAAAGTGCGTGTTTTCCCATTCACTAACATGTACCGGATGTATAGCATGTCCTCCACTTGAGATTTTCGGTCACGTGGGTGCGGATCTACACTCCAGTGACCTTTCGTGAAATCACCCTATATACCTTTAAACTTGACCTTTTTTCCCTTCTTAAATGTAAAATAAATTGCCCTGCAGTTTCCTTCCTATCCTTAAAGCTATGTCCTTAGTTTCTGACATTTCCATCTGAGGTTAAAAATTCTGACAATCCAACACTTCTCAAAATGTTGTGAATGTTTATCAGGTTTTCCCTCAGTCTCTGACACTCTAGAGAAAACATAGAACATATTTTGGCGGTCTGAAGAACGACAACTGAAGTTTCCAACAGATCTTTATTCAAAAGTTCGGTTTCCAGTATACAGGTTCTTTAGACACATCTGATCACAATGGTGGCCACCGCTGAACTAACGCGCGCAAGCAAAAAACGCGCGAAACAAGCGGCCCCTCCCGAGTTATGTGACCGCGGCTTCCGAACGACGGGTTCGATCTCTGCGTGCGCCAGCAGGCGCCGCTACAATATACATAGAACAGTAAAGCACAGGAACTGGGCCTTTGGCCCACAATGTCTGTGCTGAACACAATGTCAAGACCAACTTTTATCTGCCTGCGCATAATTTATATCCCTCCACATCCATATGCCTATCCAAGACTCTTAAATGCCACTATTATACCTGCCTTATTCCCCCCCCCCCCCCCCCCCCCCCCCCCCCCCCCCCCCGCAGCCCCCCCCCCCCCCCCCCCCCCCCCCCCCCCCCCCCCCCCCCCCCCCCCCCCCCTCACCATGTACAAGCACTCACCATGTTGAAAATGGTGAATTTTGGTGTAAAAAAATGACTTGCTCTGCACATCTTCTTTGAACCTTTTCCCTTTCACCTTAAAGCTATGCCCTCTAGCATTTGATTTTCCATCCTGGGAAAAAGGTTCTGACTGTCTACTCTATCTGTGCCTCTCATAATTGTATGTACTTCTATTAGAACTCCCGCAACCTCCAGAGAAAATAATCAAAATCTGTTTAACCGCTCTTTGCAGCTAATACCCCTAAATTCAGGCAATACTTCAAATGCAGCCAAACCAAACTCCTATCAAACTGCATCATGACTTATTTCTCCCACTCAATACCTAAGCCTTCTTTACCACTCCATGTACTTGTGTTGTCACTTTGAAGAAGTTATGGACTTGGACCTGAAGTCCCCTCTGTACATCAATGCCATTAATTGTATGTATTCCCTACATTTGACCTCTCAAAGTGCAACACCTCACACTTGCTCGGTTTAAACTCCATTTACCATTTTTCTGCCCATTTCTGTAGCCAATCTATATACCGCTGTATACGTTGACAACCTTCCTCAGTGACCCTAGAACGCTTGGTGTCATCTGAAACTTACTAACAAATCCATCTATATTTATTTCCGTTATTTATATACATCACAAACAGCAAAGTTCCCTTTACAGGTATCTGCGGAACTCCACTGAACTCAGACCTCCAGCCTGAATATTGCCCTTCAACCACAGCCCGTGCATCCTAATCTTCTGGATCAGCCTAGCATGGGAAACTTCGTCAAATGCCTTACTAAAGTCCATGAAGACACCATCCACCATCATCAGTCACCTCCTCACAAACGTAATCGAAGTATGACACGACCTGCTGTATACAAAACCATGCTGACTTCCCCAATCAACCCATTATTTTCCAAATGAGAGTAAATTTAGTCCCAAAGAATTCTTTCCAATAGCTTCACTACCAAGACTCTCCCCAGACTCCAAGCGCAAATTCCCTCCTTTATCCTTGAGTGTGTCATCCCTCTCCCCGATTACCCTAGTTTTTAACATTTGTATAAAATGCCATGGGATTCCCTGTAATCCTACTTGCCAAGGACATTTTAATTATGAATCCTGACCAAAAAACGTCATCTGTCCATTTCCTTCCAGTTGCCCAATTGCATCGTTTAGTGTCTTCTGTTCATATTTCATGCGCCCTTCTGCCCCTAATTTGCTGCTTGTTCAATCCTGCTTTATTTTCCTCAAACGCCTTGTCTGATTTCATCTTCCTAAACATTACGTATCCTGCCTTTAAAATAAAAACATTTACAACCTCTCTCATCATCCAAGGTTCCTTTACCTTGGCATCCTTTGGGCGGCGCGACCGACGTCGCAGCGGCCTCTGCAGTCTGTCTGTGTATTTTTTATTTTTTTGTCCCGTTGAGGGTTTAGTTTGTAGCGGGTTTTTAAATGTGTATGTGTGGGGGGGTGGGGGAAACTTTTAAATCTCTTTCCTGCATGGAGACCCGACCTTTTACCTGTCGGGTCTCCGTTGCCGTTGGGGCCTAGCGCCGTGGAGCGGCCTCCAACCGGAACGACCTGGAGGCTCAAGTCACGCAGCCTGTGGAGGAGCTGCGAACCTACCTTTGTGGAGCTAGCCCGCTTCGGAGCGTGGAGAGCTGCTGCGACCCGACTCCGGTGGATGGTGACACCGGGAGCCCGCGGGTCCCCGGTGGGAGACTGCTTTGCGGGGCACCGGCGACTTCTCCCGCTCGAATTGCGGGGTTGAGAGTGACCTGGAGCGGGGCCTTACAACGCCCGGCACGGCTTTAAATTGCCGCGGACTTGCTAGCGCCCGCCCGGGGCTCCAACATCAAGACCCGGGGCAGGGCCTTACATCGCCCGGCGTGGCTTTGAGTGGCCGCGGACTTGCTAGCTCCCGCCGGGGCCTTTGACCTCGACTTCGGGAGAGGAATGGAGAGCAGGGGAGTGATAAGACTTTGCCTTCCATCACAGTGAGGAAACTCACTGTGATGGATGTTTGTGTGAATTGTGTTGGTGTGTGTCTTGGTTCTTTTCTTGTATGGCTGCAGAAACCAAATTTCGTTTGAACCTCATGTGAGGTTCAAATGACAAATAAAAGGTATTGTATTGTATTTATCTCGCCTTACTTTTGGTAACTGAGATGGAGAAACACCTGCACTGACTTCTCTTCTCATCTTCCACTATTAGAGTTTACCAAAAATCTTCCTTGATCCTTGTCAGAATGCAATCAGTATGAATTGTAACACTTCCTCCTCGATAATCATCAACATAGGAGCATATTGAGCTGTGTACACAGAACCCTGCTCCAGTCTCTCTGTACTCATGACTGTAGTCAGCCGCAGTCTGAAGAAAGGTCTTGACCCGAAACGTCACCCATTCCTTCTCCAGAGATGCTGCCTGACCCGCTGAGTTACTCCAGCATTTTGCGTCAACCTTTGATTTTAACCAGCATCTGCAGTTCTTTCCTACACCACCATTAAATTTGTTGATGGTACTACCATTGTTGGACAAATATTAAGTCCACCATACAGCGCCAGTGTCTTTTAACTAAAATAAAATATGCCCATGAAAATCTCTGAACTTAGTTTTGTTGCCGTCCCATTTCCAATACTTTATTGGAATGCAATCCGAGGAATAAAAATTATTTACTTAAATGAAATAAACCAATGATTAATTTAATTACACATTGGCTGAAAATGAGAACAAATATTATTCAGGTTCTTTTGTTAAAGACATTTACAAACATCATAGCCAAGATAAATAGCCACTGATATCAATTAAGTGACTTAAAAGTCTATGTGCTATTCCATCTAAAAACAGGGGTCAATGTGAGGGCTCTAATGTGTTCATTCCATCTTATATTAGTTATGGATCTTGCGCCGAAAATGAAAACAAAGCAAGCAGTGCAGAAAGCGAATGGCATGTTGGCCTTTATAACAAGAGGAATCGAATATAGGAGCAAAGAGGTCCTTCTGCAGTTATACAGAGCCCTAATGAGACCACACCTGGAGTATTGTGTGCAGTTTTGGTGCCCTAATTGGAGGAAGGTTTACAAGGTTAATTCCCGGGATGGCGGGACTGTCATATGCTGAGAGAATGGAGCAGCTGGGCTTGTACACTCTGGAGTTTAGAAGGATGAGAGGTATCTCATTGAAACATATAAGATTGTTATGGGCTTGGACACACTAGAGGCAGGAAGCATGTTCCCGATGTTGGGGGAGTCCAGAACCAGGGGCCACAGTTTAAGAATAAGGAGTAAGCCATTTAGAATGGAGACGAGGAAACACCTTTTCTCACAGAGTGGTGAGTCTGTGGAATTATTTTCCTCAGAGGGCGGTTTAGGCAGGTTCTCTGGATACTTTCAAGAGAGAGCTAGATAGGGCTCTTAAAAATAGCGGAGTCAGGGGATATGGAGAGAAGGCAGGAACGGGGTACTAAATGGGGATGATCAGCCATGATCACATTGAATGGCGGTGCTGGCTCGAAGGGCCAAATGGCCTGCTCCTGCACCTATTGTCTAAAACAATGTCACAGTTTTTAAGAGGAACAAGCTTGCCATGGACATGAATCCGCCTTGTCAAGCACTGTTAGCTCGCCTAAATTTCTGTTAAGATCTTATCATTAAGATTGATTCTAATTGCTGATGTGATTAGGGGATAAACACAATCTCATCAACCAAATCCAAAAATGACCCCGGGATATTGGCTCAAATTGTCCCTGGGATAATGACCCCGGGATATTATCTCAAATTAAACAAAAGGTAGGAAATCAATATGATAGAAAGAAAATTAATTTGCTAGACAATTAGATTTCCAAAAAAGACAAACCAAATAACATCTGTACATTTTTCAAATATATAAAATGAACATTGAAAATAATTCTGCAGCTGGCACTAACAGAAAAAAAATGTCATATTACAAATTCTTCCTGTGCACTACTAAGAATGCATTCAATGTCAATGTAAGTAGTAAAGACTGTAATATTGTTGAAACATTTCTTCATACAGGTTGGGGCAGTGACTGCACTTCATCTAAGCATTCAGCATATGATTCCTTATACTCGTCATGAGATTTGATCAATATTGCACACGTTGGTCGTTTGGTTCCTGCAGCAGCTCCCAAATCCTACACAAAAACACAAATATCATTTAAACAATAATCCAGTCACCTCTGGAAACATAACAGCACAGCACTGGCTACCTCATCTGATAATCAGAATACTTCAATAAAAGTTGCAATAAAAGTTCTTGATTTCCAACAATAATTTGCATTCCAGTTTTATTCAGCAGCTAAGCATGCAAGAAATAAGGTACACCTAAGCCAAGGTACACCTAATTCATGTTGAACAATCCTACTGAAAGTTGAAGGAACACCAAACAGCTTTATCTAATATTATTTTTTTATTTCCAACTTACAATATTCTATATTTGGTTTAAACCAGCATCTGCAGTTCCTTCCTATTTATTATTTGATTTGTTGACTTCATCTAATCCGGCTGGGGCTGGTTTTTCAGTTATTACCCAGTCATTTGCAAGGATTTCTGTATGTTCTCTTGTTGAAAGTATCAATATGTTTGTATTATAGAAAAATATCTTACCATTTTGGAAGGGATGTAAGCATACGGAAGGCTGTTATCTTCACACAAAACTGGAAGGTGGCTATAAACATCAATTGGCATTGTATCACCAGCTAATACAACTATCCTGCAGGCAGAAAAATAGAGTATAAGCAGAATACCATTCAATAAAATGAGCAGAAAGAAAGTTTTCTCAAAATGACATTTTATTCCTTCTGCTGGATTTTTAACAGGTATGGGCATAAGTACTATGTTATGTACTGTATAAAACTCAAATAATATACCCAGTTACAATATGCATCTTATGAATTACCAGTGAACCAGTGAAAGAAATGTTGATTATTTTGCAAGCAAGACGTTGTTCCACTCGGAGAACGGCACCTCATATTCCATTTGTGCAGCCGATAGACCAATGGAATGAACTCTTAGTTCACAATTTCAGATAGCTCGTTCACGTGTTCCTTTCCCAATCCCATCAGTCCATCCAGGGTTCTCTCCCCCTTTGATCACCGTTTCCATCACCCTCACACCGTTCTTTGTGTCTTCTCCTTTGGTTCATCTTTCCTATACCTTTCTCCATATGGTTTCATCTGCTTACCATCCCTCCCTTATTTATTCCCATCTGTCGCCTACCAGCTTCTTTCTCAACACTCCCATTCCCCAACCTGGCTAAATCTACTCATTGTCATTCATTCGTGCCCAGTCTGGTTCCACCGATCATCTATCAGCCTGTTTCACTCCTCTCTCCCACATATGCAGGCTAATTTTCCTCTACACTCAGTCCTGATGCCTGAAACAGTGACCATCTTTTGTTTCTGTAGGTGCTGTGCAACTCACCAAGCCTTTCCAACAATATCATTTGCTGGGAATTTCAGCAAGTGTTGCCACTTGCAACTCAATAGTTTAAACAGTTCCGTCAATTTAAGTTATGGCAAGTTAAAGTTAATTCATGGCAGGAGGGTTCTGACCCATTGAAAGCTTTTCCTACACTCTGTGGCAAATGGGACATTTTCAGTATCTATGAAAACCATAGGAATAGAAAGTGTATCCCGCTACAATTGCTTGTTATGAGTGATAATGATGATAAGCCACCGTGGGACATCAACGATACTTGAGCAGCAGCGAGGCAAGGGAGAATGAGAGATGTTAAATACAAAACAGAAGCAAAAATGAATGGCAAAGAAAACAATGGTGGAGGACAAATAGGACCAGAGCGTAAAAAATATGCTTGGAGTACTAATAATGTAAAATAGGCAAGTTGAAAGGCACTGGGCCTTAATGTGCAGAGCACCGGCGATAAAGAATATATTAACAAAATAAATTGTTTCTATTATAGAGACATGGCTGCATGGTGACCATGGATGAGAATTAAACATTCAGTTTTCAATACTCAGCAAGACAGAGAAAAAGTGAAAGATGTGATAACGTTTGTTAAGAAGGAAATCAATGCATTGACAAGTCCTGGCTTGCAAAATCACCATGTAGAATCTAAACGGAATGTATTGGCGTATTATTGTCATTTTTACCGAGGTACAGTGAAAAGTTTTATTTGCATGCTGTCCAGTCAAATCATACTATGGAGTACAATCAAGCCACACACAAGTATAACAGGTAGTGCAGAGAAAAATATCAGAATGCAGAATATATTCTCTATAACTAGAACAATATAATGTTACAGCAATGTACCATTTCAGTTACAAAGAAAACGTTCATGGTCTGCAATGAAGCAGGTATGTAAGATCGTGTCTACACTAGATTATGAGAGGACGGCTTGGTAGTCTGATATCAGTACAGAAGAAACTGTTCCTGAACCTGGTGAGTGGGCTTTCAAGCTTTTGTATTTCCTGCCTGACGGGAAAGTGAGAAGAGCGATTGGCTGGTGCGAAAATTATCTTTGGTTATGTTAGTAATATAGAAAATAGGTGCAGGAGTAGGTCATTCGGCCCTTCGAGCCAGCACTGCCATTCGATATGATCATGGCTGATCATCGAAAATCAGTACCCCGTTCCTGCTTTCTCCCTATATCAATGTGCATTAGTGAACACAGACTCAACTTTGCCCTAAGAGCTATATCTCTTGAATACTTGAATGTTGGCTGCTTTCCTGAGGCAGCATGAAGTGTAGATTGAATTGATGGTGGGGAGATTGTCTACGTGATGGTCTGGGCCATGTCCATAACATTCTTCAATTTTTTTGCAGTCTTGAGCAGAGCTACTGCCAAACCAAGTAGTGATTCATTGCGATCAGATGCTTTTTACGATGGAACTGTAGAAATTGATAAGTCTTTGGAGATATGCCAAACTTCCGTCGTCTTTGGAAGGAGAGGCGTTGGTGTGCTTTCTTGGCCATAGCTTCAATGTGATTGTTCCAGGACAAATTGTTTATGCTCAAAGTTTTCAACCATTTTCCTTTCAGCACCATTGATGCTCATTGTGGCATATACTCCACCTCTCTTCCAGAGGTCAATAACTCTGTAATCTTGATAACATTGAGGTAGAGGTTATTGTCTCAAAAACATGTGACTACGCTCTCTGGAATTAAACATTAAATCTATGATGTACACAAAGGGTACTAATGTAATCATGGCTGACTTTAATCCATGTATAGATTTATTAAGCTAAATTAGCAATAACACTGTGAAGGAGAAATTCTTGGAGAGAGCATGTGATGGCTTTGCAGACTAATACATTGAGAAACCAACAAGAGAATTATGTATCAATGACTGGGTATGGTGCAATAAGCAAGAAAAAAATAATGATCTTGTTGTGTTTGGTCATTTAGAAAAGATTGACTAACATAAAATAATTATTTACAAAGATGAATGGATAGAATCTGAACTAAAGAAATTAGCAGGGTATGAAATACAGATTGGCTACAATTGGGTACTTTACAAAATGGGTTGGTGGAGAATAGGCAATGTTAATATTAGAAGAAAGTAAACTATTTGGGCACACTTGAGTCAGGAAAGAAGACTCTTTGTGGCTTACAAAAGACATTTGCAAAAGTATAAATCCAAAAAAGCGGCACATCAAATTGCCACAAAGTAAACATCAGGCCTGTGTACTGGAAGCGGTTTAGAATTCAGTAAAGGAAGTCATAAAGGTTGAATAAAAGATGGGCGGCGCGACTCTCGTCAGCAGCGGCCTCTGCACTCTGTCCGCGTTTTATTATTTTCTGTCTATGTTTTTATGTAGTTTTTGTTATTGTTTGTTGGGGTGTGTGTGTGTGGGGGGTGGGGGTGGGGACTTTTAAATCTCTCCCTGCACGGGAGACCCGACCTTTTCTCGTCGGGTTTCCGTTATCGTTGGGGCTGCAATGAGGAGCGGCCTCCAACAGGAAGAGACCGGGGACTCTGGTGCCGACGACTCACCGTCGCCGTCACGGGGCTGGCCGAGTCCGGAGCAGGTGGAGCGGTGGAGGAGCGCTGCTGCTGCTGCGGCCCGACCGGAGAGTCGGAGGCTTCAACTGCAGGTCTGTGGACGGCGGCACCGGGAGCCCGCGGGTCCCTGGAGGGAGACCGCTTTTCAGGGCTCTCGCAACGACGACTTCTCCCGCCCGAGTTGCGGGGGTCGAAGAGCTCCTGGAGCTGGGCCTAACATCACCGCCCCGTGCGGCTTGGAATGGCCGCGGGACTCTGCAAGCGCACGCCGGGGGCTCTAACGACCTCGCACCACCCGGCGTGGCTTTAATGGCCACAGGACAATCGCCATCGCCAGCCGGGGGCTTTGACTCTGACTCTGACATCGGGGGGGGGGGGGTAAGAGTGCAGTGGAGAGATAAGTTTATTTGGCCTTCCATCACAGCAATGTGATGGATGTTTATGTAAATTATGTTGTGTCTTGGGTCTATTTGTCTGTAATGTATGGCTGCAGAAACGGCATTTCGTTAGGACCTCAAGGGGTCCAAATGACAATTAAATGCATCTTGTATCTTGTATTGTATCTAGGTAAGAGATGGAATATGATGGTAAGCTTGCTGGGAGCGTAAAAATTAACAGTAAAATATGTGAAGACATAAAGATCAATGTCCCCTACTGTCAGAAACCGAGGGCATTATAATCGGAGACAGAGAAAAGCCAGAACAATTAAACACATACTTTGTTTTGTTTTCCCCAAGTGGGACAACAAATAACCTCCCAAATATGCTCAAGAATCAAAGATCCAGAAAAAGAGAGGAACAGATAGAATCTAATATTAATAAAAAGTGCCATGAAAATTGGAAGTCAACAAATCCCAAGGGCCACTGCTGAGTTGCAAAGGAATGTGCATTAGTGAACACACTCAACTTTATCCTCACCCTTTTTCGCCCTTGTTGATGAATTTCTGGACTTCCTTCACTCCTCGGCGTATCTGCTTCACTTTTGCAGCTAAAATGAAGTGAAAATTAAATGGAAGTAGATGTGGCTAAAGATCTTGGAATGGCAATATAACAGACAATAATCCTACCTCTCGCACACTTCCATATCCCTTGGAATAGTTTCACATATAAGTCCATTACATTGGATCAGCAGCTACTTTTCTTTCAACAGGTAGAATAAACAAGCACCACAAATGCCAATTATTTCTGAAAAGCTAAATTTGAAAGAGGGGGACAACTACAAATGCTGGAATCTTGAGCAAAAATACAAGCTGTTGGGGGAACTCAGCAGGTCAGGCAGTACCTGCAAAATTAAATTGACTTTTTAATTCCCTTCCCTATAATGACCTATTTGTCCTTGCCTCTTCACTGCCCGAATGAGGCCAAAGGCAAGCCAGAGGAACACCTCATATTCTGACTCGGTAGACTTAAATCTGATGGTATGAATATTGAATTCTCCAATTTCAGGTAACCTAGGCCCTCCCCCAGTTCCTCCATCCATCCTTATCCTCTCACATACATCCTTCTTTCCCTCTACACACTGCTGTCTCTCACCCAGCTTCGGCACCTGCATCATCTGCCCATCATCCAGACACTGCTCTCATCCCCATTTCCCCACACCACCTCCCTTACCTTGTTCCCCATACTCAAACTTTCTTCCCACTAGATTTCATCAATGTCAAACCCTTGTTCATATGATCATAAGTGGCAGGAGCAGAATTAGACCATTCGGCCTATCAAGTCTACTCTGCCATTCAATCATGGCTGATCTATCTCTCCCTCCTAAACCCATTGTCTTGCCTTCTCCCCATAACCTCTGACACCCATACTATAAAGCCCACCAATCACAGACCTATTCCTTTTCTCCAGAGATGCTGCCAGACCTGTTGAGTTACTCCAGCTATTTGTGTCTATCTTCGGTGCAAACCAGCAACTGCAGTTCCTTCCTACACATTCATGGCAGATCTCTCCCATCATATCCCCTCTACCTCAGCAAATAGCCGCAATAATTTCCATTCCTTAACAACCAGTCACTGCTCAAATGTCCCGCATCCCCACAATCTCACTCCTCGGCCAACTCCAAATCCTGCTCCTCACCCCCCCCAACTCTGGCTTCCCAGATGCACCCAACCCCAGATCCACTCAGCTCTCGCCAGACTTCCCCAACCCGACCCCTACACCCCAGCATCGCCCCGCCGCCCCCGTCCCTCACCTTTCTTCACGCATTTGTACAGCTTCTTGCTCAGCTTCCTCGATGCCAGCGGCTGCGCAATCGCATTGACATTCGCCACCAAGTCCTCATATGTTTTCTCAGGCTCGGGTTCTGGCTCCATCACGTCGTCCAGCTTCTCCTTCTTCACCTTTGGGGACTTCATGTTGTCCGCGGCCGCTCGCTCACTCACCACATGGCAGCGGGGGCGGGACATCCGGTCCGCGCCGCCCGTCACTGGAGGACGCGGCGCGATTCATGCGCTCGCACGTCAATCACGGTGGCGGGAAGTGACGCGCTGGAGGGGGGCGGGCGTTACCCTGGACTGGAGCAAGAGTTGTCTCCCAATGCCCAGGCAACTGATGAGTAACACATCTCCCGGTTGCTAAACACTTTAATTCTCCTACACAGACCTTTCTGTCCTCGTTCTCCTCCATCGTCAGAGTGAGGCTAAACGCAAATTAGAGGAACAGCATCTCATATTTCACTTGGGCAGCTTACAGCCCAGTGGTATGAATATTGATTTCCCTCACTTCAGATAGCCCCGGCATTCCCTCTCTCTCTATCCCTCTCCCAACCAAGTCACACTAGCTTCTCGTTTTTATCCAACAACAGCTTACAATGGCCTGTTTCCTTTATTAAAGTTACTTTTTTTGCGTACCTTTCATTCAGTGTTCTTTATTTCTACATCATCTATATCTCTCGTTTTACTTTTCCCTGACTACCCTGAAGAAGGGTGCCTTGTTGTGACCTTTCCCCGAGCCAACAATGAACCATTCTACATTTCTTAATCATCGTCTGGTTTGATCTGCCCTTTTCACAACTTACCCATCCATATCTCTAGTCTCCCTTTCCCCTGACTCTCAGTGTGACGAAGGGTCTCGACCCAAAACGTCACCTATTCCCTTTCTCCAGAGATGCTGTCGGACCCACTGAGTTACTCCAGCTTGTAGCTATCTAGCAACTTCTTACACATCGGCAAGACCAAGTGCAGACTAGGCCCTCATTTCGCTGAACACCTTCGCTCAGTCCGCCTTGGCCTACGTGATCTCCTGGTTGCCAAACACTTTAGATAGTGTTGACGGGAATAGGCTAAGATAGACTGGAAAATGTTACTTAAAGGGTTAACGGTGGAAATGCAATGGCAACGATTTAAAGATAACATGGATGAAGTACAACAATTGTTCATCCCTGTCTGGCGATAAAATAGAACAGGGAAGGCGGCTCAACCGTCACTTACGAGGGAAATTAGGGGTAGTGTTAAATCCAAGGAAGAGGCATATAAATTGGCGAGAGGAAGCAGCGAATTGGAGGATTGGGAGAAATTTAGAATTCAACAGAGGTGGACAAAGGGGTTAATTAAGAGGGGGGGGGGGAATGAAAGAGCATGAAAAACTCACGGGGAATATAAAAACTGATTAGTAAAGACAAATGTAATTCCCCTACAGTCAGAAACAGTTGAATTTATAATGGGAAACAAGGAAATGGCAGACCAATTAAACAAGTACTTTAGTTCCGTCTTCACTGAGGAAGACAAACAATCCCCCAGAAATACTAGATAGACCGAAGATCTGGAGGGACGGAGGAACTGAAGGACACCCTGAAGGAAATCCACAGTAGTCAGGAAATGGTGTTCCGTAAACTGTCGGGACTGAATGCAGATAAATCCCCAGGGCCTGCTGGTCTGCATCCCAGAGTACTTGAGGAGGTGGCCCTAAAAATCGTGGATGCATTGCTGATCATTTCCCAATGTTCTATAGACCCTGGATCAGTTCCTGTGGACTGGAGGGTAGCTAATCTAAGCCCAGTTTTTAAAGAAAGGAGGGAGAGAGTAAACAAAATTAGAGACCAAAAGGTAGACAAAAAATGCTGGTGAAACTCAGCCGGTGAGGCAGCATCTATGGAGAGAAAGAATTGCCGACGTTTTGGGTTGAGACCCTTCGCCAGACTGATGTCGGGGGGGAGGGGAAAAGAAAGGAAGTAGGCGGAGACAGTAGGACTTGTGGGAGAACTGGGAAGCGGGAGGGGGAAGGAGGGAGAAAGCAAGGGCTATCTAAAATTAGATTAGTCAATGTTCATACTGCTGGGATGTAAACCACCCAAGCGAAATATCACCTATTCCTATAGACCAGTTAGCCTTACATCGGTAGTTGGGAAGATGCTTGAGTCAATTATTAATGTTACAGCAGCGCATTTGGAAAACAGTGACAGGATCGGGCCAAGACAGCATCGATTTATGAAGGAGAAATCATGTTTGACTAATCTTCTGGAATTTTTGGAGGATGTAACAAGTAGAATGAGTAAGGGGGAGCCAGTGAATGTGGTGCATTTGGACTTTCAGAAAGCCTTTGACAAGGTCCCACACAAGAGATCAGTGTGCAAAATTAGAGCACATGGTATTGGGGGTAGGATATTGACATGGATAGAGAACTGGTTGGCAGACAGGAAGCAAAGAGTAGGAATTAATGGGTCCTTTTCAGAATGGCATGCGCAGTGACTAGTGGGGTGCAGCAAGGCTCAGTGCTGGGACCCCCGTTATTTACAATAAATATTAATGATTTGGGCAAAGGAATTAAATGTAACACCTCCAAGTTTGCGGATGACACAATGCTGGGTGGCAGTGTGAGCTGCGAGGAGGATGCTATGAGGCTGCAGGGTGACTTGGATAGGTTGGGTGAGTGAGCAGATGCAGTATAATGTGGATAAATGAGGTTATCCACTTTGGTGGGAAGAATAAGAAGGCAGATTATTATCTTAATGGTGTCAGATTATGAGAAGGGGAGGTGCGACGAGAGGTAATTTCTGTTTTACCGTAGCCATGGTAAAACAGAAATTAAGACTGGGAGCAGTGCTGAATGACCTCTTACATCAAAACGTTTCAAATGATATAAAGGAGTGAAATTTAATCAAAGGATTAAAATATATTCCTTTAACTATATAGGTCTGCCATTTTGAAAGGACAAAGATGCAGAACTGGGTGATAAAGTGAAGAAGAACACCAAATATAAACTGGTCTGCAAAGAGAATCAATAAATTTTATTAACAAACTATAAAATGAAGTACAAAACAACTGGTACCTGGTCAATAAATTTGCGGAAACTGAACCAACTGTAATAAGTACACATAATAAGTGTACCATTATTGAAAATAAAAATCTATGAACTTGGATTTCTGTTTTTGGGGTGAAGAATATGCCCAACAGGTTAACTTAGCAGCAATCTGCATTCCTACGAACCTCTGCAACTTGTAACAACTTGTACACATTTATGACCATCTCTTTTCCCATGTGGTTTCTCATTTAAAGCCCACAACATCATGAGTACAGTGACGAAAAATCAAAGTACTGCAATAACTGTTGAGAAATATAACAAAAATATTCATTTTCAGTATCTCCTCCAACAGCTGGAATATCATTTTCAATATTTCCCGACAGCAGAAATACTGTAAATAAAAAAAGTTACATTAATCATTAAAAAAAAACGTGTTTGATCTGAATAGCTACAACACTGCTTTTACAACACTGCTTTTTACAACACTGCTGTGGCAAAATACTCATTATCAACACTGCACGAGTCTAGAAGTTAAATATTAAATGGCTCTAACAACAAAATCATGTTCTATTGTCCAATACTCTGACATTAAGAAATAGATTTTTTTTGTCTTCCTCAATTGAAGGTAAAACTGATGATTAGGATGGCATAAGTTAACCTCTCTCAAAGACAGGGCACAATACTTTGACGAAGAGCTGTCACTAAGCTCTAATAAATGTACGCTGATGAGATATCTGAAATAGACTATGCCACTGTTTGTGAGCTTTGATATTTTTAACAAATTTTGGATGCAATTTCCTCTCAATACTCCAATTTGCATGTGTAAACACAAATGTTATAATACATATTTCTGATCACAATTCCATGTCAAATAGAAAGAGATGTACTGACGCACAATTAAATATATAAGAACTACTAATCAGAACAGTCATGAGGCGAATCATTAATTTGCCTTATCTTACACGCCAAACAGCAAAGAATTCTACGAGAGTTTTTCAATAGCTGTATATTTGGAGAAACAATTAATCAAGTAATAATAAACATTTGTTTTGCATTTAATGCAGCAAAAATTCATTACCTCATTTATCCATAAGATACAAACTCTTCCCACTGTATCTCTTGTTATAATCACCCAGTTCCACTACTTCCAGTATATCCTAGTCAAGTAAATTTCACAAATTAATATTACAACTCAATAAAGCCAAAACATGTTATTTAAGATCATGGGAGCACAGGATGACATTAAGATCCACTCAAGGGTCTGGCACAAGACATGTCATTTTAAAGCTTCATCTCGACGTTGAGGTTTTTCTTATGTAGAATTTCTCTTGTTATGGCTCTTTTGAGGCAATGACTAGATGTTTGCAGTGTATACTATCCCATTTATGTTCCTGTTGACTCCAGACATCTTGGTCAAAGTCATATTTTTTGGGATCTAGCACAATTTATTTTCACTTTGGTTTTGTAGGTTCTGATGTATCTAATGAGGAAATTACAGACTCTTCCACAAAAGGAGCAAGTAATGACCTGTGGGGCAGGCAAGTGGCTAGTTTGAGAAGAGGTACACTCCCCCAATCACTCATGCAGTGTTCCTGAAGCACGGCCTAGTATCTTAATGCCTCCTTTTACAATTTGGGAGGTCCTCGGCCACAGACCCCCAAGAGTAAGTGGGGATGTTGCTTTTATTCAATAATACTTTCAAAAAATTCTTGAATGTTTTCATCTGTATGCATGATAATTTCATCCTAGGACAGAATTCGAAATATAATTTCTGTTTTGGGAGTCTTATGTCAGGCATTTGGATGTTATGATTTGTTTGTCTAAATGAGTATTGTAGCAGTTAGATACATGATAGTGTAACTGTCTCACCATGCAAACACATCTTATAATATCAGAATCCTGTTGCAGTTGTAAGAGGATGGAGTTATGTGGTACTGAATTTCCATAAACTTGGCTTCTATCTGTTCAGGATGAATTAGTCCACTATCAAAATTAGCTCCCGATAACAGTCTCGTAAAAACAAATGCTTTCACTTATCTCAAAACGTGCCAATAATAATAAACCTTACGTTTGCTATGTCGCTCTTCAAGGGAGATGCTAAATGCATTTCGTTGTCTCTGTACTGTACACTGACAATGACAATTAAAATTGAATCTGAATCTGAATCAATACTGAGATCAAGGAATAACCAATGAGGGAAATAAGTTGGAGGCAAAAGTTAAAACAATGCAGAGTACATTATCAATATGATTTGTATCACCTTTTTGCAAAATTGCCATCAGTCAAGTAGGCTGTAAATTTCTATGTACTGGCTCTCCTCCAACTACAATGCCAGTAAGTAGATCAAAAATTCTGCACATTATATTCACAGTAAGTTATATGACAGTAAGGAAGGGTAATGTAGGTTCCTCAGATCCAAATTGGATTTTTGGAATTAAATATCGCAAGGAGATCTCCTGTGACCTTGCAGAGAGGGAGAATTCAACATTCATACAGTTGTGTTTCCTCCAATTTTTGGTAACTCACCGACAATCCTGCCCTCACCCCCCCACCATCTCTTCTCTGTGCCCCACCTGCATGTGCTCCCATTTCACCCTTTCCCTTCCCCGTGTCCCTTTTCAAGTTTATTAAACAATCTGGGGTTGGGGGTGTCTGAGGAATGAGGTTGCCAGAGTTTGGGTCTGAGGAATGAGGGGAGCAACGGAGTGAGATTGTGGGTGTGTGGGACTTTTTGTGATGAGTGGTTTGTTAAGAAGTGAAATCAAACAAAATAAGCACCAAGGCAAAATTGTTACACAGCTTGGGTTATCATATTAGCACCCAATCATTTGAAGTAAAGCCCAAACAATGATTGCTTTATTGGAGAAGGACCAA
Organism: Leucoraja erinaceus; assembly: GCF_028641065.1. Taxonomy (NCBI): domain Eukaryota; kingdom Metazoa; phylum Chordata; class Chondrichthyes; order Rajiformes; family Rajidae; genus Leucoraja; species Leucoraja erinaceus. The sequence continues at coordinate 32,462,538 of NC_073396.1, forward strand.
TTATAGTACCTGGATCTGTTCCAAGACATCTCGCTGCATTTCCACTGTTTTGTGGTAAACGTCGTGATCGGAGCTGTTGTACATCACCGCATTCTGGAACATCAGCATGATATCTCGCTGGAATTCCACCGTTGTGCGGATCAGTCCCTTTCTGATGTTTCTCTTTATATTGGATAAATCCATGGGCCTGTAGTAAAGACACTCAATAATAAGCTGGAAGATTTGACAATTGAAGGACCCAGGATTTAAAAAAAACTGAAGGATGCTGGCTCAACAGCCTCATGAAGAATAGCCACAGTGAATTGTCACATCAATTTGGAAATTGTTCCACATTTTCATTCACATTACAATTAAATGATGTAATTAAACATTTTTTTAAAAAGCAGATTGTAGATTGATGGTGCCTCGACAACAACCTAGGCAATCTGCCTGTGACCTGCAAGATTATTACTGACCCCGATGTGACGCCCGTCATCCGAACCCCCCACCGATTGTCATTTGCCATGACTGACAGGGTTCACTCTATGCTGAAGGACATGGCCTCCATAGGCGTAATTGAAGCAGTCAGCGACCCCACTGCCTGGGTCTCGACTATGATTGCCACATTCAAGAAGGGAAAGATCGAAATCCATCTGTGCATCAACCCGAAAGACCTGAACACTGCAATTAAGCGCCCACACCATCCCATGAAGACTGTCGAGGATGTTGCGGCAAAGGTCGGAATGGCCACCCTATTGTCTGTCCTCGATGCAAAGAACTCCTTCTGGCAGATCCCGCTGGACAAGAAGTCTTCAAGCCTCACTCCATTTGCCACCCCATTCGGCAGATATAAGTTTCTGAGAATGCCATTCGGAATCAACTCCGCCAGTGAAGTCTTCCAGAGAATCATAGAGCAATTATTCGAGGGCCTACCTTGTGCTATCATTGTTTTCTGGGCATGGTAAACTATCTCGGAAAGTTCATACCAAACCTCAGCGAATTATGCTCCACACTGCGGCAGCTGACCAAAAAGGACACTGCATGGTCATGGTTCCTGCAACATCAGGTTGCCTTTGAGGTTTTAAAATCCAAACTGACCAGTGCACCGACCCTGACTTTTTTCGACCTGAAACGTCCGGTGACGATTACATGCGATGCCATCTGCTGAAGGCACCCTACTACCTGTCGCGTATGTCTCCCGCACCATGACCGACCCAGAGCAGCACTACATGCAAATCGAAAAGGAACTGCTGGCTGTCGTTTTTGCCTGCACCAAATTCCGTGATTTCGTCCTTGGCAACACATTCACGGTCGAGACGGACCACCAACCGCTGGTGACAATCCTGAACAAGCCCCTCCATGGCGCGCCAGCTCGCTTGCAGCGTATGATGATGCAGCTGCAGCGGTACGACTTCACCATTACCTACAAGAAGGGTAAGGATATGCATGTTGCGTGCACCCCGGGCACCTTGGGAACAACCGAACATGGACAGGAGGATTTCATGGTCCTCGGTGTCGACCTCGTCCCCAGTAAGCAACTGCGTACCCTGGCCGCGCACACTGCCACTGACGATACGCTTCAAACCCTCTCCTCCATCATCAAAACAGGCTGGCCTGACAAACGATCCGACACGCCTACAGTAATACAGCCGTACTTCCTGGTACGTGATGAACTGGTGGTATAGGATGGTGTTGTTAAGGGTCACAAGGTGGTGATACCCTCGTCACTGCGAGATGAATACTTCAAAGAAGCACACAGCGGTCACCCAGGGGCCGATTCCACACTGGCACGCGCTCGTGGTCTGTTCTACTGGCCGAGTACATCCGGGATCGCATAGCCTCCAGCCCCACTTGCAACAACCTTGCGCCTCATCGACAGCGGCAGCCCCTTCTGCAACAACCGCCACCAGCACTGCCCTGGACGTCGCTGGCGGCAGACATTTTCGAATGGTGCGGAAACATAGAAACATAGAAACATAGAAATTAGGTGCAGGAGTAGGCCATTCGGCCCTTCGAGCCTGCACCGCCATTCAATATGATCATGGCTGATCATCCAACTCAGTATCCCGTACCTGCCTTCTCTCCATACCCCCTGATCCCCTTAGCCACAAGGGCCACATCTAACTCCCTCTTAAATATAGCCAATGAACTGGCCTCAACTACCTCTGTGGCAGGGAGTTCCAGAGATTCACCACTCTCTGTGTGAAAAAAGTTCTCCTCATCTCGGTTTTAAAGGATTTCCCCCTTATCCTTAAGCTGTGACCCCTTGTCCTGGACTTCCCTAACATCGGGAACAATCTTCCTGCTTCTAGCCTGTCCAACCCCTTAAGAATTTTGTAAGTTTCTATAAGATCCCCTCTCAATCTTCTAAATTCTAGAGAGTATAAACCAAGTCTATCCAGTCTTTCTTCATAAGACAGTCCTGACATCCCAGGAATCAGTCTGGTGAACCGTCTCTGCACTCCCTCTATGGCAATAATGTCCTTCCTCAGATTTGGAGACCAAAACTGTACGCAATACAGAAAGCACTACCTCGTTCTGTTTGATTCCTTTTCTAACTGGTTTGAACTTGACGAACTGACCTCCCTCACGTCATCAAGAAGCTGAAGAGACACTTCTCTGTCTATGGCGTTCCTGTTTGCCTGAGAACTGACAATGGTCGGCAGTTCACCAGCCACATGTTCCAGCTTTTCGCAGACCGATGGAACTTCCAGCACGTCACGAGCAGTCCCGAGTATCCACAGAGTAGTGGACTCGCTGAACGCCCTGTCAGAAGTGCCAAGCACTTGCTGGAGGGAGCGCGCATTTCAAAGTCGGATGTCTACCTCGATCTCCTGAATCTCAGAAACATTGCCAGGGACGGTACCCTGGGATCGCCAGCACAGCGCCTGATGTCGAGATTGGCGATGTCTCCGGTCCCCACCGCACAACAGCAGCTGGTTCCTTACGCGTTGGAACCTGCCACTATCCAGAGACGTCTCCAAGAGAGGCAGAACATCCAGAAACGATCATACGACAGCTCCAGCAGACCACTCGAGCCTCTACAGCCGGGCCAGGTCGTCCGTCTACGAACTTCGACTCGACATTCCCGCCTGGGCACTGTTGTCAGCCTGACTAACGAGCCACGATCCTACATGGTGGACTGTGAGGGAGCGGTTTACCGGAGAAGTCAACAACACCTGCTTGATGTGAGGGCCCCGCCCCGCCTACCGCCTGCTGGTCCCTATGCTCCGCTGTTCCAGTTCCAGCTGCCTTCTGCGATGTCTCCTACCCGTCCCCGCATGCCTTACACCTCTCCTCGTCCCTCGGTCTCCACTAACCACGGGGTCTCACCCACCGCATGTTTCCCCTTTCGGTCCCCGCAAGCCTCTCCCGCGTCATTCTCGCCTCCTGGATCGCCATCCCATCTTTCAGGAGAGGGAGGGAAGGGGAGGATTGGGTCCGCACGCGCTCGGGACATGTTAGCAGACCACCAGACAGATATGACGAGTATGTTTAACTCCATTGCATGGGTGCACTTTCCACACTTAATCCCAAGGCGGAAGGATGTAGATTGGTGGTGTATGCGAGCCAATCACACACAGGCCAGCACCACTAACTCCACCCCTCCACAACACTTATACTAACGCGCCATTCCGGCACTCAGTCCGAGCAGCCAGGATGTATTGATAACCTGTTGTCCTAAGTGCTGCTAAGTGCTCATTAGAGATGTGTTTAAATCACACAATGACTTTGGCTCGTGTTTACACAGATGATGGCCCTGATTGGTTTTGCTGACAAAAAAAAGTATTCTTTGATTTCAGGAAAAAACAACCAGACTATTGAGTTGAAAGGCAAGTACATAAACTCGCTCATGCTTGCTTTCCAGTTGCACTGATGCAGAATTATAATGTTGGATATTCAAAACGATGCAATCAGAGACTCACAGAAAGATTATCCTAAAATGTTAACATATGTTCTATCCATAGGTGTTTATTGATTTTCTGAATTTTCAGCTTGACACGAAGCGTCACCCATTCCTTCTCTCCATAGATGCTGCCTGGCCCGCTGAGTTATTCCAGCATTTTGTGTCTATCGTCGATTTAAACCAGCATCTGTAGTTCTTTCCTACGCAAAGTAAAGCTAAGGATGGCTTTGTAAATTTTAGTTGTTGTCATAGTGTCTTTTTGAAGAGGTTATGACAACCTTTGCAATTCTTAACGTTTGAAATAATGGAATTGTAAACAGGTTTTTTTTGCATACAATTTGCTAAATGTTTGCAAACAAGGGTTATGATGTTTCAAATGGAAAACTGCCAAGTAGCATGATTAAAACTGCAGGGAGAGTTTGTTCTCAATTGGAGACCTAAAATACCAGTGGAATGGAATTACAATTCTTCTAAGGCATGACAAAACTTGTTCAATATCAAGAAAGAATTGTAACGCTGGTGTTTCAGAAATGAATATACATTTTCTATGCAAACAGTAATCTTAACCTTACTAATTTTTCTTGTCCTTTCCCCTGATACATATGATTTGGAACACTGATAAATACAGAGGCAAAATCTTATCTGTGGAAAGCACCAAGGCAGCGTGAATCTAAAAAAGGTAACTTTTAAAAATTATTTTCAACAATTTCTTTCCAGATGATTAACTGACTCAGTGTGAAGCCTTAAACATGCACAAGATATGTCAAATGAACATGCAATGTATGATTTGATACCACTTGGGCAACATTAATTTACTGTTCTGCACATTCTAATTCTTTGAACGTAGAGTTCACCTCTGCACCCAGAAATGTTATTCAATTTTTCTTACTCTCTTACCTGTGTACCCAGCTGTGATATCCTGGAACTCGTTCTTCAGATACGGGATTCAGAAACAAACTAGCAAATCTGCAATTGAAGTGATCAGCATAATGAATATACCAGTAACTGAGAACAAGCATAGATCAATTAAAATAGTAAATTATTAATGGATCTTTACTGCAATGCTTTATAACATCAGGAATATTATACCAAGAAATACAATAAATATACTTGGTATGTTGTATAGGAGGTTCTGGGGCTGAGTCAAGGTGAGGAGGGAAGAAGCAGCTGTAAACTGGAGTTTAATGAGAGGGCATGTTAGCAAAGACCAGGCAGGTACTGTGTGCATTAACTACACATGAAGCAATATCATTTGTGATTACACATGCGCTGTAAAATGTCCCATGCATTTCTAATATTTGAGGGGCAGATACACTGATGTAATTTTGTTGTAATCTGTACACTCTTTGTAAAGTATAGCTAATTTTTCTATAACTCGCTGTGTTCCAAGAAACCTTGTTGCAGAAAATCGCACTGTAAAAACAATTAGCTCAATGGGAAAGGGGTGGGGGCAGAGAGTTTCAGACGAACTGTACCAAAATTATACTTCCTGCAAGATTTCCAAAACTAAAAGTGTTTTTACTAGCTATGTTTATTTTATTACTGCAAACTAAAAATAATAAAGGTTATTGATACATTGTTTAATCAAGTATGATTGCACACATATGATTGCATTGACTGCTTCTCAATTTCTAAAGTATATCTCAAGAAGAAGGGGATTACATTTGTTGATTACTGCAGGGAGATATAACAATATAAACAATTAAACAGGATTCTTGAACACTCTTTCCCTAGTCCCACCTGCGCTCAGACCATAAACCCTCCATTCCCTTCCCCCAAAACTATCCAATTTATTTTTAAATGATAAAAACGAACCTGCCTCCACCACCTTCACTGGAAGCTCATTCCACACAGCTACCACTCTCTGAGTAAAGAAGTTCCCCCTCATGTTACCCTAAACTTAAACTCTCCCTTAATTCTTGTCATGTCCCCTTGTTTGAATCTTCCCTACTCTCAGTGGGAAAAGCTTTTCCACGTCAACTCTGTCTATCCCTCTCATTATTTTAAAAACCTCTATCAAGTCCCCCCTTAACCTTCTGCGCTCCAAAGAATAAAGCCCTAATTTGTTCAACCTTTCTCTGTAACTTAGTTGCTGAAACCCAGGCAACATTCTAGTAAATCTAGCAAACATTCTGCTTGTCAATTTCTAAAGTAACTCTCTTTCACCTTCCACTGTGAAACTAGCAGTGTGTGTTTGATTGTTGCGGAGCTAGTTCCTGATTGAAATCATGTTTTAACCAATTCGGGCAAGTAACATAAATGTCCCTACATCACCAATCGCATTATATCCAATTCACGTTTGGGAAACACACATTATAGGAAAACTACCTGGATTCTGTCATCTCTATATTACGACAAGTCGGATCTTGACCACTTCCTGTTGTTCTGTATTTTGATTTTAGAAAAATGCTGCCACTTACGGCTGTGATTTTTGTCCATCATGCTCAGAGTCCCCCTCTGCTGCGCAGGACTAGAGGATTTTTCCCATCGATTAAAAATAAAAGAGTTATTAGTGTTTAAAAAAATGTTGAGATTCTCTCTCCTGAAGGCCACGGCCCTTCCGGAGGGACTATAAAACCTGGAAGTGTTGAGTGCCTCAGTCAGTAGTCTCTACAAGATGGGGGAGCGAGAGGGTCACGTCTCTCAGTCTGAGCTGTGAATAACACTGAACACATATCTACTAAACTGTGAGTGGTTTTACTGACCTGTCAGTGCCCTTAATGTAGTTTGAAAATATAGTTTGTAAATGCTAAAGCTGCGTTGCCGTTGGTTTGTAAATGCTAAAGCTGTGTTGCCTATGGTTTGGAAATGCTAAAGCTGTGTTGCCTAATTAAAGTTGCCTTGCCTAATTAAAGTTGCCTTGCCTAATTAAAATTGCCTTGCCTAATTAAAATTGCCTTGCCCGAATTCAAGTTGCCTTGCCTTCTATATAATTAAAAGTCTAATCTTGACCACTTCCTGTTTGCGCTTTATATTGATTTTAGAAAAAAACTCTACCACGTATGGCTGTGATTTTTGGCCATCTTACTCAGTCCCCTTCCACTCATCAGGTGCCGAGGATTTTTCCCATCGATGAAAAATAAAAGAGTTATTAGTGTTTAAATGTTGAGATTCTCTCTCCAGTCAATCACGCCATGAAGGCCACGCCCCTTCTGGTGGGAGGGGGGACTATAAAACCCAGAAGTATGGGCGTGGCTCAGTCTCTGCAAGATGGAGGAGGGAGAGGTCACAACTCGCTGTCTTAAGTGGCCTTGCACCCTGCTTGAAATGGTATGAAACTGTACTTGAATTTTGTGGCCTTGCACCCTGCTTGAAGTGGTAAGAAACTGCACATGAATTTGATGGCCTTGCACCCTGCTTGAAATGGAATTTGAAGGAATAGCCGTGAGTCAACTGCCAGCCCACCAGCTGTGAGGGAGTGAGCTGCCAGCACAACAGGCTTGATTGACTGAGCTGCCAGTCCAAGAATCTATTTGGCCTACAATGTCCATACTAGCCCTCTGGAAACCAGTCCCTTCAGCCCACAACACCGATACTAGCGCTCCAGAAAGCCCCCCCCCCCCCAAATGGCCACCAATATTGGAATTGGTGGAGAGGTGGAATATTGCGTTGGGGGACTAGCCCTCCCGTGTGATGCTGGGACCCAACGGGTCCCACTTAGTCTAGTTAGTCTTATATTTCTATAACTTCCCAAGCTCATGTTACAATGAAAGCCGCCTATATAAATTTACATGTTGTCATTATACCCTTGTGATAATAATTGGAATACAATAGCTCCAATGTAAGAAGATTTAGTTACAACTCTTTGATGGATACATTCCATTTTGATAAGTTGCAATAAGCGACTTCGGTATTCCGACTGCGCATGTCCAGGTCATAAACAGTCTCGGCAACGGTGGTGCTGCATTGTGTCCAGGCTTTCGTTTCGTCCGTGGTTGGGGTTGGCTCTCTGTTGCTGCGGGTGCTGTTGAGTTGCTGCTGGGCTGTCCCCGTCCACTCCCCGCTGTCCCCGTCCCTGTCCGGAGGTGTCTGGGGTGGCCCTGGGCTGGCGGGGCGGCCCTAGACTTGCAGCCGGCGCTGCAGCCGTTGGTTCCAGCTCGGCTCTCCCTGTCCCGCCGGGTTGGTCCCGGCAGCCCTCCACCTCCACCCCCCCTCTCCTCAGTCCGACACCGAGATCCTGCTGAAGATGGGTGACTCGGAGCTGCTGCTACTGGAGTCGGCCTGGTCGGAGAGAGAGTCTGTGAATGGGCTCCTGCCGGCCATGTGCAGGCTGGGTGCCCGCTGGAGCAGCTGGTGCTGTTGGTGATGCTGGTGGCAGCAGCAACCTCCTTCCCCTCCCTTGCCCAGCCCCAAGCCCAGAGTCCAGGCCAGCTCCAACTCCAGGTTGGGGCTGAAGGCCACCCGCAGTGCGGCCCAGTCTAGCGCCGGGCTAGAGGAGGCCGAGCCCAGGCTGGCGCACTGGCGCAGGCAAGGCTGGGGCCCTCACTCCTCCACGGGGTTGTGGGTGAAATGGTAGCGGGTACTGTAGGGGCAGAAGCCGGTGGTGTGCAAGGTACGGCTTGTACTTGGGGTGGCGGCTGAGGGAGCGCAGCTCGGCCAGGCTGTGGGTGAACTGGCACTTGTCGCCGTAGCGGCCCATCGTGGAGCGGGTTCCTCTGGAGTTGGAGCGGGGTTGGGCTGGAGTTGGCGCTTCTTCACCGTGCTGGCTGGGAGCCGGTGTCCCGTCCGTCCAGATGCCTCCGGCCACCGCGTTTGGGGCACTTGGTGTTTGGGGGGGGGGGGGGGGGGGAGAAGACTGGGGCGGTCCAATGGTGGTTCGGCAGCGCTTGCGGCGCCGGGGACACGTGTTCGATCCTGGGTGCTGATGAGGCGCGGTTCTGAGTGTGTGCAGCTGCCGAGAGCCGGTCCAGTCTCCTCCCCCCCGTTTCCCACTCGTATCTGCCCCCTCCGTCTGACCCCTGACAAATACAAACTATACTCACTGAAACTACAGCGCTTCGTTCGATTTTTATTTATAGCATTTGACCTTTGATCATTCCCATTATTCCTCGCGTTTTTTGGAATACCGAATTCACTTGTTATAAAAAAGTTAACAAGAAATGCACAAATAAAATGCTGTTTAAAAATATCCTCAATCTGAAGCCAATTTTATTGTATTTACATAATTAGATTTTGAAATATCAAGCCGTCTTATGCAGAGCTTCAATGACAGGTGATGTATTCTTCCTTCCATGTTGTGCTTCTCACCACCATGAAATAGATTATCCAGACTTACTGTAAAACTGTAAGTATCTCACAGCTTGGTTTGGGAACAGTACAGCCCAAGACCACAAGATATTGCAGAGAATGGTGGATGTAGCCCAGTTCATAGAAACATAGAAAATAGATGCAGGAGGAGGCCATTCGGCCCTTCGAGCCAGCACCGCCATTCATTGTGATCGTGGCTGATCGTCCCCAATCAATAACCCATATCCCTTGATTCCACTAGCCCTTAGAGCTCTATCTCACTCTCTCTTAAATCCATCCAGTGATTTGGACTCCAATGCCCCCTGTGGCAGGGAATTCCACAAATTCACAACTCTCTGGGTGAAAAAGTTTTTTCTCACCTCAGTCTTAAATGGCCTCCCCTTTATTCTAAGACTGTGGCCCCTGGTTCTGGACTCACCCAACATTGGGGACATTTTTCCTGCATCTAGCTTATCTGGCTTTTATAATGTTATATGTTTCTATAAGATCCCACTTCATCCTTCTAAACTCCAGTGAATACAAGCCCAGTCTTTTCAATCTTTCCTCATATGATAGGCCCACCATCCCATGGATCACTCTTGTGAACCTATGCTGCACTGCCTCAATCAGATAGTTCATCTCATGGACTATACTCATGCTACTTCTTACACTGCCTGGGGTAAGCAGCGAACACAATCAAAGACCTTTCCTACCCCGGTCATTATTCCTTCTCCCCGCTCCAATCGGACAGGAGATATAGAAGTTTGAAAGCACACACTACTAAATTCAGGCACAGCTTCTTTTCTTCTGTTATCAGGCTTCTGCGTGGTCCTTCCATATGCTGGTCACAGTCCCAATTCTCCAACCTACTTCAATTAGGACAAACTTTTTCTCTGTAACTGTTACTGCTACAATGCAGAGAATTCTGCACATCTATCTTTCTCTTCACTCTACCTATTGTACTTGAGTTTGGTTTGATTATATTTATGTGTGTATTATCTGATTTGAGTAGACTGCATGCAAAAGAAAGCTTTCTTCTGTACTCGGTACATGTGATAATAATAAACCTAAAACTGTCTGTTTATGAGTGCAAAATTGCTTCAGCTTATGTAAAGGCTCAAAATACATTGGTCAGGTTGGAAGATGTGCAAGGCAAAGGGAATGGAGACCCAAATTGTAGGTATGGAACATTAATTGGATATCAAACTGGGCAGGGGATAGCAAGGGCTGGCTTCCATATGCTGGTAAAACTGGGCCGTATGAGATGGTATTACGGAGTTTTGAGATCATGCTACCAGCTTCTTCTTCTTGCAAATGAAACATAAACCAAAGGAATAGTTAGATCTCAAGCTGGGTGTTGAGCAGGCTATGCTACCAGATAATAGTAATACACCACACCTGATTCAAAAAGACCTTGGAATTGAAGTTGGAAAATAAGTCCATTAATTCTTCCATTAATTACACGATCCATGGTCAAGAGATTAGCATTGATGTTGACAATCAATTTGTTCCAAATGTTCTTCTTGGTCCGACAGGCTCATACAATTTTCAATACAATTGCAGTCTTGCTATGAGTAGAAAGGAACTACAGAAGCTGGTTTACACTGAAGATAGACACAAAATGTTGGAGTAACTCAGCGGGTCAGGCAGTTCGATTGTCCAGCATCTGCAGTTCCTTCTTAAGTATTTTATTTTAACTTGGATTCACTGTTATAAATAAACATGCAGCAGTCAATTTATATGCAAGGTCCAGAAGGAACGTTACATCACAAAGAGGGATTCAGGTGAACATAAAAAGAAAGACTTATTGGCAAAAAGAGGGGATGAGATTACAAAAGATAAGGATAATATATATAATCCAGACTAGAAAATGTTTAATGCAGTAATTAGATACCTACAACAGACTTTAAGATATATTTGCTGGCTACCAATATATGAATTAGCAAATAACGATGTGATTGGTCAAGAAGTATGCAAAACATGCTTTCAGCATGAGGTTGAAACAGGCGAATTAGAGTTGCATAAGCAAAAGCACAAATAATAAAGCACGTTAGAAACACAAATTCAACTTAAAATGGTCAACACAGCAGTCATTGCAGGGACATGGGTATAAGCTAGAATGCAAGGAGGCCAACTACTCCAGGCAGTACAACCTTCAGAAAGCTCAGAGTCATTGGGAAACAAGAAGGAATAGAAATATTAAAAAATAAATCCCAAATGGCAGGTTAGCAATGGAAAAATGGATAAACCAAAGGATTTGTTGCTGCTAACCGTTTTAACTGTCCAACATTTCAGTTTGAACATGGCTATTATGTTATTGGTCAGTTTATGACCACGTGAATGGTTGATTATACCAATTTATATTCTATTAATTGGTTTGCATGATTAATCACAGATGTGTGACCACTGTAAGAATTTCTGTTCTAACTCTACATTTCTTCTCCACTCATAAACTTTCACTCCAGCAGGGCTAAGACATTGCCATTGGAACAATTATGAGTGGATCTTCGTGCCATTGAATCAAGGGGCATTCAAAATGATAAACAAAAAGACAATGAGAAATATTCAAATAAATATTTGGTATAATGCAAAACTAGTTTGTACTCTAAAAAAGATGCATATAAATATTTTGGCGATAGTAAAAAAAAAAAAAGATTTATAACATATATTTTATTCAGAGAAAGACTAATGTGCAGAAATATCGGCTCAACCAGATGAAAATCAAAATAATGGATAATGATTTGAACTCTCCTTTTAAATAAATCCATGCGCCTGTAAACGTTTATCAGTGATAAAGTAACACAGCATTCAAGTGTGAGTTGATCAAAGATGGTATACATTTGTGAATGGTTTGTCATATCTGACAAATCCAGGTTTCAGTTTCAAGATTTATTGAATATTGTCAAGTGGAAGATCAGGCTGGGATGATCTCCTTTCAATCAGAAATAGCTGAAGGCAGAAGCTGAGGTTTGTAAATAATGAGTGACCTGGTTTGAATAAATAGGAAGGACTTTTCATATTTAAAAAAAAAGACATAGATCTTAAAATAATTTGCAAAAGGACTATAAGGGAGAAAAAGAAACATTTTTCCTCAGAGTGCTATAAAACTGAAATTAATTTCCTGAACTTAGTTGCAGAAATATTCACAAAAAAATATGCACGGGACATAGCAGCGTTTTCGCGGTGAACAGTAATTTGCTCTGCGTTATAAATAAGGAGTTTATGATAGGAATGATTTTACATCTAAATTTGAAAAGTGGCTTGCAAAAACCCCTTGAACTTTTCCACATTTTGTCACTTTACAACCACAAACGTAAATGTATTTTATTGGGATTTTATGTGATAGACCAACACAAAGTGGAGCATAATTGTGAAGTGGAAGGAAAATGATACATGGTTTTCACATTTTTTTACAAATAAAAAACTGAAAAGTGTGACATGCAAAAGTATTCAGCCCCCCTGAGTCAATACTTTAGAACCACCATTCGCTGCAGCTGCAAAATATAAATCGCATTTTTTTGAAAAGTAGTTGGAGATATGCCAGAGTTCTCATTGGATTTAGGTCTGGCATTCTTAACAGTTTTGCCAGAGATTCTCAATTGGATTTAGGTCTGGACTTTGACTGGGCCATGATATGCTTTGATCTAAACCATTCCAAGCTTGGGTATGTTTTTTGTACTGCTAAAGGTGAACCTCCGCTCCAGTCTCAAGTCTTTTGCAGACTCTAACAGGTTTTCTTCCAAGATTGCCCTGTATTTGGCTCCATCCATCTTCCCATCAACTCTGTCCAGCTTCCCTGTCCCTGCTGAAGAAAAGCGCCACCACCATGTTACACAGTGGGGATGGTGTGTTCAGGATGATGTGCAGTGTTTGTTTTCCGCCACACATAGCGTTTTGCATTCTAGGCCAAAAACTGCAACTCATCTGACCAGAGCACCTTCTCCAGTCCCCAACATGGCTTGTGGCAAACTGCAAACGGGACTTCTTATGGGGTTTTTTTCAACAATGGCTTTCTTCTTGCCACTGATAAAGGCCCGATTTGTGGAGTTACGACTAATAGTTGTCCTGTGGACAGACCTGAGCTGTGGATCTTTGCACTCCAAGTTACCATGGGGTGGCTGCTTCTCTGATCAATGCTCTCCTTGCCCGGCCTGTCAGTTTGGTGGACGGCCATGTCTGGTAAGTTTTTAGTTGTGCCATATCTTTCCATTTTCGGATGATGGATTGGTGCTCCGTGAGATGTTCAAAGCTTGGGATATTTTTCTATAACCTAACCCTGCTTTAAACCTCTCCACAACTTTATCCCTGACCTGTCTGGTATGTTCCTTGGGCTTCATGATGCTGTTTGTTCACTAATGTTCTCTAACAAACCTCTGAGGCCTTCACAGAACAGCTGTATTTATACTGAGATCAGATTATCCAATCCAATTCAATCCAACTTTATTTGTTAAGCACTTTAAGACAACTAATGTTGAACAAAGTGCTGTACAGTGGAATAAACAAGACATCATAAACAGACAACATAACAGAAATAACATCCATAAAGTGCAAAAATACAACAAAAAATTAAAAGACATAAAATACGTAAAAATTGCAATCAAAAAAGAAATTAAATGTAAATAAAGTCGTCCTCGTATCAAAGGCCACGGAAAATGGGTTTTTAGAAGCGACTTAAAAACAGACAGAGAAAGGGGTTTTATGTGGAGAGGCAGATCGTTCCATAATTGGGGTTGCAAAGGCACGGTCTCCCTGACTTCCGCTTATTTTAGGCCCACTCAGGAGCAGCTGATTATCTGACCTGAGAGAGCGGGCGGGTGTATGTAGAATCAGATAGGATCGGGGGGGATTTAAAAGCAAATAAGATTTGTGGGAATAGGCAACCAGTGAAGTGAGGCTAAAGAAAGATCATATTTACATGTGCCATCTACACTGCATTTGTACCATCTGGAACGGGATGGAGGACCCATGAACCCACGGGCTCCTGGTAACAAAGGCGTGGATTACCAAAGTGCTGCCTTGACAGAATTGACTTTATTTTGGCCAGCTGCCTCAAATGGAAAAAACTTGATTTAACAACAGCCTTGATCTGACTGTCAAATTTTAGCTCGGGGTCCACTTTAACCCCTAGGTTTGTGATGCTTGGTTTAATATACACACAAGTGGACTCTATTTACTAATTAGGTGACTTCTGAAGGTCATTGGTTGCACTGGATTGTATTTAGGGGTATCAGAGTAAAGGGGGCTGAATACTTTTGCACGCCACACTTTTCAGTTTTTTATTTGTAAAAAATTTGAAAACCATGTATCATTTCCCTTCCACTTCACAATTATGCGCCACTTTGTGTTGGTCTATCACATAAAATCCCAATAAAATACATTTACGTTTGTGGTTGTAACGTGACAAAATGTGGAAAAGTTCAAGGGGTATGAATACTTTTGCAAGCCACTGTATTTTGACAAGTTATGGGATCAGGGGCTACGATTTGTGGGAATAAAGTCCTAGAGCTTACATGATCTCACTGATTCGTAGAACTGGCTAGGAATAACGGGCTCCTAGAACTAAATGGCTTACTTCTCTTGCTCTGTTTCTGAAACACTACATCTCAAACATCACCGTCTTATGAGTTAAAGATTTTATTTCTATTTCTGACCTGTGGCTGGCTATCTCCTTCCACATGAGCAGCACTGTCCACTTTTCCAATTCCTCTGAGCTGAAATTTGATCCTGGTCGTTAGTTGTAGATCTGATGAAAGACTAGAATAGTAACTACACTGAAAAAACCATCATTATGTTTTTAATGGGCATATTTGTGTACTTTTCTCTTTTAACTGCTGTACGTACAATTATCAGTTGTATGTCAAGAATTTGCAAAGTGACTGTAAACTGTTGTGTATGGCAAAAGGCAAATGAATCGTCTCAGCACCAACTTTCATTTTCCATTTTTGTTTGTCTCATCTTGAACTTTCATTGGTGTGCCTAAGCTGAAAACTTTCAGCAATCCAACTTCATCGTGTGACTCAATCTGAGATGGGAGGTAATATTGTCCATTATGTTTGCCCTTGCACATCGCCCAAAGCATTTTCTCCTTTCATTTTTATTTATCTTTCCAAGTAATTCACTATTAGCAAATTAAATGGCAGGTGAGCAGATTTTATCTTTCCGGACCTTGAGTTCGACATGAGAGAAGTCTACGCAAGTCTTGTACCTTGTATAGCTGCTTCACTAATACTGCAAATCACGGATAAGAACATCCTATTTAATGTTTCAACATTCTAATATCCATTTTAGTATTCTATATATTAGCTACTTAAAAAAATCCCGATAATAATGGCTTTCTTTTCAATAATATGCGAGTTACATTGAAACATATACAATGCCACTGCTATCAAATAAAATAAAAACTAAATAATGACGTTGAAGAGCTGAAGCAAAAGCAAAAAATTGCAAATTCTATTGAGGACTTCAGAGCTGAAACACCAATGTCCATTCTCTCTGCCATTTCTGCATTCCTAGCACTTTTAGTGTTGTTTCAATATAAAATAATCCAGTGAAATTCCATTTGTGATGTAACTCCAAGTATTGGGGGGGATACACTAATCAAATGCATTCCTCATAATTAAATTGATTTGTTTTCTTCTCAACTTTCTTTCTGCTAACTGTCCAAACTTCAAAATATTCCACTCCTGCTGAGGTCCCATCAAATATACACAATCACAAGATCATCTAGAATCTCAAGCAGTTGTATCTAGTTTCTGCAGGATCGATCCGGGAACAGAATTGTGTATTCCAATCTAATGTATGAACCCAATGTAAGTGCCCTCATCGTGGGTGACATAACTAATTTCCCTTCATTTATTTGATTTGTGAGGCACACCTAGAGTGAATCGGGTTAATGTTGGTAGAATCAACATCACATGTCCACCATCCTGGTTGAGGCTGATCTGTCATTAACTGGAGGTAATTTGTGAAATAATTGTACTTCTACTAGTAGTCATGATTATTTGTTCAAATGTCCTCAAACAATGATAGGACTAATAAAGAAAAGACGCAAGAAACAGCTAAGAGTGCTGGAAGAACTCAGTGAGTCAGGCAGTGTCTGAGGAGGGAATGAATAGGCAATGTTTCTGGTCAATGTTTTAGACGTATAATTTGCCGCATAACTTCATGATCTTTGTCTAATCCAATACAAAAACCACTCTGCAGCTGTAATGTTAATAGATAGATGTTTTTCTTAAAAATAACTCCCATTCTCATCTTCAATCTTATCTTGGTCTGCCCAAACCTACCGCATAATTTTCATCAGACATGTTTCTACTTATATCTGTCTTCTACTTCTGGGTAGTGCTTTTTTCCTGTTTCTCTTGTGCAAGCAAAAATTCTGCCCAAACACCTGGTTATTTCTCCATGTTTACAAATGTCTCACATGAATGCTTTTCCTTGCATTTGCTTTCAGTTCCTCTTCTCATATGTCCACGGCTTGACCATCTTTAGATACTGAAGACATTTGACTGGTACTTGGATAAGACGGGCAAAGAGGGATATGGGCCTAATGCAGGTAAATGCGTATATATGTAGCTATGCATCATGGTTGGGAATGGTGAGGTGGGTGGATCAGCCCCATTTCTGTGCTGAACATTTCTGCGATCTGCTGATTCTGTGATTCTGGAAAAGGTTATTAATTTTTATTCTTAAATAAATGGGTTGTAAAACTGTTTTACTTAGAATGTAATACGTGAATATAAGTTTGAGGAAGTCCAAGGAACTGATCTCCCTATGCTAGTCAGAGCACCAGTTCAATATTTCTGATTCTGACATTATTTTAAGGTACGTTTGTCAGAATATATTTCAGCTTACACACAAAAGATGGAGGGTTAAGTGGCTCAATATTGTTCTTGTAGTGAGAATATTCTTGGTATATTATTACTGTTTATTTGACATTTTTGCCATTTTGCAGGTTTGATTCTATATCCTACATGTGCATTAATTTAGAAAGTGACTTTGCAAATTCTCGTTAAAGAAAGGGAAACGCTTGAATCGTAATGATACTTCATGTGTTTCAAGATAAAGCCTAAAAGGTTGGCTTAATATAACTAATACATTTTAATACATATTTTCAGGATACGTACAGCTGGGAGGATGTGTGACTGCTGGCTGCCGATTCATTCAAGATCAAGAACTGATGGGAACTGAAGCTAACATCACTTTCAGAGACAGACAGTTCAATGCCAAATTCTGAAAGATCAACTTCGCAAAATTCATCTTCACTGGTAGTATCCTCCTGAAATTTGTTAAAACATCACAGAAAATGTTATATCATGACTTCTTGTATCAGTGATGAACTTCACAATGTTAAAACGTATGTTGAAATCATACCTCCAGTACAGCGTCTCTCATTGTGTTGTATTCTACCTCGGACATCTCTGAAATATGAAGATATTGTTAATATTCTTAGATGGGAAATATTCTAATACATAATCTTTAAAGGTGATAATGCTGTTCGAGCAGCCCAGTATATTAAGCTAGATTCAGTGCAGATACTAGAAAAAAAATTAAGATTAACAATTAATTGGAAAGTCAACGACTAATCGGAGACTGCCAACATGGTTTTGTCAAGGAAACACAAGAGACTGCAGACATTGGAATCTCGAGAAAATGAACTGTTGGAGGAACTCGATGAATCAGGCAGCATCTGTAGTGCGAAATGGACACAACTTTTCTAGTCTGAACTTTTTAATCCCGTAATGTTGATCTGTCTATCAGTCAGAAGAAGGGCCCTGGTGCCATCCGTTTTTCTATTTTCCTCCCCATATTCTGCCTGACCATCTCAATTCTTCCAGCAGTTTGGATTTTGCTCATGGGTTTGACAAGGGCAGATCTGTCTGACCAATTTGAGTGAATTAATTGAAATGGTAACTAAGTTTATTGATAAGAGAAGTAGATGTGATTGGCATGGACTTCAGTAAAGCCCTTGACAAGGTCTTGCATGGGAGACTGGTTTAAAAGGTGAGGATGCATGGGATTCAGGGCAAGTTGGCAATTAGATCTAAAACTAGCTATGCAATAGGAGACAGACAGTGATTACAGAGGGTTGTTTCTGCATTGGGGCGCCAGTGCCTTGTGACGTCTGACAAGGATCGTTGCTGGGAGCCTTGCCGTTTAATTATGTGAATGACTGAGTGGATATGGGAGGCTCGGGCAATAAATGTGCGAAAAAAAGATTGATGGAGATGTTGATATTCCGGAAGAAAGTCTTGGGCTGCAGAAAGATGTTAATGTTTTGGTGAAATGGCCTGAAAACGACTGATGGGGTTTGATACATACGAATGTGAGGTGATACATTTTGGGGACGCTAATGAGGCTAGGACCTACATCATGAATGCTACGATCTTTGCGAGTATTAAGGAACAGAGGCACCCAGAATAAAAGTCCATAGATCCTAGAAGGTGGCAACGCTGTTAGACAATGTCCTAAGTCAGGGTATTGTGTGTAGGTTACACTCCACCTTTATATCTTGGCCAGTCCTCAGCTAGAGTACTGTGTGCAGTTCTAGTCATAAAGGTGCAGGAAGGATATAATAGTGCAGGAGAGGATGCAAAGGAGATTCACCAGGATGTTGCCTAGGATGGAGCAGCTCAGTTATGAGGAGATACTGGAAAAGCTATGTGTTTTCTCCCAGGAGCAGAGGAGGCATTCATGAAAAAGATCTTAAGAGATTTGATGTTGCTGAGAACTGCTAAACAGCTTTCTGTAGTCACTATCCAAGCCCACATCATGAATGATTATTTTCTGAGCTGTCCCATGGAAATGAGCATCAGCAAGGAATGCTACTTTTAAGGGAAAATGGGACAAAAGTAGGAAATTGCATTATTATGAAAGTAATGGGTAGTGATCACAACTGATACAATGAGCTGGATCCTGTTGACCAATGCCAATTGTTCCAAACGGAATTACTTGCCTTCAGCCACTGAAACCTAGGACTGTTACACACATGTTGTGCAGTGCTTAGACTTACTGACAGATTTGGAAGATGTATTTATTCTGCCACTGGACTCTGTACAATCCAGTGACACGACTCATTGCTGAGATACTCAGAACCTATGGCCAATAGACTTTATTAATTTCAATGAGGATTAAAAGGTGCAAATTTAAGAGACAGAGAAGTAAAGTTACATTTTCTTAAACTATTTAGAGATAATTTAGAAATATCAAAATTAAAATAAGTGTTATTTGTGTTTTAGTTAAAACATATGGAACACTAAAATTAATTTCAATGTTTATATCTGGCAAAGCCCTAGCTGCCAAGGTCTGTTCCAGGTTGTGGAGAGCAGAGGGAAGCTTTCCATAACCAGCCTCAAGTGGACAACAGATGGTGATTCCTGGCAGGGCGACTGGACCAGCATAACTTGCAAAATGATTGCAGATTTGTACACAATGTATAACTGTCTTAAAATGCAACAATGCTTTATTTGAAATGACCTTGGGTAGACTTTCATCCGATGGACTTCAGTACTAGAAATAGAACACTTATCTATGTTGTACCACCAAAGCTGTCAGCCATTCCTATGTCATGTATAACACTTTGATGCAAAACAAAGATCCAATTGCTCTGATGTGACAACCCACCCATCCATACAAGGGCAGAGGACAGTGCCTCCGGCATCTTACTATCAGGCTGTGTGGTTTACATTAATCCGCCATATTCTGGCCAGTTTTTGCTATTAACCATACACAGTAGATGCTGGTATTGAAAATGTTCAAATATATTTTATTCAAGGTCTTAGATGTAAGCCCAGAGATATGAAGTTTGCTCCATCACATTGAAACCCATGTCTAGACAGAACATCAATGATGTGTGTTACTTCAAAGCTTCTTTTAAATTGATTCCTGAAATTAATATAAGGAAACACACAGTAAATAACTGCCATTCAAAGTCTCTACTTGTATAGATTGTGTGCAGTTTATGTCTCTCTATCTGTACAATTAATCCTGAGTTCAAAGGGAATAAAGTAGATTAAGAAACTTGAGAATGCCAAAGAATATTTTGCACTCCTGCCAGCTATTTATTCCTCTTTTTTAATCACATTCTCGCATATAGAAATTATGGTGTCAATATCTGTCAAATGCCTTCTCCGATAGAATGAAATGTTACTTGGAAAAAAAAAAATTAATGCAGCAATTACATAATTTCATATCTTGCACTGTATGTAGCTCAGAGTACAGTCTCTAATATAAAGCAACATATTTGTAAATCATGCTACTGATCCATGGATAGATCAACATAAAAGTAAACCGTGGCATTTGGAAGTCAGGCATTAGTGGTAAAGGGTAAAATATGTGATATTCATTATGATGTCCGCACATAGATTTATTTATTTACTTACTGCCGAATAAAAGCAATGTTTAGTAGACTGTCACTCCAAATAGGAGTAGGAGAACCAACATTAATATAGCTATTGAGCAATTCAAGAACATAAAAAGATATGCAAGTCGGATAAAGATGAAGCAACGGAGAGAACATTTTAAACATGTCCTATTTAATAGAGCATGACCTATTTAAAAAAAGAAACATGTAATTGACTGTAAAAATATGACAATTGAAGGAATTTATTTTGGGCACTCACCTATTTGTTCATTCCCAATTATGCGCTGTGCTTCTGGAATTGGATTGGTCTTTGCATCACGTGCAAGATAACTGCAGCTGCCATCTAAGCACTACACACAAGAAATAGAAATTCATGGAAACAACAATAAGAATATTTGCTACTTTGATTCTTTTAATCAAATTCACATGAAAAAGTAAAGTATTATCTTTTCAACAAATATTTCAATAATCACTCTTGATCATGTAGTTTTATGATGTACTAGAACAAGTGGGACCCGTTCCCTCAATGCGCGGTTGCAGATGGGGAGGGGGCGGCCTGTGGCAAACCAACCGGCCAACCAACCGGCCAACCAACCAACCGGCCAACCATCCAACCGGCCGACCGACCGACCGACCGACCGACCGACCAACCAACCAACCAACCAACCAACCAACCAACTTCCCCACCCTATTCACTCACACATAGCCCCCAACTCATAGGTGCGGCTAAAGAGGGACGGGGGTAGAGAGCGAGAGGGACAGAGAGGGGGACACGGAGGCACAGAGAGGAGGAGGGGAATAGGAAGTGGAGAGCAGGCAGCGGGGCAGGCATCAACCAAAGGACTGCGTGTTCAGCGGCTTCAATCCAGAGGGGGGGGGGGGGGGGGGGGGGGGGGGGAGGGGTCGTCACAGGGGAGGGCTTGTTTCCGAACGCAATACTTCATTGCTCCAGGCTCCAGGGACAGAGTAGAGACAGTGAGAAGGGAGCTTGCTGCATTTTGGAGCTGGGGTTTCCGATTTGCGGCGTCTTTTTGAGACGGAGAGGGATGCGGGCGGACATGGACTCGAGGGAGGCTGCGCGGTCATGGACCCGAGGACCCCGCGTGAGGGGGGCGCTCGAGGAGAGAGAGAGGGCTGCGGGCGGACGTGGAGTTGAGGGAGGCCGCGGTCGGGTGGGCTGTCATTGACTCGAGGCCCCCGAGCGCGGGGCTGACAGTCGAGCGGGCAGGGCCAAGGCGGGCGGGGATGTGATAAAATAACTGTGAATTGGGGGGGGGGGGGGGGGGTGACGTCACTAGCAGTGCATGGAAAACAGTGGAAAACAGTGGGAAGCAGACCCATTGTGACATCACCAGCTCGTTTATTTTCAAAGATATTGTGAACATTTTCATAAATAACTCGAGAAATAAAGCATAAATTTGTTCATAAATAAGTGAAATACATTGTTATGTTATATACATTATCTATATTACTAAAAGTCTGATTTTGACCACTTCCTGTACATTGATTTTAGACAAAACGCTGCCACTTACAACTGTGTTTTTTGGCCATCTTACTCAGTCCCCCTCCGCTGTGCATTACAAGAGGATTTTAGAGTTATTTAAAAAATGTTGAGATTCTCTCTCCTGAAGGCCATGCCCCTTCTGGAGGGATTATAAAACCCGGAAGTGTTGAGTGCCTCAGTCAGTCTCTGCAAGATGGGGGAAGAGAGAGGGTCACGTCTCTCAGTCTGAGCTGTGAATAACACTGAACACATGTCTACTAAACTGTGAGTGGTTTTACTGACCTGTCAGTGCCCTTAATGTTGTTTGAAAATAGAGTTTGGAAATGCTAAAGCCGTGTTGCCTTTGGTTTGGAAATGCTATGGCTGTGTTGCCTTTGGTTTGGAAATGCTAAAGCTGTGTTACCTAATTAGAGTTGCCTTGCCTAATTAAAGTTGCCTTGCCTTCTATATAATTAAAAGTCTAATCTTGACCACTTCCTGTTTGCGCTTTATATTGATTTTAGGAAAAACGCTACCACGTATGGCTGTGATTTTTGGCCATCTTACTCAGTCCTCCTCCGCTCATCAGGTGCTGAGAATTCTTCCCATCGATGAAAAATAAAAGAGTTATTCGTGTTTAAAAAAATGTTGAGTTCTATCTCCTGTCAATCATGCCATGAAGGCCACGCCCCTTCTGGTGGGAGGGGGAGAGGGACTATAAAACCCAGAAGTGTGGGTCTGGCTCAGACTCTGCAAGATGGAGGAGGGAGAGGTCACAACTCGCTGCCTTTAGTGGCCTTCCACCCTGCTTGAAGTGGTAGGAAACTGCACTTGAATTTGGTTGCACCCTGCTTGAAATGGAATTTCAAGGAATAGCCGTGAGTCAACTGCCGGCCCACCAGCCATGAGTGAGCTGCCAGCACAACAGGCTGGTGACTGAGCCGCCACCCCAAGAATCTATTCGGCCCATGATGTCCATACTATCCCTCTGGAAACCAGTCCCTTCAGCCCACAACACCCATACAAGCAATCCAGAAAGCTGCCGCCCCCACCCCCACTGGCCACCAATATTGGAATTGAATTGGGGGAGAGGTGGAATATCGTGTTGGGGGACCAGCCCTCCCGTGTGATGCTTGGACCCAATGGGTCCCACTTAGTCTATTAAAGTTGCCTGGGGTAAACGGGACATCAAAGGTTGGGAACCCCTGATTTAAAGGATCATTCTCCATAATTTCTCTCGCCTTCAGTGTGATCCCACCACCAGCCACAGATCTCGTCTTTCCCTTTTCATCACTTGGATTTATACCTCCCAAATTCACCCTTCCATCTCCACCTATACCCACTCCCTTTCTCGTGGCATCTTCCCAAGCAAGCCCAGGAGATTCATCGCCTGCTCTTTTGCAACTTCTCTTTCACAAGAACCCAATGCACTACTTCCAGAAAATGCAATTCGCTTGTTTTTCTTCCAATTTAATGTATAGCGTTCAACACTCATAACATGCTGGAAACTGTAGATTTAGTGATGGCTTTGCAGAATATCTTTATTCAATCCACAAAGGTGACCTGAACTTTCAGGTACCTGCCACTTTAATGTGCATCCTCTCTCCCTCCTATATATATGGTCCTGTTCCAACGATGCTTAAAATTATATCAAAGACTAGCATCTTATCTCCTGACTGAGCATGTAATAGCCTTCAGGTTTCAGGACTTTTCAAATAGCCAGCCTTTCCGGTTTGCTTCAGAACTGGCCCTCTGTACTGTTTTTGAGGAACTTTGATGTTTTGTGAAGAGGTGATTAACCCTTCAACAACCACAACCAACCTTATACATCAATGCAGTTTCCTCTTGCTTCTCATTGGCTTCAGTTTCATGCATGCTCCTTGACATGACACTCCATGACACAAAGTAATTTAGCTCTTCTGATCCTTCAATCCAATTAAACCAATTCTCCCGCTGCCTATTTCCTTTTACCTCTGTAATTTACTATTTCTCCCAGATGCCCATCAATTCCCCATGGATTGCTCTGCTTTGATGCCATGGGCAATCATACCTCACTTCTGGAATTTAGTCCTTTTATCCATATTTGGACTAAGGTTGTGATGGGTAGGAAGGAACTGCAGATGCTGATTTAAACCAAAGATAGACACAAAATGCTGGTGTAACTCAGCAGGACAGGCAGCATCTCTGGAGGAAAAGAATAGGTGACGTTTCGGGTCGAGACCTTGTAATGGGCGCTCAAGTACAGTGGTCCTGGTGAAGCCAAACTAAGCACTGGTAAGCATATTATTGATGACAATAAAACTGGCACCCACACCTTGGCTTAATTTTCCAGACGATTGAATGTAGACTGGTCAGTTAGCCATGCTAGATTTGTGAAAAGAGTGTATCTTTTCAATCTTTCACAATATTAGGTAACTATACTGGAGCTATTAGTTCTAGAATACGAATCTTCGGAACTGGAGTGTCAGGTTGAATCGTCTTTGCTGTATCCAGTGCTTGCACTCATTCTTTGATATCATGTGAATAGAACGGAATTAGCAGAAAACTGGCATCAGTGATGCTGGGAATCTCAGCAGGAAGCCTGAAGATGGTTATAAATGCTTCAACTTTTATTAAGATCGATTCAACATGGTTTCACAACAGGGAAATTTGTTTGGGAAAATAAATTGAGCTCTTGTGAGATTTTAACTGGCAGGATGGATAAAGCTGAACTAGTTGATGTGGTTAATTAATTACAACACAGAAAGCTACCACTTGTATCATAAGGTTCATTCGATCACCCTGTAGAACAACCCCATTCCACCTATGGTCTGATAGGGAAAATAAGGGGACCTGATAGAAAACCTTGGGGTCACTGGGAAACCATGGAAACTCCATGCACACAACACATAAGTTCAGGATCAAAACTGTATTCTTGAAGGCAGCAGAACTAATCATGTATCACCATGCTACCCCATGGTGTACTTGGACTTTGTAATATGATAAAGAGATTATGAAACAAATGTAGAGTGCACAGTACTGGGGACAATGTGACTCGCTTAGATAGAGGACAGGTACACAGAAAACAGAGCTTAAGTCTGAAGAAGGGTCTCGACCCGAAACGTCACCCATTCCTTCGCTCCATAGATGCTGCCTCACCCGCTGCATTTCTCCACCATTTTGGTCTACCTTTAAGAATTAATGTGTAACTTTTGGGTTGGGTTGCTGCAGGGTTTCCAGCTGTTATGCATCTGCATACTATGGTAATGGATAAGAGGATAAAATGTAATATACCCAAATCACTATATGCAGCTGACTGGGAGTGTATGAAATGAGAAAAGATATCAAGGAGACAAACAGGCTAAAGGAAAGGTTGAAGATACAGCAGGCCGACTATGAAGTGGAAAATATGAAAATATGAGCTCATCTATTCTGGTAGAAAAATATAGAAGCATACAGTATTTTTTTTCAATGCCACGAGGAATGATGCTGGGGCTAAGGAAGAACTGTGCATTCATGTGCTTGAGTCACTGAATAGCATAAATGTCTATTACTCAATTAAGAAGGAAAGTCCCCAGACCAAAAGAAGCATTTATTTGTGATTGAGTGCAGCGAAGACTTAGCAAAATAATTCCTGGTCCAATGATGTGTGAATGATTTACGGGGGCTGAATCTATACTGTCTGGAGTTTAGAATAATGCAAATTATCTTACTGAAGCAAAATTCTGATGGGGCTTGATAGGGTGGATGCAAGGATGCTCTCGTTTTGCTGGAGTTTCTAAACCCAGAAGTCACATTCTACAAATAGGAGAGGTTCAGGAATTATATGTTCCTTCCTTCCCCACGGCAATGAATCTTTGTAATTCTCTGTCCAAGTTGGATATGGAGCTCAGTCACTGAATATAATCAAGAGGGAGAATGATTAAATGTTTAAGTAATTAAAGGAGATGGCATAAGTACAGAAGATTACACCGAGATAAAAGATCAGCCACTGGATGGTAGAACACGCTGATCCAAATTACCTAGTCTTTCTTCTATTCTCATGCCCTAATTGTTGACCTCAACCATTGTTAAGAATATTGATTGTGTTTGAGCAGCCTCTTTATCTTCTATTAGTGTTTAAGAGATCACCACTAGCCCTAATTAAATGTGGTCAAAATGCAGAGCTTTGGTCCCAGCCATTGCAACATTGCTTAGATCCATTGACACCTCCTCCTACTTACCCTTGGACCATGACCCCACTGACGAGCATCAGGCCACCATATCTTGCACCATCACCGACTTCATCAATTCCCACGCCCTGCCCGACCAAGCTTCCAACCTCATCGTTCCCCAGTCCCGCACGGCCCGTTTTTACCTTCTACCCAAAATCCACAAACCCGGCTCTCCCGGCAGATCCATTGTCTCTGCTTGTTTGTGCCCCACCGAACTCATCTCCACATACCTTGACTCCATACTATCCCCCTTGGTCAAATCCCTTCCCACCTATGTTCTAGACACCTCAGACACTCTCCGCCGCCTCCGCGCATTCCACTCTCTAGGCCCTCACCCCCTCATCTTCACCATGGATGTCCAGTCACTCTACACCTCCATCCCCCACCAGGATGGCCTCAAAGCCCTCCGGTTCTTCCTCGACCAGAGGAGCAACCTATACCCAGCCACTGACACCCTCCTCCACCTGGCGGAGTTGGTCCTCACCGTCAACAACTTTCCGTTTGACTCCTCTCATTTCCTCCAAACACAAGGCGTAGCTATGGGCACACGCATGGGCCCCAGCTACGCCTGCCTCTTTGTCGGGTACGTTGAACAATCCTTGTTCAATACGTACCAGGGCCCCATCCCCGACCTCTACCTCCGTTACATTGACGACTGCTTTGGGGTCACATCCTGCACCCACGCAACCGACTGACTTCATCCACTTCACCACCAACTTCCATCCGGCACTCCAATACACCTGGACCATTTCCGACACTTCCCTACCATTCCTTGACCTCACCATCTCCATCGCAGGGGACAGACTTCTGACCGACATACACTACAAACCAACTGACTCACATGGCTATCTGGACTACACGTCTTCCCACCCTGCCCCCTGTAAAGACTCCATCCTCTACTCCCAATTCCTCCGCCTACGCCGCATCTGCTCCCAGGATGAGACGTTCCACACCAGGGCATCGGAAATGTCCTCGTTCTTCAGGGAACAGGGATTCCCCTCCGCCACCATAGATGAGGCTCGCACCAGGGTCTCATCCATACCCCGCAACACTGCTCTCTCTCCCCATCCCCGCACTCGCAACAAGGGTAGAATCCCCCTGGTCCTCACCTTTCACCCCACCAGCCAGCAAATACAACAAATAATCCTCCGCCATTTCCGCCACCTCCAACGTGACCCCACCACTCGCCACATTTTCCCATCTCCCCCTATGTCTGCCTTCCGCAAAGATCGCTCCCTCCGCAACTCCCTTGTCAATTCTTCCCTTCCCTCCCGTACCACCCCATCCCCGGGCACTTTCCGTTGCAACCGCAAGAAATGCAACACCTGTCCCTTCACCTCCCCCCTCAACTCCATTCAAGGTCCCAAGCAGTCGTTCCAGGTGCGACAAAGGTTCACCTGTATCTCCTCCAACCTCATCTACTGCATCCGCTGCTCTAGATGTCAGCTGATTTACATTGGGGAGACTAAGCGGAGGTTGGGCGATCGTTTCGCCGAACACCTCCGCTCAGTCCGCAATAACCTACCTGAACTCCCGGTGGCTCAGCACTTCAACTCCCCCTCCCATTCCCAATCCGACCTCTCTGTCCTGGGACTCCTCCATTGCCAGAGTGAGCAACACCGGAAATTGGAGGAACAGCACCTCATATTCCGCCTGGGTTGCTTGCGTCCGGATGGCATGAACGTTGAATTCTCCCAGTTTTGCTAGCCCTTGCTGTCTCCTCCCCTTCCTTAACCCTCGAGCTGTCTCCTCCCATCCCCCGCCCTCGGGCTCCTCCTCCTCCCTTTTTCCTTCCTTCTCCCCCCCACCCCCCAATCAGTCTGAAGAAGGGTTTTGGCCCGAAACGTCGCCTATTTCCTTCGCTCCATAGGTGCTGCTGCACCCGCTGAGTTTCTCCAGCATTTTTGTGTACCTTCCATTGATTGTCTGCTACTTTTGTTGTTTAGCATGTTGACAGAGGTACTGCAGATTTGCACTGCCAGCAATAAGTTTTAGGAACTAATGCTGGTTTCCTGACACATGCTTCTTCCCTCATCATTAAAGTGAATTTGGTTCCATGTGCTTGATTGTAATGATGGCATGTGGAATATGGCAAGTCATTAGGATGCATAATGTACCACAGTATAATATTGTGTTTGCTACAGCCAACATCTCCTTACAGATAGTTTTTAAGAAGGAACTGCAGATGCTGGAGAATCGAAGGTACACAAAAAAGCTGGAGAAACTCAGCGGGTGCAGCAGCATCTATGGAGCGAAGGAAATAGGCAACGTTTCGGGCCGAAACCCTTCTTCAGACTGATCGTGGGCGGGGACAAGAAAGGGAAAAGGAGGAGGAGCCCGAAGGCTGGGGGATGGGAGGAGACAGCAGGGGGACTGAGGAAGGGGAGGAGACAGCAAGGACTAACAAAATTGGGAGAATTCGATGTTCATGCCCCCAGGATGCAGACTCCCCAAACGGAATATGAGGTGCTGTTCCTCCAAATTCCGGTGCTGCTCGCTGTGGCCATGGAGGAGACCCAGGACAGAGAGGTCGGAGACGGAGTGGGAGGGGGAGTTGAAGTGCTGAGCCACCAGGAGGTCAGCTTGGTTATTGCGGACCGAGCGGAGGTGTTCGGCGAAACGATCGCCCAACCTCCGCTTGGTCTCACCGATATAGATCTGCTGACATCTAGAGCAGCGGACGCAATAGATGAGGTTGGAAGAGATGCAGGTAAACCTCTGTCGCACCTGGAACGATTGCTTGGGTCCTTGAACGGAGTCGAGGGGGGAGGTAAAGGGACAAGTGTTGCATCTCTTGCGGTTGCAAGGGAAAGTGCCCGGGGAGGGGGTGGTACGAGAGGGAAGGGAAGAATTGACAAGGGAGTTATGGAGGGATATCTCCTTACAGATATCTGGTCTTGTGATGTCAGATCTGATCTGAATCCATTCATTTACCATGATATTGAAGAGGAGACTTCCAGTGGTGGTCACTTTTACCAATACTGTTATGGACAAATGCATCTGCAACAGGCAGAATGGGATCAAGGTAGGCTTATCCCTTGTGTTTATCCACTCATCACCTGCCACACAAATCCAGTCTGACAGCTATCCTGTGTGTCTATCTTAGCTATCCTTCAGGATTAGATCATAGTTGATCAACAGTGATACAACCATGCCATTCTTAGTTACTGGCACTGATAATCCCCACCTGAAGTACTCTCTGCACCCTTGCTACTTTCAGTTCTTCTTCCAAGAGTATAGCATGGCAGAATAATTAATCAACTGGAGAGTTAGTATTGAGCAAATGTCCTTGCCTGTATATGAAGGTATGATTCTGCGATTGTGACTCTTTTCGAATGCTGCCTGACCAGTCTGTGACTCAGCTCTCCCAAATGCCATACCAACTTTCACATCCTCCTGAAAATACTCCGCAAGGTTGACTTGGTTAGGTTCCTAATATGACGCATCAATCATTACTGGTGTGCGTTTTGCAACTTATTGCTTGTACATCTCTGAGAGTTTAATATATTTCACCCTCGGACTCCAAAAGTACACTATTTTCCCCAGACAAATTAAATTAAAATAAAAGAACTGAGTAAATACATTTACTTTAAGGAGATTCACGAATGATGAGTTCCAACCTATAACTCCATGGCAAATTTGTCATCATCATATGTAATCCAGTTTACGTGAAAGAGCTGTGGTGCTATGCAATGCGATTACTATTTAAAAAGCCGAACTGAATACAGAAGGTACTGGAGAAAAGTGGAACATCAAGTGACATAAACAGAAAGTGCACAAAACACCCAGCATCTGTGGAGAAACAACATAATTAATGTTTCATACTAATGGCCTTTTAATATCAACTGACATGTCCCTTTTCTGTCAAAATATTAATATCTTACCTTTGTCAGATTTAAATACACTTTCTCTGAACCAAATGTTCTTCCTTCTACTTGCTCTTGGGAATGCTCCGTATTCTTAGAATGTTCTGACACCTCTTTCCCTGAATGGTTCTGGCACACTTCCATTTTCTCACTTTGTTCTGACAGATCTTTAACAACGTCATTATTCCCTTGGTCCTCGCCTACAGATCCATCCATTTCCTGTTTCTCCATCTTATATTCAGACTTCAAGCCCAGGATCTGTTTGTAAATTTCTTTCTGCATTTCAATTTCTTGTTCCTTTTTAGCAATATCAGCCTCCACCTCCACTGCCTATGGAAAAAAGTGTGTACTAAATAAACTTCTTAAGTCAACTAATTATCCATTTACTTTCTTGACTACTTTTATATTGTAACTACATAACAAAATAAACGTTGAAATCAATTTCTACGTATAAATCATTATCATCGTCTCATTATGGCTGCTTAAAAATTTAATCTGAACATTTAGATTGATTTATATGTGAAATATTTGTTCCACGTAAATGGCAGGCAGAATAGTGATAAGTAATGAGCACTTTCCCAGTTCCAATCATCTCGTGTCAGAACAATGAACTTTTTCAGATAAAGAATAACCGCAAGGCACCCACTTCTCCAATCAGTTCTCCACTAGATCACTATAGCATTCCCACAGAACATTCATATGTTCTGAGCCGTATCAATTTACTGTTGAATTGTGTGTAGCTTTGCATTATGGATCATATCCATAAGGAATTGTGTCAAATCTGCCTGAATTAATTGTAACCAGCAGCCTGTCTCGAAGTTTATTTCAAGAGATGAGATATGCCGCAAGAAAAAAAAGATATTCATACACCATTTAAAATTACAGGTCAAAAAATGCTTTTTTGTTTTAACTACTATATTAGTGGACAACTCACTCAGTTCTCCCAGAGCTCTGGCAACAATGCAAATCTGAACTTTGAAATACTTATAAGTCTTGGAAACAGATTTCAATTGCATCAATTTGTCACAGGGAATATAGTTTGGAATGTACGACTGAGTAGGATTTTATAATTAAGGTGTAACATGCTCAAAGAACAAGATGCATCTAGCGAGATATATTAGTTGGCCTGTGTTTTTTTTGTTCGGCAACAAAGGGAGATAAATGAAAACTATAAACGTTTCTGCCTTGAGATTCAATTTTGTATATGGCTAATCTTTATTAAATCTTCATAGCAAATATTCCAAGGCTAATCTATTAATAATTGCATACAAATCTTTCAGAGCAACCTTTTTGAAAATGGTTTCACTAAGTAGATTCACATCCCTTAAATGGATGCAAGTTTCTACAATATATTTTGCCAGACCATGAACATATTTTAAAAAAAGTTATGCTAACTGTTAACATCATGGTTGTGTTATCCAAGGACAAAAATATTCAGAACCATTTTGATCTGTGCCCTTTATGTATCCACAGTACAATTTCATAAAACATTCACTTTTACGATGCATTGATGGCGCACTCTCTGTAAGAATATATAATTATGAAAATATTGAAAACAATCTTAAATTATTTAATACTTTTTCATTTCACCAAATAACCTAATTGTGGAAAGTCAGCTTTTAGAAAACATAGCAAATGGGTGCAGGAAGAGGCCATTCGGCCAGCACCTTGTTGGATCCCATCCAGAAACTTATATAATAAATTGTTTTTTGTGATGTGCCTCTAATATATTCAATTTAAAATGTTTTCTTCAAATTTTGAACTTAGCACTTATTCCACATGCCACAATATATTTGTAGCAAACCAGCACGTTGTCAGATCTTCCACTGTACCTTTCTAACACGTATGAAGGTATTTATGGTGGTATGAGCAATTCCTTCCTGTTGAACACAGGGCTTCAGAGAAGCAAACACTGCTCTGCAGAGTTGAATAATTAAGCCTATGGATCTACTGGGTTGGGATCAGGCCAAGTGTCCAGAGGCTTCTTTTGGCATCTTAATTGTGGACCAAATGGTTTAAAAAACTAATGTACCTTCCAAGCAAAATTCTGTAAATTTATTACATGCGATCTTGCTATACCATATTTCATCATTGACATTCATTTAAAATGGCAACTTATAATTTATTTGTATTTAAAATGGGAGGTTGCATTTGTTCAACAAATCACATTTAATTTTTAATGTTATAGTGAATACATTTCTTCAAGTATGATCCAACTATTTAAATAGGTCCAGTGATCAGTGTGCTGAAATGGTCAAACCAAAGTCAGGTTCTGGCAATAAAGGATCCAAAAAATCCTATTTCTCAACCAACCTAACAGAGGTGACAGACACGATAAATCTGAATATTTATCAGCAGAAAGATATAAAAAGTTACCAAACAGTATAAACCTCAGCGACACAAGAGACTGCAGATACTGGAATCTTGAGTAAAAAAAATAAAGTGCTGAAGGAACTCAGTGCATCAGGCAGCAACTGTGGAAGAAAATGGATGGACAATCTTTTGAGTTGGGACCGATCGTGAAACCTCTTGCTTATTCACATATACTGAAAAAACAGGAAAATCCCCACGGACATCAGGAACATGTTGGATCACCCTGGAGATATATAGATTGATATATTCCAATATTTCCAATCAATGTTCAAAGGAGAATGAAATAGTGCTAAAAGGATTTCCCATACACAATCTCATCAGCAGGCACATATGTGAAACACACTACGCTAGTTTATGACATGGAAGGAATTAATAGACAATTAAATTGCTTGAGTGACTAACCCTTGCAATAATGTCTCTTTTATAAATGAACTTTGTACGGAGCTAAGAGCTTACTCTGTGAAAAACCGTAGAATTTTAACTGAAATATAACCATTAGAATATTTTTTACTGTACATAAGACCACAATTTTTTATTCTTTTCAGTAGCTCCATTTGCTCTGACACTTAACCAGTAACATTGAAAATAACATTTTGTGGCATCACTTATGACGTTTTCCCTAATATTGAACCACAACCATGCTCTAGAAATCTTTATGGAACTAAAATCAATTCCTATTAATCAACAATATTGCTATGAGCATTGCCTGGGCCGCAGTTCTGGTTGGGAAATTTGGTGTTGTAAATCATATTGTTAATGTGGCCTAAGCAGAAAGACAGAGAGGTTCACTACTTTAGAATACGTCAAAGTACTTAACAGTTAAAGAAGCGCTTTTGAAGTGCAGTTACTGTTGTAATGCAAGAAACACAGCGGGCAATTTTATGCAAAATTCTATAAACAATATGAAAATGACTGGATGTTGAAATGATGTTGCTTGATAAATACATTTGAGCATGAACTCTCCAATTTCTTTGTAAAAATATTGATGTTCGATGTGCACATGTTGGGCTGAAGATCGGTTTCTGTGCCACATGACTTTCCAACCCATTGTACCATTTCAGTGTCCACTTATTTTGTTCATACCTTTACAGTATCCAGGTATTTCAGGTTAAATTTTAAAAATAATTTGACAATATTTGAACAATCTTGGAGGGAGATTTTGAAAGATGTCACAAAATAATCTATAGTGAAGAATACAAGTCTAGCATTCTCCATCAGTGTTTTTGATCCACACAAATCTCTATCTGTATTTCATCTATATTTATCAGCCTAATCTTCAATTCCTGTAAATTGTTGCTGAGTCTCCCCTTACATGCATCCATACTATTCAATTTCAAATTCCCTCATGGATTTCTCAGTGACCATAATATATTAATGTACTCTAGTTATGGTCTTGCCTACAAGTGGTTCCCTGCATCCATCGTAAATAACTCAAAAAGATCGCTGAATAAAACCCTCATGCTTCCTGTCTCACAAGAGGTCAATGTTGTTCATCCTATTTTATGAACTCCCTCTCATTTCTTGTCATATCTTTGTAAAACTTACCTAAACACTCTTCACTGCCTCCACATATTTCTTAAAATATGATAAGCAGAACTAGTCAATACAGTTTCAGCATAACTTCTCTATTCTTGAATTATATCCCTCTAGAAATAAACATTTGTGGTTGGATTACTTATTGTTTGGCGTTGCTAATCTACACCATAACCTTTAGTGCTGGGCATAATGATATTCTGAGATCCCTTTGTTTCTTTATTCCATCTAAACTCCCACATGATCAGTGGGTTTGCTCTATTTACCAAAATGTACCATCTCACATCTGCAAGTTTATTGAAGTCCAAGAATTTTGTGTAGAACTTCTCTGTACCAAATATTCCCATCCGCCCCAAAATTTAGTTTCACCAATAAAATAAGACACGATAGTTATTTCCAGTAGATATCATTAGTGAAAATTGTGAACAGTAGTGACCCCAACTGGATCCTAGTGGAACATCATTAGCCCAGAAGGACAGAGTGCTGGTTGGAGCAACTCAGCACGTCAGGCAACATCTCTGTAGAACATCGATATGAGATGTCTTGACCTGAAAAGTCACCTGTTCATGTTCTTCAGTGATGCTGCCTGATTGGCTCAGTTACTCCAGCACTTTGTGTCCTTTTAGGTATTAACCAGCATTCGCAGTTCTTTGTTTCTATCATTAGCCCAGAGGCCAGCTAGCAACCGATTCTATAACTTGTCTCCACTCATTCTCCTCAGATATTTTTTAATAGTCTGTTATAAGAAAATTTATCATTTAACATTTTAAAATCTGGAAAAATTATTATATCAACTTAATTGCCATTATTTACTTTCTCTGACACTTCCTTAAAGTTCCCCAGCACTGGCATTTTACAAAAGTTGGTTCATTCAAAAGATGTCACAACTTGGAACACTGCAGCACTCCTTCAGTTCCAGATTGAGTGCCAACATAACTTATGTAGTCAAGTTTTTAGAGGGAGTCCTAAACCAGCATCCTTCTAACTTGGAAGTAACTGTGCT
Source organism: Leucoraja erinaceus (assembly GCF_028641065.1). NCBI lineage: Eukaryota > Metazoa > Chordata > Chondrichthyes > Rajiformes > Rajidae > Leucoraja > Leucoraja erinaceus. The sequence continues at coordinate 32,497,463 of NC_073396.1, forward strand.
ACTTCGAGGTGAACCATGACCATACAAATGATTGGACGTCTTTCTAACTTGAAAGTAAAAGAGATTAACTGTTGTTCTAAAGAAGGAACTGCAGACGCTGGAAAATCGAACGTACACAAAAATGCTGGAGAAACTCAGCGGGTGCAGCAGCATCTATGGAGCGAAGGAGATAGGCAACGTTTCGGGCCAAAACCGTTCTTCAGACTCGACCCGAAACGTTGCCTATCTCCTTCGCTCCATAGATGCTGCTGCACCCGCTGAGTTTCTCCAGCATTTTTGTGTACCTAACTGTTGTTCTAGCAAGTCAAACCTCAGGGTACAAATTGCGCAATGCTATTCCTAAAATTCAACGTGGGGATAGGAGATGGCAGAGGAAATAGAACGTCTGTAATCAAGTAAAGAGTTTAGTTATCAACTATCATATCACAACAAATTAGATAACAATTATACTTATTTTAGCCTCTATATTTTATTACAATATTAAATTAATTAACGGCTTCAGATAAACCTACAGGATATGGATATAGTGAATGAGTATATTCACCATTTAAATAAAATGCCAAAGACAAATTAAAATGTTTACAATTACTAAGTATTTCCTTCCTTTGCTTTATTTGGATTTCTTCCATTGGGATGTTACATCAACATAATGAAACATATTTGTGGGAAAATAATGGACTACCTTTATGGAGCCGTTAAATTTTATATCAGTTATTTATGTACTCAGTTATTTTCTTAAAATTAATTAACTTAATTTAAAATATTATCCGAGAATATGGGGAAGAAAGTTCAGACCAGTTCAATATTGCCTTGATTCATTGCAAATTATATGAAACTGGTTTGAAAGTTGGAGACTTTAAAAAAATAATTCAATGTAATGAATTATTTAATACATTATAACTGATTAAAGTGTAAGAAATAAAATTAACTACCATATATGACGTTATCAAGCACATAAATATTACATATCAAATGAAAACGACATACCTGGGGAACTTTGCTGGAAGTTTTTCTTTTGGATATTGTGTTCATTGGGATGAGTGACACAGAAGCTGAATAATGAACCATTTACCAAATGTTTGGTACACAGTGCAAACATCAATACCTTTACCCCGTCATAAGGTGGGCCAACAGCAGAATTTAGCTTCCTTGAAGTTTCTCCCAATTTTGAACAACATTTGGGAAATGTGCTTTGCTGAAGATTGTGATGCAACAACAAACCCTCCAACAGTGTTAATAATGTTAAATGCAATCTAACAACGGTACTACAACACTGAAGTTTAGGTTGAACTTGAGAGGGCACAGCCTAATCTAACAACATTCCAGACTACACAACTCATTTATTATGTAAATTCGAATTTCAGCTGTCTAAAGGTCTGCTGGGCAACCTAACTAATAGTTTATTATTTAACCTTGTAATTGTTCCTCTTGTATCAAGCTAAGAAGAGAAATCTGAAACTTTATAAAATAGAGTTGCATCTCATTTTTACTCTCATGATAGATGATACTTACCCAGAAATAAGGCCCCCATTAAGCAAGTGTATTTTTCGAGTCTTTACGTGGCTCGTCCATGGAGTAATTCCCACCAGTAGCAAAAACCACAGGACCAAGGATTGGGCCCGCAGTCTGGGCAGGCTTGATCTTATAGCTGACTCGATCGTGATGAGTCAGTATGAATAGGACAATTTGGAAATTTATCGCTCACCAAGCTGTCCCAGAGGTAACTCAACAAATAAAATTTGCGACAAATATTCACGAGATTCATTTAAAAGATTCAGCAATGCACAAAGGCAATGCCCCAATTTCTATATTGATATAGATATTAACATAACCTCATTTGCTATAGATGTTTTCTAAAGCCATCAAACCTTTTAGTTTGTCTATATAATTTTATTCAGCACATATATTGTTCTCAGAACAAAAACTGTACATTAGAAACAAGGCTGTACAATACAATTAATTCCCATTAATACAGATGAAGACAGTACAATTTCATCGATCTTTATAGAGTGCTGTACATTTCACATCATCAGGTCCTACTGGAGATAGTCACTTCTTCATTTTCATATCTGCTTCAATCGCACAGCGACGTCCTCTTGTACCACCATCCTGATGGAAGAAACAATTACTCTTTTTCACTGCCTATTGGGGAGTCATTAAATATTTACAGGTATGCGGGGGTTTCTTTGTTATATTTCAGAATATCTCAGTTTATGAGGGAGACTGCACATGCGCTAGAAGGAAAAAAAGGTGAAAAGCACAAACAAATTGACAAATAGCTTGCATTGTATTCTTTTGCAATCCTTTCCATTAAGAAAATGAAAAAGACTTGATTTATAAATTAAACCAAAAAATATTAACAGGGATAAAACTCCATCCATAATAATGGCTTCAGAGAACATTATACATATAAATTAATAGAAGACAGGGAAACCTGATTATTAACAACTTCCAAGGCAAAATTAAATAAGTGTTTGAAAATTTGATACTACATAAAACATGAACCTTAACATATAAAATATTCCTGCAATTTCTTAAGCCTAGCAACTTCTTCATTTGTAGAAGAAAATTTCAAACAGTGCGTTCCACTCACCTGGCAGCAGCAATTAACTGCTTTGCTGAGATCGTTAACAGTACTTTGTCATCAGATGACCTCACAGCACTTGCTGTTGCTGGCTGAAATACATGGGGAAACTCGTAACGTCAACACCGGACAGCTTTTAAAAATGAGTTTCAGTTAAATTGAAATAAAATATTTTTTAAACTAATGATTGATTTAAACAGAAGCTTCTGTGTGTTAAGTTAACATGCAGTCGCTGAAATAAAAGTAAATTCAGAACACACAAAGCTCCCAGATTTCCATGTATTTCAGCCAGTGTAGCGACATCATCATCATCATCTGATAACAAAAAGTTACTAACGATCTCTACAAAGTAGTTAATTGCTGCAATCAGGTAAGGAAAACACTCCCTTTGAATACTCTGTGCAGACAAAATGATAAAACTGAATTAGTGCTGGGAACAAAATGCTGGAGGAATGTCTGTTCATTTAAATATGCTGGGTTGGAATTTTAATAAGGAAAAATTAATCTTTTACATTTAAAAATTTAGAAAGTGGGAAGTGTGTAATGCATGAATCAGCAATTATCATAATTTGAATGATTAATTTTGCAACCCATTCCATTAAAGCTTTCACACTATAATTAAAGATTCTTGTGTATATCTGCAAAGCTAAGTTGGATGTATAGTATTGAAATACAAATAGATAACTATGGCGAATGACGGGAAAATTTTAGGAATACAATGCTGTTATAACTAGTTGACCATATTTACGAATATAAGAATGCAGGACATGGTGATTCGTACTTAAATTTTAAGATAGCTGTATGTGCCTAACAAAGCAATAAAACTACTATATTTAATGATATTTGCAATTTATATGTTATTAGAAAAGCATTTGCTGAATGCTGAGTCAGTCACCTCTATAAAATCAGAGGTCTTCATTTAGCCCACACAGCCAAAATAATTTAAAGATATTACTGGGAAAAATGTCAGCTCTTCAAAAGTGTTACAATACCATTTAAATGCTACTTCCAAAAATTATTCCCAACATATTAAGCAATTCTTAAACATTCACGGTGGTTCAATTCACAAGTTTTAAAATTAACTTCATGTGCAGTATGACAATATTTAACTCACAGTACATGGCCACACAATACATTTAATTCAAATCCTTGTTTCCTAAAAAGAGGCACATTGATGCAATATGTATTCATTTCAATTAGTCTTGTCTCCTAACACTCTGAATACAAGTAGCTGCTCCATTAAAAGTGATCAACACAATCTACTCTGTACAGAATGAACTCCAAATGAAAACAAAATGCTTTCTGGAATCTTCTCAAAGTCTGTTATTAATATAGGAGATTAGCATCAATAGCCTGTCGTGACGAGTAGGGGGGGGGGGGCGCTGGGAGAGCAAGGAGGAACCCGGGGGGCGGAGAGCAAGGAGGAACCCGGGGGGGGGGGGGGGGGGGGGGGGGGGAGCCACTGAGAAAAAAAAGAGGGACCATTAGAGACTAAATGGAATACTTTGTAAGTTTATAGCCCAAATTGAGTCCACATGAATTTTCATGAGCCTGTCGTCAAACTACCATGATATGGAAATTAATACAAGCTTTGGAATAACATTTCATGATTTCACTTTCTATAATTTTAGTTTTGAATCCTGTGAACAAATTAGGTTAAATGGCAGATTTCAGTTCATTATGTTTTATTTCTGTTCAATAGTAAACATATATTTTTCAAAATTGTAAACTGGAAAGTGACATATTGTAGGGAATTAGAGTTGGGTGTAGTACAACGGCAGTTGTCACTGTACTTCTCCAAAATTTTATTTGTTTGGAAATGTATAACCAAGTTGTTTTTCACTTGCTTAAAATAATGAGCTAAAGTGATGCATTCAAAAACTACTCACAATCAGAAGTACTAATGTATCTATGGAATCACTTATTTAAAGTTTATTCTAAAGCAATTAATTAATTACATCCTATATAAATGCAATTCAAAATTAGATCTATGCCTATACCTATAACCAAATGTTAAAGACCTGCAGGAAAAGTGACACAGTCAGTTATCACTACCATTATTTTGCTGGTTCACACTTCAACAAAAAATCGAACTGGCTCTTAAACTAATGGCAATGTGCAGGATGAAGTAGAATCAACTGCTATTATCAGATAGACCAACAGAAATATTCATCTCTGAATTTCGTTGCCTATTCCTTCTCCGAATGATCGTTGCCTATTTCCTTCGCTCCATAGATGCTGCCTCACCTGCTGAGTTTCTCTAGCATTTGTCTACCTTCGATTTTTCCAGCATCTGCAGTTCTTTTTTAAACATCTCTGAATTTTTGTGATTTCTAGTGACGCACCAATGTCCCTTGTTCATATGTTCTGTTGACTCTCTTACTTAATCAAAATCCTTTTTCATGAACTCATCCGCTGACTAATGCACTTAAATAGCCGACTACACCAGTGAACACTCTGAAAGTAGCATTTTTTAATGAAGAAATGAAAAGGAACATTAACTATAGTAAAGAAACAGGATCTGTTCAACAAATTACAGCATTGTGGAGAAAAAAACCCATTGGTGACATGGCTTCCACCTATGGAAATTCTGTGTAAGATGGATCATTTTGAATCTATACTGTGTTCAAAAGGCAGCTTTCCAAAATATTTTTTTAAATGTTGTACTAGTCACCAGAACATGATACAAAAGGAAAGGTGCTGTAGTGATATCCCATCTAGAAACCTCCATAAATATTTAATTGGAAGCACCATAGAAAGCTAGGCTTTTCCATAAGACTGCAGGATGTGGTATAAAACCGACTGAATTAACAATAAATGTTATTGCGTGCTGTCAGTTCACTCAAGTGGAAACTGGGACTCGCTGAAAGGCTGTTCAGAGTTAACTGAACAGCATTCCACAACTATGAAACATCACCTACCTGTCCTGATGTAGAGCCCTATCACAGTGAAGGCAGGCTGCATGCGGCTGCTCCTAATCGCTGGATCACGAGTAGTTAGATCAAGTGCAACTCTAGCCACTAAATGTGCAATTTTTTCTAAACTTTTCTTTACTAGATCTAGAAGCTTTCTTCGATTAGCTTGCATCTCTTTGGCTTCTTGAAAATCTTGGCAGAGAGGATTATGAATATCTAGTCCCCAACTTTCTTATAGTTAAAAAAACATGTTGTATTGGCTGAAGTTTCTCTTTATGCTGTTTGTTTCCATATTGAAATTGAAAAGTCTTCCTCCAATCATCACCTAACTGACCATCAGCTCTGCCACAAGCAACTATGAAATGGCACTAACTTCACAGCGGTCAAAAAGCAGTTGGAGTTGCTGATCAATATGGTATTTACGGAAGGATGAAATATCAGATATTATTGAACCTAATGAAATAAATTGGGACAATCTCATGAAAACAAACTTGCACAAATAAACAGTCAAACATATGCCAGTTATGAAATACAGCTTGATTGATCAAAATAATTTGGCTTAATACACAGGGCAAAGCATTCACTCATATTCCGACACCTCCTAAAACTGAGTTATCTGTACACTGCATTGAATACTTACAAAGAGAGAGAGAAGAAAGGCAGGAGAGCCCATTGGGACACTGTCCTGTTAAAGGCCAAACAAGAAAAAAAAACACCAAATCAGATTCAACACGAGTAAACATGAAAGCAAACCAGCTACACTCTCTCCCAAGCTCTCAATCTGCTTTTCTATTTGGCGCAATTTTAATATGGTCGGTAATCCATCTATTTGAATGGTTTATTTCTGGGTTACAGCACGATTTAGAAAATTGAGGGCCATTACTGTAAAAGATGCATGTCAATAAATGGTGGCAAGTGAAAGTTAAGCTGCTAATTTATGCATGACAATTAGTTTATTAGTTGTTAATATTACAACAATATTTTTTTATCTATGATTATACTTCTGGCTAGGATTCCATAATTTTTCTGTTGGCATGATTGGCTTAGAACTATGGTATGCAGAAACTAAGGAAGTGAAACATATCCTTAATTACAATTCAAGATTTTTAATGCAATTCCTGTGATACTTTCACATTGCTTTCAATTATATTATGCTTCAACTACCATGAATATGGAATTGTATAATATTTGATTGGAACATTATGCTGCACATTATTAAATAACATTTTTATTTTTTATTATTTTACGTCACATTGAATGTTATTAACAGGAGATGTAATACGAGGCAATAATAGGGGACAGTACTGATCTCAATCCCAGTGAGTGTCATCTCACTGCTTAATAAAAAACAATGGGGTACTGCAAGTGACGCCAGATAGATTTAGTCATTAGAAGATTGCTGATAATTACTGAACTGTCACCAAACACACTCCTGTAATACTTTTCTTTATTATAATCCCCAAAAATACCCCATCGATTGGCCTACAAAGAAGTAACAAGGACCATTTAATATTTTTGGGACTTCCAATGTCTGGAACGTGCCCTTAAATAACAATATTCAGCTGATGACAACAGTGCAAATTTATTCCTAAAGTAGAAAGTTGGCACGGTAAACCACATCTTTAGGGTAAAATAAATATACGCTGAGATAGAAAAAAATGAGCGCAAAAATAGGGAGAAAATAGGAGGGAAAGTGACTAGAGGCGAAGCAAAAATAAAATTATTTTAAATATTTAATTTAGTTTCACCTTGCTATGTGTGTAAAGTTGTTCTTAATGCCCAAGGACTTTAGATGGTAATATTAGTTGTAACTCATGAGATGGGAGACAGAAATCTCTCATGAAGTGTTGCCAAATTATGGGTTAAAATACAAACCTCCACTGAGTAAATGGAATTACAAGTTATACCTGCTTTATTTACCCACTGTCCACGCAACAGCTTGGCACATTGTCCATTTAATAAAGAATTATTTCATTTATTCATGTGTGATCTCAGAGCTCCTCAGCTATTATTCAACAGCAGTGAAAATTACACTTTGACAAAGTGCCATATCCAAGATTCCTTTGATTTAATATTTCTACTATTCCTCTAAGTGAGTGTTTTGTGAACTACACAGGAAAGCAGCATATGAGAACAAGTAAACTCACAATATTAGGGTACACATTTCACTGGGAACGCTAGATGCAAATTAGTATTGTGTTAACTGTAAAGTATTTCACTGAAGCACTAAATTACACGTGATTTATCTTTCCATCCAACATATATGAAGGAAGGAATATAGCCAAAATTCCACCCCAAACCACTGTTTACCCTTACAATATACAATTGACAATGATGTCCAGGGATCTCCAATTCAAGTCAAATCTGAATAATTAATTCATTGCAAAGTTTTTTTTTAAAATAATAGTGCAGATTTTGTGGTTCAACACAAATGGCAGTGATGGTTCAGGCTCTCCACAAATACTTCTGACTGACCTTCTCTGCAGCATCCTGCTTTCTTGTCGATTCACGCCCCCGTAGACTCTTAGCACTGATTCCAGACTCTGAGGTTTGCATTATCAATTGAGTGGCTAAGAATTGCTGGAACAAAAATATCAAAGGAAGGTGAAGCTGGACAAAGTTAAAGAAGACCAATATTACCACTCATTTATTAAGTTTATATTGTATTTCTATTATCATTTTCGACCATTTTTCCAAATTGTGGGAGATTAAGGGAACTTTCATAGGGATAATGAAAGGGATCTTAGAGTGACTTCTGACACATTAAATTCACTGTACTAGAGTAAAACAACAAATGGAACACTGATTTGTGTACCCAAGTATTGTCCAACAGAAATTACTGACCAGGCATTGACGTGGTTGCAATACTGATTTCATGATCTGCATTAACTTTCAGAGAAAATATCAAAACTTACACTAACAATTCAGGAAAAAAGTACTTAAGACATGCTTATTTACTTAACAAAGGAACCATTCAGTAACCAGGGAAGTAAAACATTCAAGTTGATTTTACGTTACACTAATATGATCAATAAACAAACAAAAATATTTTTTTAAAAACCTAGGCATATATTGATCTAATTACAATCATATTGGTATATCTTATGGGCCTGTCCCACTTAGGTGATTTTTCAGGTGACTACCGGTGACTGTCAAGTTGCCGGCAGTCACCTGAAATACCGGCAACTGGATCGGCGACTGCCAGAATGGAACACACACACACACACAAACACTTTGCTTCCTTCACCAGCCCGTTATGTACGCAGGGGACAGAGTAAAGCGGGGGGAGCACTGTCTGAGTGAAATTCACATGGTGCAAAGCCAATGTGATACAGACACAGACCGCGATGAACAGGAAGGTTGGCGCTGTTATTAAGAAGCTAAAAAGCACAGTGTACTGTAAGTCCTTTAAAAGAGGGGGGGGGGGGGGAGAAGGGGGAGAAGGAGTAGAGACAACTTTTAAGAAGCCAGAGATACACGGCTGTGAGGCTCGGCAGACATTAACATTACTGGTCGGTTATCCTTGGTTCTGAAAACTACTGCTCACGTTTTTTTTCACAATGAGCCAATGAAATTCACTGGTCAGCACCAGCTACGACCTATGAGAACCAAAAAGAACCTTCAACCTCCTGGCAACCCACTAGGACCACCTGGCGACCCACCTACGCACGCGAATTCTCGCTACTCTCCATGGCAGCTTCATTCTAGTCATCGCTAATTTTTCAACACTTTGAAAAATTTGCGGTGATCATAATGAGGCCGCGACTAGTTCCCAGAATGCGGGAACTCCTCAGTACAATGAAGGCAACTCCCCGGCAACCACCCGCGAACATGTGGCAACTGCACAGTCTCCTGCAGTCGCCTAAAATGTTGCCTAAGTGGGACAGGCCCATTACTTTTTTTTGCTTACAAATCATAAAGGACATTATTCTCAACTTCTCCTTTGTGGCTATTGTGCTGGCCAAACCTGGTATAGCCACGTCACAAGGCTACAAAAGTCGTGTAAGGTCTACTGCTGAGATCACAATACCACGGCATTTTAAGTTTTCAAGCACGTCAACATCTTAAATCTTGTGAGAGTATCTGCCTCATCATTCCTCAAGCTCTTTTTTATTCACCTCAAGGTGTTTTTTACCCTTTCAAATACCTTGTAAATTTCTTGTTCCTTATTGTACCCTAGCACCTCAGGTTATAGACACTGCCACAAAGGGAGACAGTTTCTTGTTTTTCACATCTTCTATGCACCCCCAAAATATTTTATACCTTAATCAAGTTTCCCCTCAGTCTTCTCTACCCTAAAGAAAATAATCCCAACCTATTCACCCTCTCCTCAGAGCTCCATCACAGTCAACAATGCAGTGAATCTCCTTTACACTCTTTCCAGTACAATCATATATTTCCTGTACTGCGTACAATATTCTAGCTGAGGCCCAATTAGCATTTTATATTGCTTAGGTTAGTTTAGTTTAGATTTAGCGTGGAAACAGGACCTTTGGCCTACCGAGTCCATGCCGACCAGTGATCCCTCATACACTATCTCCATCCTACACATAAGGACAATTTACAGAAGCCAATTAACCTATAAACCTGTACGTCATTGAGACCTGGGTGGAAACCGGAGCACCCAGAGAAAACCCACACAGTCACATGGAGAACGTACAGACTCCATACAGACAGCACGCGTAGTCAGGATCCAACCCGGGTCTCCAGCGCTCCACCACTCTACTACCGCGCCACAGTGCTGCAAGGTTGTACCACAACCTCCCTGTTTTTATATTATGTACAAACTAATGGGAAGTATTCCAAACCAGCTTATCTTCTTGCACTGCTGACTTCAGAGATCCTTGGACATGCACACCAATGTCCTTCTCTTCCTCACTAATGGTACTAACATTCATTTCATAAATGCTTGCTTTATTAGTCCTTCCAAAATACCCAATTTCACATTCTCTGCCCATCTACCCAACTCATTGTTCTGTAGCTGGTCAACCCTCCTGACTATTGACAACACCACCTATTTTGTGCAGCTAAGATTATACCTCCTCTGTTCACATCCATTTCGTAATCTAGATAACAAACTACAAGAGTTCCACCTTAAAAAGTATGGTTTAGGAGTTACGACCAAGGTTACAAAGTATGACATTATTTATAATCTTACATCTACTGCAGCAAAAGCATTTGATTTTAGACAAAGATTGGTCCAGACTAACTTTCATAATTTGATTATTTACATTTATATGAAATATTAAAAGTTGAGAGAGTTCTACCTGAATTTGTTCCAAGACATCTCGTTGCATTTCTAATGCCATGTGATACACATCATGATCAGAGCTATTATACATCACTGCATTTTGGAACATCAGCATTATGTCCCGCTGAAACTCTGCTGTTGTGCGAATTAAACCAGTCTCTATATTTTTCTTTATTGTAGACAAATCCATTGGTCTAAAAAAAATGGAAACAGTAGTCAGCACAAATAATTTCTTAGAACCACTTAGCCAAGTAATGATTTCCTGAAATATAGCATTTAATGAGCTTTCTGGCTGCTTAGCATGGAAATCACTTTCTGTGGCTCCAACAGACATTCAAATAAAGCTGTATCTTAATATTACATGTTTTGGGATTATGAATAGACTATATTCAGCTCATTCTGATGCACCAATGTCAATGGTAAAGTCAATCTCTTCATCTACTGAAATCCCACCTTGGTTTTCTCTTTACAGTTTATGGTCACACTGATTCAAAGCTAAAATGGAAACTCAGGAATATTTTAAAATCTCGTGAACATTGACCTTTTATATATCTTCACTTCCTGGACAGATAACCACTGCAATGAATGTCTTGGCAACACATATACACGTTGAAAAGTACTTATTTATAAATATTTGAGAAGCTCTGGCAATGAAAATGACAGCTGGCTGAAATCTATCATCTCTCACGACAGTCTCATTCTTAAAATATTCTTGTGCATAAATGCGTCTTAAGACAACATCATGTTAATTCAGTGCACAATATTTTTGTTACTGACATCAGTTAACATAAGGTTAAAATGCATACCCACTTATTTACCCACTCAATTATTTTATTAATTTATCTCTAAGTTTAAGAAAAGGGAAGTAAATGCTTGCTTGGGGTTTTAGGTTTATTATTGCCATGCGTACCGAGGTACAGTGAAAAGCATTGTTTTGCATGCTATCCAAGCAGATTAGGTATGCCATACACAATACAATCAAACCAAACTCAAGCACAATAAGTAGAGCAAAGGGGAAAATTCAGAGTGCAGAGCATAGTTCTCAGCATTGTAACGCATCAATTCCATAGAAAAAGTCCAATGTCCACAATAGGATATAGGAGAATCAGACTTTGCTTTGAATTCCAATGCAGCTATAATGGTTTTAGGAGACACATGAAGCATTATTGAATTGATGTAATGAAAATCTTTCCATTGAATTATCAGAGTTTATAAATGCAAATTGGATTATATGTATAATTGGGCAGAGGCTAAAAAAGTTAATTTTACATGAGACCTGCCAGATCGAGGTTAGGACTTTTTGGTTCAAGCAAGCTAATCTTAAAAGGATAGCACAGGAATATCCAGTATTAGCTATCATCCAACCAGCACATAACCGAAAAAATCTTTACATAAAAAGCTGGAATAAATGCTTTCATCTCAATGAATGCTAATCTAGTTTGTGATTTTCAGACTCCTGGGTTCAAACGGGGGTGAAAGAAAAGTCAGCGAGAGTTCTCTCTCTATACGGCACATTATTCTTTGTTGGAAAAGTACAATTCCAGCCATAGCCATTGATGTAACAAGCTGTATCTTCACGGAATTACACTAATTTATCTCATTTTTTAAACCAGAATAGATTTTTTCGGGTTCCAGACCATATTATTTTCTCAACATTTGAAGCTCTGCACTTTCATTTTGTAATGTGTAGAGGAGCCAAGGATATAAACTCGAAGGGTTCTGCACATAAACACACATCTCAAAACTGCTATATTACTCTGAGATACTGTATTACCTTAAAAGTTATGATTCCTAATACTGGCATATTTAAAACTGTACAATATGAATTTTTACAAAGGTACATATGGGCGTCCATTTTTTAACGTCTTTGTAATATAATCAAATGACCCTACGCTTGAGATTATAGAGTTTTGCAAATTAATCTATAGAAATAACGAAACCATTACACCTTGTAAAAATGATGACAATTATTAAACAGTGTAAAAACTGCTTATAAGAATTTTCTGCAAATTCCAATGTTAGAGCAATTTTAAAGATTTACATTTTATAGTTCCGTGCTTTGCAGATTTCTTTCATAGATTATAACATATTATCATAGATTATAATAATAGTTATAAGTAAACTTTTGAAAAGATCCTTGAAAAGGGTGATGATTTACAGAATATCAACATAAAACAATTTATCATCAGTAGATTTAAAATTAATTCTGCAGGATTCAATTATTTTGGCATTACATATAACTTTATGCCACAAAGCTTTCAGAGTCTCAGTTAATTCTGCAGTATTATTATCACCAATTTCATACAAAAATAGAAAATACATTAAACTGGGCAAGTCCACCAAATAATTTGTTGTATTCGAGAGAGAGGACTAATCGCAAGAATCACTTTATAAAACCGGCAGAACTATGATGAATTTGCTATGCTTGTTCATAAAGCTGACCTGTGTACAATACTATGATATCCTGGGGCGATATCATCTGTTACTGGTTGAAGGAATACATTAGCGTATCTGAAAAACAAAGAATATATATTTGAAACAGTAAGAGAAAATGTTGTAAAACATCAACATTGTTCTGTGATCAGCACTCGTCTATTAAATATACTGCCATGCATTCCCAAGCCAACAAGCACACAACTTGTGGGAAGGAGTGACCAGTAGCGTCCTCACGATGCCAAACGTCACCACCGACTCTACTCAATATAATAAGGGGGATCTTATAGAAACTTACAAAATTCTTAAGGGGTTGGACAGGCTAGATGCAGGAAGATTGTTCCTGATGTTGGGGAAGTCCAGAACAAGAGGGTCACAGTTTAAGGATAAGGGGGAATTCTTTTAGGACCGAGATGAGAAAATAAATTTTCACACAGAGAGTGGTGAATCTCTGGAATTCTCTGCCACAGAAGGTAGTTGAGGCCAATTCATTGGCTATATTTAAGAGGGAGTTAGATGTGACCCTTGTGGCTAAAGGGATCAGGGGGTATGGGGAGAAGGCAGGTACGGGATACTGAGTTGGATGATCAGCCATGATCATATTGAATGGCTGTGCAGGCTTGAAGGGCCGAATGGCCTACTCCTGCACCTATTTTCAATGTTCAGATCAGTTCCAGAAACTCAAAAACTGAGCATCAGTCATAGTAGCATATTGTATTCCACTACAATTTGTAACTCATGACCCAGTAAATCTCCTCTCCAACATCTCTGGTTCAATGAGTAAAGCAAGCCTAAAGTGTCAGACACACCAAGTTGCCAACCCAATGAAGCTACTGCGTAGAACTGCTTGCATGTTAAGCAGTTAAAGAAGCATGCCAAAAACAGAATTAAACAATCTGACAACCAATTGAACCTAGTAAAAGTCAGAGGATGATAATTGAGGGTTGTTTTACAAACTGTAGGTCTTGTGCTGCAAGGATTAGTGCTGGGTTCACTCACTGTTGTTTGTCATCTATATTAACTATTTGGATGAGAATGCAGTTGACGTGGTTAGTAGGTTTCCAGATAACACCAACATTGATTGTGTAACAGAGGGTGAAGAAGTTTATTTATGATTCCTACAGGATCTAGTGAACTGGGAAAGTGGGTCAAGAAATGGAAGCTGGAATTCACGAACAAGTGAACCATTGCAGGCCTTATACAGTAAATGGCAGAGCCCCAGTGAGTGTTATACGACTGAGAAACCCGGGGGTATGGTGGAACAACACTTGGACTATTGTGTCATCTTGCTATAAATCAGACGTCATTAGCTGGAAAGGGTGCAGGAAAGATTCACAAGGATGTTACCAGGGCCGTAGGGCTTGAGTTAAAAGGGGAGACTGGATTGGCTGGAGCTTTTATCCCTTTTATCCCTGGAGCATAGGAGGTCGAGGAGTGACCTTCCAGGGCGATATAAAATTATAACTGGCATAGAAACAATGAATGGTCTTTTTCCTAGAGTAAGGTAGGAGAGTCTAAAAACAAGAAGGCATAAATTTAAGCTGAAAGGGGACAGATTTGAAGGGGACTTGGGAGGTTCAATTGTGTCACGAAGGACATGGTGGATATGTAGAATGAGCTGCAAGGAATGGTAGAGGCAGTACAATCACAACATTTAAAGGACATTTGGACAGGATAGAAAAGGGTCAACGACATGCAAATGGCACTGGCTCAGGTAGGCAACTTGGTCAGTATTGAAGATTTACATCAAAGGGCTTGTTTCCATCTGTTTAACTCAATTACTCTAATTACTACAAGAAGCATGCAACTTTAGCATTGTAACTTCTCTGATGACAGAACACAATGTATTAGTGTTGAAAGATTTGCAACCATCTTCATCAAGAAGTTGCAGGCTGATTTGCCACATCATGAAGATCCACTATCTTCAGTTAATTAAATTCACTTTACATGTTAGTGTAAGTGAATTTCCATTGTCATAGAGTGGCGTAGATACAGGAAAGGCCTAACATCTGAGCTGCAATGCTGAAGAGGTGTTCCAGAATAAAACTAAGAACTAGCCATGCTATTCTGGTACACAAGGAAATTACTCAACATTTTGTCATGATTACAAAAAGCAGGACAAATCTATTTACAGGAATTCTCCCGCCCAGAATCTTTGGGATTCATACAGCAGTGTGGTGCTTTTTCTCCAATGTGTTCAAAATATCACCCATTAGCGAAATCCTGTTCTGATTCCATCATTCCTACTAATTAACCATGAGAATAAATTTACCAAACTGATGCCATTTCTTTCATTAAAGGCATCTCGTCATGCTATTGTTAACCTTCATTGTCAACAGATTATAATGACTCTTTTAGGGTTATTGCTTGTAAATGTTCCCTTCAAGTAGAGATAACATTGCAGAATTGCACTAACCTGTGATTAGCAGCTGCTCTCCACACGAGCATAATAGCCTTTTTCCAAATTTTTTGAGCTTGTATGGCTTCCTGGTCTTCACTACAAACTGAACTAAAGATGGTGAGCAAGGTAAACAAAGTTAGACTTCTAAAATAGATGGCAGTAATAAAACTTACAGAATAATGAAAGGCAAAGTGGATGTGGGACGGATGTTTCCACTGGTGGGAGAGTCTAGGACGAGAGGTCATAGCCTCAGAATTAAAGGGCATTCTTTTAGAAAGGAGGTGAGGAGGAACTTCATTAATCAGAGGGTAGTTAATCTGTGGAACTCAAATTTCACTGTACCTTAATTGGTACACGTGACAATTAAAGTGAATCTTGATCTTGGAACATTGCCACAGAGGGCTGTGCAGGACAAGTCAGTGGATATTTTAGACAGAGATAGACAAATTCTTGATTAGAACGGGTGTAAAGGGTAATGGGGAGAAGGCAGGAAAATGGGATTAGGAGGCAGAGATCAGCCATGATTGAATGGCAGTAGACTCGATGGGCCGAATGGCCTAATTCTACTATAACTTGTAAACTAGTACTGCAAATAATATACTTTTTTTTATAGCAGCCAAAGGCCCAGATAATCTCCAGAAATAGTGGAGAACTAGCATGAATGAGGAGTTCAAGAAACACATTTGTTAAAAAAGTAAGCATTGAGGAAATTAATGGATCCAAAAGACAATTCATCTACAGGATCTTATGATCTGCATCCTACAGTTTTGAAGGAGGCAGCTCTGGAAACATTGTTTGGCATCTTCCAAAATTCTATAGATTCTGAAAATCTATATACCATTTTGTTGTACGATAATCTAAATGTGGCAATGCAATGAGAAAAAAGAATTAAAAAGATGAATGTGATTATTTTTCTAAGGTGCACGGGAACATGATTTCTTTAGATACCCACCAGTGGAGTTAAATGCATCTGCTTAATATGTGACTATTTAACTGCTTAAATCGATAAAAAGGATTAGAAGCAACAGGTGAATTCAACTTACTCTCCTACATATGAAAGATACATTTTTGCCATTGCAAGTATAGAACACTTATAATGATGACCAAAGATCTATTGTGCAGGGTTAAACTAAATATTAATGTAGTCATGTTGAGCTGCATATACCGGTATATTTTGCACCTCCTTTCAAGAGTTAGTAAAAAAAAGTTTGTAAACTTACAACTGAGAGGAAGCAGGGCTGCTGGGGATTGAATCAGCAAGGACAGATGATTGTAAATGAGAATTGTGAATACTGAATCCATCGTCACTTTCACTGACAGGTGGTTCGTTATCAGTTTCTGACATATAAATCTCATTTGGTTCCTCCTCCCTGGTCTCATCCACACTGGCAGCTTCACTAGCTCCATCTTCCTCTTTGGGAATAAGCATCTCCTGCAGCTGCAAACAAATAACATTCTCGTCAATGAGAACAGCACGGTGCTTGACCTTATCTCAACATATATCGCAAACAACATAAACGTTTCTCCATCGCCTTTCTGCCCTTTTGCATAACTTCTCATGTTTGGTTAGTTTTTACATAGGTGGATTATTACAATGAAAAATAACCTAACAATAATCCGAGATGAAAATAGATTAAAATAAATTTTAGTCAGCCAGACGGATTATTTTTGAGCATTGCTGAACAAAACAACTTATTCCTGCTCTCAACTATTAATGCAAGATTTAAGAGGTGGAATAGACCCACCCAACCTTTCCAAGTATGATTTCCACTTTGCAAGATCATGGCTGAGTTTCAACCTCAGTACCATTTTCCTGCACTATTCCCACATTCCAATTCCCTTAATAATATCCAAAAATCTATTAACCTCTTTTTTGAATGATAACAATCACAGAGCTACCAAGGCCCTCTGAGATAAGCAATTTCAAGAATTTGCTACCCTTTAAGTAAGGTAAATTTCTTCTCATCTTAGACCTTTTTAGAAACATAGAAACATAGAAATTAGGTGCAGGAGTAGGTCATTAATATGATCATGGCTGATCATCCAACTCAGTATCCCGTACCTGACTTCTCTCCATACCCTCTGATCCCCTTGACCACAAGGGCCACATCTAACTCCCTCTTAAATATAGCCAATGAACTGGCCTCAACTACCCTCTGTGGCAGAGAGTTCCAGAGATTCACCACTCTCTGTGTGAAAAAAGTTCTCCTCATCTCGGTTTTAAAGGATTTCCCCCTTATCCTTAAGCTGTGACCCCTTGTCCTGGACTTCCCCAACATCGGGAACAATCTTCCTGCATCTAGCCTGTCCAACCCCTTAAGAATTTCTGAGATTGTGATCCCTGGTCCAAATTCTTCAGCCTGGAGGAACAATCTCTCTGCGCGAGACTGAGAAGTGACATGATAGAAGTATTTAAAATTCTAGATAGTGGGGTTGCTAATTAATCTTTTTTCCCCAGGGTGTAAATGTCGAATAACTGTAAGTATAGGTTTACGATGAGGTGAAGATAGTTTAAAGGAGATGTGCGAGGTAAGGTTTTTAGAGAGGTAGGTGCCCAGAAGATATTGCCAGGAGAGGTGCTGGAATCAGGAACAATGGCAATGAACATGTAGGAAATGAAGAGAGACCAACTCTGTGCAGTGAGATTGGCATCCTGGGCGCACCTGTTCCAGTGCAGTTCCACTGTATGTTCTAAAATATTCATCTGAAATGTGTATATTATGCAACAAAACAACAACAGATTTCAGTAAAAGGAAATATTAACGTTTAGCAATTTTATAAGATCAGTTCATGAAGCCATTCTCTCTATCATAGTGTATATAAATCCAAGTAAACTTACAATACAAATTTACAGATTCAATCACATCCACAATCACATCAACTGAAACAAAAACAGGTGAGCAGTACCTTGATCTGACCCTTTAAAACTAATCGGGTCTCTTCCTTTGTGGCGTCTAAAGATTGAAAGGAAAGTGGAATCTTGCATTAATGTTAATATTGAACAAATAATAATAGCATCATCCATAAAACTGTGATCTGCTGAAAAGATTATCACCATCAATCTGTGTACCACTTGAAAATTCTCTTGCTCAAGATAGCAAAACTTTACTGATACGAATCAATAACATTAATACAAAATGTATAGTTTACTATGGCGGGGCTCAGGTTGATTGTGGCGTGGCTTAGAAATACAGGGCGTTATATTGCATTTGTAGGTTCATTTGCACCAATCCTTATTTATTACTGCTGTTGGGCAGTGCGGTTGAGCAAAGATTAGTTGCCTTTTCATGGGGGGGGGGTGGAATGCTTTGTGATAGTATGAAAAAAAACAGATGAACAATCCTTGATATTTCTCTTTAATGAAACACAAGTGACACATGACAGTACGCAAGCAAATGCCTGGAATGAATCTATTCAGATTCATCACTATATCGGGAGATGATGGTGGGAAGTAGGGAGGGGTATGGTAGTCCACAAAGGTTACCATTGATGACCACTGATACATTTCCAATAGAGATAACCGGACAATATGAATGTAGGTCGGGGAGAGGGGAAGGAGAAAACGAAACAGTAAATAATTTTAGCAAATTATTAAATATTTTGTTAAATATTATTATATATGGAGAAAATGATTAAGTCTGCCAGATTAGGTTGGAGTTTTATTTACGATCTTTTATTACAAACGAGTCCCACTCACTTCCTATTCCACTGACCTACAATTTCAGATGGTCCCACTTCAATAGAAGTACTTTTGCACTGTGTGAAGCTCCTCGGAGACATCTGACCAGTTTCCTCAGAGGTACTTTTGCTTCGTGCAGTGCCCCGTGGCAGGGGATGTGTAGTTTCCTCAGATGTACTTTTACTTCGCATGGTGCCCCTCGGCAAAACGTGTTCCAGTCCCAGTGCCTATTGTGACAGAATTCAACCTTTAAAAAATGGGCCAACGAGATTAGGGTACCTAATTTTCAGTGAAGAGCTATGACCTCTGTAGAAAAAAATTAAATTGTTTTCTAAAAATGAAGGGGAATTTTGAAATGATAAAAAGATTAGTGCAGCTCAATACAATCCAGGTTTTTGTTTAATTCATGTCCACTCTCAACTCAGTATTGTCAACTTCACCATTGGCTGTAATATTTTGAACACTCCTCCAAGGCTCATCAACCCATGCATGGAGATCAAAGTGACGCAATCATGTCACCTCCGAGCTGCACATTACTTCATTGGCATCGACCACTGTTCTTTCATTGTTTGAGAAGAAAAATATAGCATTATCTCAAATAAACAATCACATTTCTGGAAAAAGTTCTACTAAATGTTTACTGACCTAAAATATGAACACACTCTCGCTCCACACTGGTTTTGCCTGGTGTTCTGAGCATTTTCAGCATTTTCATTTTTATTTAATGTTATTGGATTAAACCACTGGCACAGGATAATTAACATCATCAAAAAGACTGTCTACCACCACATAATACATTTGCCAGTGTTTCTCAAAATCTGAAGGTAAATTTATCATTTACTCTGAATAGTGTGTTTCAAGAGAGGCAGACACTATTTTTTACTTATTCCTAAATATTGCTAGCCATTTTCCAATATTATTAATATTGAACACAACATTTTGTAATCAATTTGTTGGAACTGCAGATGCTGGTTTAAGTCGAAGATAGACACAAAAAGCAGGAGTAACTCAGCGGGACAGGCAGCATCTCTGGAGCGAAGGAAAGGGTGACGATTTGGGTCGAGACCTTTCTTCAGACTGGTTAGGGATAAGGAAAACGAGAGATATAGACGGTGATGTGGAGAGATAAAGAACAATGAAATGAAAGTAATGTAAAAAAAGTAATGATGATAAAGGAAACAGGCCATTGTTAGCTGTTTGTAGGGTGAAAATGAAAAGCTGGTGCATCTTGGGTGGGGGAAGGATGGAGAGAGAGGGAATTCCGGGGCAACCGGAAGTGTGAGATATCAATATTCATAACACTGGGCTGTAAGCTGCCTGTGAAATATCAGATGCTGTTCCTCCAATTAACATTTAGCCTCACTCTGACAATCGAGGAGACTGAGGACAGAAAGGTCTGTGTAGGAATGGAAAGGAGAATTAAAGTGTCCAGCAACCGGGAGTTCAGTTTGGTTCACGCGGGCTGAGCGAAGGTGTTCAGTGAAACGATCCCCCAGTCTGCGTTTGGTCTCGCCGACGTACAAGAGTCCACATCTTGAACAATGGATACAGTAGATAAGGTTGGAGGAGGTGCAAGTGAACCTCTGCCTAACCTGAAAGGACTGTTGGGATCCCAGGACAGAGTTGAGGGAGGATGTATAGCGACAGGTGTTGCATTTTCTGCAGTTGCTGGGGAAAGTACCTGGGGAGGGGGTGGTTTGGGTGGGAAGTGATGAGTTAATCAGGGAGTTGCGGAGGGAATGGCCTCTGCGGAAGGCGGAAAGGGGTGGAGATGGGAAAATAGGGCTAGTGGTGGGATCCCGTTGGAGGTGGCAGAAATTGCAGAGGTTTATGGGGTGGAAAGTAAGGACTAGGGGGGAAACAGTCTCTGTTGCGTCTAAGGGGAGGGGGAGCAAGGGCGGAGCTGCGAGGTACCGAGGAGTGAGGGCGTTATCTATGATGGGAAAGGGGAATCCCCATTCCCTAAAGAATAAGGACATCTCGGATGTCCTATTATGGAACACCTCATCTTGGGCACAGATGCGGCGTAGACGGTGGAATTGGGAGTAGGGGATAGTGTCTTTGCTGGAAGCAGAGTGGGAAGAAGTGTAGTCGAGATAGTTGTGAGAGTCAGTGGGTTTGTAATAAGACTTCGGTCATTAGTCTATTTCCTGTGATGGAGACTGTGAGATCAAGAAAGGGGAGGTGGGTGTCAGAGATGGTTCAAGTAAATTTGAATGCAGGATGTAAATTGGTGTTAAAGTTGATGAAGTCCATGAGTTCTGCATGGGTGCAGGGCCTAGCACCGATGTAGTCATCAATGTAACGGAGAAAGAGTTCGGGGATAGGGCCAGTGTGTCAGGGAAGTGTAGAGATAGGGCGAGGGATTATTCAACATACCCAACAAAGAGGCAGGCATAGCTGGGGCCCATGTGGGTGTCCATAGCTACGCCTTGGACTTGGAGGAGTCAAAGGAGAAGTTGTTCAGGGTGAGGACCAGCTCCACGAGGCGGAGTAGGGTGTCAGTTGAGGGAAATTGGATGGTTCTGCGGTCGAGGAAGAAACGGAGGGCTTTAAGGCCTTCCTGGTGGGGGATGGAGATGTAGAGTGACTGAACGTCCATAGTAAAGATGAGGGAGTGGGGGCTCGCAAAGCAGAAATGAAGATTGTAAACAATATATTAATTTACTTTTGGTATCATTCCAATACCCTTTATATATATATATTTATTAAAATACAACGACATATAATTTGTCATAAACTTTCTCCACCATCTCACCTCGGATTTCAGGCCTAGAAAATTTGCCATTTTTCCTGCACTTGCCATCTGTTGCACATGTCCTAAAATTGACTCTTCTTCCTGTTCTTGCTCTTCCTCTCCTTCATCTGGCAATTCCTGTTTAATCTTGATAACTAAATTGTCTGTAGAGTCCAATCCAGCCAATATCTGTCTCTCATCACTGGGTCGACAGTCTGATTTGTGAGCCTGTTGATCGATTTCTTCAGTTTCCTCCTTTATCATCGGCTCCGTCTGAAACAGGGAGGCAGAATTTTCCTCTGTCGCTGCTAGCTGCTCTCCAACATCAGTAGGAACATCAATCAGCTGTGGTTCCTCCACCTAAAAAAAATAACAGATGATCTATCAGCTGCTCCTAATTCCTATTGATTTCATGTATAAACGTCCATTTTCTTATTGTTCTTCCAAGAAGCCTGCATAATTTAGTAATTCCTAAAGGAAGCCAATAGAAACATATTCTTGCAAAGAGATTTTGAATCCTAAATTGAGTTGGGGAACTTTGTTGCACCATTAGATGGCATAAACTGACCTCCCATTCACAATTTCTCCCAGATTACACAGCTCTTAAAGACAGTGGAGTCAGGGGATATGGGGAAACAGCAGGAACGGAGTACTGATTGTGGATGATCAGCCATGATCACATTGAATGGCGGTGCTGGCTCGAAGGGCCAAATGGCCTACTCCTGCACCTATTGTCTATTGTCTAAGCCATTCAAATGCATCAAAGCAGAGGTTTGGAAACTGAACCTTACCAAAGAGATTTCTACAAGTGGGGAAGAGCTTCAAGGGATTAATAATATTATGATGTTGTTTGAAAAACTATTTACCTTTTCTTCAATAATTGCTAGAATGTCTGCAGGATTTCCCAAATTAAGTACATCTGTATAATTAGATACTGTTGTATTGCCTTCAACTTGCTTTGACCGGTGCTGATCCGCAATGCTCTCTCTTTGTCTTGCGATCTGCAGAGTGCCGGATGGTAGACACCTACTTTCACCAGAGTCAATTAACACCGAGAAGCCAGACAGTTCTCCGGATACCGAGAGAGCTGGCTGCTCCACACAGCTCTCTACCTGAACACATATGGTGGTTTCCTCAACTGCAGAAATAAACATCGGAAAATACAATTATTCTCCAAACATTAGAACAATTTCAACAACTATTTTTTCTTTTAACAGGATATTTCCTGTAATTCTAATCAGACATCCTGCAAAACGGACATCTTACACGATTTAACAACATAATTAGCATCACAACCTGATATTTGGAATCTTGAGCAAAAACAAAATGGAACTTTGAACAAATGGAAAATATATTCTCAGGGTAATTACTGCACTCACCAAGCACTATGTAATAGAATATTGCAATGATTTCTTCTCACCTGGTTTAGCTATTTATCTGTGAACCAATTGGTTACCTGAAAGCAAAACAGGCTTGCAGTTTACCAGAAAGTGCATAGATTTCATTCTCGGGGCATCTCAGTTATTAATAAGATAAGAGTTTTATGCTCAACTATTCGCCTATTTAATTAACTTCAATAGGGTATTATCAAGAAAGTCTGCAGATTATTTGTTGCCTGGTACGTTCTTCGATTGCAGTGTTGAGCTACATTTTAGGCTGACAAAATAATTCTAAAGACCTCCCAAAAGTTGCCCATCATTGTCTCATGAACAGTCAATGGAAATTCTCTCTCCATCTGCTTTCCTGGGTGGAAATGAATGGTATTTAATCATTTGTCTTTCTGTTGAACAACTGAGATTAGGAGACACAAAATACTGGAGTAACAGCGGGACAGGCAGCATCTCTGGAGAGAAGGAATGGGTGACTTTTCGGGTCAAGACCCTTCTTCAGGTTCAATTCAGCCCGGTCTTGACCCGAAACGTCACCCATCCCTTCTCCCTAAAGCAGTTAAAGATTGTCCCAAAAAGCAACAACAAATTGATGAATACCAAAAGGTTGTATTAGGCTGAAATGAAGCAAAAAATCTTGGAAATAATCTTAGATGCACCTGTAAACACTATTTCACATAAACAACATGTGAACCGTAATCATTAGATTTTAGATTTTCCAAAAGTTGTGAGAGCGATGGTTTGATTTTACTTTTCTTTTGATGTGTAGGAAGTCAAGTGTTCTTTCAAATTCAGAACAGTGTCAGTGTAGGAATTTTAAATCCAGTGTGTATGATGCACTTCAATGAAAAGCATGGGTTTTACTAAGAAACCTAGAATGGTTGCTGTTGCATCTCACCTATAAAGAAGCTATTATAGACATTTCCTTTACAATCTGAAGAAGGGTTTCGACCCGAACCTTTCCCCATTTCCTTCGCTCCATAGATGCTGCCTCACCCGCTGTGTTTCTCCAGCATTTTTGTCTACCTTCCTTTACAATGTGTTTTTTCCAGCTCTTTAATTTTCCCGATCTGCACACCATCACCACCAGAAGATTTAGACCGCTCAATCTTACACCATCCACTGCTCACAAAGTTATTTATTCAACATTATCATTTCCTGAAGTCCTGTCCCTTTTGTTAAAAAGTTTCAATTCAGAGCTAATGATCAGTTAGAATGATTGAGCATGCATCAGGTTATTGAGAAATACAGCCATGGATAGCATTTCTTCAGTCTTTCTGTTAATTAGTGAGACAACATTTGCTTATTCGAAGGAACTACGGCACAGGACAAGATCATTTCAATCATCATATCTATTCCTGTTCCAGCACTTCATCTATTCTATTGACCTGTTATATCATGGTAAAGGTGTAGTTTAACTGCTTACCGAACCAGTAATCTGGGGATCTGGACCAACAATCAGAGCCCTGAATTCTAATCCTACCATGGGAGCCCTAGAAGTTAAATTCAGTTTAAGACTCAAATTATTTGTTATCTTCTTACAGGACTTCACTGAAGCAAAAGCATTTGTTTTTGTTCCCAGTTTAAATGCTGCAAGAAATTAATGTTTCTTCTACTTTTTTTCATTTTATTGAGACTATACCGATTTGTAGCCAATCACTCAAAATTATGTATTAAAATAAAATTCACAATAACTTAGAAAATTTCCATTAAATCTCAACCTCGTCTGTGCGAGTGAAATGCACTCAATTTATTTTTAGTTCTTCAGAACTATTATTCCTCATTTCTTCCTTGATTGTTCCCTTTTCAAACTAATATAATTCCAATGCGCTTGCTTGACTATATATAAATTTAACATCAGTTTGCTTTTTATTCAATGTATCGATGTATATTACGTTCATTACCTTTTCTCAGTGAGTTCCAACCATCAAAGTCTATATAATTCAAATTTTATATTTTTCCAGGCCTCCATTAATTCTTAGCAACAAGCAACAAAAATATGTCTAGTACTATATTTCCAGCAAAAGGAACAAAGTTCCATACAACAAGAACTGTACATGATAACACAGCTCTTTTACTGACAAATTATCCTGCAAAATAGGTTATATAATCAGAAACAAATGTCAAATAAAATTCACAGACCAATGTGAAGGATCCTTTATTGAAAATCATATATCAGCCACATGATTCCACATGGAAGTTAAGTGTTCCTATTCAAAGACGGGCAAATTTAAGGGGCTCAGAAAGAGAAAGGTCAACAGTTTTTGCCATAATATTGCCCAGCTCAAAATCTCCCTGCTCAAAGAACAAAGTCAAATGGGTGCCATTGGCTGCAGATTCAAGTCCCAATCCAGGGACAATATTGGCTCACTGCAATTTTGAGGAACTGCTACACTGTCCAAAGAGCAAACTTTCAGTTAAGATACTATTGGACCATAAGACATAGGCGCAGAATTAGCCCATTCGGCCCATCGACTGCTCTGCCATCTATTTTACCCTCTCCGTGCCATTTCCCTGTTACCTTTGATGCCCTTACTAATCAAGAAACCGTCAATCTCCGCCTTAAAAGTGCACAATGGGACAACGGGTGGTGACTGTACGGGGTTTGTACGTTCTCCTTGTGACTGTGTGACCAATGCTCCCTTTACCGCCCACATTCCAAAGGCGTGCAGGTTTGTAGGTTAATTGGCTTCTGTAAATTGTCCCTAGTGCGTAGGAAAGAACTAGTGTACTGGTCAGCAAGGTCATTGGTCAGCAAGGACTCGTTGTCCAAAGTACCTGTTTCCACAATGTATTTTTCTAAACTAAATCTCTAAACTAACCCAACTAAGCCTCCACCACCGTCTGTGGCAATGAATTCCACAGATTCACCATCCACCGCATCTGTATTCTAAAGTTGTGTCTTTTTATTATGAGGCTGTGCCCTCTGGTCCTAGACTTTCCCCAATACTGGAAACATCCCCCCATGTACACTGTATGTAGAGTCATAGAGTGATACAGTGCAGAACCAGGCCTCTCAAAACAGAGCTCAACATTAAACATTCAATCAACTTCTCTTTATAGCTCAGACCCTCCAGTCCTGCAACATCCTTGAATATCTTCTCTGTACCCTTTCCAGCTTGGCATCATCTTTCCTATAACATGGTGCCCAGAACTGACAACACAATACTTTAAATGCGGTCTCACCAACATATTTTACAATTGCAACATGGCCTCCCAACTTCTATACTCAATACTCTGACTGATGAAGATGAATGTACCAAAAGCCTTTTTGACCACCTTACCTGCGACATGGTCTTTAAGGAACCATGCACCTGCACTCCTAGATCCTCTCTGCTCTACAACACTCCCCATAGCCCTACCATGCATGTGAATGTCCTGCCCATGTTAGACTTCCCAAAATGCAACACCTCACATTTCTCTGTAGGCATTTCATTTTTTGGTAGGTTTCAATGGGATCCACCACCATCCTTTAAACACCAGCAAGTAAAAGCCCAGATTCATCAAACGCTCCTCATGTTAACCCAAGCATCCCCGGGATCATTCTCAGAAACCCCCTCAGGACCCTGTCCGCTGTCAGCAGATCCTCAGAGATGGGGCCTAAAACTGCTCACAATCCTGCACCAGCAGTCCCAAGTCACTTTGCACATCCGATTTCTGAATCCTCTGCCCACTTAAAAAAGTTTGTCTCATTATTCCTTAAACTAAAGCTTATTTAAAAAAAAATCAAAACAAATATTAAAAAATCCTATAGCACTAAGAGTATGAGAATTATCCCAATTGTACTCCCCATTTTTTGCATTGAGACAATTTTATGGATGTTTTATCCCTTAATCAACATCACTTTCATCGATTACCTAGTTATTAACAGAATGATATTTGCTCTGCATTAATTGGTAAATTAGGGCAGCACAGTGGCGCAGGGGTAGAGTTGTTGCCTTACAGTAGCGTTGTTACAAATTCCTACCATCAGTGGTGCTCCAGATCTGCGCACTGCCTGAAGCTGTAGGGGGCGGGTGATTAAAATGCAGGTTTTTATTGGTTGTCGTAGAGAGCTTTGCTCGTACGAAAAACTCATGAAGAAATTTTGTTGTGTGATCCCGTTGGCATTTTTTTTTTTTAAGTTTCGGGTCTATTGAATCGCTGGATTAAAGTCAGACCCAAGTTCTAATGCCTTCAATGCCTTCAAAATCACGGATCGCAAGAGCATGACAAAACAAAAGGTAGATTGTTTATTTCACATCTTATCTAGTTTTTAGTGTAATTTCATTTCAATCTCCTGATGCGAAATATGTTATTTAGCACCCATTATCGGCCGTGTCTTTGTGGCTGTGAGACTGTGACTGAGAGCAAAATCATGCCGGCGGCCACAATTCGATTCAAAATCCACAAACATCCACTCTCAAGATAATCAAATTCATTATTTTTTGTCATAAGAACATCTAAGTCATCTATATTTTGTGTTATTGTCTATATGTGGAATATTTTCATACTATTTATCTGACTAAAAACTTCCACAGTACATAGTTTTCAGTTAGATGTTTAGTATGAAAATATTGATCATGGATAGACAATAACACAAAATATAGATAATTTAGATGTTATGACATGATTGTGCAAAAAATAATGATTTTGATTATCTTGAGAGTGGATATTCGTGGATTTTGAACACATGGCTGTGCAAAACGGCCCTTGCCTGCTGCAGTGTTATAAACCAACAGAGTAAAATTTATGGGAATAAAACATTCAATTCCTTCCATTTGACATAGATATTCATGACAAAAAGTGAGATTTAAACCATGTTATATTGTGAATTCTTGTGTGAATGGGATCAGTTTGTTATTTGGACACTTTGGCTATTTACAAAATAATTTTTAGCCTTTTCTTAAGAATGGGATAGATGTTTAGATCTAATAATTGAATTTAGATGAATTTAATTTATTTGACACTGATGAATATGATTTTTTTGTTGGGTATTTACTATTTGTTTTAACGTTACAATAATATTAAAGTTCTGATCTTGAGAATATCACATTTTTGAATTTTCAAGGCAGTCTGGGTGTTTATTCCTATTTCCATCACAACGGTTAATTTTGTAATTAGCTACTTAATTAGGTAATTAACTAACTATATACTTTAATTTCAGGCCATCCAAGTAAGATGTATCATATTTGTTTCAGAATGCTTCAAGCTATAATACCTGAAAATTTCATTCAGTTCTCTTGATTTTTAAGAAAGTTATGGGCTTTTATGTCAATTGACTGGCCTCGATCACAGCTTTTGTGTTAAGTTAATGGAAAAGCAATAGGGAACAAGATGCTAATTTCAGAGTATAAAAATGATCGTAACCTTTTTAATACTGAAGATATGAAAGTGAATTAGATATCAAATTAAAGTTCTTTTAATGCTTTATCTGATGGGATAAATTATAGGCTTAAATTTTAAAATCTCAACATTTTGTAACATTCCTACTTACAGTGTAAGATCTGGGTTCGATCTTGACTATGTGAGCTGTCTGTATGGAGTTTGCATGTTCTCCCTGTGACCACATGGGTTTTCTCAGGGTGCTCTGGTTTCCTCCCACATCTCAAAGGTGCACGGGTTTGTAGGTTAATTGGCCTCTGTCAACTGTCCCTAGTGTGGAGGATAGAAGTGCACGGGTGGGGTGATCGTTTGCTGGTGCTGACTCGGTGGACCGAAGAGCCAGTTTCCACTCTGTATTTCTAAACTAGACTAAACTGCATCCCTCAATATACAATATTTGATGGGCTGTAAAGTACGTCAGTGGAGCACCACCCTTTATATTGCACTTTCTACGATATAATCCATCCCACTATTCAAAGTCTTGCTTTGATTTATGCAAGACAAACTTTCCCCACATTCAATGAAGCTATTTAATTTGCCATAACACTCCACGGACAAAGGCCCAGGCATGGTTCCTACTTCCAATTCCTTTTTGGAACCGAAACACTAACTTCTTTCTGAATGCACATCTCGCCCAAAACAAGAGTCATTGTTATATTATTGTACCAAGCCACATGATATGTTTCTATATTAACACATCAGCACCATCTTGCATTTCTTATTTCTTATTCCTCATGGTCTCCCCAATTCAGAAAATTCGTCATGCACGCACAATTTTCAATAGTATGTGCGCAAAAATTTAGTGAGGATGGTACCAAAGGCATTTTACACAAAATCTATAAGATAGAAATACAAGGAAAAATATTGTAAAGGCAGATTTACGCTGCTTTGTTTGAGAATCAGATTTAAGAAGATAACTTCTAATATCATTGGTTTTTGTCCAATCTGAGTTCACGTTGTATCGCTGAAGCAAAGGAAATTTGACCCTCATATTTTAAATTCCACGGCTTTTACGATATTTCTCTTCAATATCCAAATGCAGATGTTTGAGACAATCTTTAAAAGGAACAGGATTTGAATTTTTCTTTAAACATCTGGCATTGTTGGTTAGACTGCCTAGTGACAGACCTGTCCTGCTGCTCTTCTGCGTCATGGTTGCGTTGGTGGCTGAATACACCTGGTCAGCTAGAATTTGCATGGGTTTAACTGGAGGTGGCGCCTCACGGCTGATGGTAGAGAAGGGAACGAAAGGTGACGTGAACTGCGAGAGGCCGACCTCCAAAAGCCTTGACAGAGTAGGGGCTCCTAACATAAAGTGCACAAAGAAAGATACAAGGCTCATGCAGGTAGGCAAGAGGAACTACGTTCAACACATATTCTTTATTTGATTGAATGAACCCACTGTGAACTGTGCTCTCCAAATTGCTCTCAATGTATGGGGTATAGCTTGAGAAAAATTCCCACTGCAGACACTAAAATGCAAAAGTTTTGGTTAAAACTGCACCTCAAGAGTATGTTGGGAGTATTTTTCAATTCAGATATTAAATTGGGCTATGGTCAGCTCTCTTAAACAAACAGATTTGTCTGCTGCATGTACTTACTCTATAATAGAGGTTATCTATCAGAAGGTATTTAATTTGCAGCATCCCAAAGTTGAACTCATATATGAATGTAAAATCTCACTTTACAACATAAAAGTATTTGATACACAGGTAGTACAGCCCAAATAATGACCAAACCACATATTTCTCAAACTATACCCCATACATGAGCACAATTAGAGTTCTCTCTATCTATGGTATTGCATGCAAATTTATAAAACCAGCACATTAAATATATAGTCTTGAATTCCCAGATACCATTTGAATATCAACAACTTCATCTAGCCCTGTTCTCACAAATGATAAAGATTAGCTATTTATCAATGATATTACCCACCAGAGGAACCAGATGACATTGTTAGTGGCAATACAAAAAATACCTATTTCTGGAATTACACAAAATGAAGGTGAATAAACATAATTCCATTCACAACAAAATACATAATATGTAATTATTAGCAACTTTGAAAAATGGAGCAAACTACAATGATTTCAGGATTAGGGCAAACAGAAACCATGAAAATGTTAAATTTGGCAGGCTTGTGCAGTAACTGATCTACAACTGCCTAACCGATCAGGAGGCTCTGAGCATCTATCTGAACTTTAAACAGGAGCCGGGGGGGGGGGGGGGGGGGGGGGGGGGGGGGGGGGGGGGGGGGGGGGAAGAATATCATAATTCAAAACTATTACCAAAATATTATTTAAATTGGATAGCATTAAAGCATGTATTGAAAATCAATAATGGCTGATCATGTAAGACACCAAAATATTAAGTATGGAACTGCAACCTTCAGTGCAAATTTATTGTTACATATCGGAGTCAGAATCATGCAAGGCCAAGAGGGGAAATTCCAGTTTGTGCCGTTATCATGATTTTATTGATCTTGTACTTTTTGCTGGTACAGCTAATAGTCAGAAAGTACAACTGAAGTAAGCATGCATTGTTGCAGCGCTGGTGATAAATGGGATGAAAAACAAATTCAGACGCTGTTGATGCGCCAATCAGACTGCTTTGCCCTTCAGCTCTTTGCAGTGTAACAGCAGATCAGTGGCACGTTTTTCCATTAAATTTTAAACTTCTTTATATACTAATTTTAGGTCAAGAATGTTCTCTCAGTGAGAATTCTATCCAAAGTATTGTCCTAGACTGTCATGACTGATAGTTGTAATCATAAGATTGTGCATCAGGGACAATTCAAGCCACATCTGGGTTTCGATAATAATTGTTGTGCTGAGAGCTTTGTTACCAAGAACAGCTGCACATCTGCTAAATAACAGTGACATGGATACAAGACAATAGTTCTGATAGAACCTGTGAGAGAATCCTCTGTGCATTTGGGAGTAGTCTTACTGGATTATTCATTACATTTTCTATTGGTTGCTTAATGAATACGACGATGTTGACCAAATGCAAGTTGCCATTGTTTGAATCATCAGGATCGTAATTGCACTGGGAATTAGCCACCAATTGCTCAAGAGCCCAAAACCTCCTCATTCTTAATCTCAAACTGCCCTTGCATATTAATATTCTCCACACTGATCTCACTGTCCACCATGTCTCTCTCCTGGGTGAAAACAGATACAAAGTACTGGATTAGTACCTCGCCTACATCCCCTAACTCCAAGCACAAATTTCTTTCTCCATCCTCGAGTGGTCATCTATTCTCCCTGGTTTCCCTCTTGTTTTTGAAAAAAAAGGTTTAAAAAGCTTTGGGATTTTCTTTAATTCGACTTGCCCAAGCCATTTTGTGACACCTTTTGGAAATTCAAGTCGCCCACTTTTCTTCAAGTTCCTAATTTCTTTGTATATCTCACAGGCCCCATCTGATTTTATCCTCTTAAACCTTACATGTGCTTTATTTCTCTTTTTGACAAAATTCACAACCTTTATGGTCATCTAAGGCAGTGGCTCCCAACCTTTTTTAGTTCATGGCCCCCTTGGGCTCTTTAATTTTTCTGTGGCCCTCCCTGACATTATTAATGGAAAAAAGGTGGCCCCCTTCATTGAAACTGTGGCCCCCTAAATCCCCAAATGTTTCTGTGGCCCCCCTGAAATTTGCCATATGGCCCCAGGTTGGGAATCACTGATCTAAGGTTTCCTTACCTTGCTATCCTTATCCCTCCTTCTTACTGAAACATGGCAATCCTGAACTTTGATCAACAGACCTTAAAATAACTCCCATGTGTCAGATGTGGACTTATCCAATAACAATTGCTCCCAGTGTATCCTCTGAGCTCCTGCCTAACAACGTCACCATTTTCCTTACTCCAATTTAGTATCTTCCAACAAGGTCCTGCCTTATCCCTATTCAAAACAATCTTAAAACACACAGAACTGTAATAATTATCCTAAAAATGCTCTTCCGCTGAAACACCAATCATCTGGCCAGACTCAATTCCCAACACAAGGTCCAGTACGTTTCCTTCTCGGGTTGGGCTGCCCACACATTCTTTCAGGAAACCTTGTGGATAAACCTAACAAATTCTGCCTTTGGCACTGAGCAAGTCCCAGTTGGTGAAGTAAAAGTTACCCACAAAGACCAACTTTTGTTCATGATGATGATCTCAGTTAAATCTCCCAAAAAAACTCTCCTCTCCACGTTGAATAGGCTGATCTTCTCCAGACCTCCTATATCTCTCTTTACTGAATCATATAAAACCATGGAAGCCAAAGCCTAAATTGACATCATCTAGAGTACATAAAATGGTGGCAAGCATTGTTGTATATTCCACAATATCTCGGGAGAGGACTTTCAGGATCAGTTTTCTGATGATATGTATTAATATAATCAGTCACCAACGTTCTGGACTAACTGCCCCATATCATATTTTCATTTACAGTGCCCCTCGTAATGTTTGGGACAAAGACCCATCATTTATTTATTTGCTTCTGTAGTCCACAATTTAAGATTTGTAATAGAAAAAAGTCACATGTGGTTAAAGTGCACATTGTCAGATTTTAATAAAGGCCATTTTTATACATTTTGGTTTCACTATGTAGGTACAGCAGTGTTTATAAATGGTGTGTCCCCCCCCCCCCCCCCCCCAGTCATGTTTAGTATTTTGTTGCTTATCCTTTGCATGCAATGACTGCTTGAAGTCTGCGATTCAAGGACATCACCAGTTGCTGGGTGTTTTCTCTGGTGATGCTCTGCCAGGCCTGTATTGCAGCCATTGTTAGCTTATGCTTGTTTTTGGGGCTAGTCCCCTTCAGTTTTCTCTTCAGCGTATAAAAAGCATGCTCAATTGGGTTCAGATCGGGTGATTGACTTGGCCACTCAAGAATTAACCATATTTTAGCTTTGAAAAACTCCTTTGTTGCTTTAGCAGTATGTTTGGAATCATTGTCTTGCTGTAGAATGAACTGCTGACCAATGAGTTTTGAGACAAATGTTTGAACTTGAGCAGATAGGATGTGTCTATACACTTCAGAATTCATTATGCTACTACCATCAACAGTTGTATCATCAATGAAGATAAGTGAGCCAGTATCTTCAACAGCCATACATGCCCAGGCCATAACACCCCCACCACTGTGTTTCACAGATGAGGTGATATGCTTTGGATCTTGGGCAGTTATTTCTCTCCTCCATACTTTGCTCTTGCCATCACTCTGATATGTTAATCTTCGTCTCATCTGTCCACAAGGCCTTTTTCCAGAACTGTGGTTGCTCTTTTAAGTGCTTCTTGGCAAACTGTAACCTGGCCATCCTATTTTTGCAGCTAACCAGTGGTTTGCATCTTGCAGTGTTGCCTCTGTATTTCTGTTCATGAAGTCTTCTGCGGACAGTGGTCATTGACAAATCCACACCTGACTTGTGATCTGTTGGACAGGTGTTTGGGGATTTTTCTTTATTATAGAGATAATTCTTCTGTCATCAGCTGTGGAGGTCTTCCTTGGCCTGCCAGCCGCTTTGCGACTAGTAAGCTCACCAGTGCTCTCATCCTTCTTAATGATGTTCCAAACAGTTGATTTTGGTAAGCCCAAGGTTTGAATGATGTCTCTAACATTTTTATTCTTGTTTCTTAGTCCCATAATGGTTTATTTGACTTTCATTGGCACAACTTTGGTCCTCATGTTGATGAACAGCAAAAAAAGTTTCCAAAGGTGATGGAAAGACTGGAGGAAAGACTAGGTGCTGAGAGCTCTCTTATACCTGCATTAAGGAGGTATTTAAACACACCTGAGCAATTACAAACACCTGTGAAGCCATGTGTCCCAAACATTATGGTGCCCTGAAATGGGGGGGGGGACTACGTATAAACACAGCAGTAATTTCTACATGGTGAAACGAAAATGTATAGAAAATACCCTTTAATAAAATCTTACTATGTGCACTTTAACCACATGCAATTTTTTTTCTATTATAAATCTCAAATTGTGCAAATAAATAAATGATTGGTCTTTGTTCCAAACATTATGGAGGGCACTGTACAACAAGGCTAGCTGCTGCTGGTGAATAGAATTATAAACCAGTGGAATCTCTGTGGCTGTGATCTAAACAGAGAGCTGTCATCCAAGGCCACCAAGACCTTCCAGAAATAAAAACAAAAAATACTGGAAAAACTCAGCAGAGTAGACTTCATCCGAGGACAGAAGCAGAACCAACATTTCAGTTTGATGACTTTACATTACAGCGAGGAAAAGTGAGAAAATAAACATGTTTAAGTTGCAGAGAAATAGAAGTGGAGAAGCAATGAGAATATCTGTGGTCATGTAATTTACAAACCATCATGTCTAACATTCAACCTTTCTTAGTCTCCACTACATTCTTTTTTCTTTCCACCTGTGACCTTCTCTCTATACTAAAGCACATTTGACTTCTTATTATTCCTTGACATGTGGAAGCATTGGTGACGTTAAATGTAAACTGCCGTTATCACCAGTTTCTTGCTGATCTGCTGAATATTCCCAACATTTTATTTTTATTTCAGATTTCCAGCATCTACTTTTAGATTATTGTTCCTGATACTGTAGTACTTTGGACCAGCACAAAACCTCTGGAAGCAGAGGGAAGTTATACACAGTCCAGGTTATACTCTAGCCCATATCTACCTTCAATCTGCATGTCCAAATATTATTCACAAGATTAGTTAATTGTGAGAGTTTGTGTGCAAATCCGCGGTCATGATCATGTGACATCAATTATACCTCAACAATTGTTTTAATTGGTTCTAAAGTGCCAAGGTTCAGCACAAGGTTGTGAAAGGGGCTGTATAAAATCAGGACCTCCTATTTACTGCAACTTTAAGATGTGTTAGAAATAGCATTTCTAATTGCAAAAATGCTGTGGGCTGAGTGAACAATGTTTTAAACAGCATCATTAGGAATACGGTCTGCCTGTTAAACAGTGTTATTGAGTTTACTGGTGCAACAATGCACCATTTCCACTTGAACATATGCTAAGTCATTGCTTCAATATCATGCAATTGCTGGCACTTAGCTATGCAGCTGCAGTCTCAGCAGACAGCTTTAAAGGGCTTTATACAGGACAAGCAAAAATATTCCAACTATCTAAAAGCGCTGCTCCTCGAGAACTGACGCTAAAATGATGGTGGAGTAGAGGAAAACAAACATGATCTCAAGTTTTCAGAGGAACTTTGACAGGAGACCATTACTTTCAGAAAGGCCAGAGACCATCCAAGGTTACAGGCAGGTGCCCTGGTTGAAGGCTGCCAGGGAAAGACGTGCAAGAAATGTATGAGTGCAATCTATGAGTGCCTGCACCTTGCAGGAGGCTGCAAAGCTGGCAAATCTCCATGCCCGGCCTGAAGGAAATGTTGGTGAAGTCTTATCTCCTTCATCGACCTCCCGAATGCAACAATGTGCAGAAAACTGTTCAATGCATCATAGATCAATGGCAGCAGCCTGCAATAATCCTCAGGCAAGTAAACCGAGAGTGATGGATGCTCCAACTTCAAATGGGAGCGGAGCTTTGGTATAAGTGCAAGTCTATACTTGAGGTCACATATCTCATTGGAGCCTTGTATTATTGATATGTGGCCAGCACAGAACTAGCTCCTCCGAGAAGTGTAGACGGAAGTATAGGAACTGTAAACACGGAGTGGAAATGGTCTTGGGTGATGAGTGCTTCTATTCTTTCTCTTATACACTCCCAACGGTTACTTGTAATGTCTCTGAACCTTATGTTCCAATGATATCATTCAGCAAGAGTGGTAGGTTCAGAAAATAATTTACAGGAAGTCTGTTTTCATTGCAGAAATGTTATTGAAGTTGCAGAGTAATCACTGAAGCCAATGTCTGGTCGCTGATTTTCAGATCATACGTTGAAAATTGTGCTAAAATCTGAACATTGGGCATGGCACAAAATTCTAGTTTGAAACCAGAATTCCATTTCTAGAATTATTGCAAATCCCATCAAAACACCTGGGGTTGAATATCCCAAGTGGTGCAAAGATCGATAAAGGAATGCTTTGAAAACAAATTTATAGCTCTTACAGCATTACCCATATCACATTGTTTATGTCAACTTGGAAAGGGAAATAATCTGTCACCTTCCAATTTGATGTGATGCTTGCTGTGATAACTGTGAAGAATTGCCAACCGTAACATCAACAAGAATATCGCTAAATATATAGTGTATATTGTTAATCTTGTTGTTACGGTTAAGTCTAGAACTCTATTGCAGGAGTAAATGTGTAGCAACCAACCCAATAGGTATATATCCCTCACCACATCCACACTAAAGGCCATTAAAGACCAGTTGAGTTTTTACACTTTTTTTTGCAACTGCCATGATAGAATTTGAATGCAGAATGTCCGCTAATGTTTAGTATCTGAATCAATAAGTTACTTAACCAGAATCAATATAATGACACATAACATCGTATGAACTACATCATGATGAAGCTGAATATATGAGCACACGTGCAAATGTCACACAGACAGACAAAAAGGTAAATACCTTGATTAATAAACTTTTGTTTATGCAAGCAAGTTATTTCAGCATAATACCTAACCATAAAGAAAGATGGGAGTTGAAGGGAGGTGGGGAAAGGAGAGAAAAGGCAGAGTAGAAGAGATAGAAAATCATTTTTAAAAATTGCTTTGCATTCTGATGAATTGTTATCATTCCATCGTCTGCTATTTCCAACAATACTTCTTTCTCTCAATTTACTCAAGTTATCTGAAGCTAAGTCGCAAGCATTGGAAAACAAAATCTTTAATATTATTTTACATAAAAAGGACTGCCTGTCAATATAAATTAATTCAAATTTCACCTTTTGACAAAGCTACTTCCAGTGGGTATCATTCCTAGGTTAAAATTATATTTTTAAGTACAAACCATATATTTAAGTTCTGTTGTGTAAACAGAAACAGATGAAACAAGATATTCCATTGTTGAATTAAGTAATCTGCCTGGTTGCCTTATTATCATTGAACACAGTAGGAATAAAGGTAAATGTTACCTGTTGGTGTGGGAGATAATGTTACACTGGTACAAGCTGGTTGCAGCTCTGGAACATGCAGGGTGGACACACTTGTTCCCATTTCAACATGCACATTGGGGCTAGTAACATGTGTTGAATTCACCTGGG
The DNA here is from genome assembly GCF_028641065.1 of Leucoraja erinaceus. NCBI lineage: Eukaryota > Metazoa > Chordata > Chondrichthyes > Rajiformes > Rajidae > Leucoraja > Leucoraja erinaceus. Next base: position 32,535,376 of record NC_073396.1, read on the forward strand.
GATCAACATCACTGACCTAAAACAGAAATAGGTGCAAAAGACCTGTTATTATGAAATGAATGGTATATCAGTTACTGGTAGCCTAAAGGGCCTGTCCCACTTTCACAACCTAATTCACGACCTCTGCCGAGTTTGACCTTGATTCATACTCGCAGCATGGTCGTCATGAGGTCGTAGGTAGGTCGTAGCAGGCCGTGATGCTAGTCGTAGGTACTCGTGGCATCAAGTAGGTCGGGGCGTTTTTCTAGCCTGATGAAAAATGTCCACGAGTAAAAAAGGTTGTGAATTAGGTCGTGAAAGTGGGACAGGCCCTTAAGCAATATATAAATATCAATGATAATCACTTTTTTACACTGGCAAACTGCAAAAATAATTATGATTTCAATATTTCAATGTAAGCAACAATCAATGTACAAAATAATAGTTGTTCTCTGGTAATAAAAAGATCCTAAAAATGCATGATCCACAGGACACTCATCAAGTAGGTTTTAACAGGGAGTGATTATACTTGCCTCGCAATTACTTTGAAATAGTGTACCTCCTTACCTTTCGATCAACATGGTTTTATACCCATTACTATATGTTTTATTCAATTGCTTTTTCAGTCTGTGTTTTCCTACATTTTGGGTCTTTGCCTTTGATTTAGGTTTCTTTCATTAAAGACCTGATGGTTACTTACAAGCCTAGGACTGGTAGGCAGGAGACTCCCTTTTTTCAGGAGCTCAGATAGCAGTGGAGAGGGTGGAGGCGTGGCCTTCTGCCCCAATAACCTTTTCTGGGGCGAATCCTCCAAAACAGGAGTCAGAGGAGTTTCAAGATTAGTGGAGGTTACAGCAGGCCCAGGAGTCTCAGGGGCTGAGATTACTGGAATAGTCGGAGCACTTCCAATGTTCATCGACACCAACTGTACAAGGGAAAAGACAAACTCTTATATACCCTTCTAAGTAAGCACAAGCCTACACATAAACCTTTAAGACAGGACCAGCACACGACAGTTTTAATAGTCATTAAATTAAAAGGGCACCTAGTTTGGAAGCTCATACGATGCAGAGGTTTCCTCATTAGCATCGAATCACGGAATGATGTCGAAAAACAAAGAATTGTGGCTGCTGAAACCTGAAATAAAAACAGAAAATGCTGGCAATCTCAGTAAGCCAGATAGCATCTGTAGAAACCAAGTTACCATTTCAAGTCAAAGACCCTTTGCCTGACCTGAAACATTAACACCGTTTCTCTTTCCACAGATGCTCTCGGACCTCCCGCATGTTTTCAGCATTTTATGTTTTTACCATGAATGATAAAGTATTCTTTAGGGCCTAAATAAAAGGTAGTACACTTTCTAATAGCAAAACACTTAAAATTGGAGATACGCAAAAAGTTGTTTAGAAAATAGAAATTCTGGAGAGAATATAGGATGTTAAATATATTGAGGTTTAAGGCTAAAGAGAGACTTAAAAAAAGTGAGAATCTTATAAAATCGCTGGACTGGATGCACCTGAAAGCAGTGTACATCAGCAAGTGAAGGGGGACAAGAAATGAGCACGGCTGGATCCGAGTTACATATAAACAAGAAGCAGCGGGTAACCGCTCAAGTCTGCTCAGCCATTTAATAAGATGATGGCTGATCAGAGGACAGCTTAGTTAGAATAAAGAACTCATACATTTGAACAGCTCAAGTTTCCACAAGCAGCTAGAACAGTGTAAAAACTATAAATCTGAAATAAAAACAAAAAATTGTGAAAATACTCTTGACACTATCTGTTGAGAAAATAATATTATGTTTCAGATTGTCTGATAAAGGGTCATCAATGTGAAATATTAATTTTGTTTTTCTTTTTTCATAGATGCTGCCTCTTTACTAGAGTATTTACAACATTTTTATATCTTGAATTAGATCCTGCTGACTAGTCCTTCATGTGCATCACTATGGCCTGCATTCCCCACAATACCTATACTGGCCAAATGCAAATGGCCAATGTCATCCCTGGGCAGAGGTGCCATTGTAAAATTCCCCAACCAGCTTTGACAGTGGTAAGGCTAAGTAGGTGAGGAAGCAGCAGTCAGGGGAGTTGGGGCCACTTGTTTGCTGACTATGAAAGCTGTAAGTGATTGTGAAATATTTTATATGTCCCAATCATTCCGACATACAAAAAGACGGAATTAAAAAATGTAAAAGTAATAATTTAAAAGGTAATTTAAAATAAACATACAAAATTAACAACATTCAACAACAATTTAAACTAGTAAAAGCTAATACATTTTTTCCTTTACTTCTAATTCCTTTGCTTTGCAACCCTCACTGAAAACTATGGAGCCACAAGTCATTTGCCAGATCCAAAATGTGGAATGCAGCATCTATCAGTAAGTCCTCCCCAGATTTCCAGATTTGGTAGGGCCTGCAGATAACTCTGAGACTTATTGCTGTCTTGGTCTAAACTATTCAGCAACCATCAGCAAGATCGAGGTCTCCATAATTGTCTTAATTTTTATTTCTACCGTCAATTCTGATGGCGGATTCATTTTGTATCTGTTTTTCAGGTTAGACAAGTTCTCTCCTGAAACCATAATTGAATTTTCAGCTGTTATATGAAATTATGTAGTCAGTCTGTTTGTCCACCATTCTCCTGGCCATTCCATCCCCACCTACTAAAATACCATAGGGACCACTGCATTGCCTGCTGCTCTTGATCAATGTATTTATTCTATACCCACCATCAGGTTCACATTTAAAACTGCCAATATAGCACCACTCAACATATCCATCTCCAGTTTAACTAGCCTTTACCTATTCAACTCTAGCTTTTCCTCTTCAAGATCCTCAAACACTTTACTGGTTGCACATATCTCCCAAAATGTACTTAGTTTTCTTGACAGGACCTTACTTTTCTATTTACAAACATTGAGAATGGTATATATGGACAAAACCAAGGAAAAAAAAAATTTTTACAATCACATAATTATGAAGCAGAGCATTTAGCCCATTATTCCTTTGCCAACATTGAGAGTTGTCAACAAGTCTTATAAATTTATCTTTCAAGTATTTACTCAATACATATTGAATATGCAACTGCATGAATAATCAAAGCAGCAATCACTTTAATTTTAACAAAATGTCGCTGTCAAGAAACTACCAGGATTAACAGCCTGCAACCTACTCCAACCCTCGTATGTAGACCACTCAATTTTTCTTAATTGACCATAAAATACATTTTGCGATGCAGTAAACTGAAGAGAGCATCACAAAGGGGAGACAGTCTCATACATACACCAGTATGGCTGTCCTCACTGGGCTGATGTGCATCTGGCACAGAATAGTCTACTCCAGGAGAACTCGATTCCATTGGAGACCGGGTGGTCAGATTAGTCGGTCTCTTTGGGGTATTTTTTGCTGCTTGACGGGCTGTAACATACAAAATTTTATTATTTTTAAAAAGCATATTCACAAGAAAATTATTTTTTCAAGAAAATAAAATCAGCTACATTATCATTTGACTATGTTTCAGTTGCCACGTGTTTGCACATGTTGAAAATACAAGTCTATCCATATGATGTCTTTCATCTTCACATTTAAACTCTTCAGTCTTAGAATGAGCATGGATATGAATGACATTACCACCAGAAAAAAACCTTCAACTTTCAGTATCAATTCAAATAAGGATATGTAATGATTATTGAACTTCAAGCTTTTATAAGCCACAAAGTGTCAATTGTTAATTGCACCAACAAGCTGAGCTGTCCAAAGATGATGATCTTTGGTTTTATCCATGTTCTCTGGCACCTCTTTTAGCACAAATTTATCCCAATAGCCATAACATGTCCAAATTTGTGGTTGCACATTGAATATCTGTCCTACAATCTATGCACCTGGCACAGTGACCCTCAACATTGAAAAGTTTATTAAGTTTAGTTGCCAATTAGAATGAAACTGGGGAAAGATATCACAAAGATGTCAAAACAAATCTTTTAAAAAATGCACACAAATGCTAATAATTTTTGTATTTCCAAGATTTGAGCTGAATACGTTTGATTTTTACTCGGGTCAGCTCTGATCCTTATCCTGAAATGAATCGAATTTTAAAAAATTGTATTACATCTGCTAGAGCATGAGTTTCAGGAATATGTGTGTCTATCCAACATTACCTTAACCCTGATAACTGTCACATGTACCCAATTCCCCACCTCAGTTTAGGGACCTGCTTTAACAAAAGTATCCAATTAATTCTGCATTCTGATATTCTGCTAATGATTCAATCTTCCCATTTGACAGAAGCAATAAGGAAGAATAACTTCCAGATAATACTGTATCTGTTTTATATCTAACCAAATTGATTTTTCTAAATCACTATATTTAATCTGGAAGCCAGTCTGTTTCACTTCAGTTTATTGTCACGAGTACAATGAAAAGCTTTTGTTGCGTGCAAAGCGTAAAGACAATACATAATTACAATCGAGCCATTCACAGTGTACAGATACTTGATAAGGGAATATAGACACAAAATGCTGGTGTAACTCAGTGGGACAGGCAGCATCTCTGAAGAGAAGGAATGAGTCGACACAAAATGCTGGAGTAACGCAGCGGGACAGGCCATTCCTTCTCTCCAGAGGTGCTGCCTGTCCATCTGAGTTACTCCAGCATTTTGTGTCTATCTTCAGTTTCAACCAGCATCTGAAGTACCTTCCTTCACGTGATAAGGGAATAACATTTAGTGCAAGGTAAAGCCAATAAAGTTAGATCAAAGATAGTCTGAGGGTCATAATGTCATACAGTGTAGAAATCATGTCCTTCAGCCATTATCAAGTCAAGATCTATATCAATGCGATTTACCAGCATCTGGTCTGCAACGTTCTATGCACTGGGAAATCAGATTCTTATTATGACAGCATTAACTCCACCACCCACTGGGGCAGTACACTCCGGATTCTAACTACCCGCCAGGTGACAAGGTTCTTGCTCAGGTCCCCTCTAAACATCTTACTCTCAACCTAGGCCCTCTAGCTCCTATTTATGCCCATCAAATTTTGTATTTCTCTGTAAGGTTCCTCATCACCCTCCACCCCCCCAAGAAAGCAAGCCAAGCTTATTCAGTTTGTCCTCTTAACTGAAACATGCCAGGCAACATCCAGGTCAATCTCCTCTACACCCTCTCCAATGTAATCATGTCCTTTCCCTAGTGTAATGCACACTATTGTACACAGTAGTCCACCTGTGAACTAACTAACATTTTTATGCAGTTTCACCATAACATGTTATAGGCGATGTCATGGCCAAGAAAGTCAAATACCCCTTTAGAAGCAGGAGGAAATAACGGGTCATTCTCAGAATGGCAGGCAGTGACTAGTGGGGTGCCGCAAGGCTTAGTGCTGGGACCCCTGTTGTTTACAATATATACTAACGATTTAGACAAGGGAATTAAAATGTAATATCTCTAAGTTTGCGAATGACACAAAGCTGGGTGGCAGTGTGAACTGCGAGGAGGATGCTATGAGGCTGCAGGATGACTTGGATAGATAGGTTGGGTGAGTGGGCAGAAGCATGGCAGATGCAGTATTATGGGATAAATTTGAAGTTATCCACTATGGTGGCAAGAACTAGGAAGGCAGAATATTATCTGATTGGTGTCAGATTAGGAGAAGGGGGGGTGCAACAAGACCTGGGTGTGCTTGTACATCAGTCACTGAAAGTAAGCATGCAGGTACAGCAGGCAGTGAAGAAAGCTAATGGAATGTTTGCCTTCATTGCGAGAGGATTTGAGTTAAGGAGCAAGGAGGTCCTACTGCAGTTGTACAGGGCCCTGGTGAGACCTCACCTGGAGTATTGTGTACAATTTTAGTCTCCTAATTTGAGGAAGACATACTTGCTACTAAGGGAGTGCAGCATAGGTACATGTTTAATTCCCAATGCGGGACTTACATATGATGAAAGAATGGGTCGACTGGGCCTGTTTTTGCTGGAATTTAGGATGAGAAGGGATCTTATAGAAACATATAAAATTCTTTGATGATTAGACAGGGTAGATGCAGGAAAAATGTTCCCGATGTTGGGGGAGTCCAGAACCAGGTGTCACAGTTTAAGAATAAGGGGTAGGCTATTTAGGACTGAGATGAACAAAAACTTAGGACTGAGATGAGGAAAAACTTTTTAACCCAGAGAGTTGTGAATCTGTGGAATTCTCTGCCACAGAAGGCAGTGGAGGCCAATTCACTGGATGTTTTCAAGAGAGTTAGATTTAGCTCTTATGGCTAAGGGAATATGGGGGAAAAGCCGGAACAGGATACTGATTTTGGATGGTCAGATGGCTCAAAGGGCCGAATGGCCTACTCCTGCACCTATTTTCTATGTTTCTAAGTATCTTAACTACCCGTGTTATAATAGACAATAGGTGCAGGAGTAGGCCATTCGGCCCTTTGAGCCAGCACCGACATTCAATGTGATCATGGCTGATCATCCCCAATCAGTACCCCATTCCTGCCTTCTCCCCATTTCCCTGACTCTACTCTGCTATCTTTAAGAGGCCTATCCAGCTGTGCTGCTGGCCGTCCAATTAGAAAACAATTCTACTTTGAATAATATGTGCAATGGCAAAATGCAACTTATTATATCTCTTGCTACTTTGGCTACACAAATACTTTGGGGGAAAAAGAAAAGAAAATCAGGGTGAGAAAAAGTTTGAAATTTTGTGTACTCTGATTAGTTGAACACATTATGTAGGAAAGACCTGCAGATGCTGGTTTAAACCGAAGATGGACACATCTATCTTCAGATTGAAGATTCAAATTCCTTGTATGTTTACATACTTGGCTAATAAATTAATTACAACAGTTTATGATTGGCTATAGGAATTTAAGATGGAAAAATTCTGTACAAACATGTGACAAAACCATGACAAAAGTGCACAGTGATAGTTCATGTTTTTCTATCATCATTCACACATAATTCACAATAAATGTCACAGAAATTAAAATTTATCAATGGCTCCTACCCTGATAAGCACCCTCTGTTGCACGCCTTTTCATTTCAGCCTCCTCCTCCTCAAGTTTCTTCTTTCTAACAAATACCAGGCAAAAAAAGTTAAGATCCAAGTGTTGTAAATAAATTTCATTCATGTGGAATTCTCATTCAAGAAATGTATAAGTTCTGACGAGCATTACCACTAGATCATATTACTAATACCATCTTGCTGATTCATTTCTTCATACTTACGCAGCAATATCAGTCCAAATTTCCTGAAGTTTACCATCTGCATGGCCAGCCTGGATCAGCTCTGCTTCTCTCTTCACTTTCCTATGAAATGCATATTTAAACATGAATCACTATTCTGTTGTTAGTTCAAACATTCATAGTCATAATGTTTCATAACTCTCATAATTCATAGTTGTATACAGGACCGTAAATAACCAAAACAAAACAGAATCCTTGCCACAACTAAATGGATCGGGTCAGAAGTACCAGACACACTTGATATGTTCTCTTCCTATACATTCACATGCCCTTAAAACTTAAAAATGATAGATCACCAAGAGGTCAAATGCACTAAAGCAAGGTTGGTCATGACCCTCACTTAATCTGAAGATACTGTTATTCAAACAGCAACGTGTGGCAACGGGGAGGAAGTGGGCCCCATCTGAAGCCGTTCAGAGTGCTAAGTATGCTCTTCATTTCCGGGATGTGGTTGGCCAACACGGGAGGGCCGGGTTCGAGCTCGTCCCAAAAGCTCTTCAATGGCACAAGGCAACATCAGTGCATAAGAGACGGCTCGTGGTGGAGGACGTGCGAAGACGGGAGGAGGCAGAGCGACACGCCAAGGCCGTCTCAATGGCCAAGCAGGACCAATGGACTAACTGGGAGAGCCTGGAAAAGAGGAAACTCAGCTGGCGTGACATCTGGCAAATGGAGGGATCTCGGCTAAGTTTTGTCATCAGAGCCACTTATGATGTTCTACCATCACCTCAGAACCTGAAGCAGTGGTTCGGAGAAGACCCCGCTCGCTCCCTTTGCCAAGCACCTGCATCACTAAGGCACATATTAACAGGATGCACTATGAGCCTCGGCCAAGGGCGTTACACTTGGCGGCATAACCAAGTTGTCAGACAGCTGGCATCAATCCTGGAACAGAGGTGAACAATCACAAATGCTTCCCCACAAACATCAGCAGGAAATGTCCACTTCACAACATTTGTACCAGCAGGCCAACCTCCAGAGCACCAGATAACATCAAAGGATGCAAACATTCTACAGCCTGCTCGGGATTGAAAAATGGAAGTGGACTTGGAAAAAAAGCTTGTGTTTCCCCCAGACATTGTGGCTACAACACTCTGGCCAGACATGGTCCTGTGGCTCTTCAACATGACATGTTGGCATACGTTGTAGAATTGACAGTTCCATGGCAAGATGATGTTGAAGAAGCTTATGAGAGGAAAAAGACCAAGTACTCTGAACTGGCAACTGAAGCTGCCCAGAATGGCTGGAAGACCAAGATTTTCCCTGTAGAAGTGGGATGCAGGGGATTTGTTGCTACATCCACGACCAATCTATTAAAGAAAATGGGGGAGAGGGGTCGCTCCCTCCATCAAGCAATCAAGTCATTATCAAATTCTGCAGAAAAAAAAGCAGCAATTGGCTTTGGATCAAAAGGAAATATAACAATTGGGCTGCAAGATGAAGACAGGGGGGTATGGAATTGAGGGGGGGGGTGTACCTAGGGATGCCAGGTATCACCATGGAGCCCTCTGGAGACATTGGGGGTTTATCAATGAAACGTCAAAGAAGGAGGGTGCCCACCTGATGACCCCGATGACGTACCCATCCTACCTTTCACCACTCCAATCCCACTGCAAATAGCAAGAGTGCCGACTTACTACAGGGATTGAAACATCACGTCCTATTAGCTCAACTCTACTGGATAATCAATTAGCTTCTCAATTTACAGATAAATGTTATATATTCCTCACAGAACATTTTCCATATTTCTATCCAAACAATTATTTGCTAATAATGGGGAAAGTTGTGGGATCTATAACATAATTATAATCACATTTCATCCACCTTCTCTGAACATTAATAGCCCATTGCACTTATTTATGTGTGTGTGTATATATATATATTCATTGGTATATGGTCACACTGATCTATTTATTTATGCCTACAATATTCTGTTGTGCTGAAGCAAAGCAAGAATTTCATTGTCCTATCTGGAACACTTGACAATAAACTCTCTTGAATCTTGAATTCTTTCCTGTGCAGCTAATTAGCAATATTTTTCTCTCTATGGTTAACAATCAGCTGAATGATTGAATGCAATCTAAATAGCTAATTAAACCAGAATAGTTCCTTCTTTAAAACCAGAATAGTTTCCCGGTTGCTGGACACTTTAATTCTCCTTCCCATTCCTACACAAACTTTTCTGTCGTCAGTCTCCTCCATTAGCAGAGTGAGGCTAAAAACAAATTAGAGGAACAGCATCTCATATTTCACTTGGGCAGCTTACAGCCCAGTAGCATGAATATTGATTTCTCTCACTTCAGGTAATCCCGGCATTCCCTCTCTCCCTCTCTCTCTCTATCCCTCCCCCACCCAAATCACACTAGATTCTCATTTTCACCCCACAAACAGCTTACAATGGCCTGTTTCCTATTTCCTCGTTACTTTTTTTGCATCTTTCATTCATTGTTCTTTATCCCTCCACATCACCGTTTATATCTCACATTTCCCTTCTCGCTAACCAGTCTGAAGAAGGGTCTCGACCCGAAACATCACCCATTCCTTCGCTCCAGAGATGCCGCCTGTCCCGCTGAGTTACTCCAGCTTTTTGTAACTATCTTTGGTTTAAACCAGAGTAGTTAACTGATCACTCTTAGTCATCAAGACCAAGTTTCAAATTAATAATGTAGATTCAGCACTGATTCTGGTGAGAGGCGACAGATTCAAGTACCTTCTCGCATTGAATCATAAAATATATTAGTGCCTTAGAACTGCACTGTGGGGATGTTGCATATGAAGGCCATTCTTCAATAAGGAACTGTAGGCTTCTTTAGCCCTTTCCTGTGGTTCTGTTGGATATTATGGTTCCATTGAGAGAGATGAACCCTTCCAATCTCCTGGTTAAAATTGCTCATTCATCATTTATTTTACTGCTATGTGTAAATATTCTGATTACATCCACTTTATATGTGGATATAATGCTCCTAGGCATTAGAAAGCACATCTAACACATTAGAAAGCAAACGTTTATATACGTTGATTGAACAAACAAATAATTAAGTAAGTAAAGACCTGAGTGAAGATCTGACCTGTATTTCTCCTGAGTCTCTTTAATAAGTTTCTTCAGCTCATCAATTCGTTCAGCAGTGAGCTTGCGAACAATTACATCCTCCACAGTTTCCACAACTTCTCCCTTCTCACCACGCTTCCGTCTATGGAGAAATTATAATTAGGAACCATTCTTCTTTGGCAAAATTGTCCTCACAGACACTTACACAAACCTGGGTTGCAGACTTACTTGGGTGTTTCTGTTGTTTCCAAAAGTTCTGAATACTGTGATGCACAATGCTACAATAAAGAGAAAAAATATTAAAACATAATCAAGTACAAGGTCAGAAATAAACAGGCAATGTCGACACACAAAAAAGCAAGAATGAAGCAAATATTGCACAGAACCTGTAGCAATAAACATGAAATAAAACATTTAAGACGGTGTTATTGTCAAAATTTTAAGTTTGTAAAGTTTGTAAAGTAATCAAGTAAACATTGGTGTAAATAATACTGAGTGAAACCATTCAAGTAACATTGCCATGGATAAGTGATTCAATGTCAAAAGATTGATGCAATATGGAAGTAGTTGCTGTTATGAAAGGTGTAAGGGCCTGTCCCACTTAGGTGACTGCCAGGGACTAGTTTTAATGGAATTCACCTACGACACCTGGCGGCCACCTTTGACAGCACATACGACAGCACCTACGTCAACCTACGACAGTAAAAAATGTCGCCACTGTCACTCAAAAATTTTCAACATGTTGAAAATTTTGCGGCAGTTGCCTGTAGTCACCAAAAAATTTGCCTTAGTGGGACAAGCCCATTAGGATCAGACTCTGCATGGAAACTGAACAGGATTCCAAGAATGTCTGAAGAAGGGTTTCGGCCTGAAACGTTGCCTATTTCCTTCACTCCATAGATGCTGCTGCACCCGCTGAGTTTCTCCAGCTTTTTTGTGTAACCTCCAAGAATGCCATGCCTGTTTCAAACCACATAATTGGAGGTTATTTTATAAACTGAAGTAATTTGTTATTTATTTTCCAATCTGACTGATGAGAAAATCATTTTCAAGTAAAATCATATTACCAAGTAAAAATGTATAAATCAATCAAAAGCTAAAAAAGTACAGCTAACATCAAACCTTGCCCATAAATCAGACACGATACAGAAGGATGTAAGAATATATATGTATTTTTTAAACTATATTTGCATAATATAAAACATAATACTCAATATTACGATTATCAATGAAATCCTCTGTTTTTGTTAACCATTACCTTTTGTGAAAACCAGTCTGGTGGCCGTCCTGGTTCTGCAAAAGGTTTAATTGCTCTGCTAACTGATACCCTGAAAAAAACAGACATACAAATTATTATAAACTTTGCATCAATAATCTGTAGTGCATTAAAACATAATCAGAATTGTTGTTACTTAAAGTCATTGCCTTTGAACTATGCAATTACTTTTTCTTAAATTATGGTGCTCAAAATAGCAATAGTGAACAGTGAACAGCAGGACCCTGTTATTCTTGATTATGGTACAGATTAAACAAAGAGTGAAGTACTTCACTGTTCCCATTTTATTTGTATCTTAGTTGTACGTGTCCCAATATATCTCCATTAAGCATATGAGCTGTTACCCAGTTAAAAGCACTCAAACTTATATTTCATGAGGTTCTCAAAGAGTCATGCAGTCATTGACTATAGCACAGAAACAGGCCCTTCGGCCCAATATATCTTTGCCAGCCAAGGTGCCTACCTGAACTAGTCCCATTGTCCTGTGTTTGGCCCTTTCCTTCTTTGTCTTTTCTATCCACATACCTGTGCAAATGTCTTTTAAACATTGTAATGTTTCCTGCCTGCACCACTTCCTCATATCCACCACCAATATGTGGTAAACTAGTCCCTCGGGTGACCTTTACATTTTTCCCTACTCAACTTAAACCTCTGCCCTCCAGCTTTACATTCATCTGCCCAAGGAAAATGACTGTGGCATCCACCTATCTTTCCCCTTCACGATTTTATCGACCTATATAATAATGGCACATACACTAAATATGAAAAACTAGATTGTAGTACAGCACTGAAGGAGTACGACATGTTTGAAAATGCATTTAAATTGTTTGAAAAATTAGACCGTGGCACTGTTTAGTTTCAGTGTGTTGTAAAAGCACAGTTGCATTAATTATTAAGATGAAGATAGGGGAGTTACCCCCTTCTTAAGTCCTAGTAAATATTTATCCTTCAATCAATGTTATTAAAATCAATCCACCTGGACATTAGAAATTGCCTACAATTGTTCCTACACCAAAAAAATGATTATAATTTAAAATTGACATCACCTGTAAATATTTGGAATATCCTCTCCTTTTAACCCAGAGTTGTGAATCTGTGGAATTCTCTGCCACAGAAGGCAGTTGAGGCCGAATGGCCTACTCCTGCACCCAATTCGATGTTTCTATAGACACAAAATGCTGGAGTAACTCAGCGGGACAGGCAGCATCTCTGGAGAGAAGGAATGGGTGATGTTTCGGGTCGTGACCCTTCTTCAGACCCTTCTACTCTAACAAGAACATCCTTTGTTGGATCTTTGAGCCTCATAATTCTTTCTTGTGTCAATTTTTCTGATGCTGCAACGACTTTGTATCCAGGCCAATGGAGATAACAGAACAGATTGGGCAACAAATAGCCCAATTATAATCAATACCTGTCATAATGTGGTTTCTCATTGGAAAAAAGATTATAATGATACAGATGCTGGGGCCTGGTTAGAAGGGTGCGTAGGATGGAACTGCAGATGCTGGTTTAAACCCAAAATGGAACTGCAGTATGAAAAAACACCTAGCTCACAGCCAACAATGGACCTTTTCCTTGATCATCATTTTTTGCATATCTTTCATTAGTTTATTCTATATCCCTCTGTCTCTCATTGTCCTTTCCCCTGGCTGAAGAAGGGTCTCCACCCGAAACAAGACCCATTCCTTTTCTCCAGAGATGCTTCTGGACCTGCTGAACTACTCCAGCATTTTGTGTCCATCCTGGATAGAAGAAGTTGCATTAGGTCCCATGTTTATTTCTCCAAATAGACAGAGTGTTGATGACAACAAGACTAATTTCCATGTATTTCACAAATACAATTTGCATCGGATTGAAATGTGACACACGTTAAAAGTTATCATGGTTACGTTTCGTATCACTCACCAGTTCTGATCCCCACTCCGCATCACTGATGATGCCAGGCACAGCTTTTCTCGAATTGACCATGGTTCAGTGGGGCCAGTGCTCAGCAATTTGTGCTCTTTTGGAAAGAAACAATGTCCCAAATTAACAGCTTTTAGAATAAATAAAATACATGTCATTTTTCCCACATTAACAATTATTGTAAATCACATTCTGAGATGGCAAGGATTTATACATTTTACATTATGGCTTGAATTGATATTTAAAAAATACTAATACAAACAGAAGTTGATGTGAACACAACAAAAAACACAACTTGTATTTTAAAATTAAATTTCAGGTAACTGATGATCGTTAAGTACCTATTTTAATACATTTATATTCCAGGTTTAACTTATGCTTCATAAAATATTTTAAATACCAGCTCAAAATTGTGCTTTTTTTCTTTATTTGTTATCTGAAAATTACAAAGATTGGGAACATAGTTCTCTTGATGACATCACTTTTGCTATCATCGGGAGCCCCCTTTAACAAATACCTGTCTGAAAAGGCTTGGATATGCTGGAAAATGTCATCAGTTCCATGTAGAATTATGATCATTTCTCAGCAAATGTGCCAACAAGTTATACTCCCAAACATCCCAAAGGTCCAAAACTTGCTGGTTTGTCACTGTATGCAAGTTTTGCTTTTATTTTAACATATTTTATCAACATTTTAGAGCTCAGGGATTTTGAGAAGTCTTGGAAAATGTACAACTTTTAGAGATGATAAAATCAGGCCATGGCCTTGCTATCTGTCAAAGGTTTTCTCGATTGTTTAATGGCAAACCTGTTCCAGTCCACCCCATAACCAGACGGCTTTGCACTCAGGATGTGGATCCTCTCAGCTAGTTTATACTTAATGATACTGATAAAATAAGCAAGAGAGAAATTAGCATCTTGGCAGTACGCTCCACTCAAGAAGTTCCTCACTAACATGTCAGCCAAAGGGAAGCCCATTTCATAAAGATCGCTAGATCTTTGAAGAAACTTTCTGAAAGTTCTATGGTAGGAGACATCAAATTGATGCAACATCTATATCATGATCTCTATGTGTGGTTCACATACCACCTCTCCCTTCTTCCTTCATGCTTCACAAAATGTGCTTTATAAACTTATTCAGCGTGAATGTAGAAGTCCTACTTCAGAAAGAAATTCGAAATAATGGGGAAATAACATCAATTTTGAAAATGTAACAAGTTAATAGAAATAAATTGACTCCAAAGTTGCCTCTGATCCAAAGAAATAAAAATAATGTTTTCCACAACTAGTTTATAGTATAAAATATTCTAAGTATTCTGGAAGGTTCGACCCCATGGGATTCAAGGAGAGAGAGCTGAATGGATAGAAAATTGGCTTCATGGAAGGGAGCAGAGGGTGATGGTGGAAGATTGCTTTTCTGACTGGAGGCTTGTTACAAGTGGTATGCCGCAGGGTTTGGTGCTGGGCTCATTGCTGTTTGTCATCTATATTATTGATTTGGATGAGAACGCACATGGCATGATTAGCAAGTTTGCAAATGACACTAAAGTGGGTGGTATAATAGATAGTGAAGATGTTTGCCAAAAATTGCAGCAGGATTTTGAATGGTTGGGCAGGTAGGCTGAGGAATGGTTGATGGGAGTTTAATACAGAGAAATGTGAGGTGTTGTACTTTGACCGTACTAACAAGGGCAGGGCCTAGACAGGAAACGGTAAGGCTCTGGGGAGTGTGGTAGAGCAGAGGGATCTCGGAGTGCAGGTGCATAGTTCCTTGAAGGTGGAGTCGCAGGAAGATAGGGTGGTCAAAAAGGTTTTTGATACATTGGCTTTCATCAATCAGAATATTGAGTATGGGAGGTCATTTTGAAGTTGGTGAGGCCGCATTTAGAGCATTGTGTTCAGCTTTGGGCACCATTATAAGAAAGATGTTGTCAAGCTGGAAAGGGTGCAGAGAAGATTTGCGAGTGTATTGCCAGAACTTGAGGGCCTGAGCTATAGGGAGAGGTTGAGCAGGCTAGGACTCTATTCCTTGGAGAACATGAGGATGGGGGGTGATCTTATAGAGGTGTACAAAATCA
Source organism: Leucoraja erinaceus (assembly GCF_028641065.1). NCBI lineage: Eukaryota > Metazoa > Chordata > Chondrichthyes > Rajiformes > Rajidae > Leucoraja > Leucoraja erinaceus. The sequence goes on from NC_073396.1 coordinate 32,550,902, forward strand.
TAGGAGGAATAGATCGGGTAGACACACAGCGTCTCTTGCCCTGAGTAGACTGAATCGAGAATCAGATGACATAGGTTTAAGGTGAGGGAGAAAGATTTGAGGAACCTGATGGGTAACCTTTTCACACAAACGGTGGTGGGTGTATGGAACGAGCTGCCGGAGGAGGTAGTTGAAGCAGGTACTGTAGCAACGTTTGATAAACATTCAGACAGATACATGCATAGGACAGGTTTTGAGGGATATGGGTCAAATGCAGTCAGATGGGACTAGTGTAGATGGGACATGTTGGTTGGCGTGGGCAGGTTGGGCCAAAGATCCTATTTCCACACAGAAAGACTCTGACTCTATTCCTTGAAACTCATCGCCTACTCAGATAAAACACTATGTGGTTAAATATTAAGTGAAGCACTGATTTATCCATAATGGAAAAGGTCCACATTTTGAGCCAGTGGAAAGGGGTTACTGAACCAGGTTTTTTCTTTCCCTAGTACATGAGCAAGGACTGTCTCTTAAATATATCCTCTGTTTATTTTATGCTTCTTCCACCTTGCCACCTTCTGCTACATTGGTTGTGTTCTGCTGTTGGGTCAACCGATCGAAAATATTCATTCTATACTTCAGACACAAGATATCCCTTTTGCTGCCAATGTACCTTTATGTATCCTGTAAAAACACATCTGTGCCCACTTTTATGTAATCTAATACAGGTGCACACCCTTTTATCCGAAAGCCTTGGGACCAGACACTTTTCGTAATTCAGAATTTGTCGGCTTTCGGAATGGAAATTTTTTAGCGTAGATTTTAATGGCTGGCTCAGTGGTAGAGTGCTCGGCTCATATCCGCAAGGTTGCGAGTTTGCGCCTTGATCCCTGCAGTTACTCGATCGCGAGTTTGAGTCTTCAATGTCGTTTTTTCTTGCAGAATAAATGTCTGTATGAAATGCAGTGTGTTGAATGAATTCCTGGATTTGTAAATGTGCCCGCAGCATTGAATCACCTCTCGCACTCATGTCACCCTAGCGGGGCTACATGCCCTTAGGCGGCCTAGAATCACCGAGCTAGGTCGCGAGTTTGCGCCTCGATCCTGGCAGTTACTCGGTCGCGAGTTTGAGTCTTCAATGTAGTTTTTTCTTGCAGAATAAATGTTTGTATGAAATGCAGTGTAGGAGAGGTGTACTGACTGTGTGGGCAGAACTTTGGAAGTGATTGCCCACCAGTCTAAAAAGCCGCTGTGTCTCCCTGTCCCTGGGATAGCAGGGGGCGATCAAACAGCACAATACCCCCCTCCCCCTCCAACTCCAGAGGAATCCGCTCCCCGATGGGCTGCTACGGCGACAAGTGGCAGTTTGCCCACAGCCCGAGCTGCGCCACCCCAAGAACAAGACGTACCTTGCACACCATCAGCTTCTGCCCCTACGTGTTCCTCTGGAGTTGGAGCGGGGCTGGGCTGGAGTTGCTGCTGGCTGTGGGTCTCTGGGATCTCCGTGCTTGCCTGGGGGTCGGTGTCCCGTTGGTCCTGACGTCTCCGGCCACCCCCCTGGACTGGAGCTGAGACTGGGAACTGTACCGCCCTTGCCCCCTCCCTCTGCAACTGCAAACAACCCTACTCTCCTGCAAGGGCGGTACAGTTCCCGAAGGATGGCAGGTGGCCGGAGACGTCAGGACCAACAGGAACCCGCTCCCCAATGAGCCCCTAGAACGCCCCGAGCTGCGCCCCGTCATCCGCAACCCAGGTTCCTCTGTAGTTGGAGCGGGGCTGGGCTGCTGCTGGCTGTGAGTCTCTGGGATCTCTGTGCTTGCAGTGGGCCTGGAGGTCGGTGTCCCGTTGGTCCTGACGTCTCCTGTGACTGGCACTGACCTGCTAGCATCGCCGACGTGAAGACAGTGCAAAGCCCCCGCGCCGGTGCAATGAGCGGGGTGCTGGAGAGGGGAGGGAAGGGGTCACACACATGGCTGGGAAGCAGAGGGGTGTAGGTGGGGTGAAACTGAAGGGAGCGACAATCTGCTGCTGCCTGCCTGCCGAGTTAAAAAGTTCCCACGCAAGACTCACGATACACTGTGTATCGTGAGTCTACCGTGGGAACTTTTTTAACTCAGTGGGCAGGCAGCAGCATATTGTCAATTATTAACCCTCCCACGCAATATACCCTCACCTTCTCTTTTATGAATGGGAATTTAGTTCCCCTTTCTTCGAGGACCGACCGGAGGTTCCGCTGTCGCCTCTGCGGGTCGCCCTCGGTGAACGTTTTCAAGGACCTTTCTTCAAGGACCAAAAAAATGTCCGCTATTCGGAGGTTTTCGTTATTTGGATCTTCGGATAAAAGGTTGTGCACCTGTACTCAATTCTTATGCCCCTCCTATTTCCATTTTTGTTCAGCATGTTTTTTCTGCCTAGTAGAAATTTTCTTCTCAATCCACAAATGGTTAAACAGGGCAAAAGTAAACATAGAAACATAGAACATAGGTGCAGGAGTAGGCCATTCGGCCCTTCGAGCCTGCACCGCCATTCAATATGATCATGGCTGATCATCCAACTCAGTATCCTGTACCTGCCTTCTCTCCATACCCCCTGATCCCTTTATCCACAAGGGCCACATCTAACTCCCTCTTAAATATAGCCAATGTGTACCACAAGTACCACTTGTGCAAAGTACCACATCAGAACCTTAAAATGTTGTGTTCTTTGTTATGACAATTAACAATTCAAAAGTGAAGAGCTGGTTGATAAATCTTGTCATCCGAGGCATACTGTTCACATCAGAAGCTAGCAACCCTGACCTACAGGACAAAGTAACAACCGGGAAAGTGAAAAAGTCAGTAAAGATGGTCCACACTTCCTTTGTTCTTCAGTGCAGTCTTTGTAGTAGTCTGAAAATTTACATCAAAACCTCCTTACTTTTGTGGGCCTTTCCTTTGCCATGAAGACCAACATTTCATTATCCTTCTTCATTATTTGCTGTAACTGTTAACTCTTTGTGTTTATACACTAAGACACTCGGGTACCTTTGTATCACAACATTTTGTAGTTTCATTCCACTTATAATTTATTTTATTTTTATTTTATTCTTTATTTCGAACAGAATAAAAGAATAAAAAGCAAGTGTGAAACAGCATACAAAAAACAAAACAAGAATATTTATAAAGTGTCATAAACAATATTTATAAATAAATGCATCGCATGTGTCCGAAAAGGAGCAGGAAGTCAAAGCTTATTAATTCCCACCCCTTATTCAACTGCTTATAATTATCTTATACAAATTTAGCAGCTATAAACACCTATTTCCATATGTACACCAAATTATTTACATTTATACACTAATCAAATATTTACAAAGCCATACGAAAAAAGAGAGAAAAAAAGAAAAAACCCTCATATACTATACAGTATCTCTTAGTCATATATACAACCCATCACCCTATAATCACCCTTCCCAATACAATCAGTATAACAACCATCCCACTCAAAATCACCTATCCTCATCCCAATATCCTTTAAAAAAAGTATTTTTGTAAATCTTTTTAAAATGAATTATGTTTGTGCTAAGTTTTATCTCCTGTTCCAGACCATTCCACAAATTCATCCCACAGATTGCTATGCGCGCGCGTACTTTTAAGAGTTGTTCTGACATTGAGTTTTTTTAATTAAGTTCCCCTCTCAAATTATACCCACCCTGTCTTTCCATAAACAGTTTTCGTATATTTCCTGGAAGTAAATTATTTCTTGCTTTGTACATGATTTGTGCAGTCTTAAATTTAACCAGATCGTTGAACTTCAGTGTATGTGACTTTAAGAATAATAAATTGGTATGTTCAAGATATCCAACATATTGGTAATCCTTATTGCTCTTTTTTGTAATGTGCATAACGGCTGTGGGTTGGTTTTGTAGGTGTTACCCCATATCTCCACACAATAACTCAGATATGGCAATATGAGTGTATTATACAGAGTGTGTAATGATTTGTGGATCAGAAAGTGTCTTGATTTTCCCAATATTGCTATAGACTTTGCCAGTTTTGCTTTTACGTGGTTTATATATGGATTCCAACAGATTTTGTGGTCTAAGATCACAACAAGAAATTAATTTTCATATACTCTTTCTATACTTATGTTATTTATTTTCAATAGTACTTGAGGGTTTGATTTATGTTTTCCAAATAGGGAGGTTTCACGGCAGTCGGGTCACGACCCATTACCCGTACTGTTGCTACGCTACCCCAAATGGATTACACGCGATGTACTGCAGGTAGGCACTTGCCATTGTTTCCAGCATAGCGGGCCCCTTAAAACCCGCTGAAATTGTCAATTTTGCGCTGTAAATAATTATGGAAATCGGGATAAGCGTGAGAGACATTTAGCATACTTCAGAATTCCAAAAGTGAGGAGAAATGACGGTAGATAGAAACAAGAGCCGAAGGGAAAACAGCCAGAGTGCTTAGAGAACATTGGCCGTTTGCTCACTGCATTTCATCAAGTAAGGCATTAATTGTGTTTTTTCTTGATTCCTTTGGCATCTAAAAAGTTTCAGAAGTGATATATCTGGCTGTAATTTTTTTAAATCGCCCATGGTTCTCGTGGGTTTTTACATACAAAATGAACACTCATCTGAAGAAAAATTTACAGCCAGATTTATCACTTGAGAATTTTTAGATACCAAAGGATTCAAGAAAAAACACAAATAACGCCTTACTTGATGAAATGCAGTGAGCAATTCCCAAAATTTTCAATGTTTACCAAGCACTTTAGCTGCTGTAGTCCCTTCAGCTCTCACTTCACTATACCTTCATTTCGCTTCACTTTTGGAATTCTAAAGTTGTGTACATGTCTCTCACACTTACCCCGACTCCCACAATTTTTTTCAGCGCAAAAATTCAACATTTTGGCTGTTTTTAACAGGTAGGAAAGTACGCGTTTCTAGCATTAATAACATATACCGGAAGTGACGGATGTCTTCCAGTTGGATTTAGCGGCTCCGTGCGTCGAGCCCTATGACCCAGTGACCTTCCGTGCAACCCCCCTATAGCATAATTTTAAGAATTTGCTTTTTCATTTTTTCTTCCAAACTTGATAACTGTATATTTCACACATTATACTCCATCAGGCAACTTCTTACTCACTCATCTTATCTAAAAGAGACTTGACAAGGGATAACGTCATTACTAGCCCACCAATCTGTGCTATTTGCAAACTTGACTACAGAACTTTGTTTATTCATCCATTACAGATTGTAAAAGTTTCATGGGTTGTCAAATCAAAAATGATCCATGTACCTAATGTCCTCATCCCCACCAATATGCAACTCCCAACCTTCCTTGGTCTTATCTTGTGCAGTGACCTTTCACATGCTATATTATCAAATGCCTTCTAGAAATCCAAGACATTGGTTCTATTAGTTGGGCCAATGGCCTAGTCGTGCTTCTGGGCATTCTCAGAAAATGTAGACTTGACTCCAACATGCACGCCACGTTTGACAATTATTTCAAATAGGTACTCGATGTCTAAGCGATAACCGATCAAACTTCACGTTGAAAAGCAATATATATTATTTTAAATGCACGGATGAATTATGCGGGGACAGTCCGTGATCAACACAACGCGCCGAAGATATTATTTGGTTTCCTTGCTCGGTTTCATCGCGTTTCGGTGGAGAGACACACATTCAGTCACACTGTATTTTTGGTCACGTAATTCCTATCCCTCCGCCACATCTCTTTACCAGTTTAATACTCACTTCCAGTCCCGGCCGCCATCATCCCAGCAACGCTCTGACCTCTCACCCCCCACCCCCAGACAGTCATGTGACGTGTTTGCTAAATTGTGTAATTTGTTATCTCTTTGAACTGGAGCCCCAAAATTAAGAATTTAATTTGCAAGGGATATATATATTTAAAAAAAATATATATAGCAAAAAATCCCTTGCAAATTATATAGGAAGGAATTTATTTACAAAGGCAAAACTCCTTCGTAAATGATATATCATATATATATATATATATGAATTTATATAATTTACGAAGGATTTTTGCTTTTGTAAATAAATTCCTTCCTATATATATATATATATATATATAACATTTACAAATGATTTATGATATAGCAAAATCGTTAGTAAATTATATAAATTCCTTAGTTATATAAAAAATCCATATATATATTCAGCAAATCTGGCACCATTTGAAAGAGAAAGTTAAATATTTTTAAAAATTAAGCTTCAGCAACTGTAATAAAATCCTGTATTCTCTGCAAATGAGAGCAAAGTAAACAATTCCACTCGTGTCGAAAGAAGAGCTCCATCATCTTTGGTTTAAACGGAAGATAGACACAAAAAGCTGGAGTAACTCAGCGAGTCAGACAGCATCGTTTACTTCAAAGATTCTATAGCTATAGGATCTTTGGTTTACTTATTGTTATTACCAAAGATCCTATAGGTTATTACTCTTTCCTAGTCGGAGAACTTGTTTGGTAATCACGAGTTCTCCGCAAAATAACCCGGGGTTTAAATATGTAGGAGGGAACTGCAGATGCAGATTGAACTCAGACTGATAAAATGGGTGACGACACTTAACGTCACCCATTCCTTCTCTCCAGAGATGCTGCCCAAGCTGATGCTAAGCTTGCTATGGGATCTTTGATGCTGCCTTGTCCCGCTGGGTTACTCCAGCTCTGCGTTACTGTCTCTGCAGCATCTCGCGTTGGAGACCAGTACGTCTGACGTCATCACGCAAGAACACGTCAGGTGGCGCGTGGTTAGGTCGCCCTGGCAACGGGCACGCGCGGACTGGAGGCGGCCGGGCTGGTGCTGGTGCTGGACGAGGGGGCGAGAGGTGAGGGGGTGAGGCCTCAGGCTCAGGGGCGATCTGAGATGGCGGACGGGATGAGCTGAGGTGAGGGCTCAAGGGCGACCTGAGATGGCGGGCGGGCGGGCGGACGGGCCGAGGTTGCAGAAGCAGCAGCAACTGCGACGTCCGTAGTGTGGGTTCGAAATAAATAGGGAGGGTGGAGACACGAAGAACTGCAGGTGCTGCAATCTTGCGTTGAACACCGCCTGGAGTAACTCGAAGTAGTCCTTCTTCGGACTGATTGAAATAAGGGGCAGAAGGCTGGAAAAGAGAGATGGGGGTGGGACAAAGCCTGGCGTGTGATAGGAAGGAACTGCAGATGCTGGTTTAATCCGAAGATGGACACAAAGTGCTGGAGTAACTCAGCGGGACAGGCAGCATATCTGTAGAGAAGGAATGGGTGACACCCTTCTTCAGACCGAGGGTGGTTGCACGTAAGGCCATCAGGTCAAAGGGCGTGACGCACGTAGCAGCTCAATGCTTCTGGAGTACAAGGCAACTTCCGGCATACACTAGTAACCCATGCAACACATATGTTCTTACCTGTTAAAAACTGCCACAATTGTCATTTTTTGCGCTATAAAAAATTATGGAAATAGAGGTAACCGTGAGTGAATCACTGCTGCTCACTGACTTGCGAAAGAGCAGCGTGCCGGTGGATTGAGGGTAAGTCCTGGACCACGACAACCCTGGAGGGTGACTGAGCGCTCTGAACCCGAGCACCAAGTTGCAAGCGGCCGAAGAAGCGCATCCCTCGGGACAGCCCCCACTCTCCCCCTGGGGTCAGCGCTGTCCGGCCACGGCCGCCCTCTCTCCCCCAGTGCGGCCGCACTGTGACGGGCTGCGGGCTGGCAGCCACCATACACACGGGGCCGGGTGGAGCGGGGCTGCGGCTCTGGGCAGCGGACACGCGGGGCCATAAACCCGGCAACGTCCCCGTCAGCTGCAGCGGAGTTGGGGACAGTCTGGTCCCTCCACCCACTCAGAGTCACTGACCACGCTGCACCGGCACCCCGACCGACCCGACCACGCAAAATGTGAAGTGCTGTTCCTCCAATTTGTGTTCAGCAAAATGATCGCCCTGTCTGCTCTTGGTCTCGATGATATATAGGAGTCCACACCTGGAACAGCGGATGCAGATGAATTTGGTGGAGGTATAAGTGACCCTCTGCCATATCTGTATAACTCGTTATCACCTACCCAACAGCCAACAATGGACCTTTCCTTGATCATCGTTGCATTTTGCATATCTTACATACATTCTGTGTACCTTCTCTATCTCTCATTTCCCTTTTCCCTGACTCTGTCTGAAGAAAGGTCTCGACCCGAAACGCCACCTATTTCTTTTTTCCAGGGATGCTGCCTAATCTTCTGAGTTACTCCAGCTTTTTGTAAAAAACCACCACTTGTACAATCTGAAATGTTAGCCCTCGACATGACTACTGCCTATCTTTCCAAGTTCATCTTTCTTGAGCATATAGACCATTCTTCACCAATTTAAGAGTGGGCTGAGAAGAACATGCTCGGTTAGGCGGTACACAAAATTGCTGGAGAAACTCAGCGGGTGCAGCAGCATCTATGGAGCGAAGGAAATAGGCGACGTTTCGGGCCGAAACCCTTCTTCAGACTGACGGGGGGGGGGGGGAGAAGGAAGGAAAAGGGGAGGAGGAGGAGCCCGAGGGCAGGCGGATAGGAGGGTGGGAGGAGACAGCTAGAGGGTTAAGGAAGGGGAGGAGACAGCAAGGGCTAGCAAAATTGGGAGAATTCAATGTTAATGCCATCCGGACGCAAGGTCCCCAGGCGGAATATGAGGTGCTGTTCCTCCAATTTCCGCTGTTGCTCACTCTGGCAATGGAGGAGACCCAGGACAGAAAGGTCGGATTGGGAATGGGAGGGGGAGTTGAAGTGCTGAGCCACCGGGAGGTCAGGTTGGTTATTGCGGACTGAGCGGAGGTGTTCGGCGAAACGATCGCCCAACCTACGCTTAGTCTCCCCGATGTAAATCAGCTGACACCTAGAGCAGCGGATGCAGTAGATGAGGTTGGAGGAGATGCAGGTGAACCTTTGTCGCACCTGGAACGATTGCTTGGGTCCTTGAATGGAGTCGAGGGGGGAGGTGAAGGGACAGGTGTTGCATTTCTTGCGGTTGCAACGGAAAGTACCCGGGGAGGGGGTGGTGCGGGAGGGAAGGGAAGAATTGACAAGGGAGTTGCGGAGGGAGCGGTCTTTGCGGAAGGCAGACATAGGGGGAGATGGGAAGATGTGGCGAGTGGTGGGGTCACGTTGGAGGTGGCGGAAATGGCGGAGGATTATGTGTTGTATTTGCCGGCTGGTGGGGTGAAAGGTGAGGACCAGAGGGACTCTGCCCTTGTTGCGAGTGCGGGGATGGGGAGAGAGAGCAGTGTTACGGGATATGGATGAGACCCTGTTGTGAGCTTCATCTATGGTGGCGGAGGGGAATCCCCGTTCCCTGAAGAACGAGGACATTTCTGATGCCCTGGTATGGAATGTCTCATCCTGGGAACAGATGCGGCGTAGGCGGAGGAATTGGGAGTAGGGGATGGAGTCTTTACAGGGGGCAGGGTGGGAAGACGTGTAGTCCAGATAGCCATGTGAGTCAGTGGGTTTGTAATGTATGTCGGTCAGGAGTCTGTCCCCTGCGATGGAGATGGTGAGGTCAAGGAATGGTAGGGAAGTGTCGGAAATGGTCCAGGTGTATTGGAGTGCCGGGTGGAAGTTGGTGGTGAAGTGGATGAAGTCTCAGTTAGGCTATGTCTCTTGAGGCTATTTTTACAACCCCTCTCAGTGGTTTTGTTGAAGATCCGAGAGTAAATCGACTTCCTTCTGCACAAGGAAAAGTGCATACAAAAATGAAGGGAAACGGGAAAGAAATGTTGTGGTGAGTGATCTTGTAATCTCTCCTGTCCTTTTTCACATTTTTTTTTCTCACAAAATACACCATCCATGATCCAAACACCATGTTCTTGAATTTCCAGTGATCTAAGTAGGTGGAACCAGCATTTAAAAAGGCAAGAACTGTCTGAGATAACAATGTTATTTTTGATTTATTTTACATGGGTGTATATCCATCATCCACCAAACATCCATCAAACATCCGTTAAGATCAAACAAACATCCATCAAACATGATAAGATGATTTCCTATGTTCAAATAATATTTAACCCTAAACCTGACCATGCTCTTTATTTTTAAATTGGTCAAAAGTTCCGTCTACTGTTCAAGAATGACGTACTTGGCAATTTCGGGCAGAAAGCCCGTAAAAAAAAACTGAGCAAACATTTCAGATTGATGACTTTCTGTCAGAGCATCTGTCAATTAAATGATATGGTAAACATCACCCGACTACAAGCCTTGAACAAAAATCTTGATTGAACCACTTCAGCAATTTAATAAACTATTCAGATAACCTTTCATGGCTTTGCTAAATCAATAACTTAAAATTAATACTTACTAGGCACATGATCAAGTCTGTTCAATACTGGATAGAATCTCAGAGAGAGAGAGATGGCATTCATCAGTTAATGGGAATGTGAAAAATAATGGATTTCAGAGGTGGAAAACCTACTATATTGTAAATCTCTGGTCAATCTTTATATGTTAATCAAATTAATTGTGGAATGTTATGTACATTTTGATCATAATGCTATTTTTATCCTCAAAATAGTTAATATTTTACTATAAAACAGTGGCTGTGGACATGGAGAACCCTGAAGTTGAAATCAAAGGACGCAATGCAGTGTCAGTGCAGATCACAGTGCTGAGGGGCAGGAACTTGGTATGTATCATCTTGGTATCTTATCCCAAGGATATTACGTCTTATATAGTTTGTGGTCAAACATTTGAGGTGATTCTTGTATTAGGAATTTTTTAAAACAAGGGAGATTCCCCACACTTACATTGCTAAAATCAATCATTGTTGCAGCTGCAGATCATGAAACCATAAAAATACTGGCAAAAGGTGTGCGAGGGGGGTGCAAGGATAGCGTTATAATTGTCTTCTTTGAGTGTCATAGAATGGAAGTGGACGTGTCTGTAATTATTGGACATTGTATTATGACCGCTTGTTCATGTCACAATTTACTCAATTACATCTTTGTACTGCAGCATTTATTTACCATTTAATGTCTCTTTAAATTATTTATTCTATAAAATTGTGGTTTTATGTGTGATGGTGTGATTTAGGTCAATAGGTAACAATATCAGAGGCAGTGTTTAAAACACATTTGAATTTGATTTGTCAATTCTGGCTTGATTCCAGTCAACATTTGAATGTCGTGTTATTTTGAAAGGTTTTGTGATTGCAGTTTCTATTTTAAAATATAAATAATAATAATAATAAACTTTATTATGGACTCGAGGTCCAGACAAGGGGCAACATTACATATAATTTAAAAAAAAATGCATTGCATATTAAGAAAAATATAAAGTACATATAAAATCTTAGTATATCACTTATAAAAGCATTATAAATTATATTTAAAAAAAACACAATACATGAGTTAAAAATCCAGATTAAAAGAATGATCAATGTCCTACAACAAGACAACGATACCAGTGTCTCCACAGCTGGGATTCGTAGCATGTAGTGTTAACCCTTATGTTTCACAAGGCCATAATAATTACATTTTTAGAGTCATTTATCCTGCAAATGAATTTATACATGTGATGTCTTAGGATAGCTTCTAAAGTACTGACTCCTGCAGCCACAAACATATTACTGGCACTACACCATCTAGGTTTCCTTAGCAGAGTTCTCATGGCATCGTTATAAGCCACCTTTAGTCTCTGCAAACTTGTCTTTCCATAGTTCGAGCACAGGTGCGCAGTGTAGAGTGGTGTGCAGTATGCTCTAAATAGCGACATCTTCACCACATCTGCACACGCACCAAATTTACGCAAGAGAATATTCGCCTGTACATACAGCATGCGTCGTTGCCTATAAATATCCTCATCATCTGTCATATGTTCTGTAATAATATGTCCTAGATATTTTACCTTATTACAGACACTAAGATTATTGTCATACAATTTAAAATCAGGACATTTTAGACATTTATCCTCTTTGGTTCTACAGATCATAACAGCACTCTTACTAGCATTATATTTAATATCATGTTCCACACCATACACATAACATATAGTAAGGAGTGGCTGGAGACCAGCGCTAGATGGACTAAAGACCACAAGATCATCTGCATACAAAATATGGTTCACTAAAATATTACCAATCACGCACCCAGTATTACAGGCTTTCAATTGTTTAGACAGACCATCAATATATAGATTAAAAAGGACTGGGGACAAAATTCCCCCTTGTCTAACACCATTGCTAACCCCAAATGGGGCTGAGACCCTATTGCCCAATTTTATTTGCATAGTCTGGTGGGCATACCAGTAGGCCAGAATTCTCACAATGTATTTAGGCACCCCTCTTTGACTCATTTTATCAAACAGCTTTCTGTGATTAACACGGTCAAAGGCTTTGGAAGCATCAATACAGCACATAAGGATTGAAGAGTTTTTGCCTCTATATTTGTTTACAATCTCCTTTGGGGCATATATGCATAAGTCAGTGCCATGTATAGCTTTAAAGCCAAACTGGTTATCTGTGAAGTTAACAAACTCATTTATTCTATCCAGCAGAATACTTTCTAAAACTTTTGACAATATGCTGGCTAAAGCTATGGGGCTGTAATTATTTAGGCTGCCTACTTTACCAGCTTTGTCCTTAATATAGACAGATTAATATGTTTTTACATCCCATGTCTATGCATTCTATTGTCCCTGCAGAAAGGAACTAAGACAGACAATCCAATGTCCTATGTCCGTGCTGATTATAATAGCATTCATCTTGGAGACTCGGGGAAATTGCAGGTGACTGAAGGAGAAATAGAGTACAACTTCACAACCAGCTTTGATTGTAGCTTTGATGGAATTCAAGGTTTGGACAACTTGGTGCATAAACCTGTGATTTGTGAGTATCAGTTTCATTTGTCCTTGAATTATAAGCACACATATATAATTCTTTGCTGATATTCATATGCAAGAACAAACAATGCTGGAACTGAGCTATAATTTTATTACTGGTCTCTTCTATGAAGATGCATAGGACGTGTAATGATTACATTTCAAGATAATCAAGGCTAAATCTATAACCATAATCTGCTCAGTTTGAATCTGGGGATTTTGAAGAATTAAAAATAATTATGCTGCAGTGTTTGAACAGATGATAGACAATATATTTAACATTTCGCTGGCACCTGAAATTAATCCTACATAGTTAGATAATAACAGTCATGTTCTGTATGAGCAAAAAGTAACACTGTCTCTCATACATTTGTGATTCACCTCATTTTATAATAAATGCAACTATGATGATGGTGGAGTACTTTCTTTACATGATAAATAAACCTGAGCCTCGAGCTAATGTACCAAATTTCACCATAACGGTGTCGGAAGGAACTGCAGATGCTAGATTATACCGAAGATAGACACAAATGCTGGAGTAACTCAGTGGCCACACAACCTCTCTGGAGAAATGAAATAGGTGATGTTTTGGGTTAGAACCCTTCTTCAGACTGAAAGAAAGGGAAGGTGGTGAGGGGAGGGGGGGGGGGGGGGGGGGGGGGGGGGGGGAGGGGGGGGAGGGGGGGTGGGTGTGGGGGGGGGGGGGGGGGGGGGGGGGGGGGGGTGAGGGGGGGGGGGGGGGGGGTGGGGGGGGGGAGGGGGGGGGGGGGGGGGGGGGGGGGGAGGGGGGGGGGGGGGGGGGGAGGGGGGGGGGGGGGGGGGGGTGGTGGCGTGGAAAGGCCAGACCAAATCAGAGCCAGCAACAGATGACCTCAGGAATGGTGGAGACCATAATGAACCATTGTAGGGTAGGGAAGATGTGCTGTATGTGGAAGGTGTATGTGACAAGAAACTCTGGTCTGAGATAGTAGGTTGTGATTTTTGTTAATCAATTTCTACTTCTTCTTCTACGTTTGAGGCAGCAGAGGTTATGTAATGCCCTCCAGACGCCATTTTAATGTCCTGTTGTCGAGGGCCGTGGGGTGTACCCCTCCACCAGGGGGGAGGAGGATAACGCAGTCAAAAATGACGTGCTGCGTTATTTGCTGGTCTGCTCCACACATGCCGGCTGCTGATGACACACAGCCCCCAGCGATGCATGTTGGTGTTGAACCGGCTGACCCCTGTACAGAGTCAGTTCAGGGCCACCCACTCTTTGCAGGGCAGGTCCGAGCCGGGTGGGGCTGTGGCATTCGGTGCAACAGTGAATTGAGGAGGTCACGTAGTCTGTTCCCAGCTGGTTCTCCATGTTCCAAGCCTGTTGAAACCGGAGCCACAGAGGGTGGCTGCGTGACTGGAGAAGGGGCGACTAGATGACAGGCGTTGAAGTCCCAGTTGCTGTGAGTCCTGGGCGTGGTGGTGCAAGGGATGTTTGCCGTCCGTTGGGGCCTTGCACACCAGCCAGTGGGTGAAGTACTCCGTGAAGCTTGACGGGTGCGATACCTGCGAGCACCGGCAGAAGATCCTTCTGAGTAGGACGTAGGCAGCAAGTGATGATCCGCATGGTGTCGTTGAGGATGGCGTCTAGCTTGCTAGTATGAACGTTGCGGCACCATGCTGGGGCAGCGTACTCAGCGGCGCTGTACACGAGTGCAAGAGCATTGGTTCGAGAGTAGATGTCCGGGCGCCCCATGACGATCCAGCCAAGCAACGCAGGAGGTTGTTCCGCACCGAGACTTTAGCACGGAGAGCTTCAAGGATTTGCTTGTAGGTCAGCTGTCGATCTAGTTTCACCCCGAGGTATGTAGGAAATGGGTTATAGGGTAGGGGTGACCCATTGAGGGTGACGGTTAGCTGGCGTTAAGTTCCTTGTTGTTCAGGTGAAAGGCAGTTATGGTGGTTTTTGCCACATTCAGTTTTAGTCTCCAGGTCTTAAGGTAGCCCGCGACAAGTTCCATATCCGCCGAGAGCACATCCTCCACGTTTGACTAACTCCTGTCCAAATGCAGTAGGGCCAGGTCATCTGCGTATCCATACTGGTGCGAGGTCGTGCATGGGAGATCGCTGATATAGAGATTGAAGAAC